>NC_137785.1:39764300-40357737 GCF_963455305.1 Plecotus auritus | reverse complement strand
AACAAAGTAAAGCAAAGGAGTCCGAGGGCAGGTGGAGTTGTGACTCTTCTAAAGGAAACTCTTCTAAAGCGTTCCAATTGATTTGTGAACCCTTCATCAGGCCTTATTTCCCAAATGATATGCTCAAGAGATGAAAATAAAATGCAGTTAACTATCCTCCAAGAAGCTTGAGAGCCTGCAGAAATTCTGTGGAGTATCTCAGCTAAGACTGCCAAGGGGCAACACTTTAGAACAGTGGCCTAGACTAGGTGATACTTATCCACAGGAACTAGGTGTAGCTATCTTTATGTTTAACTATTCTGAGTTTGTTGCCTAGAGCTTGGAATTCCCATCCCTACATCTTTGTTCACTCCTTACATTTTCCCTATTCCAACTAGAGAATATGGGGAGCTATATGGAAAAGATGAGGCAAGAGAAAGAGATTCACTAAATCCTATATAATAAGAGATAATATGCAAATTGACCATCACACACCCTCACACAAGATGGCCGCCACAAGATGGCCGGCAGAGGAGGGCAGTTGTGGGCGACCAGGCCAGCAGGGGGAGGGTAGCTGGGGGCAACCAGGCCAGCAGGGAAGGGCAGTTGGGGGCAATCAGGCCAGCAGGGGAGCAGTTAGGCGTTGATCAGGCTGGCAGAGGAGTAGTTAGGGGGTGATCAGGCTGGCAGGCAGAAGGGGTTAGGGGCAATCAGGCAGGCAAGCGGTTGGGAGCCAGCAGTCCCAGATTGTGAGAGGGATATCCCAGATTGGAGAGGGTGCAGGCTGGGCTGAGGGACACTCCTCAGTGCACAAATTTCATAACCGGGCCTCTAGTTTGTATATAATGTCCTGGCAAACCTCTAAGAGATGCATATATGAAAATGACCAGAAGCAACACAAGCAAAAGGTTTGAGAACTGAACTACAGCATTGAGTACAAGACCAGTTTCAAAACTGACCTGTGGTAGCACACAAGTGAGGGAGACCAGAATTGCACTGCAAAGGCTTTGGAAGCTAAATTCATAGCTGAGCTACAGCCCCACCAACAGTAGGCCAGAGTGTATGTTACAAACCAACACAGGTTGACCACTTACTAAAATGGAAGCATGTCATATAATACCCAAAATGTCTGAGGAACAGTATAAAATAGCATAATTTTTTTTTCTTGTAGACCCACAGTTTTGCCTTGTTGGTGTCCCCAGCTAGAAATCTTCTACTCAGTAATTTCTGCTGCATATATTCTGTTTCCATTTCTTATGACTCAGAAAGGTGTGTGGGAATGGAAGTCATAGCCTGGGAATCGCTTCAGTGTGTGCAGATATCCATAAAAAAGAACACATTGTGTTTTACAAATAGGCCATTGCAGAGACTCAGAGCACCCTGAGGCAGGTGTAGAATTGTGCATGGTTGGCCACTCTTGGGAGTGCAGTATGCTGAATGACTCATGAAGAATAATGTGCACAGAGGGGGACCTTTTGTCCTGGGAAGATGTGTGTGATCCACTTTTTAGAAACACATGCCAAGGAATAGGGGTAGGAATCTAGAGAGTGACCAATTTACCCTAGGTGAGGAATTTCTCCTGAGATGTCCACTTTTGGACATAAACACAATTATCCTCCTTAGAAGTCATATAAATGAACTCAAATACCCCTTCAGTTAATTTGATCCTCTGCAATTAAAGGCAGGCATGTGACATGGGATTAAGGAGTATGGTGATGTTCTCATTAGTTCAAATGACTATAATAAAATAGCACAAACTAATTTATTTCTCACAGCTCTGCAAGTTGGAAAGTCCAAAAATCAAAGTGGCAGTAGACTGGTATCTGGTGAGGACACACTTCCTGGTTTGCAGACCACTGCCTTGTGCTGTATCCTCCTCATAGGGAGGAGGGAAAGAGAAAGCAAGCTCTCTGGTCTCTTCTTGTAACACCACTAATCCCCTCAGGTGCACCCACCCTTATGACCTTCTAAACCTATTTACCTCCCAAAGTCCCCATCTTATTAAGATAATATCATCTACACTAATAAAAGAGTAAGATGCAAATTGACCATACCTTTGTGACTCCCACCAGCCAATCAGGAGTGAGTATGCAAATTAACCCAACAAAGATGGAAGGTTAGTTTGCATACACAGGTGCTGAGCGGCCGGGGGTGAGGTCTTCCACATCACCCCAGCCACTCCAGGCCTCTGGGCAGTGTGGGAAGGCAGAAAGGCAGCTCCGGGCTGGAGCGAAGGCAGTGCCAGCAGCCAGGGGAAGGAAGGCCCATTCTTGCACGATAATATGATGTTTCCTCCAAAATTTATGGTAGAATATTCATTACAATTACACTAAAATGTAGACTTTTTTTTTTAGTTTTCCAATGGTTATAGTATAATCCCAATTTATTTAGATCTTCTTAGTTTCTTTCAGAAAAATTTTATAGTAACCTGGATATAGGTCTTGTACATACATTGCTAACATTCCCACTAACTGTTTTTGTGGTTTTTGTTAGATATGTGATTTTTTTCCTCAGTCTGTGACTTGTTTTTCATTCTTTTAGAAGTGCCTTGCAAAGAGCATACTTTTAAAAAATTTAATGAAGTCCAATGGATCAAATTTTTCTGTGTTAGCCTTAGTGATTGTGGCTCAGTGTGTTTTGTGAGGCTGCAACCAAGGTGAAAATCAGAACTACAGTCATCTCAAGATTCAATTGCAGGAGGATCTCCTCCTAGCTAACTTTCGTAACTGGCTCTCGGTGATACTGTTATAATAACCTAGTTATTATTTAACAGAAAAGGAGAAAAGGGAAAACTAGATAATATAGGCATGCCATTTATACAGCATTGCCAGAGAGCTGCAATTAACATTCTCCAAGTCTGTTCTCCACAAATTGCTGGGGGAAGGGACTGGACAATAGACACATGGCCAGGAAGGTCTGGGTAACTTGGGAAGATGCTTAATTGTCAGTCACACCTGGGAGTGAGTCAATGGCCAGAATAGGCATGGCCACTGCAAGGGGGCAAAATATGATACCTAACTCCTGAACAAAGGAAGTTCCCTCTTTTGGCTCTTTCTTATGCTCTTGGCCCTCTTGCTCTCTTGGGACTGCTGTTTCAGAGGGTGCACTCTCCTACATTCACCCATGTGGCCCATGGTCATGTAGACTCCACATAATGGATTTTAACTAGACTGATGAAACATCGGACCCAATATTTTCCAGAACTGGTTTAAAGACCATGGAACTTTACAGACCGAGGGATGTAACTCTACACAAATAAAAATCATTATTATCCAGTGCAAGTCTTAGAAAATTCCTTTTCTGAAGAAATTGTAAGAACCCCGTTCCCACTAGTGAGGAAGAAATTCCACCCACCCAATCCTCCAGCATCAGAATGGCATAGGGAAGTTGGTGGATTTGAGGCAATGAAGGCATGGGACATTGTTAGGCTTGAAGAGGTTGGTGGGCAGAGGACGTAGGTGAGTTTGGGAGGTTGAAATTTTTGCGTGTTTGAAGATTGGTGTTTCTGGAAGGTTGTGGGTTTGTGAAAATTAGCAGTCTTAGGGATATGGGTAGGTTCACAAATGTTTTTTGAGATGAGAAAGTGTTTCTGGACATTTTCTTAGGCTTGAGGAGTCTGAGAGTTTGGGGAACATTGTTGATTGTGGTGAGGATGGGGTTTGGAAAAGGTTATCAGATTTGGGGAGACGTGTTTGGGGAGGATTTGGAATTGGAGACATTGAGTGTTTTATGAAGGTCAAGAACTTACGTGTGTTTAAGGGTTTGGTTAAATTGGTAGATTTGGGGATTTGAGAAATTTACGATGGTGATTGGTTTAGAGAATATGATAGGCTTGGGAATGGGGCTAGCCCCCTATTGAGTGAAATAACGTAGAATGCAAAAAGTTCTGAATTTGTGTTTCCATTTACATTGATTAGTCCCACAGGGTGGGCAGCTGCTACATTTGCTGTACTTGATGAATTCAGGGAAGGAGGTATTCCATTCAAAATTATGTATCTAAGAAAGTATCCACTATCTTTTTTTTAATATATTTTATGATTTTTTACAGAGAGGAAGGGAGAGGGATAGAGAGTTAGAAACATCGATGAGAGAGAAACATCGATCAGCTGCCTCCTGCACACCTCCTACTGGGGATGTGCCCGAAACCAAGGTACATACTCTTGACCAGAATCAAACCTGGGACCTTCCAGTCCGCAGGCTGACGCTCTATCCACTGAGCTAAACCGGTTAGGGCGTATCCAACATCTTAATTTGGAAGTCTGAGCAATGAGATAAATGTAGCTAAGATCATCATTCTTCTCCCATTCCCGTTCACAGCACTATCTGGAGAAAATAATAAGAGCAAGGGATCAAAGACAAGAATGACAAGTAGAGACAGAAAGAGCAAAGAACAGGTGAAAAGCAAAGATAGTGGAGACAGAGCAGAAAACAGCATGATGGGGCAGAGAACAAAATGTAGGCGCAGGGACCTGTGATACAAATCAGAGAAGAGAGAATGGAACTAGGTGAGCGGGCACAGAAAAGAGAGGCAGGGCAAGGAATAGCTATACAGGCAGATAACAGGGAAATAAGGACACCAAATAACCCTACACTGCAGGTACAACTGAGGGAACCAGTCACAACTACACAAATACACCACATGTTTCCTTATTTCTGTTCATGGCTGTGTTCCTCTTCCCATCTCAATTTAAACCATATAGTCAAGTTCAATTTCCTAGCATTCGGAAAGCTCAGAAGGAAAAGAACCCATAGCATGAGGGTCACCACAATCTATCCAGATAAGCACAGACAAGTTCTTAATGTGGTTTGTGACTTTCCAGTTCCAGATGCTCAGCGCACCCTGGGACAAGCATAAAAGTGGGCATGGTTGTTCAGTCCTGGGAACATGTTATAGTGACCTCATTAAAGAAAATGTGCACAGAAAAGGACTCTTTCCTAGGCTTGTGGGCAGGGCCCAGTATGGAAGTGTTTAGCAGAGTGAGAGGGCAAGTATCTGAAGACTGATTAACTCACCCCAAATGAGGAATTTCTCATTAGGAATGCCCACTTTGGGATATAAGTGCAATTATTCTCCTTAGCAATCATAAATGAACTCAGATACTCTTCAGTTACCTTGATCTTCTGTAGTGAGGATGGAAGAGTCTTTATGTGAATCCAAGGGTCTTACTATTTCACCAGAATTTACTGAATTCCAGAAACTCCATACTTTTGGCCAGGGCTGGTTTTTAATGCTATATTTTGTTGGAAACATGGATGTGGGAAGAGTTGGTTTGTTTACATGATGATGCTGATTGATGAAAAAGCATAGTTTCACTGACATGACAATGACCATGGAATTTAGCACCGCACACTGGGGGGAAGGGAGTTACAATTCAGGAAAACCCTATTGTGAAGGAATGGAAGATGAACCCTCAATCTCCTGAAGTGGTCAGAGTCTATTTCTCCTAAGAGCCGGGGCGGGGGAGTGGGGGGGCGGCTCCATGCTGCTGGTCCTTCAGGGGCTTTGCCCCATGGGACTCCAAACAGTCACCACTCTGCTAGTCAGGGATACTGAGTGGGAAGCCAGAGACCAAGATAGAGCGATGTGAGAGAGGGGAGAAAAACTAAAGAACGCCTGAGAGACACAAAGACCTAGAGAAAGCGACAGAGACAGAAAAAGCTGAAGGGATAAGGAGGAATGGCATACAGAGATACAGAAACATAGACACGGGAAGTGAGACAGACTCAGACGCAGACGCAGAGAGACACTCAGACACAGAAACAAAAAGCGTCAGAAACCGGAGTCGCAGGCAGAGACATTCTCAGTTAAGGAGAGTCCAGAGCAGGCGCGGCCACATCACGCCAGTCCTCACGCTAAAGTAGTACTTTAGGAGCTCTCTAATACCACCCTGCGCAAGACCAGCTCCAGGCGCGCCTCTCTCCATACCACCTCCCGGGGGCGCGCCCAACCCCGCCTAGCCATAGTGGCGCGCAGCGGCCAATGGGCATTTTCTTCAACCCACGGAACTCAGAAGGCTCTCAAGGCCACGCTCACATGCTATCCCGTCAGACTTGGACTTCCAATCTCAATAGCTCCGCCCACAAGGCCGTGGTTTTTTGAAAGGAGGTCAGTTTGGTATTTTGCCCGTCTGGGCGAGCCCTGATCAGCCTGCACATTACCTTAGCAAGCTCATTCCTCCGTGCCGTGATTATGTTCACGGCTCGTGCTTCCCTTTTTCCAGAGGCTACGAGCCCTTTGCCTGGCACAATACTGAGACTTGCGAATACTTCCTATTTCTGAGAGGTCCGCCTTCTGCTTTAGCACCGAGTTCCATAGGCTGACCAGGTTACGCACGGCACTCCAATTGGAAGCGGCGGCTGTCCGTCAAACATCCTATTCGTCGGGTACAGTATCTACGGTTATTTAGGCTGCGAACGTCCTCGAGCGAAAAGGGGAATTGGCTCGAGCTTTCGATTGGGTCCAGGAAATTGTCAGTCAAGGAATGGACGGGCACAATCGCAATCCAACGCACAGTATTGGTAGAGAGAAGAGGCGGATACGGGCGGAGGGAAGCCGGCTTCTCTTGATTGGGCCATAAGGAGGGCCGTGCGCCCCCGTACTCCGGATTGGCTGACCGTGAGCCGCGCCCCCCTCACGCCAACAGCCTTCGGTACCAGAAGTGCGCCCGGCTCGCCTCAGGTAGCCGTGGAGCCAGTTTGGTGCAAAGCAGTGCGCAGGGGGCTCGCTGGGTTCCCAACCAGATCCGACGTAGACCCAGGAGTGGTGCGCTCCTTCTCAACGGTGAGCGAAGACCAGTGGGCAGCGGGAGAGGGGTCGGGCCAGCGGGCTGCGAGTGAAGGTCTGCAGCACCTAGTTCCTTCCGAGCGTCGTCGCACCCGGAAGTGTGACAAGACATCAGTCGCACCCGGAAGTGTGATGCTTCCGAGGCCACGGGAAGTAATGGTACCCGGCCAGTTGAGATACCGGGTTAAAACAGATGTTTATGTATCTTTAATTCCTGAGGTTCTGTAGATCCTTCCTTTTCGGCAAGTGTTGGAGGATGCAAGTATTTGGTCACATTTTTAAATGCCTCATCCTGTTGGAAACCGAGGGTAAACGAGCACTAGAGTGTGTACAAGAGGGCTAAGCTCAGTAAAGGCTTTTAGGAAGTTTATTTTGCTGCCCATCACCCTCACTTCCCCTGCCGTCCAGGGATGTGCAGATGGAGGCCGGAGGAGACACTGCTGCCCCAGCCCCCGGGGACGCAGAGGACTTGGAGGACACGCGGCTCCTCAGTGAGGAGGCTGGAGACGGTGGAGGGGTTCAGGAGGACCCCACAGATTCCGAAGACCGGAGCCTGGAGGAAACAGGTATGTCTTTTCCTCACTATAAATTCGAAAGAATGTATAGGGATGTCATTGTTGAGGGAGGTCAATGAGGGACCAATAACGAGTCTTTTTGGGTCTTAACAGGGTTGCATGTGGTCAGTAAGAGGTCATCGTTGACTCACATTGTAGTTTAAATCTTTGAGGAATGAAAAGGAGAAAATCAGTCAGTGAGCATCAGTGAATGTTCACTGGGGACTTTGGAATGAGTTTAGGTCGTTGAGGTATCAAAAAGGGATTACCAGTAGTTGGGGGTCAAAGAGGGGCATTGGGTATTTAAGATGGTAAGGCCAATGACTGACCAAAAGTAAATTAAGAGGGTCAAAGGTGGACTATTTAGAAATCAGTGTCATTGGGGACTAGGGTGTTATTTAAGTCATTGAGGTAGAGAAGAGGGTCATTGGAAGCCCATGGGCACTCAGAGTATTTACATCATTGAGGAGACAATGGTGAGTTGTTGAAAGTACTCTTTTAAGGAACCAGATGTTAGTGGATACTAATGGTGATTATTGGTGGGGAGGAAGTGGTCATCAATGAGATTATTTGGAGAGTTAGAGGACCAGTAGGAGAGTCTTTGAAGACCCAGATGGATGTGTAACGGTATTCTGTGGAGAGTCAATGGAAGTCATTGGGGGCATTGCTCATGGATCACTTTGGAATTAGTGCATGTTAAAGAGGTCACTGGGAAGGACCAGTGGACATCTCTAAGATTAAATGGTGGAGTGGGTGTGTGTCTTTTAGAATTTGGGAATTATTAGCAAGTAATGGCAGATATTGGGAAGAGGTTGTTGGTAATTGGGGGCAAGTGGAGTCATAGAATGTCAATGAAAGAATTAAGGAATATGAGGTCATTGGGATTTCATGGGAAATTTGTTGAGACATAGTTGCCAATGGGTACTAATGGTTGTCCTTGGGGCAAATCAATGGATATTGACTAGATTATGTAGGAGGTGTGTCAGGGGAGTCAGTAGGGGGCATTGAAGTGGTGGGTTTCATTGGTAATTGTTAATAATAATCTTGGGGAAAGGCAGTGGAGGTCATATTTATAAAAGTCCTGTGTGTTAGTGCATATTATTGTGGTTATTGTAGGGAGGGGAGTGGATACCACTGAGAATAAAGGGAGATCAAGAGAGTCAGTGGAGGTCTTTGAAGTCCTAGGTGTTAGTGGAGATTAATAGTGATCATTGGGGAGAAGGGAATAAAAGAGGGTTAGGAGAGTCAACAGAGGTCACTGGAAGTCTTGGATGTTAGTGGACATTAATAGTGGTCATGGTAGGGATGGAATGGACATGGAGTAGAGTAGATTGTGGGTCAGAGCAGTCAGTGAAGGTCATTGAAGACCCAGGTATTAGTGATGTTAGTGTGGGGTCATTGAAATGATAATGAACAGCATTGGGAGTAAATAGAGGGGATTAAGGATCTGGGTGTTAGTGGATATTCATGCAGTCATTGGAAAAATTAGTGGTCATCAGCAAGAATATAAATGGTACTCAAGAGAGTCGATAGGGTCATTAGGGATCATGGACATCAATGAGAATAACTAAGGGATTAAGGTAGTGGGGACAAGGAGCAGTGAAAGGCCCAAATATTAATAGATGTAATGGTGGTCATTATATCTATTGAGGGTTGAGTAGATATCAGGAGAATGAGGGGTCAGAGGTTATTAATGGGGGATCATTGAAGATGTAAGTTATTCAGGAAATGGGGTGCTTTGAAGATTTAGAAATGACAGTTATTGAAAGGAATAATTGGTCTTTAGGACATAAGAGGGTTCAATTATGACAATGAGAGATTGGATTATTGGGGTTTTAAGGGCATCATGTGGATGTAATTGAGGGGCAGAGGAGATACCTGGAGTTATGTGACAGTATCAGGGGTCATTGGGGGAGGAGGCTGGTAGGCATTGGGTAGTCCTTGGGCACAGGGGGTGAGTGGGAGTCCACAGGCAGATGACCCACCAGGGGCTCCCTTTCAGGATCCGAGACCAAGGACCAGCCACCCAGCCTGCTGTCACCACTGCCCCAGTCAGAGTCCCCTTCATGTACCCGTGGGCTCTGGGATCCTGCAGCCTCTGAGAATAATGCCATGGGTGACTCAGAGGATGGCTCCGGGGGCCAGGGCGGAGATCCAAGTGACAAGGACTGGCGCAGCAAGCGAAAGCACGTGTTTGTACTGAGTGAGGCAGGCAAGCCCATCTACTCGAGGTATGGTAGTGTGGAGGCACTGTCAACTACCATGGGTGTGATGACAGCTCTCGTGTCTTTCGTGCAGAGTGCAGGAGATACCATCCGCGCCATCTATGCTGGTGAGCAAAGGGGCAGGAGGTGGAACTGGGGCAGTGACTGAATATGAATATGGCTGTCTGGGTAGCTGTAGGTCTGTCTGACTTCCTGGGGCACTGTCCAGCCAGCCAGGTGTGGGTCAGTATGTGGATGGCTTTCCAGTCATCTGAAGGGGTGGGGGTTTGGTGTTGTGTCCATCTGTCAGTTTGGCCTTCTGGGTTCTGAGTGATTAACTCCTGGGATGTAAGTGACTGGCTGGATACTTCCTTGTTTATCTGACAGCATGGTTGTGTGGCTGAGTTGGGTATCTTTCTGGCTGTGTCAGTCCTTGCTTCATCTTCCCCCACTTCATGTTGTATGTCTAACCTGATTCTTTGACCATCCCATCATGTCTCTACAAATGTTCAGTCTCCCCCAGATTGTCCTAACCCTAGTCCGAGTGTCCACAGAGTGACCGCACAAGCTTGGGCCAGAGGTGTGTGTTCAGGGAAAGGAGGGAAGAGCCTCACCTCATCCTCTCAGTCACCACCGACTCATCGCTACCCCCTGCCCATCCCTTCCCTCCCCTAGAGGACCACAAGCTGGTGTTCCTACAGCAGGGCCCACTGCTGCTGGTGGCTGTGTCAAGGACTCCTCAGTCAGCAGCCCAGCTGCGGGAGGAGCTTCTAGCTGTGCACGCACAGATCGTGAGTACACTGACACGTGCAAGTGTGGCCCGCATCTTCGCCCGTAAGCAGAACTACGACCTCCGCCGCCTGCTAGCTGGCTCCGAGCGCACCCTAGACCGGCTTCTGGACAGTGTGGAGCGGGACCCAGGTGCCCTGCTCCTGGGTGCTGTGCGCTGTGTGCCCCTCACTCGCCCGCTGCGGGAAGCACTGGGTACACTGCTCCGACGTTGCACAGCACCTGGCCTGGCACTGTCCGTGCTGGCGGTGGGTGGTCAACTGGTGACAGCAGCCCAGGAGCGGAATGTGTTGGCTGAGTGCCGGCTGGATCCAGCTGACCTGCAATTGCTGCTCAACTGGGTCAGTGCACCTGCCTTTGCAGCAGGAGAAGCGTGGGCACCTGTGTGCCTGCCCCGCTTCAACCCAGATGGTTTCTTCTATGCCTATGTGGCCCGCCTGGACGCCATGCCTGTCTGCCTGCTGCTGCTTGGCACTGACCCTGAGGCCTTCCATGACATGGCCACCTGCCGGCGCCTGGTGGAAGACGGCATGCACACGCTTGGTGCCATGCGTAACCTTGGGGAGGCTGCCAGTTTCTCTAATGCCCCATCAGCCACTGCCCCATCCTACAGTGTGCAAGCCGTGGGAGCACCTGGCCTTCGGCACTTCCTCTATAAGCCACTGGACATCCCTGACCATCACCGCCAGCTGCCTCAGTTTACCAGGTGGGTCCTGACCCTTGGGCAATCTGCCAGCTGGGAAGACTTATCTAACTGGAAGGTTCAGCATCTCATAGACATGTTTCAGGAAAGAAAGCCAGCCATGCTCTAGAACAGTGGACCACTGGTGGTCCATGAGGTCCGAAAGGTTGGCGACCGCTGGTTTAAGGAAACCATTGGAGCAGCAGTAGCCAAGGTTGGCGACCGCTGCTCTAGAATGATGGAATAAAATGGGTGTCTAACTGATAAGGGAGGCTCAACTACCAATCTCAAGAAATCCCTTATTCTAATGGAAACTAGGGCCCCAGTATTCAAGGAATCCCATAGTTTGAGGGGAAAGCTGGGCCTCTGACCATAGAAATTCTTTTAAGTCTAATGGGGAAGGCTTAGCTCCCTAACTTAATTGAACTCCTTAGACTGAGGGGAGATGGCCAGCCAAGAAAGCCCTAGACTGACCCTGTCACCGGCCTCCCTCCCTCACTGCAGCCCTGAGCTAGAGGCCCCGTACAGCAGAGAGGAGGAACGGCAGCGCCTATCGGACCTGTACCACCGCCTGCATGCTCGCCTCCATAGTACCTCCCGGCCTCTGCGCCTCATTTACCATGTGGCTGAGAAGGAGACGCTGCTGGCCTGGGTGAGTTGGGGAGAGGGCTCTTCAGAGGTTAATTCTCTGCTTCAATTCTTTCTGCCTCCATTGTATCCCCCCAGCCATAACAAACTCCATCCATACATAGCCTGGGCTATGTATACCTTTGCTTTCAACACTGTCCCTGCCATTCCACATGTGTCTTTGTAACCCATAAAAGTCAATCTCAGTGTCTCCGAACCTCATTAGCCCCATCATTCTGTTGCAACCAGTACAGTGTCTTCGACTTTCAAGAGGTCCCATTAATAACCATCACTGTGTCTGCTGATTTCCCATATTCCCAATAGTCCCGCCCATGTGTCTTCCGGCACCAGTTCAGAGCTCCTTGATTACCAAAGGCTTGGTTCCATGCTACGCCTCCTACCTGGGATATCCTTCCCTGGAGTCTTTCCCGAGCTTCTGTCCTCACTTTCTATGGGTGTATTAAATGTCATCTATTCTGGGAGCTTGGTCAAGGTGACCCCATTGGAAATGGCACCTTCCCCCGGGCTCTGCCATTCAGTGCACATTTATTAAATAATTTATTGGGTACCTATTGTGTATCAGGCATTGTTCTAGGCCAGGGACTTTTTAATTTTTTTTAAACTTTATTTTCAAGTAATTTTAGACTTACAAGAAGTTGTAAAATAGTAGAAAAATTACTATAAATAGCTCCATCACCTAGTTTCTCCAGATATTAACCACAGTAACTTATCAAAATCAGGGAATTAACACCAGTATAATGATGTCTAATCCACAGACTTCATTCAGATTTCACCAGTTGTCCCACTAATGTTTTTTACTGGTCTAGAATCCAGTCCAGGATCACATCTTGGATTTATTTATTGTGTCTTCCTAGTGTCATTTATTCTGGAACAGTTCCTCACTCTTTTTTGTCTTTCATAATTTTGGCACTTTTAAAGGGTGCCAGCCAGTTAGTTTGTAGAATGTCCCTCAACTTGGGTTTTCTTGGTATTTATCATGACTAAATTGAGGGCATGCATTTTTTGAAAGAATA
The DNA here is from genome assembly GCF_963455305.1 of Plecotus auritus. NCBI lineage: Eukaryota > Metazoa > Chordata > Mammalia > Chiroptera > Vespertilionidae > Plecotus > Plecotus auritus. The sequence continues at coordinate 40,345,084 of NC_137785.1, read as the reverse complement.
TCATAGAAGTGATGTGTCCTTCTCTGCATCATATCAGGAGGCCCACAATGTCATTTTGTCTTGTTGATGATATTAGCTTTGATCACTTAGTTAAGGTGGTGTCTGTCAGATTTATCCACTATAAAGTTAGTATTTTTCCCCTTTGCAATTAGTAAATAGCATAAAGTGATTATGTTAATGTTCTGTTTTTCATCATATTTTCACCCACTAATTTTAATATCCATTTATGATTCTTGCCTGCAATAGTTATTACTCCGTTGTTTGCTAGACTGTCTTTTTTCTAACCCTAACATTCCTTCTACAGTTATTGTTTGATATTATGTTGTCTTAGAAACCTTTTCCTTCTGTATTTGTTTGTTCAATTTTTAATTTTATATTAGTACTAGTGACCTGGTGCACGAAATTTGTGCACATTAAAAGAGGATTAGAGGAAATAATTTAATATTGCTATTTGCCCTTTCTCTATAATAGAAGTGTCAGAGATGAAAGAAAATTAGTAAAATGTATATAAAAATCTTCCTCCTGTCAGAGTCTGGCACTCGCCATGGGACCCAGAGTCAAGTCCCTGCCCACCCACATGCACCTCAAAATTGCGTGAGACCCAGACCCGGCCAGCCCCCACATTGGGCTAGATAAGGGGTGGGCAAACTTTTTGACTCGAGGGCCACAATGGGTTCTTAAACTGGACCAGAGGGCCGGAACAAAAGCATATATGGAGTGTTTGTGTGAACTAATATAAATTCAAAGTAAAGGAGCGGAGGGGAGAGCAAGAGAACCCTCTGCTCTTTCGGCTCCGCGGGCCGGATAGAACAGCCGAATGGGCCGGATCCGGCCCGCGGGTCGTAGTTTGCCCACGGCTGGGCTAGATCCAGACCCGCCAGTCCCACCCTTGTCAAGCCCTGCCAGGCAGGGTGTGTAGCCTCAGGTCCCCTGGCCCGGTGCCAGGACAGGGGGTGTGGCCTGAGGTCCCCAGCCCAGACCGGGGCGGGGGACATGCCTTAAGGTCCTCCACCAAGCCCCGCCAGGTGGGGACACGGCCTGAGATCCCCTGTCAAGCCTCGCTGGGTCGGGGGGCATGGTCTGAGGTCCCCTGTCAAGCCCAGCCAGGCAGGGGGGCACAACCTCAGGTCTCCGGCCCAGTACCGAGAGAGGAGCGCAGCCTCAGGTCCCCTGTCAAGCCCCGCTGGGTGGGGGGCACGGCCTGAGGTCCCCTGTCAAGCCCAGCCAGGCAGGGGGGCACAGCCTCAGGTCCCCTGGCCCAGTGCTGGGGCGGGGGGCGCGGCCTGAGATCCTCTGTCAAGTCCCGCCGGGCGGCGGGTGCAGTCTGAGGTCCCCCAGCCTGGCACTGGGGCGGGGGGAGAAGCCTGAGGTCCCCTAGCCCAGCACCAGGACAGGAAGCACACCTTGAGGTCCCCCGTCAAGCCCCGCCGGGTGGGGGACGTGGCCTCAGGTCTCCTGGCCTGGCACTGGGGCGGGGGGGGGGGGGGCACAGCCTGAGGTCCCCTGTCAAGCCCCACGGGGCGGGGGAGGGCATAGCCTCAGGTCCCTGCTGATTGCTCGTTAAGGCTCCTTATGGGAACTTGTCCTCAGCTGTGGGTGCATCCATCTTTGTGACAGAGTGATGGTCAATTAGCATATTCCCTCTTTATTAGATAGGATGGTTTCATGGATTTTTCTTTAATTCAGTGGGCTAAAAACCTTCTCTATCATTTAACTTTCTTGTCTGTTATTTATTTCATTGATCAGATTGTCTCTCACATAGCCAGTGAGAGCCGTGATGTAGGTACACTGGCCCTTGTGTCATTTGACATTTCTCCATTGCTGCTGGAACACTTCTTACTTTTTGGCACAAGATGTTCCAAGCTCATCTTGTACTTTCTCTGTGTCAGTCCATTTGTCCAAGTAGCCCTAGTACCTTTTAGTGAAGAATTGTCATTCAAAACCAAGATATGGTAGGCCCATGATTTTAAATCAGGTGATCGGGGATTACTCACCAAGGAGATGGCATCTAAGTGGGGCAGGGAGGTAGTGGGCCCTGTGGGTATCTGGAGGAAGAGTACAGCTGGCAGAGGGAGAGGACTGTGAAAATGCTGCGAGGTGGGACTGAGCCTGGTTTATGGTTGAGGAAGAGAAAAAGAGGCTAGAGTGGCTGGAACAGAGGAAGTGAGGGGAGAACAGTGAGAAGTGGTGTAGAAAGAACTGGTGATCTGATGGAATTAATCCTCTTATACTCAGGGTACAGATGATGAAGACATAAGTGTGTAGAGCTCAGAACAGGACCTTGTATACAACAATTGCTCATTAAAAAGCACTGTTGTTGTTACACCCATTCTATAGGTGAGCATCGCAGTCAGCATCACCCAGTTGAAGCCACTAGCTCTAAATGATCCCTTGACTCAAATGAACCTGGCCCACCCTTGGTTCAACTGAGAACCCCTGGCTAACCCATGACACAATAATATCAGCTTACCTGCTTTAGCCCAGTGACCAGACAGCATCAGGTGGGAGCTGCTGCCAGGTGCATCTTCCAAACAGGAGATAGGCATGGGGCTAGGGTTGGAAGGACAGGGTTAGGGATGACCAGTTCCAGCCCAACTGACTCTGTCTCCTCTCAATCCCACAGGTGACCTCCAAATTTGAGCTCTATACCTGCCTCAGCCCCCTGGTGACTAAGGCAGGTGCCATCTTGGTAGTGACCAAACTCCTACGCTGGGTGAAGAAAGAGGAAGATCGACTTTTCATTCGTTATCCACCCAAGTACTCTACACCTCCAGCAGCCTCATCTGCCTCTACGGACCAAGCTTCCCATAATGGCTTGTTCACTGGATCCTGAGAGGCAGAACTCCCAGATTGGGCAGTGCTGGGAACAACTGCTTTTGGCTCTTACCTTCTGTGTCCACCCTGGAAAGGGGAGCTGGAAGGGTTGGGGTGGTTAATGGTGGTGTCTGTGACTGGTCTCCCTCTCCCTGGGAAATAGGGCAAGATCTGAGGGCTTGCCCACGAATGAGAGACGGGTGGCAGCATGACTGCACATAGGTGAGCAGGCTGCTTCCTCAGCCCCTCATGCATCTCCACCTATGGAGAAATTCTTAGGCTCTTCCCTTCCCTCTGCCTCACTTGGATAATGTTCCAGCCTCTGTCAGGGACTTTCTCCTCCGATACCTAGGTACCATACCCTCTGTCCTGCATCTGGAGTCGGCCTCTTCAGTGGGCTCTTAGCCCTGAGTGTCCAGGGCTGGCCAAGGTCTCTTTGGATGACCCATGGGGCCAGCCTGTGCTGGAACTGACCTAAAGATACTTTAAAGAAAAACAAAAGAAAAGGTTTAAACCAGTCCCCACAAGGACATTCCTTTGCCCTTCATATACTTCATCTTTACCCTATCAAAAGTAACCCCATCAGTGTTGGCTGCTGCTAATGTTAATGAGAAAGGTGGTCCTTGCAGTCTGTGTGTAACCCAGGGCAAAGCCCCTGACTTCACACAGTAGCTGAGATCCAGAATTTTTACATAGGAGGTGCACTTAGCTTCTAATGCTCCTTCTGCTCATTCGTGAAATAGAGATAACTGACCTCTCACCAGCTAAGTGAGCATTTGTGAATGAAAAGGGACTCGAACTCTTGTGTACCACCCCCGCGACACATGTACATTTGCCCCAGACTTCCTTACAACCTGCACTACACGGAGCAACCTGGAGGGGGCGAGGCCTCTTTCCAATTTGTATATGTACTCACAACACTCAGTCCCCAATCCACTAAGACCTTGGTTCTATCCTTGTTTTCTCTAAACTGGAATTACAGCCGCATGTCACTGAGTCAGAGGCAGGAGGAAACTCCATGCTCTCATCCTGGTCCAGTGAGCAGACCGCACTGCACGCATGCGCGCTGCGGGGACTTTCTGCCCTCACGTGCCCTCTGCCCCCAATCAATTGTCGAAGGCGCATGCGCCTAACTCCTGCTTTGGAAAATGGCTGCGAAGTTGGAGCCGCTGGAGGGCTCGGAGGAGGCCGAGGAGGACGAGGGATATGCTGGTAAGCTGGCCGCTCCCGGCCAGGGCAGAAGAAGAGCCTCTGTCCCATTCCAATAAAGAGAGATTGATAGCGGCCCAAAAAAAAAAAAAAGTAAATATTTAGGCCTTCTATAAAATACTGTTCAGCAATGTGGAGATAAGTAACATGCATATTTTCACCTAGATTAACTTGTCAGCCTTATTGGACATATTGCTTAGTATTTTAAGGTAAATAATACATCAGTATGCATCTCTTCAAGCAACAAATGGAGGTAGACATTCTCACAAAAACCACTCCGCTGCTGCCACATCTGAGAAAATTCACAGTAATTCCCCATCATCTGACACCCAGCACATTCACACTTCGTGTGGACTCTTAAATCCTAATTGAGAATGGCCACTCCCACAGACCGCTTTTCTCCAGGGCATTTTGATAATGATACCTTCGTGAGAGGGGAAAACATTGCCTACAGACTAGTGGTGAGAGGGGAAAAAACTGCCTACAGAGAAGTGGGAATTGCCCTCTAAACAAAAGAAAACCTCCCAAGACAGTGATCCACCACTATGCCACTAGCATTCTTTAAAATACAGGAATTTTCAAAATGTACCACAGTACAGAAAATAGCACGATGAATGCCTACATGCCCATCACTGTTTCAACAGTAGTCACCTTTCTGCCCTCCTTTCGCCCATAACCCCCTTTCTGCAGTCTTTAAACCGCTATGTTAATAAACATGGTTGCATTTTGTCCAGACCTGTCTATGCAGACATCAACAATAACTTGTTTATTGTCCTAGGTCCTAGGATGTCGGCTCCATGAGAACCATTTATTGCTCTTTCCCCAAGGCCCAAACAGTGCCTGCTTGGCATATAGTAGGTGCTCAATAATTTTCTTTGTTTATTGTATGAATAACATAACTAACATGGAGAGCTCTCTCAGATTAGGGCTACACATTGAATGCCAGCTTTCAACAAAGGACGGACAGAAATGAGACAGATGCAAAAAGATCTCATTTATTGCGCACTTACTGCAGCTGCCACTGTGCTACAAAGCTTTTAGTATCAACTTACAAATTTGTCACAATTTAAGTTAATTCCCTTCAGCAAGGAGAAAATTTAAGAGTAGATGTTACCGTTTCTAGCCATAATAAATTGGCTTTATAGAAGGAAAGATAATATCTAATATTGATTACTCTAGGGGAAAGGCCATCTTTTGTCTCACTTGGAGAGCTGACCAGTAAACAGAGGCAGTTTGGCAGAACGTTTTTAGCATCTAAAATGCTATTCCTTATACTCGGTCACCATGCTTAGTAATCAGGAGAATACAGAGATATCTGGGCCAGAAAAGTCATTAGGATGTTGTTGATGTAAGCAAAAAAAAGGAGCAATCATGGAAATGGCTAAACTTAGGTATATTCATGCATATTGTGGAATGCCTATGTGTGGGGGACCTTTAAAATTTTTTGAGTAGCAGGAAAAAAAATGGTTGGATTGCAATTTAATTTAAAATAATTAAAATTTAAAAGGATAAGACCATGATTTATTGATACAGAATGAACTCTAAAAAGAGATATTTTCATGAGGAAAAAGTTTGGATTTTCAAAATAAAGTAGAAAGCAATGTCAGCCATAGCCCTTTGTAGGTTGCACAGAAAAGTTATTTGAAGGCAAAAGGCCTCACTGATGACTCTTAATAAGGGACTTGAATCTTAGGGGCTGTGCAAAGTGGAGGCATTTTTGTGATTTTTTTGTTTTTCTTTTAGGAAACTGTAAGTAGTACTATATAATTTTTAAAAATATGAGAACGAGGGAAAGTTGAATTGCATCCGAGAATCATATTAATATTGATTAATATTGACATCTTGGTTTGGATGGTTATACTGTGGTTATCTGGTAGATTCCCTTTGTTTAGAGGAAATATACACTGGAACATTAAGGAATAATGGCCATAGTGCCTGCAATTTATGGTACAGAAACACTCACAAATGGGAAACCTGATACAAGGGCAAGTAGGAGCACTGTGGTCTATTTCTACAACTTTTATGTACGTCTGAAATTATTTCAAAATAAAATGTTTAAAAGGAGCTCATGCGTTATAAGCTGTTTTATAACATGGATTAAAAAAACTTTTTATCAAGTTGTTAATTGGATTATTTAAAACATTTACTGATCACCCATGATCTTACCCCATGACTAGGACTGGAAGTGCAGGGGAGAGGAAAAACAGATGGAGCTTTCACAAAAATGGTTGCAAAAGCCAGCTATAAAAGGCATGGGGACAGTTGGGGAAATCACGTATGTTCTGGGTACTAGATGATATTAATGAACCAATGATTAGTGACAGTTGTTAATATTCGAAAAATTATAGGATTGGAGTCATCTAAGACAGTGGTCGGCAAACAGCAGCTCGAGAGCCACATGCAGCTCTTTGGCCCCTTGAGTGTGGCTCTTCCACAAAATACCACGGCCTGGGCGAGTCTATTTTGAAGAAGTGGCATTAGAAGAAGTTTAAGTTTTAAAAAATTAGGCTCTCAAAAGAAATTTCAATCATTGTACTGTTGATATTTGGCTCTTGACTAACGAGTTTGCCAACCACTGATAAGAAAATGTCTTCAAGTAGTGAAACTTACGTATTTGGGGATGAAATATTACGAAGCCTGGGGCTTGCTTGGAAAAACATAGCTGAAGCAAATATTAAGGATTGTCAGCTCTGGGCGATGAGTAAATCAGAGTTCATCACAGTATTCTCCCTACTTTTACATGCATTTGGAAGTTTTCATAATGAACTATTTTTAAAAAAATAAATACTTATCCTCATTATTAAAGTAGCTTTAATTTTTTGTTTAATTTCCAAATAGTAAGAGTATTTAAAACTGGTTAAAGTCTCAAGAGAATACATACCAGCCTATTAATACTAGAGAAAGGCACTGAGATTTGGGGCCAAGGAGAGAAGGGAAAGTTTCATTTTTAACTTCACATGTTTGTGTAGTGTTTGAATGTTTTTAGAATGTTACTTGGATAAGAAAGTAAAAATTAAAGCAATACATAAAATACATTTTACTAAAAGATCTGCGTGTCTTCACCAAACTGTTGGCAGTAATTACTTCTGGGAAGGGGATTGACTTAGGGAATGGGCTAATGGTGAGGGGAGACATATTTTTTACTCATTGTTCTTCTACATTTGTTTAATAAGTAATTTAAAAATTCAAATGCAAAATTAAATTAATGCATATAATTCTTAAAAGGTTTCAGGCAAGACAAAAATATGTAAAGAGAGTGAATACACTACCAAATATTTTAACAAAATTTAATAAATTCAGGTTATGAGCCCCTGTTTTACATGATTTTTAATGGCTGCAAAGAATTTCATCCTACAAATGTGCTATAATCAACCAAGGTATCTTTAGGTTTCTTCCATCTTTTAATATTACAAACAATGAAACAATGAACATCTTGCCCATCATCCTAAATTTTTTTCCTTAAGATAGATTCCTAGAAGTGGAATTTCAGATCCAGAGGAGTTGAGTAAGTTTTGGATATTTACCACCAGAAAGTTTGAGATGAACTGCTATTTTTGTCTATCAGATTGGCAAAAATGAAAGAGGTTGAAAACGTACTTGGCTGGTAAGAGTATGGGGAAGAAGTCTTTTTTGGGCCTGCCAAAAACAGATGGAGGGCAATTCCGTAATACCAGTCAAATTTAAAAGTAGACATGCCCTTTGATCCAGCAGGTAGCTTTCTCAGAATTTATCCAGTAATACACTCCCGTGTGTGCACAAAGAAGAATGTACTAGGATAGTGTACTGGGTTCAATTGTGTCCCCACCAAAATTTCATGAAGATTGGAACCTCAAAGTGTGACATCACTTGGTCTTTGTAGATATGACTAGTTACTGAGGTTATACTGGATTAGGGTGGGCCCTGACCCAATGTCTGGTGTCCTTATAAGAAGTGGGAATTTTGGACACAGAGATAGAATTCAAGGTGAACACATAAACATACAAAAGGAAGCCCCAGTTTATGGTACTTTGTTTTGGCAGCCCAAGAAAACTAATAAAAGATGGTCAGTATACCATTGTCTGTAACAGCAAAAGAAGGAAAGCCACCTAAATATCCACTAGTAAGGGACCTCTCTTAAATTATGGTATATTTACTCGGTGGACCACTAGGCAGCCTCTAAAAAATACTAAAAAGATCACCAGTATACATTGTCAAATGAAAAGTACAAGCTGTGGAACACCATTTATGATAGGATACCACTTATATAGAAAGAGTGGCGATATGCTTGCATGTGAATCATCTCTAAGCTTGTAACACCAGTGACTTCTGAGGAGGGAAATTGAGGAATTAGGGCCTAAGGGGAAGAGACTTTTCTGTATACAGCTTTTTAGCTATCATGTGTGATTTGTGCACTGCCTTTTATATTATCTGCCCAATTTTCCTTGGAGAGGGGTGAGTCATTGGGATTTGACCTTTTATCATTGATTTCAAAAGTTTAAGATGTCAATGTATTTTTTCTGATATTTTATTGTTATTGTAATTCTAAAAGTAACAGAGGCTCATGTTAAAAATGTATAGAAGGCCCAGCTGGCATAGCTCAGTGGTTGAGTGTCGACCTAAGAACCAGGAGGTCACGGGCATATGCTTGGTTGTGGGGCTCAGTCCCCAGTGGGGGGCTTGCAGGATGCAGCCAGTCAATGATTCTCTCTCATCATTGATGTTTCTATCTCTCTCTCCTTCTCCCTTCCTCTCTGAAACCATTAAAAATATATATTTTTAAATGTATAGAAGTATATATGGTGAAAGTGTGTTTGAATTAAGATCCAAATTAGGTATTCATTACAATTGATTGATATATGTCTCAAGTCTTTTAATTATAGTTTCCCCCTCTCCCTTTTTCTTCTTTGCAATTTACTTGTTGAGGAAACAAGATTGTCTTGTGGAGTTTGCCAGAGTCTTATAATGCTGATCACATCCCCATGATACAACTTAACATGTTTCACTGCCCTTTGCACTTCCTTTGAATTGGCATTTAGATATGGAAACCTTAGTAATATTTCTTTCTTTTTTTTTTGGTTGGCAAGAATCCTTCATAGGTGGTGTTATGTTCCTCCATCAAAAAGCTCATAATACCCTGTTGTCTTTTTTATTGTTAGCAGTCATTAATAACTATTTCCTAGACCCATAAATTCTTTAATATTTGCAAATTGTGGCCTATAATGATTTTACATAGTTCATATGAAATCTCTCTGTCCTATCACATTGGTTAGAACTTCCTACTGATTTTGAAAAGCAGCAGCAAAAGTGCTTCACCTCTCATGCCTGTGTTGTATTGAGGGATCTGTGGTGTCCTTTGACCTCAGGGAGAAGCTGACCATAAGGGTCCATGATTCATCCAGCACACACCAGGAACCTCAGGGACAAGTGGCCGGGTCTTACAGAGGCCCTGCTCTTGCTGGAAGCCTTGCCCTCAGCCTGTCCTGGGCCCCAGCCCAGGGGTGTCTGAAGAACCCACTGGGGCTTCCTTCCTCCCTTCCCAGATAGGCTTGGAACTTTCCTCAGTCCCCTCATTCTCACTGGATCCTGTAATTCTGGTTTTCATCTCCGCAGGGCAGAGCAAATCTTTGAAGACTGAGGACTTGCTGGCAATGGTGAAAAAGCTGCAGAAAGGTGGTGTGTCTTCTTGTACCTGAGGCTCCCCTGGGGTTTTGAGTCAGGCATGTGGCTCAAACCCAGCTCCCTCAACTCACAGCCTTGGAGAATTATCCCATGGCACTCTCTCCTGCTAACACAATTTATTCTTTGAACCAAAAGCACAGCTTCAAAATTCAAGAAGTATAAGGGGATGGAAAACCCTATGCTCGCGCATGCGGGCGACACACACACACACACACACACACACACACACACACACACACACACACCAGCCATCTGTTTCCCTGACCCACAGGCCAGCAATGACTATTTTTAAATTCTTGGGTGTTTTTCTAGAGATTAAAAAAAAATACATTCATGGGTGTGTGTTCTTTGTCTGCCCTTTTTATATACAAATGGCAATACAAATAGCTTTGCCCTTGCTTTGCTTGTTGAAGGGGGCCTGGGAGCCCTCTACATCAAGGCTGGGCCAAGTTCTAGCTGGATTGGAGTTTGGACACACCCATCCGCAGCCCACCCTCAGGTTAAATTCTACAGTGCATTGATCTGTTCCTAATAAAAGGGAACCTCTCCTTCCCCAGACCCTGTGGCTCCTGCGGAAGTGCACCGGGGCTCCTGCCCAGGCTAACATGAGAGAAATTGCAGGACAGGAGCTTTGTCAGCCATAATTAGCACCTTGGAAGCACCCACTGTGCTAGGAGTCACAGGAGCTGGAGTTGGTGGCCTCGGAAAATCCAGGGCTTGAGTTTATTAACTCCAGAGTGTTGGGGCTGGAGACCCAGCAAAGGCTGGGAAGCTTTTTGCCCCAGCTCTGTGCTGCTGATCTTGAAGCCAAATCTCCATACAAAACACTGATAATGGGGCTGTAAGAAGGTAGAGATGGCTACACTAAAGAGGCAGTGACCTCCCTGTCAGTGGAGAACTTGAAAGCTGCCATTCACAAAATTAAAGCAGCATTTTTCCATTTTCTCTAATGGGACCAATACCAGGGTCTGGAAGGACAGAGGTCACAACTGCCCTGCCAGGCTTTTAACAGGGTGGGGCAGGCAGGTGGTCTTCACATGGCTCCCACCATGCTCAGAATTACAGCTAGAAGCCTCCACCATATCCTTGGACACCCTCAGTGATCTGCACCCCCATTTCTCCCCACCTTGCCTCTTGCTACTCCCCACTTGCTTACTAGATTCACACCTGCCACACAGCCCCTTAGCCATTACTTTGGGCATCTGCCTCACTCTCTCTGCACTTGTCCATCTGCCTGGCAGGGTTCCTCTCTCCACACCCCACACCTCCACAAAACTGCAGGGCTCCCTTCCCTTTCTTCACTTGGGGCCTTTCCACATCTGAAGAAGCACCTTCTACGCTTTCACTCTCCAACCCCTTGCTTCACTTTATTCCCCTTCACAGCAGTTACGGCCACCTGCATTGATATATATCTTTGTTCAATGTCCATCTCTCCCACCCAGAACGCAAGCCCTGCAAAGGGCCTCTTACGGAGCCCAGCATGCAACAGGCACTCAATAAATGTGTGTTGATGATAGCAGCAGAGACACAATGCCAACTCCCACCCACCCTCCATCTGCCTTGGACAGCCAGGTGTCTGCCTTCTCTGATTTAATCTTTCTTTCCTTCTGCAGAGGGAAGCCTGGAGCCACAGATAGAAGATCTGATTAACCGGATTAATGAGCTTCAGCATGGTAAACTGGGACTGAGGCTGGCCCTGGACTTTGAATGACTCCCCTTCCTCATCTATAAAATTCAGGCCCCTCCAGGTTGCTTGAAGATAGCATGCAGTGTCATAATCAGAGAGAATAGCCAGGCTAGAGGCTGCATTCACAGTGTCTTCTGTGTTTTGGCTCAGCAAAGAAGAAATCCAATGAGGAATTGGGAGAAACCCAAGCTCTCTGGGAGACGCTGCACAGGGAATTGGACTCTTGTAAGTGAGACCAAAAGAGGGACCCAGAGATCCCATGACACTGCTGGTGTTCCTGTGCGCACCTCAGGGTCTTTGCATGGGCTGTTCCCTCTGTCTGCAATGCTCTTATGCTGTGTAATCTAGATTGCTTCTTGCTATCTCAAGTTAGCTCTTAGCTCTTAGCTCAAACTTCACTCAACAGGTCTACCTTGATGGTCCCATGGGAAATGGGATGTCATCTTCTCTCTCTGTCACTCTTACTCTCCTGCTTGATGTGCTTCTCCATGGCCTTTATTTTCATCTGACTTGGTGCATTTATTTACTTCTAGTCATCTCTTTCCTCGGTGTAAGCATTGTGCATCCTGCAGTCATTATTCCTTTGGAGTTTATAGGGAATGTGAGCATCCACAGGGAGAAGCTGGATCTGGATGGTCCCCAGTGGGAGATGGGTTCAGGGTGGCAAGAACATACTCCCCTCTCCTGGGGCTGCATCAGACCTTCTGTATGACCTTGGGCATGCCCTTTGCATGAAGTTGCAGCAGGGGCACGGGATATAGCCCCTTCCTTGGACGCTCAAAGTGTTACTATGTTTTCCAGTGAATGGAGAGAAAGTACACCTAGAGGAGGTCTTGAGAAAAAAGCAAGGTATTTACCAGCTGTTCTGTCTTCATTATTCTACCCCATCACCCCACAAAAGCCAGAAGAATCCCACTGGAACCTGAGTCAGGCTGCTTCCCTCTCTGCTCAGACCTCTCCCTTGGCTGGCACCTGACTTGAAGTAAACACTCAAGTCCTCTTAGTGCCCTTCAGTGCCCATTACCTCCACCCAAGCCTGGCTCCCCAAGAGCTCTCACATGGCCCTCCTGGCTTCTCTTCACAGAAGCGCTGAGGATCCTCCAGCTGCACTGCCAAAAGAAGGAAAGCCAGGCTCAGAGGTAAGAGGTCCTGCCCAGCTCTGCCCACCTTATTCCCCAGCATGAAGGAGCGGGGAGCAAAAGCTAGGGAAAATAAATCTTGGACACACACTCCTCATTTCCCCCTTTTATTATATACAACAGCTAGACAAAAGACTTCTGTGCTCATCTCCGATATTAGATATTAGATATTGGTGTTAAGATGAACTCACTCATTTAATCATTCCTTGCTACTTTCTTTATAAATTTCATTCACAGGTATTATTCTAAGCTTTCCCCTATTTGTTATCCAGATCTTCTGCTATCCATTCATTTGTTTATCTATCTGCTCATTTAGGCCTCCCATTCATCCATTCACCCATTAACCCATTCACCCATCAATAGATCTGTTCTACTATCCAACCCTTCATCCGGTCAGACAGACAGACAGACAGTATCTCTCCAGTCTTCTAGATAATCATCTTCCATCCATTTAATCATTCATTCATCTTATCTCCATCTTTCCAATTATCTGTTCATCTAGCTGTTCATTTCTTCACCCAACCATCCACCCAGACATCCCCTATCCTTCTAGTAATCCTTTTATTTCTGCACCCGGCCATCTCCCTCCACTGGTCATTTCTCCAGCCAGCCATCATCTCTTCAGCCAGCCATTCACCCATCCAATTAACTCTCCAGCCAATCATTCATCCATCCATCTCTCCATCATTTGGACCTTTACTTAACTGTTCTGTGACCAGAGCTGTCACACCTGGTGCACCACGATTTTAATTGTGCAGGAAAACCTGATGATGGATAGTGTGTGAATGCTTAACTACCTCCCACCCCCCCTCCACCGACACACACAGAGTCTGATAAGCAGTTTATGTTCATTTATCAACATAATCCTCACAAAGACAATTAAAGGAGTTAAAGGCTAATGTCACCCTCCCAGCATTACCACCATTTTACAGATGAGTAAACTAAGACCCAGAGACCTCTCACACAGTAAAAGGATCACAGTAGAAGAGCAGAGGCAGGCTTTAAGGCAGGACTTTAGACTCTATGAAACCAAACTACTTCTCCCCTCACAAAGTGTTCCTCCAACCAAAGCCCCTCCTCTTTGGTTTCAATGTCTCTGCTCACTGCTCAGATCTACCTCCTGCTCAGGCCCAAATTCAAGGTTTGATGGGGGACAGGATGGACAGGATTATAGTCTCAACAGAGGCCCATAAATTTTCACATTCAATCAACAGAAGAAAGGGGAATGATGATGGTTACGAACAAACCCGAACTCCCACTCCTGCAGGAGGGAGTGGGGGAATCATTCAGAGAATATGATTGAGGTTGTCTTTCCCTTCCTTGGAAGCACATGTTGCAGGAGTTCATGGATCAAATTTCCATCCATAACTCCCAGATTGAAGAGAGTTGTAAACAGAGGAAGCTGGGGTAACCACTGGGGCCTGGCGTGGCACTGGGTGGGGAGTGGGCATGGGGTTTGCATCAGGGAAAATTTGTTGGGAGAGGAGCTAGTGGAACCAAGGCTTGGAGGATAAAGCCCAGAAAGGGGATCCTAGCAGATGGAGCACCAGGCAAAGATCTAAAGGCCTGTGCGTGAGGAATCCAGGCTGTGTGTCAGTTCTAGTAGGTGTTCTTTCATTCCTGGGTGTTGGCCCCTAGGTCACACATGGAAGAACAGCTGGAGGATTTAATGGGCCAGCACAAGGACCTCTGGGAATTCCAGGTGAGCCATCGTCATTGCCTCCAACCAAAGCCTCTCCTCTCCTGTGTCTCCACTGGCTGCTCAGGTCCATCTGCTCCAGCCCAACTTCATGGCATAATCCTTGACTCTGGTCTTCTTTTCACCCATCTACCCAATCCTTCAGCTTTACCTTTAATCTGGCCACCTCTCACCATCCCCCACTGCCACACATTGCCAAGACTGTCACAGTAACCATTGCTGACCCTGTTCCTTTCTTGCTCACCTAGGGTGTGCTTACCTTGCAGTGGCAAATGGGAACCCTGAAAAAGCCATGGTCAGATTGTTCCTTCATTCAACTAATGTCCCTGAATGCACCCTGCAGCATTCCAGGCAGGAGGAGACAGTGGGAGCCCAAGGGCCAAGTGTTTGCTGGTCCCAGGATGGTTTGAGGCAAGGGGAGGCATACCCATACTCTAAATCCTCTCTAATAAAAGAGTAAAATGCAAATGGACCGTACCTCCACTACACCCACAAGCCACGCCCACCAGCCAATCAGGAGTGAGTATGCAAATTAACCCAACCAAGATGGCTGCAGCCACAGAGAGCAGGAGGGTGGCTTGGGTTTCCCAGGCAATGGAGGAAGCTAAGCTTTCTGCCTGCCCTGGTGGGCCCAGGCCTCCACTCAAGGCTACAAAGTTTCAATTATAGAAGATAAATAAATCCCAACAAAAATGGTGGCAGCCACGGAGCTGAAGAGAGCAGGAGGCTTGAATTGCCCCCGGCGTTGGAGGAAGCCAAGCTTTCTGCCTTCCCTGGCCTGCCTTGGCCTCCCCTCCACTCAAGGCTACAAAGTTTCAATTATAGAACATAAATAAATCCCAGATACCAGGGCCTCCATTTGGGTCACCAGGGGGCGTGGCTGGCCTGCAAACCACCACAGGCCCCACGCCCAGGCTGCCCCACACCCCAAGGGAACCCCCACTCTGATCCGGGACACCCTTCAGGGTAAACCAGCTGCCCCCACCCATGAACCAGGCTTCTATCTTATCTAATCCTATCTAATCAAAGTATTATGCAAATTGACCATCACTCCACACAATATGGCTGCCCCATGTGGTCAAAGATGTCTGCCCCCATGTGGACACAAGATGGCCACCACAAGATGGCCAGCAGGGGAGGGCAGTTGGGAGGGACCAGACCTGCAAGGGAGGGCAGTTGTGGGCGATCAGGCCAGCAGGGGAGGGCAGTTGCAAGGGGCCAGGCCTGCAAGGGAGGGCAGTTGGGGGCGATCAAGCCTGCAGGGGAGGGTAGTTAGGGGTGACCAAGCTGGCAGAGGAGGGAAGTTGGTGGCAACCGGGCCTGCAGGGAAGGGCAGTTGGGGGTGGACCCAGGCCTGCAGGGGAGGGCAGTTGTGGGCGATCAGGCCAGCAGGGGAGGGCAGTTGCAAGGGGCCAGGCCTGCAAGGGAGGGCAGTTGGGGGCGATCAAGCCTGCAGGGGAGGGTAGTTAGGGGTGACCAAGCTGGCAGAGGAGGGAAGTTGGTGGCAACCGGGCCTGCAGGGAAGGGCAGTTGGGGGTGGACCCAGGCCTGCAGGGGAGGGCAGTTAGGGGTGACCAGGCCTGCAGTGGAGGGCAGTTAGGGACAATCAGGCTGGCAGGGGAGCAGTTAGGCATCAATCAGGCTGGCAGGGGAGTGGTTAGGGGGTAATCAGGCAGGCAGGCAGAAGCAGTTAGGGGCAATCAGGAAGGCAGGCAGGCGAGCGGTTGGGATCCAGCAGTCCTGGATTGTAAGAGGGATGTCCAACTGCCCGTTTAGGTTTGATCCCAGTAGGATCAGGCCTAAACGGGCAGTCGCACATCCCTCGAGGGGTCCCAGATTGGAGAGGGTGCAGGCTGGGCTGAGGGACACCCCCCCCCACCCTGTGCACAAATTTCGTGCACTGGGCCTCTAGTAAGAAAATAAGACAGATCGTGTACTATCAGTTGGGGAAGGCCTCAGCAAGTGACATCCGAATGCAGATACAAAGGAAGTAAGGGAGGAAACAGGCAGGAATGGGTGCAAATGCTCCTGGCAGAAGGAAAGGCCAATATAAAGGCCCTGAGGCTGAACTCTACCTTGGACATTTGGGGAAGAGCAAACGAGGATGGGCAGGAGGGACGAGAAGAGTGGCAGGACCTAAGGTTTAAGAGGTACACAGGGACATCAGGAGCGATTGGCGAGAAAAGTGTCTCCACCAGCACCCAGCTGCAGCAGCAACTGCACTTTGAGTTAATAAATAGTTGAATGAATGAATGACCTAATTCAAGTAAGGACTTACTGAGGGCGCGAAGGAGCAGGGGGCCAGTACTACAGACCAAAGACAGGCCCCTTCTCTCCAGCAGGTGCTGGAGCGGAGACTGGCCTGGGAGATCCGCGGGCTGCAGAGCAGCAAGGAGCAGCTGCTCACTGAAGGTGGGACTCCCACGTGGGCTGGGGGACAGGGACGGGACGGCGAGTGGGAGCTCCGACCCCGCCGTGATGCCCACCCTTCACCCCCTGCAGAGAACTTAGCTAGAGCCAAGCTGGAGCGGGTGGAGCAGAGGCTGCGCTCCTCGCCTGCGATCGAGGGCGCCCTGGCAGTGAACGAAGCGTAAGAGGAGAAAGGAGGCCCTGGGCAGGGGAAGGGGCAGGGAGGAAGGGAATGGGCCAATGCCTTCCCCAGCACCAACCCTCCTAGAAGGACTGGCTCTGGGCTTGGCTCCTGCCCCTGCGCTCTGGGCCTCTTCAGGTCACTGGATCTCAGTGGTTTCCTCCTGACCCCTCCACTCTAGCTCTCTTCTCCCTCCTCCTCTCTCTCCTCTGCCCCTTCTCAGCAGGCTGAAGGTGGAGCTGAAGAAATCCGAGGGGAAAGTCCCCACCCAGGCCCAGAGCCCCGAGGACGACTGGGCCCACAAAGGAGAGGTAGGGAGCCAAGGATGGAGGCGAGGCGGGCAAAGAGGGAGGCAAAGCGGGCGGGGATGTCCCCAGAATCCCTCAGAGGGAGGTTCTGTGGGGAGCAGGGCACCCCTGGGTGCTGATGGTGACGGGGCAAAGGCAGTCATGGGCTTGACAGCCTGACTCTTCCTTCTGGCAGCCCGATCCGGAGTCCCTGTGCGCCCGCCAGGAGGAGGACCTGGAACCGCTGGTGGAGCTGGCCCTGTGGTCTCCCTAGACCAGTGGGACCCACCAATCCCCAACTTCAAGGCCCGCCGAGAAATAAAGGCAATGATTTAGATGGTCCTTCACCTCAGGCCTGAGTCTGTGCTCCAGGAGTCACGGGGCGGGGGTGGGGGGTGGGGGGTGGGGGGTGGAGAGGGGCGGGGCCGACACAGGGGCGGGGCTCCATGCGCCATGGGCGGGGCCTCGGTCGGACTCCGCCCCCAGGCCTGGCGGGCGCTCTCACCAGCTCAACTCTGAAGGTTCCTGAGCAGCTCAGTGAATAAGGGGGTGTCAAGTCCGCCCCATCTCCACCACGGCATCTCGTATTCCTGAACAGTCGGTTTTGCCAACACGAACAAGAGGAAACGTGTTAAAAACCCACATCAGGTCGTGTCGGATTCCTGTGTTTCAGCATAAAATCCGAGAGTCCCTGCATTCTCCACAGACTCCTGCTGACTGACCTCTTGGGCCTCTGAGACCTGCCGCCTACCTGGGCTCCCCCGCACACGTTAGTTCTAGCTTTCCACCCTTCTCCAAGCACGCTGTTATCTCAGAGCCTTTATGTTGCAGAGCCCTCATCTGCGGTGCTTTTCCTCAGGTCTCCTTGGGGCTTCTGCCCTCCCTTACTTAGCTGGGCTGTAAGTATGTCAGCTATTCAGGAAGCTGAGGGGGGCAGAGGGGGCGGAGAGGGAGGGAGGAAGCCAATTCCAAAAGGCACCTTGCACCAGGCCGCTGCCACTTTGTAAGCATGTACTGATTAAACAAGCATTTGCTGGATGCCTCTTTTGTAGCAGCAATAAGTACTATTGCGGGTCCCGGGTTTTAATCGACGTGGTCAGGGAAGGCCTCGCTGAGTAAGTGGTGTCTGAGTAGGAAGGGGAGTGGGCAAGTGGAGTGGGTCCTGCAGGTATCTGGGGAACTGTGCATGGGCAGGGGGAATGGCGCATGCAGAGGCTGTGGGGGGGGACTGAGCTTAGTGAGCTTGGGGAGCCTCTGGAGGCCAATGTGGAGGAGGAACACAATGAGGTGAAGAGGAAGGAGATGATATGGAAGGCTTGCTGGCGACCCAGCCAAGTTGGGCCTTGTCTATCTAGTCTGAATAGAGTTCTGGGAATAGGACCTGGCACTCAGCAAACACTCAGTAAATGTTTGAAGATTTCACTTATGAAGATTCATTATGCCCAAGCTTCACTGAGGAAAACTGAGCTGTGTGAGTCACTTAGAACAGGGTTTTATAGTCCATTAAGTGTTTAATAAATGGTTCTTACCATTTATTATTATTGTTGTTGTTATTACCAGGCTCAGATGAAGAACTCCAAGGTGTGTGTTTCTCTTAGAACAGAGGTTTTTATGCAATAAATGCTCAATAAATGGTACTTATTGTTTATTATTCTCATTACTATTCTTGTTATTCCGGATTTAGAGATGAGGAAGATTGTGGCAGTAAGTGTAGACAGTAAGCCCATAGTAAATGTTGGGTCTCACCATTGTTGCTATTATTTCCCCAGGTGCACGGATGAGGCCCAGGAAGCATAAAACCTTGGCTTTAATTCCAATCTCCTGCCCCACTGACACTGCACACCTGCTGTAGGCGAGCCTCCAGAAAACTTTAGTGTCTTCTTCATTATCCTCTCTGTGTCACACAAATGAGGATAGCCTGATATTCCACAGACATAATCACTTTTCTCCCAGGATTTAAATCCTGGCTCACTGGCTGAGTGTGACCTCAGGCAATTGTTCAATGCCTCCCAAACTCAATCACCAAGTTTGTAAAATGGTCTTACCAACTGCACAGAACTTATTATACTCCTGACCAACTCCCCACTCCTCCAGAAACCTCCTCTGAACCCCTAGATATGCTACATAGCCTCTCTGTGGATGCAGCTCAGTACAGGAGACAGCTGGTGTGTGGGATTGTCTCTCCCAGACTGGACTGACTCTGAGATGGACAGGCATGTCCACAGGGCACACACACAAGGATCTGCACCCCGATCCATTCTCTGTACATGTATCTCAATTTGTGGATGAACAGATCACATAGTCTTGCATTTCAGAAAATGTTAGAAAGAGTGGATTTGCAGGATACTTGGAAATTCTCAGTGAAACCAGATTTCTTAAGTAGCTCAAGCAAAAGCGCGGACTCTGTCCCCTGAACAACTAGATTAGCATCAAGTTTCTTCTAATGCCATTAGCAAGAGGCTCAAAATGTGTAGACTGCAAAATTACAGGCTTCCAGAATGCATTGTACATAACTCATGCCACCAAAACTGTTGCATGGCTGTTTAGGAGCAGGATAATCACATGTTCTTAAAGTTATATCCTACTGTTTATTTATTCATACTGAAGAAGGATATGCCTTTGCAGTGGGGAGATGAGAGCGCTACCCTGAACTAGGGCCAAATTTAGCATCACCAGTTGTGGGACAGTTTGACCTTATCTTCTTCTTGGTGTGATGAGTGGGAAGCACACATCATCACCATGTTTAACTTTAATCAATAGGAAACCGACACAGTGAGGAGATCTAGGGGACAATTGCCCTGGACACTGGAAAGGAGTCACCGTCATAAAGAATAGAGGAGGCTCTGATGTACCAGCTTCCTATCACTGTGGTAAAAAACTACCATAAACCTGGTAACTAACCAACACAAATTCATTCCTTACAGTCTGGCGGTCAGAAGCCTCAGTTCTGGAGGACTAAAGTCGAGGTGTCATTGAGGCTATGTTCCTTCTGGACGCTCTCAGAGGGAATCTATTCCTTACCTTTTCTAGCTTCTCAAGGCTGCCTGAAATCCTTGACTCCTATCACTCTGACATCTGCTTCCATCTTGCATCTCCTTCGCTGACTCTGACTATCCGGCTTCCCTTTTGTAAGGGCCCTTGTGATGACATTAGACAATCAGGAAAATCCAGCTCAAGATGTCTACACTTACTCCCTGCATTCAGTTCCCATAATTCATTCTCAGAACTTGGCTTCTTTGTGTCTTTCAGGTTCAAATGTGAATGGACCCGGGGAGCCCAGCATTGCCAAAAACGAAAGGGTGCACCTGAAAGAACTGAGCTAGAAAGAAACCAACTGTAAAAACAGAGGAGCCAGAGGAGGGAATCAAGGGGATGCATGCAGAACATAGCCTGCAGTGCTGAGAGGGTGTAGCCAAGGGACATCATTAGACTCTCCAGGTAGATAATAGTTCCTCCCTCTGGGCAGGTGATGGATGACCTGAGGCCAGACTTCCTCCCTTAGAATCCCAGCTCTGCTGTGCACTAGCTGTGTGACACACACACACACACACACACACACACAGTGAAATATATTTCAGCCATAAAAAAACACACACAAGAAAATCCTACCATTTTGGGGACAATATAGATGAACTTTGAAGGCATTATGCTAACTGAAATAAGTCAGACAAATACTGTATGATTTCACTTATGTGTGGACTCTAAAAAACAGCAACATTTATTAAAGACATGTTATTCTTTTAGGAGTCACCTTTGTAATAAAATTCTTATAAAGAGAAATAAGAAACAAAGAAAAAGTCATAGAAAAAGAGGTCAGACTTCTGGTTACTAGAGGCAGGGACTGAGGGTAGGAGGAACTGGAGGAAGGTAGTCAACAGATAAAAGCGTCCACTAATAAGATAAATAAGTGCTAGGGATGTGATGTACAACATGATGACTCTAACTAATGCTGCTGTGTGAAATATAGCAAAGTTGAAGGGAGTAAATCCCAAGAGTTCTTATCACAAGATTTTTTCCCCTTTATTCTTTCTTTTGTCTCTATATGAGAAGATGCATGTTAGATGAACCTAGTATGGTAATCATTTCACAATATATGTAAATAAAACCAGAAAAAGGAAATTAATCCATATGTAGGACAAAGTTACCCTATTTTGTAAGCCTCTGGGAACCATTGAACAGAAAAGGCATAATCTTGCATAATAGCTGATTGACTGAATACTCTAGAAATTAGCTGATTTTGCATTTAATTCTCACAGAGCAATTATTGGGAAAACAAGTTCTGTCAAGATAATAAAATTAACATTGCTGCAGTATTCAGATTTTTAAAGTCACTGCTGAGAAGGTAGTTAAGGCAAAGATAATAGATGAAATGTGTGTGTGTGCTGTGTATGCATGCAGCATGCACATATACATACAACATATATATGCATGCACACACAGGCACACACAGTGGTATTAAAAGGACTTATTCTTTAAATATATATTAAAAAGAAGGCAATTGCTGTCTCAGGAGAGGAAGAATCAACAACCAGTGAGTACCCCAAATCAAATTCACGAGAGTTGGAATTTACAAAGGACAACATGAAATTCTACTTCTCTCTCCACCAGGCCTCAGAGGTAAAGGTCGGGAAGAGCTGACTTCAATGAGAATTCTCCCCATTTGCCAGCTTCTGCTAGTTTCCCCAGGGTCCCTTCTGCAGGCTCTGAACTGAGGGGTGTCCCAGAAGGTCTCATCCCAGTCCCCTGAAACTGTAGAGGAAGAAAAATAATTTTTCCTTTATCCTTTATGAAGAGTGCCTGATGAGACCCCTTTTACTCTGGGCACTGTGTAAGTGGATAAGCTCATCTAGGTTAAACATTCTCCACTGTGGGCACTCTAATTTGGTTATCTCTGATAAGGTAAACCTGTTTGTTCAGCCTTCACGCAAAGTTTATCCACCCGAGGCCTCACACTGGCCCCACTCCGGTGTTAGTCAGACCCAGTCCCAGTCCGAGCCCGGACCCTGTAGGTTTCCAAGTCAGACCCAGTCCGACCCTGAACGCAGTAGGTGCCTAAGTCTGACCCAGTCTGGCTGAGGTTTCAGGCTGCACTCCAGGAAAAGCAGCGCTCAGTCTGAAAGCTCCTAACGCCGAGCTGGGAGCAGGATCCAGGAGCCCCGGGGGCCTTGCCCGGCACCTCCAGAGGCAGCGAGAAAGCAGCGAGCCAGGGGCTCTGCAGGTACCTGTCTGGTTGCTTGTTGTTCCTGGGGGCCATGGGGTGTCTCCTTTGGTTCCCTCTTCTGAGGCCAGAACTGCTAAAAGATAAGCTCAGGCATATTTAAACATTTAAGAGTTTATTTGAGCAAAACTCCATTTGAATTGGACAGCATCCCATCTAGCAGATAGGAAGGCGCTCCGAGGCGCTGTTCCAAATGAGACTTGGATGGGCAGAAGGAGGTGGGAACAGGGCGTTTACCAGGCAAAAGAAGAGTGGGTTACGCAAAGTCCCCTTCCTTTAGGAGCCCGGTGGTCCCTCGGGCAGAAGGCCTAACAGTGCTGCTCAGGTGGCTCCGGGCTGACTGGCTAAGATTTCACCTCTGGTTTTGCTAAAAATGCAATGAGTTACGCCTTGGTTTGGTGACATGGGCTTAGCCTAGGCCCACTTTGGGCCTGCTGTCCTGTTTTTAACAAAGGCTAGGGGCATTTTCCTTGTTATAAAGCTGGGCTGGAGGTGACATCCTGGGCATTTGAAATGGCAGCTGCAAAGTTTTCTTTACATAGCATCTAAAATATTCATGTGGGTTCCAAGTGTTTCTGCAGATGTTGTGAAAAATACCGCTTTTTGATTATTGCTTTATTTCTGCACCTGAAGTAAATTCTTGTTTACATCAGACTTAAAATACTGCTTTCACTTATCAAGAGGCTCAAATCAGATGTGGTAATTCTTTCTGTTGAAGGAGCATGAGTGATATATATATAATATATAATATATTCATGATTTTATTAACTTCTTGAAATAATAATGTAAATGAAAGAGGTAGATATGACAGAAATTGTGAGATTTCCCTTGTAGTAGGAAGAATTCTAGAATGACGCTGTGATTCAAAGGCATGCATAATCCATCCTCTTGAATGGGGGCAGGTCTAATGAATGTGAGGGGATGTCACACTGTGATTAAATGATGCTGTATGCCAGTGATCACCAAACTCATTAGTCAACAGCGGCAAACCACGGCTCGCGAGCTGCATGTGGCTTGTGAGCCTCAGTTTGCCGACCACTGCTGTATGCACAGCTGACTTCATGAAAGGGTAACTAGCCTCAGTGGGCCTGACCTTTTCAGGTGAGCCCTTAACAGGGACTGCGTGCTTCCCGGCCAAAGAGATTCAAGGCCTGAGAAGGATTCAATACAGGGGTGTTCTCCCTTTCTGGCTTTGAAGCTTGAGGGGGCCATATGACAAGAACTGAGGTTGCTTCTATGAGCTGACAGCCAGCAAGGAATTTTCTCAGTTTCATTGAATTATTAAAATTTTTTGCTTCAGGCTTGTGAAACATTGATTGTAAAGGCCTGCTAGCAAATATCTCAGGCTTTGCAGCCATGTCTGTCTCTGTCACATATTTTCTTTTTCCCCCGCCCTCCTCTTTCTTCCTTGTATATTTAAAATGTAAAAAAATCTTCTTAGTTTAAGGACTGAACCAAAACAGGTTGTCTCTGGTTTGCCAGTTTCTAGTGTAAACAATCAATTAAAGTAAATTAAGGCCTGGATTGCAGGGTTGGCCAGTTTCTGCAGTGTGAATACACCATGGTTGATTTCAGGCTGCCAACATGAAGTGTCTTCACTGTCAGAAAAGATACGCAGTAGCGCCCATTGTATAGTGTTTCCAAGAACAAACAATAGGAGTAAATAATTACGAGAGCATAGACAATAGCAGAACATAATGACAGAGTTATGGAGGGTTGTTTTGAGTATCTGCTGCCCTTGTTTTTAACATAATGAGTTTCTGTAGTTTAATTTTTACTAAAGGCTGTGTTTAATAACCAACACACGTAATTCCTGAAATTCACGAGCAGGTCCTGGCCACCTCCAGCACCACACTGCTCGTGTCCCAGAGGCTCCTTACCCTATCTTCATATTTTTGGATTCTTTTTTCTTTTTGCCATTCTGATTGGGCGTTTTGATTCTCGGAATCCTCTACTGTTGGATCACTGTAAACTATTCTTTATCTCAGTTAGTGTATGCTTACTTCCTGACTGGTCCTTTTTTATGTCTTTGCCTTTCTCACTAAGATCTTGGAAGTTCCTTGAGTAGTCTTCTAACCATGGTTTTTGAACTTTGTATCCAAAAGTTTGCTTGCTTTCATTTCTTTCATTTGTGACATGTCTCTCCATTTTGGCTGCTTCCTTATGTTTGTTTCTATGTATTGGGTAGAGCTACTCTATCTCCTGGAATTGGTAGAGTGGCCTTATGTACTAGGTGTCCTATAGGGCCCAGTGGCCCAGCCTCCCCAGTCACCTGAGCTGAGCACTCTAGGTGCGCCCTTGTGTGGGCTGTGTGCACAGTTTTGTAGTTGAGCCTTGATTGCTGTTGGTGTCACTGGGAGAAATTGACCACCAGACCAATTGGCTGTGAGGACCAGCTGCGACTACAGTGGGAGAGCTGCTGGGCAGGAGACACCCTTATGGAGCAGGACTTGCTTCAGTGGGGCTTTGGTGCTTTCTAAGTCTGCCCCCTGAGTGTGTCGCTTATGGACGTGTAGAGTTGTAATCTGCTATGGTCTGAAGCTGTCCCCCAGGCTCTAGAGCTCCAGGGAGGTGTAAGGTCAGCCACTGCTTGGGGCCACCCTGCAGGAGCCATTTGTATTGGGCTTGGAGGTGCCCAGGTGAGGCCCAGCTGTGAAGCAAGGCAGGCTGGTGCTAGTGCTGGGTCTTCGGCCTTTTACTGATAGGTTTGGGGTACACTGACCCAGCTGCAGCTTGAGAGATTTTAGGAAAGTCTGAAGCCTGAGCCAGGATATTCATATGCAAAAGCCAATGCAAACAAGTTGGGTGGGGATGCAAATTGGATGGGCCGGATCTCAGGGAATCACCAGGGCAGAGAAAACAGAAATGGCTGCCAGTCAGCCCTGCAACTGTTAGAGAGTGGGAATTTTTGAGCATGCTTCCTCCTGGTCGACGTGGCCTTGAATCCCAGCTGCACCTCACAAAATAGCCTATGAGAACAGGATGCCAGTAAGCCTTACAAGGTAGATCACTGTCAGCTTTCTTGAGAACAGGATGCCAGTAAGCCTTACAAGAAAGATCACTGTCAACTTTCCTGAGAACAGGATGCAGTTACTTACTCCAACAGGTGCCAGGACCCTGTAAATAACATGCTGACATTACTTAAGAAAAACTGCTTTGTTTTAAATTGCTTGCTCTGCAAAAACAGGATGTAGTGAATGTGTTTAAAAACTGTCCTGCACAAAGGGTCGGGGCTGCTCTCTGGACTCCCTGCGTGGAGAAAGGCAGAGCAGTCGCTGGCCGGCTAATAAAGGCTCCCTAAACTTTAATTTGGTCTGGACTCCAGTGGCCGTTCACTCGCGTTCGCTCCATAACACAAGGGAGGACCCAGTACAGGAACAATGACCCCTGCAAGCACCCCCATCTGGGAGAAAGCCACCCCGAGTTCCTGCCCTGATGCCAGACAATCCAGTTCCTCACCACATATATCTGGGCCCCCCAATACCTCCTGGTGCTGGAGCTCAGAGGAAGAGAGTCTAAGTAAGTTCGTGCCTTTAAGAGGGACACCTGGGTTTCCAGCAGCCTCCATGTTTCTCAGCCCCAGTCCCTGCTCGTAGTTCAGGGACTTCTCTTCTTACACTGGGGATCTGGTATGGGGCTGGGACACCTTGCTCCTCACGGTGGCCTCTGCAGAGACGATCTCCCTCCCAATTGAAAAAGCGGCACACATGGGTGTGGAAGAGCAGCCTCCGCCTTCCTACCAGTCTCAGCGTGCTTTCTTCTCCTCTAGCTGTAGGACTTCCATTCAGCCAGCTTTCAGGTGGTTCTGAGTGATCGTTGTTTTGTATTTTAGTTGTAATTTTGATGTGGTTGTGGGAGGTGGTGAGTACAGGTGTTTACCTGTGCCGCCATCTTGGTTCCTCTTCAGGAGCACTTTTGATGATGAATCTTGCAAGATCCCATGTATCCCAAGACCTAACTCACTCAAAGCTCCGAGACAGACATGTTTGTTGTTTTTTTAAAAATCTTTATTGTTGAAAGTGTTACCTATGTCCCCTTTTTCCCCCATTGACCCCCTCCAGCTGCCCTCCCTCCCAACCCCAGGCCTTTGCCACCTTATTGTCTGTGTCCATGGGTTATGCATATATGCATACAAGGCAGACACAGACATGTTTTGTCATCATTTTTGAGCTGCAAATTTCTACGTTCTTATAACACAAACACATATGAACTAAAATAATGCTGTTAGTGTTTGGTTATGCAATAAACAGTTGCAAACATCTTGGCTTCTCCCCCAACGTGGCATTTCCTTCAGTGAATGCTCTTTCCTTGTTATGTGTGCAGGAATATGTTTACATGTCAAAGTCAATATTGATCTTTGTCCCTCAAGATAACTACTTCTAGGCATAAACAATGTTTTATGTTCTCTTTATATCTTGTCTTAGTCCTGGGCAGCCTCACTAAAATCCTAACCTCGGCGGAAGACTGATTTCTATGTTGCTTCTCTGTATGCATATCAGCTGAAGACAAGTACTCTAGAGTCTAGGGGTTACCATTATTGCATATCATGACTTTGTTCTGCTTGCTCTGTTGGAAGGATAGGTGGCCGTTAACCACTTAATTCTGGGTCCTACAGCTTTCTATTTCCAGTTTGGGCAGAATTTATTTATTTTTCTTGGGAAGTTTTATTGTGCTGACGCCTCCTTTGTCAGAGTCTTCCCATGTGATACGTGTCTGGGCCATGTTTCTCTGGGCCTTGTGTGTCTTAGCCTTTTGGCTACTTGTTCGTGGAAAGTGTCCCAGCTTTTGCTGCCACCTGCAAACCATGGCCACTGCCACCCCATGTAAGAGCAGCTCAGGTATCCTCTCCCCCCAGGGTGAGTGCTGGCATCTGATGGAAAACACAGGCTCCAGCAGGCAGCCCTGACCTGATAGGCCCCCAAGGCTCTGACTCCTCCCAGCATTTCTGGGCAGGAATGAAGTGCCTGGCACAGGGTATGCCCTATGGCAGGCGTCCTCAAACTGCGGCCCGCAGGCCACATGCGGCCCGCCGAGGACATTTATCCGGCCAGCCGGGTGCCACTGCCTGTCCTGCTTAGCAGCCGACTCGTCCTGGGCCCGCAGTGTGCATAGGAATTAGTTCATAGTTTTTTTTTTTAAAACTATAGTCCGGCCCTCCAACCATCTGAGGGACAGTGAACTGGCCCCCTGTTTAAAAAGTTTGAGGACCCCTGCCCTATGGCTTCACCACTGGGTGTCTGAAAAGCTCAGGGGACACAGCTGGAAATGAGTTAATTGCTAGGGGGGCCAATTTTGGCCAATCAGAGACAGGCGATGAGAGGGAGCTGGAGACACACTACCCTCTCTCTGTCCTCTGATGCACTGGTCTGAGGTGGGGAGTCACTACCAGAGAGGTCCCCTGTGACTGAGGGACCTCTTTTTTCCAGCTGCATTGTATTCCATTGTGTAAATGTTCCCCTTTGTGGTGTAGCCACCCAACTGACATACTATTCCGTCTTTGATTCCCAACATTCCCTACCTCTCCTCTCTCCCCTCACTCTTTTCCTTGTGATTGCATCTCCCCTTCAAACAGTAGCACTTACTTTTTCATTTTAAATTATTTTTTAAATTTATCTTTATTGTTGAAAGTATTACAGATGTCCCTCTTTACTTCCCCCATTGACCCCCTTCACCACACTCCCCCCCCCCCAAGGTCTTTACCACACTATTATCTGTGTCCATGGGTTATTGCATATACGCATATAAATTCTTTGGTTAATCTCTTCCCCACCTCCCCCTCCCCCTCCCCCCAACCTCCTTTCCTCTGAGATTCGTCAGTCTATTTTATGCTTCCATGTCTCTGGATCTATTTTGTTCATTAGTTTATTTTGTTTATTAGATTCCACATATAAATGAGATCATGTGATACTTGTCTTTCTCTGACTGGCTTATTTCACTTAGCGTAATACTTTCCAGGTCCATCCATGTTGCTTCAAAGGGTAAGAAATCCTCCTTTTTTACTGCTGCATAGTATTTCATGGTGTAAATGTACCACAGATTTTTTATCCACTGATCTACTGATGGGCACTTGGGCTGTTACCCGATTTTAGTTATTGCAAGTAACTCTGCTATAAACACAGGGGTGCATACATTCTTTTTGTTTGGTGTTTTGGGTTTCTTAAGGTATATTCCTAGAAATGGGATCATTGGGTCAAATGGCAGTTCCATCTTTATTTTTTTGAGGAAATTCCATACTGTTTCCCACAGTGGCTACACCAGTCTACATTCCCACCAGCAGTGAACTAAGGTTCCCTTTTCTCCAAATCCTCATCAGCACTTTCATTTGTTGATTTGTTGATGGTAGCCATTCTGGCAGATGTGAGGTGATACTTATTGTTGTTTTAATTTGCATCTCTCTGATGATCAGTGACTTTGAGCATGTTTTCATATGTCTTGGCCATTTGTATGTCCTCTTTGGAAAAGTGTCTATTTAGGTCCTTTGCCCATTTTTTATTTCTTTTTTTATTTTAAATAATTCTTTATTGTGGAAAGTATTACATATGTTCTCCTCCCCCCACCCCCCATTGACCCCCTTGAATCCCCCTCCCCACCTCAGGCCTTCAGTTTGCCCATTTTTTAATTGGATTGTTTGTCTTCCTTTTGTTAAGTTGTATGAGTTCTTTACATATTTTGGAAATTAACCACTTATCAGATGCATCATTGCCAAATATGTTCTCCCACAGAGTGGGATCCCATTTCATTTTGTTTGTAGCTTCTTTTGCTGTGCAGAAGCTTTTTATTTTGATGTAGTCTCATTTGTTTGTTTTTTCCTTTGTTCCTCTTGCCCTAGTAGATATATTGGCAAACATTGCTATGAGAGATGTCTGAGATTTTGCTGTCTATGGTGTTTCCTAGTATTTTTATGGTTTCATGACACGT
The DNA here is from genome assembly GCF_963455305.1 of Plecotus auritus. Lineage (NCBI taxonomy): Eukaryota > Metazoa > Chordata > Mammalia > Chiroptera > Vespertilionidae > Plecotus > Plecotus auritus. Next base: position 40,315,865 of record NC_137785.1, on the reverse strand, counting down.
TTAAGTCTTTTATCCATTTTGAGTTTATTCTTGTGTATGGTGTAAGTTGGTGATCTAGTTTCACTTTTTTGCATGTAACTGTCCAGTTTTTCCAATACCGTTTATGGAAGAGACTGTTTTTGCTACATTGAATGCACTTGCCTCCTTTGTCAAATATTAATTGAGCGTAATGGCTTGGGTTGATTTCTGGGGTCTGTGTTCTGTTCCACTGATCTATATGCCTGTTCTTGTGCCAGGACCAGGCTGTTTTGATTACAATGTCTTTATTGTATAGCCTATAGCGTAAGGCATCTGGGCAAAGACAACAGAGGATCACTGGGAAGTAATTCCCAAGTTTTCCTTGGGAACGTGGCACAGACTAAGAATAAGAAGTCAGTCCTTACATGGTTACATTTGATCCATAGCCTATTGGCATTGATGACAAGTGGGAATCCACAGGGAAGAGTAAAAATAAAAATACAAGCAGGTGTTAAAAGAGAGAACCGACTAAAAGGAAACCCATGTGTTAAGTAACACTCCTGAGGAGTCAGGTGTTAACGCTGGATTATGAGGACAGAGAACATTATGAAAAACAGGATAAATTCTTGCAAAGGCCCAAGTTCCTGGGGAGAGTCAGCCCCTGAAATGGCCATGGCAGATTCTGTTCTGCTTGAGGACCAGTCACACTGACACCTGCTTCTCCACGCCCATCAGGCAGAAAAGCTTCATCTTGGGGCCCTGTGGCATCAGCGAAGACCACCCCATGAGAGCAGGCAAAGGCTGTTTATTCAGAGCTCACTATACAGGGGTCAGCCACCATCCTTGTACTTGGCACAGAGTCCAGGCTGGCCGGGGAGAAGGAACGCCTTATAGTGGAAAACAGAAGGTTCCGTGTGCCTGACTCCAGGCTGCTCTCACAGGAAGCCGTGATTGGGCGGATGCAGGTAGGCCTCCTGTGTCATGGGTGAGGGGTGCATTCTGCCGCACTGGGTAAGGCTTTCTCCTGTGGGTCCCACGTTGGAAGTGATGACAGACGTTAGGGAAGCTGTCAGTTGTTGATCGAGTCCTGGCCTCGTTGGGACAGTTGCTAAAGGAGGTGCTGTCTGGCTTCCTGGCCTGGCTGCTGCGTGTTGCGGGTTTGTAGGTTGGCTTCCTGTGGTTGCTGCAGACTGTGGCTCAGTGTGTTTTCACTCGTGTTCTGGCTGTTGTGTGTTTGTATCTTCAATCTCTCACCCCCAATAAAGTGGCTAAGAAAGAAATGGTATCGCATTTAAGTGCTTTACAAATGAGCTGATTCTAAATATTAAAGCTGGGGTGGTAATTTAATCACAATTATTATTTCTCTGGAGTGATATGTCCTACATTTTTGCTAAAAATGAATTTCAGGGAAAAGCAATCTTGACATGTTTATTGTTTTAAATTTTATTTTTTAGTCCAAAAATGCATTGATCAACACTATTAAATTAAGGACCCTGCCTCCAAAGTTTACTACTGTAGAAAGTTATTAAATAGAGCATTTCTTAAATGTTTTCTCATTTCTTAAAATAATGGTTTGAAATGTTCTGTGTAGAGTTCTTGAGTTGCTTTGTAATGAACCAATGCCTATGTTTGGGTGTATTTTGATTCTATGTGTTTCTACATTTTTTTCTATTTTTATTGTGCATATCTGGAAATAAATTGATTTTTACTATATTTTCCTTCTATCCAATGACTTTATTAAACTGACAGGTTAATTATAATAGCTTATCTCTGTATTCACTTGGATGTCCCTTGTGCACCAAGTCATCTATGAATAATAGCAGTTTTATTTCTTTATTTCCTGAGCTTGCCTTCTTGCATTACAGAGGACTTGGAGTAAAATATCAGAGAGAATTGGTGAAAGCAGTCATGCTTGTCTTATTTCTGATCTCCAGGGAAAGCTTTCAGTATTGCACAGTGACATACGAGGTTTGCTGGAAAATCCTCTTAGATATTCTTTGTCAGATTAATGAAGTTCTGTTTTAGTCCAAGTTTGCTACAAGAGTCTTTATTAATGAAGACTGACTTTTATAGATTGTTTTTCTGCATCAATGGGAATATTTTATTTTTCCATTATTTTGTCAATGTGGTGAGCTTTAAAATTGATTATTTTCTTTGTTTTGGGAGAAAACGTTCAGAAATCATGAATGTATAGCTGCTTGAATTTGGACAAATGAAGAGAGTGCTCAATTCTCACATGAAGAAACAAGCCACTACTAGGATATCTGTAATACTCTATGACCCCTTTTAGTGTAGAGACTAGGTAACCAGTATCTTGACTTTTTTTTTTTTTAATTTAAAAGAGAGGGGTGGGGAGAGAGATAGAGAAACATCAATGTGAGAGACACATTCATTGGTTGCTTCCTACATGTGCCCTGACTGGGGCCAGAGATCAAACTTGCAACCCAGCCCTAGCTGATTTGGCTTAGTAGATAGAGCGTTGGCCTGTGGACTGAAGGGTCCCAGGTTTAATTCCGGTCAAGGGCACATGCCCGGGCTGCAGGCTCCATCCCCAATAGGGGGTGTGCAGGAAGCAGCTGACCAATGATTCTCTCTCATCATTTCTATCTCTTTCTCCCTCTCCCTTCCTCTCTAAAATCAATAAAAATATATTAAAACAAACAAAAACACCTTCAACGCAGGTCCATGCCCTTCACCAGAATTAAACCCGCAACCCTTTGGTATGCAGGTTGACGCAATAACCACTGAGTCACACTGGCCAAGGCAGTATCTTGACTTTTAATGCCATAGATAAATTTTTATTTATTTTGGGGGGAAGGTGGGGGAGGCGCTCATCTGGCTTCCTTCCTTTAGAATTATGTTTGCATGATTAATCTTTATTATAAGTAGTTGTAGTTTGTCTATTCTTATTGGTGGGTAGTATTCCATTGTATGAATATGTGATAATCTACCCATTGTAATGTTTATGGACATTTGGTTTGCATCATTTTTTTTGTTTTTGTTTTTTTTTTGCTGTTATGACCAGCATTCATGGACAGGTGCCTTTGACTGTATCCATTCACTTTGAACACACACACACACACACACACACACACACGCACACGCACACGCACGCGCATGCACGCACATGCGTGGCATGAGCTCACCCACCTATCCAAGAGTGGAGTTTCTGGATCAGAGGTTATGCATATGTTAGGCTTTAGTATATATTATTGTCTAACAGTTTCCCAAAGTGATTGTACCAATTTGTACTTCAACTAAGAGAGTATGAGAGAGTTCATAGTAGATTCTCATTAAAGAATAGGTGTTATTATTAGAGAACATCTTTCCCTTTTATGGAGGTGATAAAGGGCAGTAAAAAGTAGTGGTGCTGGCCTTAGGCTAAAGGGAGTGGGTTATATGGTGTCTAGTTCTTAAAGTTCCTTCCATGGTGTCAAATACATTACCTTGTAACAAGTAGCCATCCAATGAGCTTTTACTGAATTGAAAGGTGTTAATAAAGACCTCCACAATATCTGCCTCGTGGGGTGAGCAGGTATGTAGGTGATATATTGGTGGGCTGGGGCAGCTGTCAGCACCATTGCAGATAAGAGCGGTGGGAGAATAAGAGAGGAGAATGTATAAACAGAAATGGAAGGACCTTAAAGTTGTGTTTTTCGCTTGGATTTTTTTCTCAGGGTTGCTTGTGGTGAATAGTCAATGTTGGTTATTCCATCTATTATTCTTATCATAGAACACTGTTTAAAAACTGGAATTGTTTGGGGACAACCTAGAAGGATAAGGGGGAGTCCAGTATCCAGAAATCCAGCGCCTCCACCCATCACTACCCTGCCCCAAATCAGTCAGGGCATTTCTACTCATTCCAACGGATTGCCATAGAAGATTTTATTTGAATATATTGTTTTGCTAAAATAGAAAAAGAAGCATGGTAATATTTTTCTTGATAAATACTAAGTTTTCTGTTTTCTATCTCAACCAGCTGTTTAACCATTTTAATGTTTTGTTTCAACCCATGATGATAATGTAGGCGCATGTTTTTATTTTTGGAAGAATCAATAGACTTATTGTTTTTTTTATTTAGTTTCGTTTTTAAGCACAGCAATCCATGGCTTATATTTTTGTCAGAGAATGTCTCTTCTATCAGTCTTTCACTGGCATACTTTTTCTGTGATATTTTTACTATTCCTAATATCAGCCATTTTTTGCAATCAAAAGAAGAACTGGAAGCAGATTTTTACATCTGTGGGATTTTAGCAAGGCAATTACATCTTGATATGAATGACCAGACATGAATAAGCCAATTTTTTAAATTCCCCATTATCTAGAAAGGAAGTTGAGTCATAATTCTTGATAATGCCATAAATATTGGTATCTCTGAAAAGCATTATGTATTTAATCATTTAATTAGAAGAAAAGGGAAATTTCTCAGGAAAGCATCAATGTTAGGTAAGAACAAACATTGCATAAAAATATTTTGTCTTATAGTCATGTTAGATTTTTCATAGAATCTAGACACTTTTGAGAATTTAATACTTCTTTAGTTTTTTTTTGTTGTTTATTCTGTACCAAGAACAATAATTAGTTGCTATAAATGTTTTAACAATATGTGCCATTTAGAATATGGGACCTCAATTCCCTTTTGGCATATTAGCAGCCTACAAATGTATATGAATTTGCAGATCAAGAGTTATATCTCTGATTATTCAGATTGAACTGGCAGTTCCAGTTTTATGGAAATAAATTAATGTTTTTCTCCACATGTCGTTAAAAAGATTCCTAGTTTATTGACTTCCAAATACTGCGTCATTACTTAGGAAATGTATGTATATATACAGGGTGGGGCAAAAGTAGGTTTACAATTGCAAAACGCAGTTTATTCTTGTATTATTATTTAGTATTATATTATTTTCCATATGAATGAACAATTATAAACCTACTTTTGCCCCACCCTGCATATAAACCATGCATATTGTATATGTACATGTATAAATCCCTTGTTATGAACTCCTATGTGAGCCAGGAGATGCCACAGATGAGTGTTGAGGCTGGAAGTTGGCAGCCTCTTTAAAGTTTCTATCATTCCCTCCATTATCAGGGTTGAGGAGTTAATGATACTTACTCAAGGCACCAGGACACTCTCCTGATTATTTGCACTGATGGAAAGAATTGGCTCTGTTTTTTGGATGAATAGGTTCTCTTCTATGCTTTTCATTCAAGTCTGGCTTCTGCCAGGGACCAACATTAGACAAAGCTGTCTTCTGAGGATCCCCAGTGCCCTTGGTTTCAGAGTGGTGATCTCTGTGACAAAGGCCACCACGTTTGTAATCTTTGAGCTCCTGCAGGGCCTCAGAAGCTTCAGGTCTGGGTAGAGTCTCAGCAGATTGTTAGGCCATAAAACAGGCTCTGTTTATTAGAGACAGGGTTTCCACCTTTCCATGCTTTGTTACATGAGGGTGACCTTCACCAAAATGAGAGGACTAAGACTTAAGGCAAAATACAGCCGTGGAGAAACATAACCAGGGTATAATATTAAACCCACAAACTGATAAAATCTTAAGCCACTAGTCCTGAGAGTGGTGAACATGGTTCATGAAGATGTCATACCATCCTATATAATAAAAGCCTAATATGCAAATTGTCCCCTCGACTGGGAGTTTGACCAGGGGGTGGGTCCAGCCAGCCAACTGCCTATGGCCCCTCCCTCCGCCAGCCCCACCTGGCCAGCAGCCTCTAGGGACCCTACCAGTGCAGGAATTTCGTGCACTGGGGTTCTAGTTCCTAATAATTGGCCATGAGAATAATTGATCAGAAAAATACTCTCTAAGCATTTAAAAAACCAAATTTAGACATGGGTTATCACCGTCAAATAATATTTTTCTTTCCTAGAAAAGTCTTTTTAAAGTCACATTAATCATTGTCATTAACATAAATTTTCAGCCTTTATGTCTGTGATCAGAATGTTTGTGTCCCCCATATCCATTTATTGAAATGTAACCCCCAAGGTGTTCGTATTAGGAGTTGGGGGCCTTAGGGTGATGATTAGATCATGTGGACAGAGCCTTCATGAATGGGCTTATTGCCCCTATAAAAGAGACCTCAGCCCGCTCCCTAGCCCCTCCCACCATGTGAGGGCAGGGGTGAAAGGTCAGCAGTTTGCCACTTGAAAGAAGATTCTCCAAGAACCCAACCATGCTGACACCCTCCAGCCTCCAGAACTGTGAGAGATACACTTCTGTTGTTTACGCCACCCAGTCTGTGGTATTTTGTTAAAGCAGCCTGGAGGACTAAGACAACGTGCATGACTGTAAAATTTCTTTTTTCCTACTTTATACTTCTCATTATAGCATCTTTCCAGACCCAACATAGGACACACTTTCTCACCATCTAGATAGATCCTGCTTCTCTCTATGGGGTAGGGCAGGAGGAGAGGTGCTATGGGTGTTCAAATGGTGCAGCTGAGGATTATGGAATCCCTTAGGCAGCCACTTGATGTAAAAGTTTAAGTAGTTTCTCACTCTAGCTGGGTTGGCTCAGTGGATGAACGTTGGCCTGTGGACTGAAGGGCCTTGGGTTTGATTCCTCCTTTCCTGTAGGCATCTTAAATTTGGGTGTTGTTTTTTGTCCAATTTGACAGTCCCTGTCTTCAAAAGCATGTTTAGACTATTTACATTTCATGTGTTTCTTTTTGGTTGGGTTTAAATTCACCATCTTACTGTGTGTGTGTGTGTGTGTGTGTGTGTGTGTTTTCATTAGTCTCCTCTGGTATTAGTTTATTTTTTCTCTTTGGTGACTTCTTTGTATAATGTATTTCTTTATTCCATGTAATCTCCATTGCCAGTTTATTAGCTACAATGATTTGTAATTTTAGGGCTTGCTTAGGGTAAGTAATACAAATCTTTAGGTTATCTCAGTCTATTCAAGTGATACACTTTTTGGCATGTAGAATAGACATAGTCTAGCTATTCCATTTTAGAGATAAAGAAAGCTGAAACTTAGAGAAGCAATGTGACTTGTCTATGCCCAGAAACCTTGGTTATGGGACTAAAATAGGAATTCTAGTTTATGGATTTCAGACTCTGCATTTTCCACAGTGTAATGCTAGGATGAGTGTAAATGCACTTTCTTTGGAGAATACCAAGTCACCACAATTAGAAATTATAAGCACTGATGGGGAAAAAGTTGGGATTATTTTTTTCTTGTTTAGGAAAATATAAGTTTTAAACACCTAATAGAAAAGCCCTAAAATTTCTCCGCAGACCACTGGGCAGGCATCACACATGGGCATCAGGTGAACAACAAGAGGGAAAGCTGTGAGCCAGCATTTCAGCTGAGACCCTGGAGCGGATTAGGATTCCTTAGGCTTTTTACATTAGTCTTTCCAGAGAGCAGCTCACATCCCATAAATCACATTTGTGACTGGTAGGGCTGTCTGAAGTTGTACTTACTCATCTTATTCCATGTGCTCGAATTAAAGAAAATCTCAGACTGTCAGCATGATAGGGGCCTCTACCCAGGCCTGGATATGTACAAATTGAATGCAAGATGCATGTTCACTTCTTGCATTTGTAACATTAGAATTGCAGGTTGATCTGTTCATACATCCATTTGGACAGGTTGGATTTTATGATCCTTGGATCATGATAGGAACAAAGAAAATAGTCTATTAATAATGTGAATAAATATGTCAGCATTACTTTTTAACACAAGTATAACTTAAATATACATTAAAATGAAATTCTCTTCGATATATTTCCCTAGTATAATTGCATTTATGTCCAGCTTTACTCCATGTATTATATATTTATACAAGATTAAAATTAAATGCCCTCTGGGTATTTACACACCATCATTTTCTGTCATACCCATTCATAAGCTCTCAAAAGCAGACACTTAATCTCTGAACCTAGGAGACAGATCATGAATATAGTCAGTTGTTATAACTAGTCTGATTTATTTGAAAATAAAGAGTAGAATTCTTAGGTTGGAAAATAATTTGTCAGGCCAGGAATGTGTGTGTGTTGTGTGTGTGTGTAGTGTGTGTGTATGATGCCAGAATGCCTGGATTTCTTTTTTTTCTTTTTTTAAAATATATTTTATTGATTTTTTTACAGAGAGGAAGGGAGAAGGATAGAGAATTAGAAACATCGATGAGAGAGAAACATCAATCAGCTGCCTCCTGCACACTCCCTACTGGGTATGTGCCTGCAATCAAGGTACATGCCCTTGACCGGAATCGAACCTAGGACCCTTCAGTCTGCAGGCTGACGCTCTATCCACTGAGCCAAACTGGTTAGGGCCTGGATTTCTTTCGTATAGTCATAGGAATATTATATAGAAATAGCCTCAAAATATAACTTTTTGACTAGTATTTATATAACCAGAAGAACTGTTAGACTCAGTTGTTAATGCACTTTACATTTTCTCATCAGCTTCCCCTGGATGTTTACAAAAGGAGTAACCATTGCTCAGTGGTTTCCACTGTAAATGCCCAGGAGCGGCTCTGTGCGTGTGCAGGGAAGTGATCATCACCAGCGTAGGCCACTGAGGACCATGGCAAGAAGGCTTGCTGGGCTGGGTATGTGATAAGGGAGAGTTGAAAGGGAAGCGGTGAGAACAAGGCCACGCAGCCTGATCCACTCACTCTTGCTCTGCAGCTGTGCAGCTCTTAGACCATTTGAGTTCCTCATAGCCTTTTCCATGTGGTTTAATAAACGAGAGATCTCCAGCATTCCGCAATGAAATTGTCTATTGGAATAGATGTTTAGCTGGCAGTTTCACTCCCTCATTTCTTTGAAAGAGATATATTATTAGTGCTGTTTGCAGGAAACTGTGATGAGTCCCATCCTGGGGATGGCTTTGCCTTCATTTCCTAAAATGTGCTTTAGACAGGCTGATCATTTGGGTGAATGATAACACAAAACTCTATAAAATGAAATTAAAATGTTTGCTCAGGAAAAAAAAGTGCAGGGTAAAATTTTATAAAAAATTAGTGGTAAAATGTTGGGTTTGATTAATGAGATATTTAGTCATTCCCTTTATTCAATACTAGAGGCCTAGTGCACGAATTCGTGCACTGGTGGGGGCTGGCTGGCCCTGCCCCTCATCGGGGTGGGGGGGTCGATTGGGGGTGGGGCCGGCCAGGGGGAGGGGCCATGGGTGGTTGGCTGGCCAGCCCTGCCCTCTGATTGAACTCCCAGTCGAACTCCTGGTCGAAGGGACAATTTGCATATTAGCCTTTTATTATATAGGATTTCTAAATGCCCTCCTGGTACTGTGCATTTCAGGTTCTATATTATGCTTAGTTATAACTTGGTAATAAAAACAAAACAAACATGACCACTGCCCTAGGAACTCAATCTGGGATGCAATCAATAAAGAAGTGAACAAATGAAAATTTTAATTTTATATTAAAATACATATATTTGATGAATGCTATGATAGAGAATAATTTAGTTGGGCTCTTTTTCAGAAAATGTTATGGCAAATCCCTCAATAAATTAGTATTTTACTTATTTATCCTCACCCGAGGATATTTTTCCATTGACTTTTAGAGAAACTGAAAGAGAGAGGGAGAAAATACCAATGTGAGAGAAACACATCAATTGGTTGCCTTTTGCATGCACCCTGACCAGGGCCCGGGCCAGGGAGAAGCCTGCAACTGAGGTATGTGCCCTTGACCAGAATTGAACCCGGGATCCTTCAGTCTGCAGGCCGACGCTCTAGCCACTGAGCCAAACTGGTTAGGGCCAAGGAATTAGTATTTAAATCACACTCAGTGAAATGACTAATCTGTCAAGTGAAAAATTGGCAGTGTCATCCTAGAAAAAGGGAATAACATAAGCAAAAGTCTGGAGCTGGCTGAAGCTTTAGCATATTTGGTAACTGAAAATGGACCAGTGTGCTGAGAGGCAGAATGGAAGCCAGGGAATATGTAGTTTGAATTATATAGGGTCTTATAAATCATAGTAAACTGTTTGAAAATGGGTCAATATGGTAATTCCATTTCTTCTTTGCTAATTGGTATTACGTCTGCTATTCAATACAAATTATTGAATGAATATACATTATCAAATAAAATATTAACTTTTATTCTATATAAATTAATAGATATCTACTTTAATGATTTAAACAATCTCCGGCCACCCAATGGAAAAGAACTGGCATTGTAATAGGGCTGACATGATGAAGAAAATGACATTGACTTTGAAATGACATAGACTAAGGTTAAGTGGTAGAAACAGATTTCAACTCATTTTATTTTTTAATTTCCTACTTTAAAAATATGTTTTTTGAATTGATTTTCAGAGAGAGGAAGGCAGAGAGTGAGAGAGATAGAAACATCAATGATGAGAGAGCATCATCAATCAGCTGTGTCCTACATGGGGATTAAGCCTGAAACCTGAGCATGTGCCCTGACCAGGAATTGAACCGAGACCTCCTGGTTCATGGGTTGACGCTCAACCACTGAGCCACAACAGCCTGGCAACTCATTGTATTTTCTTTTGAACTTCAATGAATTAAAAAATTTTTGATTTATTGATGTATTATGGTGGAATAATACATCAATAATATTATATGATACATTGTGTGATAGTACGACAAGCAGGTTCAGAAATTGATAATGTAATGGAGATGGGACTATTTTCTAGTTTGGATCTCTATACTTTTAAAAAGAAGATGAAAATGAGTAGAAAGTTAAAATATTATGAACGGCATAAACTAATTCATATATACGTAAGTGTAAAATGTTAAAATTAATAACTGTAACAAAAATATTTCCAATTATGTGGAGAATTTACTATAATAGTTGGGGGATAAGTTATGCAGGATAGATCAATATTGTGGATAGAATTGTCATCAAAAGCATATTTCTATAATTATTTGTTTGACCTTTCAATCTCAAAATGTATTTTTCTCTCTACCAGTTAGCCCTTCATGTCTTCCAATCTCTTAGGCTCCTCCTTGTTCTTGAGTTTTTTTTGACAGTGTGCTGTCTCTAAATCCTCCTTTACACAGTAATTCACTAGCTTTATACAATTGTTATGCAAGACATCTAGTAAAGAAGACACTGTCCTTCCTCTCAAAATTTTGAAATTGAATCAGTAGGAAGAAATATTTAGATTAACAACTGCAATATAGGAAAAATGTTGGTGCACGAGAAATGAGAAAAATCTGAGAGGGGTGAATTCAGAAGAGTGATAACATTTGGTTGGAAGGATTAACATGTAGATGGAGGCAGTGGAATTTGAACTGATACTTGAAGAATGGCCATTATTTTGCAGGCTGGGAAAGGAAGGAATATGGTGAGCAAGGGAGAGGCAAGCATGCACTAATCTTGAGAATAGAATGATTGCTACAAACTGATAGCTTGTTTTGACACAAGCCAGTATTACCCAGCTTGTTCACCCTCTTGATTCATCCTACTTGGCACCAAATGACTATTGGTTATTATCAGAAATAAAACTCACCTCGTAAGATTAAAATATTTATTGATTCATTTATGTTTATTTTACTACTAGAGGCCTGGTGCACAAAATTTGTACACAGGTAGGGTCCCTAGGCCTCGCTGGCGATCAGGTTCCCCACCTCCCCACCTGCGTGCTTCTTCCTCCCCTCACCACCTGTGCGCTGCCACTGCGTGGTCTCCCCTCTCCCCGTCCCCCCCACCCCTGGCTCCCTGCCTCTTCTTCCCCTCCTTCCCTCGCTCCCTCAGTGCCCTGCCACTGCTGCTGTTTGCCCGCCATGTTCCGTGCCTCCCCGTGGTGGTCAGTGCACGTCATAGTGATCAATCAAATTCCCGTTCTCCTGGTAGAACTCCCGAGGGGACACTTTGCATATTAGCCTTTTATATATATATAGATGGGATCCAAGTTCCCAATGATTCACACCCTTGTGTGCTACGCTCCCTAATCTATATACATAAAAACCAAGTGACTGGAACGACAGAACAACTGGAACGACTGGTGGCTATGACGCACACTGCAGTGGACAACGGGCCTGATCAGGGCCCTGATCGGCTCCCTCAACCTCCCGTGGCCCCTCCCCCCAGCTGGCCCGGCCCCTGATTGGCCCCTCCCCCTGGCCAGCCCCGCCCCCAGTCACCCCCCTTCCCCAATGGAGGGCGGGGTCGACCGGCCAACCTCCGGTATCCCCTCCCCCATGCCAGCCTGGCCCTGATAGGCCCCCATCAGGGTGGGCAGGCTGGACCCCACCCGTGCACAAATTCGTGCCCCGGGCCTCTAGTAATCTTATATTTTAGATAATATCTCCCATTGACAGATGAGGAAACTGAAGCTTAACAGATTAAGTGTTTGGAGCACATGGCATTAGAAAATCATTTGGAAAATTTAAGGATAAAAAAGAGGAAGTAAATGAATGATGTTATTTTTAAAAGGGAACTATGTAGAGAAAATAATAGGACAGGAAAATTTTGAGGGGGGAAAATATTTATTGAACAACACATTTTTAGGGACCTGATATAGGCTCTGACAAGACTGCAGATATAGTAGATGTGATCTGATTATGAAGGAAACATATTGCTCCCGTAACCCCCCATAATGATAGAAGTGTGGACTGAGGGGAACAGTGAGAGCAAATGGACCTCACAGAAGGGAATGGTCACTTTACAATGACATGGGCTACAGGCTGAGCTGATAGATTAGTGTAATATATTGTAATATAGTTTGAATAGGCAGAAAGTGAAAAAATAATTTTTCTTGACAGAAAAACTGGGTGACCAATATCAAGAAAGTGACAAAATATATTGGGGGCTAATTTGAAAAATAAAATACAGAGTTCAAGGCAGAATAGAAGTAAAAAAATCACTGTGCATTTCTCTCCTCTTGAAGGTCAACATTATGACCTTAAGGTCCCCCAGTCTGAAACCTAGTACCATTTTCACATCAGGCATGTTAACTTGCGTCAGTCGTTAAGAAGACTAAAATAGCTGAGATAAATACACACTTTCTAATTGAATTCAATAAAATCTCCAAAGTTCTCCTTCTTCTGGGTATTTTATTTCAGCTGGGTGTGTGCATGGTTGGTCTCACTACTAAATATCTGCGACTTGAAGGCAGGATCCACATAGACTTTATATTTGCATTTATTCAAGTCCTGTCACAGACCACTAAACACAGCAGGATCTTAGTATGGGTTGAGGAGTCCTGAGTTGAGGTGGGGGAAGGGGATTACATGGAGATGGTTGAATTGGTGGTTCCCTCTTGATGGGAGGAGGAGGGAAGAGTTGAGGGCAGTTGGGAACCAGAACACAGAAGTCCAGGTTGTATGCATTTGGTGGTGTCGTCACGAGCAGCCGTTGAAAGGTTTCCTGAGCAGTAGCATGGTCGTGAGCAGAACCACTCCTTGAAAAAGTTAATTGAGTAGGAGACTGAAGGAGGAAAGATGATATCGGAATTAAATATAATATTTTAGGAGGCGGCAACAGGGGCCTCACCGAGGCAGTAAGAATAGGAGAAAGAGATGATAATATTGAGATCTAAAGAACAAGAGAATAGAAGTTCAATTCTTATTCCTTGTTTGAGCAGCTCTAACGTGTGAAAATCAAGTGAGATTTCATTATTTTCATTGCTGACATCAAGAAGGAACAGTGCGTTGCTTTCTTTCGGTGGAACATGTGCTGAGTAGTAGTAAGTTGGAGTAACGCCATTGACCTGGCGTGGCCTTTCACGGTGCCTGATGTCTGCCTGTACTTGGGCAGAAGGCAGCACACACAGAAGGAAGCTCTCAGGTCTAGTCAGGCTGCTGGGCTCACATTCACACCTTCTCACTCGTGGGACTGAGCGTTACTCCATGACCCACCCTAACCTCACTGACACAAGTGCAGGTGAGGCTGGCAGTGGTGTGTGTGTGATCTGGCCACTGTGGGGGTTAGGGGTTTCCACGAAGCACTGAGCACAGATCCTGACCCGGAGTAAGTGCCCAGGCTCACTGACTGATATGCAGACTGTCATCAAGATTCCAAAATCCCGGCCACCACAGTCAGTGAACAGACCAAGGGGCCTATTGTCCCACGTGGTGCGGTCTGCCTGAGAGCATCATGTTCTTAAATACTGGCCATGCTATTATTTTTACAATGGGCCTATTAAGCTTATTTTCTTACAAACAAAATTGCTATTCAGTGCCCATTTTCAGGGAACCAAATAAAAGATTCACTTTCAAACTTTTTTTTTTTTTTTGAATAAGAGGGAAATTTCCACACAATGGAACTATAAATTTAAGTGAAAGAACACACTTTGGAATTTACAATAGATGGCAGGCTGTGTTCTTATGCTTCTTGAAGGTGTGAAATTGTAGCTAATTGCTCTGTTCTCCATTTTAAAGAGCAAAGAGCTCATAAATAATAAGCTCCAGTAGCAGTTTGCAAAGGCTCTAAAACCTCTCATTGCCAAAGATGTAATTCTTCTGAGTGTTGATTATTCCCATGCATTTTAAAGTGCCCTATAGAGACTAAAGAGATGAAAACCATCTCTCCGCACCCTTTGCATAGAAGAGCTGTTTATGTCAATGAGAAGCCTACTCCCTTTGGTTGCTATGACAACATGCATCCTTTATCGAGATATAATGCTTCTTAAAGATATAATGTAGGGGTCTCCAATAAAGTGTAAATAATGAAAGTACTACTTCCTGAGTAATGATAAGTAAGTTTTCTTTAAAGAAGAAGTCAAAGCTCCCCTGAGCCTGCAGAGGCTGCATTCCCTTCAGCTCAAAATAACTCGGATGCCAAAGTGGCACGTCTCCGGGAGGCCTGTGCTGAACCCCTTCAACAGTAAAACATAGCACATGTGCAACAGTATGCTCTTCTAGGGAAGGAAGGAGAGTTTTCATTCTACCCTTCTAGGTTCTTGGCTGAGACTCTTTCTCCCACCTTCTTAAGAAAAGACAGATTAACAGGAGAAAAATAAAGAGTTTAATAACATGTATTAACATGTATACCTCCTGTATACATGGCACATACCCAAGAAAACTGACTAACTCCCCCACATAGCCCAAGCCACTACTTTAAATAACATCCCTATTTAAAGAGGAAAGAAGACACTGGGGGAAAGGGAGGCCAGTTACAGGTATCACCAAGAAAAGCACAGCAAACAAGGGTGAGGTTGTTACGCAGATTTAAGTCCTTGACTACTCCATTGATAAAAAGATTTAATCACCTCCTCTTCCTGGTACAGAGGCAGACACACTTGCAATGGGGACATTTTCATTATAAATGTAAGTGTCTCTTACAAAAGGATACCTTCTACTCAGTTTTCAAAACGTCTCCCATGTCTGCTCTTTCTTAGAAATAACCATCTCAAAATAACCAATAGGCCAAGGAAGCATATTTTGGGGTGGCATGTTATGCTCCCCTTTACTCCTAAGGGGCAGTGGGGCCAGTGGAAAGAGTGCCAGGCTGGAAATCAGGTGGTTCCTTTTTGACTCAGCCCTGGTTCACTGTGTGACCTTGTTGGGGAAATATAAGCAAAGCAAAGTCTCCTGCCAACCCAGAAAACCTCTGCACACAGTAGCAGAGAAAGAAGACAGTTTTACTATTGAACTAGAGGCCTGGTGCACAAATTTCGTGCATGGAGGGGGGTTCCCTCAGCCCAGCCTGCACCCACTCCAATCGGGGACCCCTTGGGGGATGTCCCTCTCATGATCTGGGACCACTGGCTCCTAACTACTCACATGCCTGCCTGCCTGATTGCCCCTAACCCCTCTGCCTGCCTGCCTGCCTGCCTGATCACCCCTAACCTCTCTGCCTGCCTGCCTGATCATCCCTAACCCCTCTGCCTGCCTGCCTGCCTGCCTGCCTGCCTGCCTAATCACCCCTAACCTCTCCGTCTGCCTGCCTGATTGCCCCTAATCTCTCTGCCTGCCTGCTTGATCACCCCTAACTGCCCTCCTTTTCTGGCCTGATCTCACCCCAACTACCCTTCCCTGCCATCCTGATCTTTCCCGCAACTGCCCTCCTCTGCTGGCCTGGTTGCCCCCAACTGCCCTCCCCTGCCAGCCTGATCTTGCCCCCAACAGCCCTTCCCTGCCGGCCTAATCTTGCCCCTAACTGCTCTCCCCTGCCAGCCTGATCGCCCCTAACTGCATCTGCCTGCCTGATTGCCTCTAACTGCCCTCCCCTGCCAGTCTGATCTTGCCCCCAACTGCCCTCCTCTGCCAGCCAATTTGGTTCTGATTGGTCAGTTTCTATGCCAGTCAGTGTCAAAAGCTCTGCCTCCTAGGCAGCCATTGGCTCCTCACAGTTGACCCAGATTTGGTTCTGATTGGTCAGTTTCTATGCCAGTCAGCATCTCTGGGCCTATCAACAGAGCCTGATCAGAAAGGTGGGGCACTGACTGGGGCTGCTGCCGGTGCCCCGACCCAGCACTGACTGCCTAGGGGGCTGTGGATCAGGCCCGGAGAGAGGCCTGCTGAGAGAGAGGCAGGGTCTGATCTGTAGCCTCTGTGGCAGCCGTTGATCAGAACTTGCCTCTCTTTCTCTCCTGGCCTGGCTTGGCCAACAGCCGCGCCTCCATTTCTCTCCAGGCCTCCACTGGGGCTGCTGATCAGCACTGTCTTCCCGTCTGGTCAAGCCTTCAGTTGTAACAGTCGTTACAACCCCAGCTCTTTATTATATAGACTAGAGGCCTGGTGCAGGAAATTTGTGCACCGGGGTGTGTGTGTGTCCCTCAGCCCAGCCTGTACCCTCTCCAATCTGGGACCCCTCGAGGGATGTCCGACGGCCCGTGTAGGCCGGGCCTACATGGGCCGTCAGACATCCCTCTCACAATCCAGGACTGCTGGCTCCCAACTGCTCGCCTGTCTGCCTTCCTGATTGCCCCTAACCGCTTCTGCCTGCCAGCCTGATCACCCCCTAACCACTCCCCTGCCAGCCTGATTGATGCCTAACTGCTCCCCTGCCAGCCCAATTTCCCCTAACTACCCTCCCCTGCCAGCCTGGTCCCCCCTAACTGCCCTCCCCTGCCAGCCTGGTCATACCTAACTACCCTCCCCTACTGGTCTGCCCCCCCCAACTTCCCTCCCCTGCAGGCCTGGTCCCCCCCCCCCAATTGCCCTCCCCTGCTGACCTAGTCACCCCTAACTGCCCTCCCCTGCCAGCGTCATCTCCCCTAACTGCTCTCCCCTGCTGGTCTGGCCCCCCCCAACTGCCCTCACCTGCAGGCCTGGGTCCCCCTCAACTGCCCTCCCCTGCAGGCCTGGTGCCCCCCAACTGCTCTCCCCTGAAGGCCTAGGTACCCCCCAGCTGACCTCCCTTGCAGGCCTGGTCCCTCCCAACTGCCCTCCCCTGCTGGCCATCTTGTGGCAACCATCTTGTGACCACATGGGGGCAGCCATCTTGTGTGTTGGAGTGACAGTCAATTTGCATATTACTCTTTTATTAGATAGGATAGAGGCCTGGTGCACGGGTGGAGGATGGCTGGTTTGTCCTGAAGGGTGTCCTGGATCAGGGTGGGGGTTCCCTTAGGGTGTGGGGCAGCCTGGGTGAGGGGCCTATGGTAGTTTGTAGGCCGGCCACCCCTCCCCGCCCCCTGGCTACCCAAGCATAGGCTGAAAGCAGGTATCTGGGATTTATTTATCTTCTATAATTGAAACTTTGTAGCCTTGAGTGGAGGCCAGGGCCAGTCAGGGAGGGCAGGAAGCTTGGCTTCCTCCATCGCCAGGGGCAACCCAAGCCTCCTGCTTGCTCCAGCTCCGTGGCTGCTGCCATCTTGGTTGGGTTAATTTGCATACTTGCTCCTGATTGGCTTGTGGGCGTGGCTTGTGGGCGTAGAAGAGGTATGATCAATTTGCATGTTTCTCTTTTATTAGATAGGATAAGCATTAAACTAGAATGTGATGCACATCTCAGGCCACTCATTAAAGAAGAGACTAAGGAATCTCGCCCTTTTGCATAGCCAAGCAGATACAGCCCACTGATAGGCAATAACTAGTCCTCAAACAGCGGACTTGACAGCACCATTTGTCCCACACACGTCACCCTAAGTTCATTTGGTAATTAGGGTGGCCTTCTGCGATAGCTAATTGGTTTTATCCAAAGGAAAATTAAATGACAGGAGGTAGTTTTGGAGCAAGGCACCTGCCAAGTCAGGCTGCTGTCCTTCAGAAACTGGATGACAGGGGCACACTCTTCCTTGATGGTTACATTTTAAAGTGATGGGTTCTAGGTCTTTGGGGCAGAAATTCCTGTCTTTATTAGTAAAATATACATAACATAAAATTTACTATTTTAAGTGTACCATTCAGTAGTATTAAGTACATTTGCAATGTTGTGTAACCATCACCTCTATCTGTATTCAAAACTTTCTCATTGTCCCAAATAGAAACTCTACCCTATAAGCAATAATGCCCCATTCTCTCCTGAAAAAAAAAAACACAACCTCTTATCCTATATAGTAAAAGGCTAATATACAAATCGTCCCCACAGGCGGGAGTTCGACTGACTGGGAGTTAGAGGTGTGTTGACCACCAGGGGGCGGTGGCGGCAGGCAGCTGGGAGAAGGGAGGCCTGGCTGACAGCCGGCAGCCACTAGGGCCCCTACCTGTTCATGAATTTCGTGCACTGGGCCTCTAGTGTTAAATAATCCTAAAACTTCTAATTGTGCCCTCCTCCCCTCCCCACACCTGCTTTCAATAAAAACTTTGGCAAGCAACTATATTTTTCTATAAATGTGTTTGTTTAGTTTTCCTTCTATTTGCTTTTGCATTTTCCTCTAAAGACAAGGGGTGCTATTACTTTCATATATGATAGTAATAAAAAGGATCTTTTAAATAAATTTAAGTAAAAATGAGTTTATTCTTAAAACATTTAAAATAAAATGAGTCAAGGCCCTGGCTGGGTAGGCTCATTTGGTTGGAGCATTGTCTGATAGGCCAAGGTTGCAGGTTTGCTCTCCCATCAGGGCACATACAAGAATCAATGAGTGCATAAATAAGTGGAACAACAAATTGATGTTTTTCTCTCTCTCTCCCTCTCTCCCTTCCCCCTCTCCCTCCTTCCCTCCCTCCCTCTTGTTCTTCCTCTCTCTCTCTAAAAAAATCAATAAATAAAATGAGTCACTGTTGTGACCAATGAGGGGCTTGTGTTCAAGTCAGCACTTCCCATCGTTCAAGGATAGCAAACAGGAACCACACAGCCTTAAACTGTCACAGTTGAGAGTGAGGACAAGTAAATGGAAAGTCTGAAAACAGAGGCAGAACCAACCCTGTCGTGGTGATACGTGATTTTTGGACTGGAACACGCGGTGTTCCCTGACTTCTTTGTTCGTCAGAGTCGAAGAATGAATCCACAGACTGAAGATGGTATAGCAAAGGTGGAGATTTATTGAAGAACAAGTACAGATTCCCACGTGGTGAAAGGAAAAGAATCTCACAGCACAGACTCCCACATGGGGAAGGGGAAAGAGTCCCACTGACTTCCCGTTTCCAGGTTTTATAAAGGCTGCAAGTCCCTATGTCCTGATAGCCCTTCTGATTGGTCAATATCTCCTTTTGAACTGGTTACTATAGTAACTTCCGAGGCCCTCCTCCCTCATTGTCCTCCTATTCCTTCTGGGCTCTTTTTCTTCTTTATTTTGTAAATATAGACCTTTTGGCTATTCCCAGTTCCCTTGTCTTATGTAAATATAACTGTTGGCTCCCTTGTAGTATGGAAATGTACCTTCTCCCAGCTCTCTCATCTTATGGAAATGTGACTTCTCCCAGTCTGTGGCCCTGAGTTTTTTTCAATGAACCCCCAATTCTAAAAATTCTCTAAATCTGCCTATATTCCCCTAAAATTCCTATTTCAGTGGTATGAATGTGAATAATTGATAGATGCTAAAAGACTTGGGTCTGCATATAGAAAATTTGGCAGGTGTTCCTGTGAAAAAGATCTGGATGCCATTGTGCAAACATGTTTATTAATCCTTTAAAACCATATTTATGCCTCTTAAAGCACATTGATGCAACTCTAGTGTTCAGAACAAGAGATCATGGTTGTGCTGATTTAGCACTGCTCAGGGCATTTATAAAACCCTGATAAACTCAGATGGAAATGGATATTATAAAATGAAGCACGTCCAAATAAGTAGGGGAAGTATGATAAAGATTTTGAAATACATGTTGTGAGTGCTAAGTCTTAAGAACCTAAGAATATTTATTCCGATGAACAGAGACTTGATACTAAAATCCTCTTTGCATATCTGAACAGATATCATGTGAAAAGAGGAACCAGTGAGACAAATGAGGACTTGCTAGCAAATACCGTTGTCCAATTGTAGAGCCAGCAGCCACATTGGGTAGTGAGAGCTCGTCAGCAGAGGTAATCAAACAGGTGAAGCCTCTGCTGATGATTGTGCAGCCGCAGATGTGTGCAGTGGTTGGGACATTACCGTAAAAGGCTTGGTTGGGTTGTGGTATGTTGGGAGCCATTAGAAAGAGAATTAATATGTAAAAAATACCTGTTATGTTTCAGGCTATTTGCTAGTATTTTGCATCACCTGTTTCAGTGTAGGAAGAACTTAAAAAAATTACTTTCTGGTAAAGTTGCTTGATTCCTAACAACAACAACAACATCTTTTCATAGCATTGATGCTTCGAAGACCAGAAAGAGAACTGCCAGCGCAGACCAGTTTGAAAAGTGCAGTGGTAGAGGTATGTGTAGAGGATAATGGGCCCAGATTATGTCTTAAGGGAATTACGGGTTTTGGGGACAGTCAGCTTGTTTTTCCCTTTGTATTTTCATGCCTTAAAAAGCTGACCCTGGATCTCCAGGGATTCTGGTGAGAGAGGCCCAGTCTTTGCAGCTTCCCTCCTAGAACAGTGAACATCTGGGATTTGCTAAGTGTGACTCCAACCAGGAGATGGCGGCATGTGCCTATAGATGTACCAGCCAGCCCATGTATTGCCTCACAACACCATGGCATGTGTTTAAACAACACTAGGGGGCTCTAAGCTCCCACCGCTGGTTACAGAGTGGGCTGGTTCAGAGGACCACTTCCTAGGAAACAGTCCTCCCATTTCTCCACCCTATAACTACTCCCCTCCCCCCCACACCCACACCCCTACACCTACACCTACACCTATTCACAAAGAGGGTCCTGTGGCTGTCTACAAAGCGGTGGCTATTACACACGCTTTGCAATCTGAACCTCCAAATCTCAAGGTTCAGAGAAAGCTGTCATCTCTCTTTATCTACTTCTTTTACACTTTGGCGACCATAGGCAGTGCTCTTTATTAAATGCAAGTTTCAGTGGCAGGACTTAACTAGACTCCAAGGTCAACCAGGGTACCAGATGGACAGGTTGTATCCAGCAGGAAACAAAAGCAAATCAAGAACAAGGACAGAGGTTGTGCTGCTATGAGCCTCGCGCGGCAATTGTGAAACTATATGTCCAATGAGCTTTTAGATGCATGTGTAGTTTAATTTTGTGGAAGGAGTAACTCTGCCCCCCCCTTTCTACTTTAGGCAACTGCTGCTCAGTGTTACTTCTTAGTAACTTCTCCCTTGTCATAAACTGCCCAGCAACAGAAAAGAGACTCAATCCCAAATTTATCTGATTCCAAATACTCTGTTATTTCTACAGCCTTTTTCTGCTGCTGCCCCTACAACCTGGGAACATTCAAATCTCTGAAGAAATATTCAATTCTCTGAAAGGAATTCAGTGTCACGTGCAACTGTTTTTCCTTTTCCAAATAGAATACAGTTGAATTAAACGAAGGCTCTTTGCCAAGTGCTAAACAGAAACTCTTCCACCAAAGGCGAGCTCTCGTTAAGCGGAATGTGATGTGGGAATTCACAGGAGCATTGCCTAATACCCGCTTCTCTGTAATCACAAGGGCACCTAAATCGTCCAAACAAAGCTAAAGTGCGCACTGCTGGGCTTGTTCTCTAAAATGTTAGTCAATAAAACAAAATGCGCTGCACATTCTCAGGTCAGGGTGAGATGTGAATGAATGCGAACCAGAGGTCTTTGTTCCATGGGCTGCACTATGCTCTGCACAGCGAGCCTGTCCAGTGAATCGGATGATCTTAAGGGGCAGTAATAAAAGCATAAAAGTTCTGAATAACGGATGGGATCATTTCCCTCCACTGTGGCTTGGTCAGATCATTCCTGGTGGTGCTAGGACCTTGTTGCCACATTTTGGCAAGAGGAATAGGTGGCCTGGTGAGGGGGTCAGGAAACACTCAAAGGACCAATGACGATTGAAGCAGAAACTCCTTTCCACACACAGGGCACATGCTGACTTAAAGCTGGGAGCACAGTAATAACGGAGGCAAGCTCTGCCCTCGCCTTGTTGAACCTTCGTCTGATGGGGAAAACGGGAATCACAACCATGAGGTATCAGATGTACTAGAACAGGGGAAAGAACTGGGTGGTAAAGAGCCCATCAGAGAGGCACCTACCCCATCTCAGGGGAGTTGGAGGGAAACTCTTGAAGAAGGTTGTCTAATTTGAGACCTGAATAGTGACTAGGAATTAGTTAGAGAGGGTGGGAGAAAGTGAGGATTTTCCATGGAAATAATCTGCTTTCCCAAACAGAAAGGTTCCTGTGACTTTCTGTATGTATGTGGTCTTTCTAAAATACCTGGAAAAATGTCTTTGGTGTCTATTATCTATTGGTCCTTGCTGTGTCTCCTGGTTTGATCCTCTCTCTGAGTCCTCTCTTCCCGTTTTGGTCATGATACCTCACTGGGAGTGGAGGAGAGGTTCTGTTCTTTAGCTGGCTACCAATACGCCTTCTGGCTTCATTGTGGACACTGAAACCAGTGACTCTGAGGACTATTATGAAAGCACGTGGAGTTCAGCACATGAGGGCAGAAGCCGTCTAAGCCAACACATATCTACCGCCAGTTGGATTTCCACAGGATTACCCCCCCACCCCCACCCCCCATTTATCTTCAGTCATTTGGGAGAAGACATGTTACTGCTGAATGGCCTTTGTGAGGAAGAATTGAACAACAATCAACTTTTTGGCAAAGCCAGGAAAGAGGTGACTTAGATCACCGAAGGTCATATGATAGCCAAATGATCTAAGCCACTGGGGATGGACAGCAAACATTTCCTCACATTTTTGGTTGCTCTGTGGGCAGGAACAAAGCATGATTGAAAATTAAAGTGCAAACTCTCTCTTTTGAGTAAACCCTTCTGTCATTTTGAGGCCAGCTGGCAACCACCTAGCCTTTCTGTTCAGAAAGTCTTTTGAAAATCAAGTAGAGGCATGTTCTAGAAGCCATAGCAAGCATAACAAGTGTCTTCCGCTTCCTAAATATACCCCTTTGTTCCTTTAAACCCAAAGGAACATCTGTAGAAATGCAAACCAAGAATCCAGCCATTCTTAATAACTGGCAGTTGGGGTTTATGTTGTTCAATCAACCTTAATGCTGGCAAAAAATGAGTCTTTTGTTTTGCTTTGGGGAGAAACAGAGTCTCTTGGAGGTGGCCGGAATAAAGACCTGTTGATTCAACGCATTTTGTGTTAGATTAGCTAGACTCTATAGAGTGACATGCCCCTGCGCCTCAGGTTGTCTATGTTTTGCTAAGATAGGAAGGATTCCCTCAGGGACCGACAGGCCTGGGGCTAATTATACTGTAGGGTGAATTCATCACTAAACCTTGTTCACTAACAAAGACAAATGACTTCATACGTTGTAAAAGGCCCTAAAAAATTAGGTGAGTGAATCTAACTTGCAGCCAACACATGAACCCAGAGTCAGCAAATGGCAGCCTGCCAGAGAGGCTCCTCATTGTTGGTTTGCATAGACAAAGACAAGAAATAGGCAACTGTCACTGGGCTTATAGCTTATGACATCTTTCACCTACCATGGTCTTCACTGCAGTCACTAAGAGGGAGGCATTGTTAGGGTCTTCATGTGCAAACGTGGAAACTGTGGTTCAGAAATTTCAGAATCATATAATCAAAAGAGCTTGGGTTTTGTAGACATTCAACTCTTAGCTCCAATTCTGTCTTTACCACTCATTGATGTGTGACAGATTTTAAAATCTCTTTGAGACTCAGTCTCCTCATCTTTATAATGGGGATGATAATACCTACCTTATAGGCTTGTGACAACAGAGAGAATTCATCCATACTTACACACTCACACATATATGTACCTTAAAACATTTGTGAATTGGAAGAACTAGTTTAGCTTCTCTGTGACACATTTTCTTATTTATAAAATGTAGACAAGAATAATAGCTGCTCCAGTGATTTGTTGTGAAGCTTAAAGCTGATATGGTAGGTAGAGTCAACCAATAAGAACTTTGATGATGATGATGATGATGATGATGATGATTCTCTTATCCCTCAAATTATTAGTCCAGGGTCATTCATCATGTAAGGTCCAGAGCCAGGGTCCATCCCCAGGAGTTCTAACTTTAAGATATAAGGTTTTTCTATTGTGAGAAAGGAACACAGAATTAAGGGCCAGGATGGGAAACAATGTGAAATCCCAAGAGCTGGGATTTCTGTGATGGCATAAAAGACTTTCAAGAGACAATGGAAGTGTGGGAGGGCTAGGCTAATGCCTTCCTGATGGCCAGGATGGGACCTCTCAGGCTTTGATGAGGGAGGTTCAGAAGGACATTATGTTGCAAGACCTGCATAGCCTCTCTGTGTTGGTCATGGGGCTGAGTTACAGAGCTACCAGATATGGAGTGTGATCTTCAGCTCAGGTTTGAGAGAAGGATCTGCCATGATCAAAGGGAAATCGTATTCCTTGATTATTCCTCCTTTTTATAGCCTCTTCTTTTGGGAGAAGAATCTAGGGGGTCGTCATTTATATTTGTAGTAAAAAGTGTCTTATCCTGTATTTATTCAGTTACTCATTTTCCATATACTACCACTTGCCAAAGGTCAAATGGCTGGTATTAAGTTTCTATCTATTTATCTGTAAAACTGCTAATAAGAGTTTTTATTCTTTAGGATTTTAGTCAAGATGTAAAATAATGCAGGTAAAACACTTAACTGTTATTTATTAGTCACTGTCTTACTACTTATTGATAACTCTATTGAAAACACATTAGGGATATAGCAGCAAAAATGGGATTTGGTCATTTGGTTATTGTCTGAGGTCTAGGTTAGAAACCTGGGTCAGATGATTAGTACGACCTAAAGAAAGTCACATTTTCTCTCAGACTTTTGTTTCTTTTCTCATCTGTGAAATAAAGATATTGGAACAGATAAACATTTAAAGGTATTTTCTGGAAAAATGTCTTTGGTGTCTATTATCTATTGGTCCTTGCTGTGTCTCCTGGTTTGATCCTCTCTCTGAGTCCTGCTTCCCGTTTTGGTCATGATACCTCACTGGGAGTGGAGGAGAGGTTCTGTTCTTTAGCTGGCTACCAATACGCCTTCTGGCTTCATTGTGGACACTGAAACCAGTGACTCTGAGGACTATTATGAAAGCACGTGGAGTTCAGCACATGAGGGCAGAAGCCATCTAAGCCAACACATATCTACTGCCAGTTGGATTTCCACAGGATTACCCCCCCCACCCCCCATTTATCTTCAGTCATTTGGGAGAAGACATGTTACTGCTGAATGGCCTTTGTGAGGAAGAATTGAACAACAATCCACTTTTTGGCAAAGCCAGGAAAGAGGTGACTTAGATCACCGAAGGTCATATGATAGCCAAATGATCTAAGCCACTGGGGATGGACAGCAAACATTTCCTCACATTTTTGGTTGCTCTGTGGGCAGGAACAAAGCTGGCATGGCTCAGTGGTTGAGCGTCAATCTATGAACCAGGAAGTCACGGGTTATGAGCTCCATTCCGGTGTGCAAGAGGCAGCTGATCAATGATTCTGATCATTGATGTTTCTATCTCTTTCTTTCCCTCTTCCTTCCTCTCTGAAATCAATAAAAGACATATGTTTTAAGAAAAGGTATTTTCCAAGAAACATTCACCTCATGAGATTGTCCAGAAATGAAAAGGAGTTCAGTGGACATGCAAGTGTGAGAGAGTTTGTACCTTACATTCCTTTCCTAGAAAGCCTCAGTGCACATCACCGTAGTAAAGACCCTGAAGTGAAGAGTCCTCTTGTAAAGAAACCTGTTAGATTGAGATGAAAGTTTCCCAAAGTCATTTGAGCACAGGACCCATTTCTCTCCATAACAGCAGATCCCCTTCATGTGGATTGTTTTTTGGGACATGCTGAACTAGGTCCGTGGTCGGCAAACTGCGGCTCGCGAGCCACATGCGGCTCTTTGGCCCCTTGAGTGTGGCTCTTCCACAAAATACCACGGCCTGGGCGAGTCTATTTTGAAGAAGTGGCGTTAGAAGAAGTTTAAGTTTAAAAAATTTGGCTCTCAAAAGAAATTTCAATCGTTGTACTGTTGATATTTGGCTCTGTTGACTAATAAGTTTGCCGACCACTGAACTAGGTGATCTACTAAGAGCTTCTTTTTTAAAAAAAATATATTTTTATTGATTTCAGAGAGGAAGGAAGAGGGAGAGAGAGATAGAAACATCAATGATGAGAATCATTGATCGGCTGCCTCCTCCACGCCCCCACTGGGGATCGAGCCCACAACCTGGGCATGTGCCCTTGCCCGGAACCAAACCCGGGACCCTCCAGTCCGCAAGCTGATGCTCTATCCACCGAGCCAAACCAGCCAGGGCTCCTAAGAGCTTTTTCAACGTTGACCATCTTTTCTCTCTACCAGCACACATACATTTGATGTTTTCTTCTGTGCTTTCAACATCCGGTACAAGTGGGGATATTCTCCTTGTTGATAGGGGCCATACCTGTCAATCCCAAAGCATGTGGTATAGGCAGCTGACAGGTCTGTATTTACAAACCCACATGGGTAAAATACACACATCAGTGCGTGCACAAAGAAGATAATATGCAAAATGTAGACATGCATTTCACAACATTCTTACTGCTGCCAAAACTGTTTATTTTTTCACTGTTCCCTGAGCAGCCTTTTCTTTCAGGATTGTATCTCATTTTTCTCACCCAAAATGGAAAGAAAAACTTGGAACCAGAGGCTTTCTTTGCTTTTTGAGTAGTTGAGCCAAATAGGAGTGATGGTCTGGAAACCAGAAAGGTTGGATTCTAGTTCTGCCTGTGCCATGGGCTTGACTTTGATTTAGAGCACATCATCTGTCCAATCAAATCCTACTTTTCTCCATCTAGAAGGTGAGAAGTTGAGCTCAATTGGTCTCGGTGTTCTCACCCAGCATGAGATGTGGTTTCTTCTAGATAATTGGCATCTGAAGCCCGCTTTTGGTCCAGCAGTCCCACAGTCTATCCCAGCAGCCTCCTGTAGTAGCCATCTGATCCTGTGTGGTTTGTATTAGCCTCTCTGCACCAACAAGCAATAGCAGGGGATGGGAACAGCTCGAACCCATCTGGCTCTTCACACCCCACGTGCCACCCACACTGATGTCACCCTCATTGTTGGGGAAAAGGCTCTCTCCATCTGTTGGGACAGTCTGTGTCCACTAGATCAATGGTCTGGATTTTAGGGATTTTGGTGTTTTTCTTTCTTTCTTTTTTTCATATCATAACAAAAGAAATATCATCAACACAAAACCTAATTTAAGTTATGGGAAGGATTTCACTTAAATCCACAAAAGCAATGAGAACCAGACTTGGGCTTGCAAGTAGGGCCAGATACAATGGATTAGATTAAGGCACGAGGATCAGCCTCAATTCTGAGGTTAAAGATTGTTCGTTCTTTTGTGGCTCTGTCAGGCCCTTAACATCACTTAACCATAATTGATTCGGGGGAACTGAATGCTGTGAATGTGTACATTGGCTTCTGTTTCTCCAGAATTGTGCTTTCAAGGAGCTCACATTCCCCGAACTATTGAGCACAGTGATCTTCTCTTCGCAAAAAAGCCTCAAGTGTTGATTTTGAGGTTGTTTTCTGGGTCCCTCTCCCTGATCCATAGGCAATCAGCTAATTAAGACCTGCTTGGGACTTGGGTCACTCAGTAACTCCCTGGGAGGGGGAGTCTCCATATATTTGCAGGTAGAGGAGCATCACAGACCTGGGCTGTGTCTTTGGGGGGCTCAGTGGCTTTGCCACTCTGTGACCCTGGGCCAGGTATTTAACCCCTCTGCTCAGCTTCCATTTATGTACAATGGGTGGATAATCCCTGCCATGAACCCCTCATGGGGCGGGTCTACTGGGACACCTTTTTCTCCTTCACCAGTTTTCTATATAATATCTATGGAACATCTTGACTTTGTCTCACTCTTCCTTGTTCTCAGCGTCTTGGACACTTGGCAAGGGCTGTCCCTTCTCCCAGCAACAACCTTCCTCTTTTGCTTGGTGAATGTGTACTCATTCTTCCAGACTCAAATAGAGTATTTTCTCTCTATGTAGTTTTTTCATGACATTCCAGTCTAGATTTCACTGTTCTGTGCTAGATTTTCCTCTCTGTATTTACATTTGTCAGAGCACCTAGGAAACCTGAAGTCACCCTTAAGATGCTCACAGACTTGGGAGAGATGTGTCCAGCATCCCATTCCCTTTGTGGTTAAACCCTGTTCTAGGCATATCATAATTGATAACTAAAAGTGCAGAATATATTTTATTTTTATACACCAGTGATGAGAAGGATCATACTAGTGAGCTGAGTGAAGGTAAAAAAAATTCTTGGTGACAGTCCTCTATGAGCCAGGGTACATTATGTATTCTACCTCATTCCACCCCCTTCAAATTCTGATGATGTATATGGAACAATGTAATTTAAAAGAGGAAGAATTTACTCTCAGAATTTAAGTAACTTACCCTGTCAGTTGGATCCTTTGGGAAGCAGACACTGAAATGGAATTAATAGTTCATGTGGAATTAATTGTGTATGTGTGTGGGTGGTGGGGGAGGGGACTTTGACAAAGTGTAGGCTAATTCATCAGGGAACTTCAGAGCAAATATTGCCCATTAGAAATGCCCTATGTTGAGCAGAAATGGTAAAGAAATGGTACTGTGGCTGGAAGTTCTCAGCTAACTGTAGCCCTTGCCATATGGAATCTAGATGTCCCAACAAAGCCATGATTTGAAACCATGGGTCAGCCTGACTTTAAGTCCAGTTTTTACTACACTATACTTTTCAAACTTAAGGGACCTCCTATTACATATCTTGACATAGTTTTAAAGATCACATGAATGACCAAGATCAGTACAATACCAACACATATATGACACTAGAGTTTAAGTTCCTCTGAAAAAACAGATACAAGGTGACCTTCTCATTCACAATCTTGCTTTCATTACTCTGTTTCCTCTCTCTTGAAACTATGTTTTGGCAGAACCTACAGGGATCATATAATATATTGAATGATTAAAAGTTATTAAAACCTCAGATGATTGAACCTACTGATTAAGCAATTGTATGGACATCCAAATCATTTAACAGGGCTCTGCTGGTCGCCAAGTGTTGTAACCTGGACCGGAAAGTCAGGGCATTTATACAAGCTAGAATGCTTCTGACACTTCCTCTACCAGAACTGGCCTGAGCCAAGTCTTGATTAAACCATGACCTCATCTTCATTATGGACATCCTGGGACTGCAGCCTTTCAACCACCTCCATCTATGGCCACTTGAGGGCCATCAGAGTGGGATGGCATGGGATCTATTACAGTATGAACTCTCTGAAGTATTCAGAAAACTACAAATCAATGCAAGGCCATTTTAAATCCAATGCTTTAAAGTAGCTTCAAAATGGGATGTCAAATAGAGAGACTGAGATGAGTTTAACTTTCCCTCAGATGATTCTGTTGCTCAATTTGGTAAAGCCAGGCCGACAGATGGTAGTAAGTGTAAAGTTTCAGTCACTCTACTCCACACACCCCAACCTAGAGTTAATAAGTATCTCCAGGGTTGGAGCTCAGAATCATTACTTTATTACTGATTTATGTGAGTTCATCGCAGAGTGAGCAGACTGGCACTAGATCTTGAACCCCATCCAAGTTCATGCTGATCTTAAGAGTTCTAGGCCCAAGGTCACCAGCTTTTTAGTGGGAGAAACAAGCCTAAACCCCACTCCAGCAGTCTGTCAGAATTATAGGGAGTCATACAGCTCTTCAAAATCATTATGTCGATGGCTGGCTCAATTGGTGGTGAGCTTTCCATCCCTGGAGATGTTCAAGCAGAGGCAGGAAGGTCATGTGTCAAGCAGATTGTGGAGAAGAGTCTTGAAGAGGGAATGAAATTGGAATCCATAAATTCTCTTGCAACTCTGAAAGTCATCCTCTAATAAAGCTAGACATAGACAATCCAGTAGGAAAAAAATTCACTATAACTTATGCCTAGTATATCTACCCACATCTTTCTTCAAATAATGGTCTAGTATTAGGCATTTACTTTCTAATGCCATCTACACATCTAGTACCTTCACTTCATTGCTAAAATAAACAACAGTCCCCTTTTGTAATTCTCTGTGGTTCACCCTGAATACAAAACCTTTCCAGTTAGATCTCCCCCTCTTTCTTTGTACCCTCATCCCTTACCATTTCCCTTCTTATCCCAGAGCATACCATGAACGTGGATGCCACCTCTATTATCTATCTATCTATCTATCTATCTATCTATCTATCTATCTATCTATCAGGGTATAACAAATTACCCCCAAACAGTGGCTCACAACAGTCACAGGCATTCAGAAGAGGTTACCTGTGTGGTTCTGGTTTGAGGTCCCTCAGTAGGCTACAAGAAAGACGTCAGGCAGGTCTCAGCTCTCTGAACACTTAGCTGGGGAATCTTCTTCCAAGGTGATGCTCTCACCCGGTTCTAGCTGCTGTCAGGGGGCTTGAGTCCTTTATGGGGGCTTCCTCCTGAGCTGCCTGAGCCTCACCATAATAGGGTGACTGACTTCGCCCAAGTGTGAAACCCAAGAGGGCCCAAGACAGAAACCACAATATTTTTATGGCCTGGCTTTGGAAATCACACAGTTATTCTGGCAATATTTTATAGCTACACAGCTAAGCTTTTTTCAGTATGAGAGGGGACTACACAAGGGCATAAATACAGGAGGCAGAGGTCACTGGGGGCTTTCTTGGAGCCTGGCTGCTGTACTCATAACGCTGAACATGCTGTTCCTTTTGCCTTGAGTGCCCTGCTCTCATCTTTACCTAGTACTCTCCTATCCTTCTAGAGCAGTGGTTCTCAATCTTTCTAATGCCGCGACCCTTTAATACAGTTCCTCATGTTGTGGTGACCCCCAACCATAAAATTATTTTCGTTGCTGCTTCATAACTGTAATTTTGCTACTATTGATGAATCGTAATGAAAATAACTGTGTTTTCTGATGGTCTTAGGCTCTACAGCAGCGGTTCTCAACCTGTGGGTCGCTAGCAGAGTTCTAGAACCATCTCACATGCCACTGCCTTTTCAGTGAAGTATTCTCTGAATCCTTTAAACAGAACTTCTCGGTTTATAATATTCTCTGTTTTCCCACAATATTTCCATAATATTCTTTTCTGTTTGCACATACTTCTATTAGGTTATCTCTTATAAAAAAATTCATTTTATTGTAAAGTACAGCTTTATCTCTCCACCAAGAGACATATAAAAGAAAGGGCCATATCTTATCTAGTGTTTCTAATATTGAGTTGAATTTTGGCAAATAACAGGTACTTATGGAATATGTCAATGAGTTTATAACACTTCCCTCATCTGATCATCCCTAACCTACTTTCAGGGACCAAAATTAATACTAAGGAAGTGAAAATACAAAATAGCACCTAAGGTAAAGTAAAAGGCACCAAGTGTTATTTTTCATTTAAACCACAAACTTACATATCATTTTAATAAGAAACAACCTTGTATGGGGAAAAGTTGAGATAAAATGGAAATCACAACTGTTAGAGCAGATAAAAAGCCTTAAAAATTACCCGTATGTTGCCCAAATTTCTCCTTTTGGAAATGGGAAAAATTAAGGCTTAATATTAATAGATATTTTTTTGGCAGACACTATAAAAGAGGGTTAACTAACTTTGATAGAAAGAAGAGAATGAAATCACTCGAGTAACTTTGGTTTTTATGCCTTTATCCCTCTCATGGCCCAACATCTAATTTCATCCCCATGAGTCTTTCTTTTTTTTAAATATATTTTTATTGATTTTAGAGAGGAAGGGAGAGGGGGAGAGAGACATAACCATCAATGATGAGATAGAATTATTAGTCAGCTACCTCCTAATGGGGATTGAGCCCACAACCCGGACATGTGCCCCTGACTAGAATCAATTACACCCAGGACCCTTCAGTCCTCAGGCTGATGCTCTATCCACTGAGCCAAACCAGCTAGGGCCCCATGAGTCTTTCTTAAAGAAGAGCAATATAGAGTAAATTGATAGATTGAGTCAATTTCCTTCACAGGGCAGAAGGAAAGTAGATGATAACTCCAAAACACCAAGAGAAACTCAGGCATTGGGTGTCGAGCTCAGGTAGAGAAGAAGTCTTCAAAAAGAGAGAGAACTTGTAGGCAGCGCATTCACCTCTCCTCTGAGCTCCAGTGTTCTCTGCTTTCAGTGCAGAATCCTAACTTCCTGAGTAGGGTGCATCTTTTCTGGAGAAGGAAAAGTAAGTACTGTGGCAAAAGCTTGCTAAGCAAGTCTTGGAGATCACCATTCAATAATAAAACTGACTTTCTTTCGGGAGTGGAAAATCGAGGACATTGCAAAGGGGACAGAGAGAGAACATTGCCTTTTGCAAATCAATCTTGAATGTAAGCTGTATTTTTTATTTTATTTTATGGGGAGATCAGGGCTCATTTATGCCCATCTCATTCCTCTATGACTGTCCCTGTCCAGAAGTGGTACAAATAGTTTCTCCTTGTCAAGAGTTATGCCAATATCCATGTGAGTTTTCAGATGTTCTGGGTAAGGAGAAGGAAATTAAGGTATCTGTGGAACCAGAGAACTCCGGTGCCACCGTACCAAATGCACCAGTAAGATGTAGGCAGGGCATTTGCTGCTGACACCATAGCAACAGTAACACACATCCCAAAAGGGTTTGATTTGAGTTTTCCAACCACAAGCTCCCTGAGAACCACTTCCCCCCATTCCCATTGTGTCCCAACTAGTACTCAGCACAAATGTTTTTAATTTGTTTGTTGAACCCACCCAGGGAAGATAAATAAGTTGCTTTAGCAATTGCTCTTTCAGGCCACTTACACAACAGGCTGAAGTCATTCTTAGATTTTCAGTGAGAATAGAAACCAACGTAAACTTATGGGAGATTCAAGGACTTGGAAGAGCCCTTAAATGACTCATCTACAATGTTGTTGGACTTGAACCAGTGGTTTGCAGCCTTGCTGAATAAGAATAACCTGGGGAACTTGCAGCTGTATTTCAAATCAGTGGGATGAGGATTTCTGGAGGTGAGGCATGGGCATAATATTTCTTATATTCTCTTTGGGTTACTCTAATATACATTCAGGGTTGAGTATCACAAGATCTAATGATATCCTGGGGTCACGGAGAATATGAGAGCAAAGTTGAAACTCCAGGTTTTCTGTCTTCCTTTTTTTAAAGGCACCATAGTAATGCACTGAGTAATTAATGCACTTAGTAATGTCTACTTAATCACTTCAGGGAATAGAGACAGTAAATCTTAAGATCTTTTTCTTTAAGTAATGAACCTCAGACATCCAAGATTCTCAGTCACCAGAATATTGGGCTCCAATACTTGTTGATAATTAGGTTGAGTGTATTATTTCTGAGAGGCAGCAGAGCACATAGAAAGCATGCTCGGAGAGAAACCAAGATGGCGGCATAAGGTATACACCTGTACGTGCTGCCTCTCACAACCACACCAAAACTACAACTAAAAGACAAAATGACTATCACCCAGAACCACGGGAAAGCTGGCTGAGTAGAAGTTCTACAACTAGAAGGAAAGAAAAAAGCACATTGAAATCGGGTAGGACGTGCAGAGGCACGGAAAAGCAGAGGTACGGAGGTGCGTGAATCGGGCTGGTGACTGGGTGCACTGTTTTTTTCAATCGGGAAGGAGATACAAGCTCCCTACTGCTCTGAACTCCAGTTTCCAGTGAGACTCTGGGACCCAGACTCCTATGGGGAGAAGCTGGACTGTCTGGCATCAGGTCGGAAAGTGAGGGTGGCTTTCTTGCAGAGGTGCTTGCAGGAATCATTGTTTACTGCGCTGGGGCGCAGGACACGGGGACGTGGACGTGGAAATGCAGAGACACAGAGAGGGCTGACTGGCAGCCATCGCTGTTTGCCATGCCCTACTGATTCCCTGAGACCCCGCCCAATTTACAAACCCACCCAAACTGTGTGCAGCAGCTTTTGCATATAAATGGCCTGTCCTTTCGCAGCTTAACCTAACAAACTGCAGCTGGGTCAGACAGCTCCAAAACTTCCAAACCCCAAACAAAGAGGAGAAATCTGCAGATCTCCCTGTAGCTCCTGCTAGGTGGCCTCAGGCAGTAGCTAACTTGCTCCTCCTGGGAGATCCAGGAGCCAGTGTACCTAGTGGTCAGTGTGAGACGATATCAGATTTCAACTCCTCACATCCATAAGTGACACACTCAAGAGGCAGAATCAGTGAGCACCAAAGCCCCACTGAAGCAAGTCCTGCCCCATAAGGGTGTCTCCAGCACAGCAGTTCTTTTGTTATAGACACAGCAGGTCCTCACAGCCAATTGGCCTGGAGGTCAATTCCTTCCAGTATATCAACAGCAATCAAGGCTTAACTACAACGAGTCTGTGCACCCAGCCCACAAAGGGGTGCACCAAGAGTGTCCACCTCAGGTGATTGGGGAGGCTGAGCCACTGGGCCCTATAGGTCACCTCCACACAAAGCCACTCCATCAACACAGGGAAGAAGCCAAAATGCGGAGACAAAGAAACATGTCATGAATGAAAGAAATGGAGGAAAGCAAACTACTGGATATAGAGTTCAAAACCACAGTTACAAGGTTACTCACGAATCTTCTAGAAACCTCCAAGAAACTTAGTGAGACCTTCAAGGATCTTAATGAGAATTCCAAAAAAATGGAAAAGGACCAGTCAGAAATTAAGCATACACTGTCTGAAATAAAGAATAATATACAGAAATTCAACAGTAGACCCCAAGAATCAAACCAAAGATTTGAAATATGAGGAAGCAAAAAACACCCAACCAGAAAGACAAAAAGAAAAAAGAATCCAAAAATATGAAGATAGTGTAAGGAGCTTCTGGGACAACTTCAAGGGTACCAACATCCGAATTATGGGGGTGCCAGAAGAAGAGAGCAAAATATTGAAAACCTATTAGAAGAAATAATGACAGAAAACTTTCCCTACCTGGTGAAAGAAATAGACTTACAAGTTCAGGAAGCACAGAGAACCCCAAACAAGAGGAATCCAAAGAGGACCACACCAAGACACATCATAATTAAAATGCCGAGGGCAAAAGACAAAGAGAGAATCTTGAAAGCAGCAAGAGAAAAACAGTTAGTTACCTGCAAGGGAGTACCCATATGACTGTCAGCTGATTTCTCAATAGAAACTATGCAGGCCAGATGGGAGTGGCAAGAAATATTCAAAGTGATGAACAGCAAGACCTGCAACCAAGATTACTCTATCCAGCAAAGCTATGATTTAGAATTGAAGGTCAGATAAAGAGCTTCACAGACAAGAAAAAGCTAAAGGAGTTCATCACCACCAAACCACGATTATATGAAATGCTGAAGGGTATTCTTTAAGAAGAGGAAGAAGAAGAAAAAGGTAAAGATAAAAATTATGAACAACAAATACATATCTATCAACAAGTGAATCTAAAAATCAAGTGAATAAAAAAAATCTGATGAACAAAATAAACTGGTGAATATAATAGAATCAGGGGCATAGAAAGGGAGTGGACTGACAATTCTTGGGGGGAAGGGCATGTGAGGGGTGCGGGAAGAGATTGGACAAAAATCTTACAAAAATCTATGGATGAGGACAGTGGCGGGGGGTAAGGGCATGGGGCGGGGGGGGGGGGAATCGGGTGGAGGGGAGATAAGGGGGGCGGAAAGAGGAACATCTATAATAATCTGAACAATAAAGATTATTTTAAAAGAAGCATGCTGGGCTGCAGGTCAGGTAAAGCTGGGTTCTAGTTCAGCTTTATTAGGATATAGTTTGGATACTATATATTTAAAGTGTACAATGCAATGATTTTGATGTTGTCATAGATAATGTGCACCCATCACCATAGCCAGTTTTAGAACATTTTCAAACCCCAAAAGAAACAAACCCCACCTGCTTTAGCTATCATCACTTCCCTGACTCCTAGTTTCCCCCTAGCCCTAGGCAACCACCAATGTAGTTCCTGAATCTATAGATTTCCCTTCACATGAGTGGAATCATATGTAATATTTTGTGAGTTACTTCTTTCATTTAGCATAGTGTTTTCAAAATTTATTTGTTTTTCCCCTCTATTTATTTATATTTTTATTGAATTTATTAGGGTGACATTGGCTTGCAAAACTATACAGGTTTCAAGTGTACAACTCAATAAAACATCATCTGCATGCTGCATTGTGCACCCATTGCAAAATCTCTTTTTATGGCTGAATAATATTCCACATTGTGGTTGTACTGCACTTTGGTTAACCAGTCTTCAGTTGATGGACATTTGGGTTGCTTTCAACTTTTGGCAATTAGGAATACAACCCACCAAGACTAAATAATGAAAAACAGGAAGCCTAAACAGAAAAATAACAAGCAAGAAGATTGAAGCATTAATTAAAAACCTCCCAACAAAGAAAATCCCAGGACAGATGGCTTCATGGATAAATTCTTCCAAACATTTGGCAAATAATTAATGCCAAACCTTCTCAAACTCTTCCAAAAGTTGAAGAGGAGGGAATGTGTCCACGCTAATTTTACAAGGCCAGCATTACCCTCGTGCCAAAGCCAGATAAGGACACTACAAGAGGAGAACATTACAGGTTATATTCCTGATGAATATGGATGAAAACAATCCTGAACAAAATACTAGCAAATTTAATTCAACAGCACATAAACAGATCATACACCATGATGAAGTGGGATTTTATCCCTGGGAGGTAAACATGGTTTAATATAAGCAAATCAATAAATGTGAAACACACATTGACAGAATTAATACTAAAAATCATATCATCCCAATAGATGCTGAGAAGCATTTGACAAAATTCCACATTCTTTAAAAAAAAAATCACCTCTGAGCAAATTAAGTATAGAAGTAATCTGCCTCAACATAATAACGGTCATGTGTGACAAAACCAACAGCTAACATCATACTCAATGGTAAAAAAGCTTCCTCAAAAATCCAGAACAAGACAAGGATGCCCACTCTCACCACTTTATTCAGCATAGTACTGGAAGTCCTAGCCAGAGCAATTAAACAAGAGAAATCAAAGGCATCCAACTTAGAAAGGAAAAAGTGAAATTATCTCTCTTTGCATATGACATAATCTTATATATAGAAAACCCGAAAGATTCTACCAATAAACTGTCAGAACTAATCAACAAGTTCAGTAAAATTGAAGATACAACATACAAAAGGCAGATGTGTTTCTATACTAACAACAAACTATCTGAAAAATAAAATTTAAAAAAATCCCATTCACAATAGCATCAAAACAATAAAATACATAGGGATAAATTTAACAAAGGAGGTGAAAAATCTATACCCTGAAAACTATAAGACATTGATATAAGA
Organism: Plecotus auritus; assembly: GCF_963455305.1. Taxonomy (NCBI): domain Eukaryota; kingdom Metazoa; phylum Chordata; class Mammalia; order Chiroptera; family Vespertilionidae; genus Plecotus; species Plecotus auritus. The sequence goes on along the minus strand of NC_137785.1, from coordinate 40,278,259 downwards.
AATTGAAGAAGACACAAATGAAAAGATACCCTGTGTTTATGTGTTCAAAGAATTAATACTATTGTTAAAATGTCCAAACTATCCAGAGTGATCTGTAGATTCTATGTGATCCCTATCAAAACTCCAATGGCATTTTTCACATAAATAGAAAAAACAACTAAATTCATATGGAACCACAAAAGATCCAAATAGCCAAACAAAGCTGAGGGAAAAAAATAGCAAAGCTGAAGTCATACGTTCTGATTTTTAAATTAATTATAGAGCTATAGTAATCTCAGCTGACCTGTGTTCAAGTTCTCTGATTCTTTCTTTTGCTTGCTGCACTCTGCTACTTAGCCCCTCTCATAATTTCTTTTCTCATTTCAGTTATTGAACTATTTAAACTCCAGAATTTTTACAGGGTTCTTTTTTTACAATTTCAGTCTTTTTATTGACATTCTCTATTTGGAACAACATTCTCATACTTTACCATCACTCTTATACTTTAGTTCATTAGACATGATTTTTTTTCCATTTTTGAAGTACTTGAAATAGAATAAAAACCTTTGTTTGCTAAGTCAACATCTGGGTTTCCTCATGGAAAGAAAATGAAAGGAAAAGAAACTTACTCCGTTGCTCTTTGCTTCTCCACATTGTGCCTGCTTATGTTACCCTCCGGATCTCTAGGCAGATGTTTTTCATATTTTGTCCAAAGTCTGTCTGTCTGAGAGTTGGTCTTTTGGAGGCTTATAACATCAGCCTATAAGTGGAGGCCACAGGGTAATTTTTAAACAAATCTTATTGCTTGTTTTTTAAAAAGTGGGCTTCTTTCTTTCTAAGTTGGAAGATTTTATAACCTGAAACAGACCTATATTCTAAGCCCCATAATGTCATGCTTTACTGTGTGGCCTTAAGTGAATTATTTACCTTTATTGAACCACAGTTTTCTTGTCCTTAAAAGGGAGGAAATTATAATAAGGGATTTTATGTGAGAATTAAAGGAGAGAGTGCCGACAAAGTGCCTCGGATAATATTTGGCACATGATCAGGGTTTGTAAATGTCAGCCCACTTCTCTTTGAGTAGCAGTAAAGGCTTTGGAAAAGAATTGAACTAGCTGGTGATTCTTTGGCTACTGCATTTGAAGGCAGTAAACCCACATCTGCATTATCTAGATTGATAAGATTATCTAGATCACTGCTAAATCTCCCTGCCACTTTGTAGTGGGGATACCGAGACACCTAACTCCCAAACATAATCTCCCAAAAAGCAATCCTTACAGAGTAATGCTGAAAGACTCTTTGTGCTAGCAAACAATACCCAGTGTGCCTTCCAGATAGACAATATGGTAAAGCAGCACATTAATCTTCCCAAATCCTATTTCATGTCTTCCGGACCTTGCAGAGGGGAGCTAGGTGGAAACAATTGATCCATTGAGAATTACAGGCTGACCTCCAACTCGGACCTCTACCTGGGTGAGTAAATTTGGATGGAGAACAAGTGCTTTGGCCCCAGCCAAAGGTTGTTTCCTGTTCCCTGACTGAGGCTGGCTGCAGTTCAGTTATGAACTCTGCTAGTAAGACTGCCACTGGAAAAGACGTTAACAGTGCCCACCCAGTTAGGGTTTAATTAATAGTCACACAGGAACCAACTTCCTCCCACTCTGGGGAAAGGAGGAGTTTGGCAGCTGGCCATTCCCAGGCTGCCAGCTCTCAGTCCTTTGAGGACCTCCGCCGTGCACCTGTGCCAGGAGGCTGGCAGCGGAGGGTCAGATCCAGGCCCTCGAGAAATCTTGGCCACGAATACACTTGCTCCTCATTGTTTTCTGAAAAGCTTCACAATTATAAAACTCTTCTTTTATGCTTCAACTCTCCTTCACTGTTGCAAGAGCATCTGCGGCCTTCTTCACTATTCTGTCTTCTTTTTCTTGATTGTTCTTTTTTGTAGTTACCATTTGTTGAGTATTAGTATGTGTCAGGCATTCCTGTTCAGTGCACAATGTGTTATTGAACGTTCAAACAGTTCTAGTTACTATTGTTACTCCTGACTAGGTCAGTCACTAATAAATGAAGGACACATCGGCTGAGGGTCTTCCCAGAGTTGAGGGGGAAGTAAATTTCCAGACACTTGCGGTTGTCTGTGTTTGCTGCAAAGTGGGTCCGGGCAGCAAGAGCACGGCCTTGGGAAGAGAAACACAGGTGCTGGCTGTGGGAGTAAAATCACACCCAAGACTGCTGTGCAACAAAATGAGTAAGGGTTCCATTGACCATGTAGCCCCCTCTACAACCATACACCTTTTCTGCTTAGTCTTTATTTTGTGTTTTTCAATGAGAAAACTTGGTCTATGGCTGTCCTCATCCAAGAATCATAAGCCCAATGAAGGCAGAACCCTCTATGTCCTCAACCCTGTCATATCCAGCACTTTGTTGAATAAATGATTAGATGCTGTTCCAAGGTGAAGAAATTAAGGCTCAAAGAAATGAGGTGACATTGTCACTGACCAGATGAGTCTTTTTTTTTTTTTTAAATATATTTTATTGATATTTTACAGAGAGGAAGGGAGAGGGATAGAGAGCTAGAAACATCGATGAGAGAGAAACATCGATCAGCTGCCTCCTGCACACCTCCCACTGGGGATGTGCCCGCAACCAAGGTACATGCCCTTGACTGGAATCGAACCTGGGACCCTTGAGTCCGCAGGCCGATGCTCTATCCACTGAGCCAAACCGGTTTCGGCCAGATGAGTCTTTTGAGGAAACTCAGGATATGACTTTGAAATTTATGTGGATGCAAATTCCTTGCTCTTAATCAATATAATAGTGTCTCCATGAATCCAATGTCATCCTATGAAATGTCTGTGAGCTGTGATTCATATGCAAAACTAGGGGAGTTAATAATAATTTGACATGTTTAAGATTCAGATAACTGCAGAAATTCAGATTAATGTATGGAAAATACAAGAATACCCCTTGTGCATAGAAGATGTGCATTGTTAGTTATTACAACCATCATCATCCCATCAACATTGCCTGCTCCTCCCATTCCTAATCTTTGGGAAGTCTAGCATCTTATTGCATTGTTATTCTTGATTTTCCAAGTAAGTCCTAGGAACATTTTATGAAAATAAGCAAAACATTTAAATTTAATCTGATGACTCTTAAAACACACACACACACACACACACACACACATTTTGAAAACACCTATTTTATAGAATCCACAAAATATTCAAGAACTTCCCCTGGGTATATCTCTATTTCTTTTTTAATGTGGGGGGGGGGGTAGAAAAAAAGGAGTAAGATCAAATTAGTTTTTCCTTCCCTCCTCCTTTTATAACTTCGATCTTGTCATATAGGATGCAGGTGGCTGCAAATAGACATAGCTCTCCTGCCGAACTCTTAAAGAGTAGGTTGAATGAGTAATGTGTAATGCTAATGCTTCCATTCTCTAAATTGTTTTCTGCAACCAGAGCTCAGAACTGTGGTAGTGCTTTCCACCTACTCTTATCCAGGAGAAATAGTCTGGTTCTTGGCAGATCCTGTTCTTTAATGCCATCACAATTACAATGAGGGTTTACTTTCCATCTGGTTCATTTCTTCCTATGACCCAGTCAGGCAAGAGGATTTAATTACCATTGTTTCAGCTGTTCTATGTTTTTGTCTTTTTAGCACAAGAACAGTAAATCAGGCTACTCTTTTAACTGGGCATATATGGCCATTTTAAACTTATTGATTTATAATACGATTTGAGTCAAAACATACTTACTCTCTGTGCCCTTAACATGGATACTATGAACGTTTATCCTTTTGGAAAAGGTATAGGGGATCAGTTTAGAACATTTTTAAAACAAATGCTAACATTAAATTTATCCTTTCATCTCAATTATCAAGTTACATAATCACATTTCCCTAAGGTTTGACCATCTTTTTTTACATGTCTATTGACCATATCTATGACCTCTTTGGAGAAATGTCTATTCAGGACCTCTGTCCATTGTTTTTAAATCAGATTTTTTTTAATGTTAAGTTGTATGAGTTCCTTGTATATTTTGGATGTTAACCCCTTATTTAATGGAAAATACCTTCTCCCTTTCAACAGGTTGTCTTTTCATTTTCTTGCTGGTTTCCTTTGCTTTGCAAAAACTTTTTAGTTTGATGTAATGCCATTTGTTTATTTTTCTTTTGTTTCCCTTTCCCATGGATGGATATGTATCTAAGAGAGATGTCGAAGAGTTTACTGCTTATGTTTTCTTCTAGGAGTTTTATAGTTTTAAGTTTTACATTTAAGTCTTTAAATCATTTTTAGTTTATTTTTGTATATGGTGCAGGAAAGTGGTCTAGTTTCCTTTTTTTTTTTTTTTTTTTTGCATGTGTTTGTCCCATTTTCCAAACACCATTTATAGAAGAGCCTGTCTTTACCCCATTGTATATTCTTACCTCCTTTGTCATAGGTTAATTAGGTGTGGGTTTCTTTCTGGGCTCTCTATTCAGTTCCATATATATATTTCTGTTTTATGCCAGTACCATGCTGTTGTTGAATACTACAGCCTTGCAGTATAGTATAGTTTGATATTAGATAGTGTGATACCTCCAACTTCGTTCTTTCTCAAGATTGCTTTGGCAATTTGGGATCTTTTGTGGTTCCATATAATTTTAGGATTATTTGTTCCAGTCCTGTGAAAACTTCTATTGGCATTTTGACAGGGATTGCATTGACTCTGTAGATTGATTTAAGTTGTATGGACATTTTAATGTTAATAATCCTATCCACGAGCATGATATAGCCATCCATTTATTTGTATTTTCTTTAATTTCTTTATTTAATGTATTATTGTTTTCCAAGGACAGGTCTTTTACCTCCTTAGATAAATGTACTCCTAGATATTGATTCTTTTTGCTGCAATCTTAAATGGGATTGTTTTCTTAATTTCTCTTTTTGATAGTTGTTATTGGTGTATAAAAATGCAATCAATTTCTGAATATTAACTTTATATCCTCCTACTTTACTGAATTTACTTATTGTAGTAACTTGTGGTGAAATATTTAGGGTCTTCTCTATATGGATCATTCATCTTCAGATAATGACAGTTTTACTTGTTCTTTTCTAATTTGGATGCCTTCTAATTTTTTCCTTGTCTGATTGCTGTGGGTAGGATTTTCAATATTGTGTTGAATAAAAGTGGTGAAAGTGGATATCCTTGTCTTGTTCCTGATCCTAAGGAAAACACTTTTAGCTTTCCAGTATTGAGTGTGATGTTACCTGTGGGTTTTTCATATATGGCCTTTATTATGTTGAATATGTTCCCTCTATTCCCACTTTGCTGAAAGTTCTTATCCATTAATTGATGTTGGATTTTGTCAAATAATTTCTCTGCATTTATTGATATGATCATATGATATTTATCTTTCATTTTATTTATATGGTGTATCACTTTAATTCATTTGCTCATACCGGAACAAACTTGCATCCTGAGAATAAATTCTATTTGATCATGGTGTATGATCTTTTTAATGTATTGGTGAACTCAGTTTGCTAATATTTTGTTGAGCATTTTTCCATCCATGTTCATCAGGGATTATTAGCGTATAATTTTTTATATGTTTTTATTGATTTTAGAGAAAGGAAGGGAGGATAGAGAGATAGAAACATTGATGAGAGAGACATTGATTGGCTGCCTCCTGAATGCCCCCTACTAGGGATTGAGCCAGCAAGCCAGGCATGGGCCCTGACTGGGAATCAAACTGGGGAACTCTTGGTTCATGGGTTGATGCTCAACCACTGAGCCACACTGGCTGAGCTTTAATTTTTTTTTTTTTTTTTGGTAGTGTTTTTGGTGTTGAGATCAGATTAATATTGGCCTTGAAAAATGAGTTTGGAGCTTTCCTTCTCTTTAATTTTTTTTGGAAAAGTTTCAGAAGGATCGGTATTCTATTTGAATGTTTGGTTCTAGGACTTTTGTTTGCTGGGAGGTTTTTTACTTGTTTGTTTTACTGATTTGATTTTGTTAGCAGTTATTGGTCTGTTCACATTTTCTTATTATTTGATTCAGTTGTGGCAGCTAGTATGTTTCTAAAAATTTGTCTGTTTCATCCAGGTTGTCCAATTTGTTAGCATATAATTGTTTGTATTATTTTCTTAAAATCCTTTGTATTCAGTTGTCACTACTTCCCTTTCATTTCTGATTTTATTTGGGACCTCTATTTTTTGAGGGATCTGGATAAAATTTATCAATTTTATCTTTTACAAAAAATATAACTTCGTTTCATTGATCTTTTCTATTGTCTTTTTTAGGCTATTTTCACTCTGATCTTTATTATTTCCTTTCTTCTCACTTTTGGCTTTGTTTGTTCTTCTTTTTCTAGCTCCTTTGGGCATAAATTTAGATTGAGATTTTTCTTGTGTCTTTTACTTTAGTGTGGCCAAAAAAGCATCAGTCTAGCATTTCTTCTCTATATTATCAAAGATGTTTCTTTTGTCTTCCGTAGTACAAAAGCTGAAGTTACTATTTTTATTCAATTGAGTAAGCCAATGCATTTTTGGCAATTTGTAAGGAAGTTACAGTTGACCTGATTCTTAAAAATGATTAATTTACCTCTTGGCACTTAATGACTGGGCAGGAACTAGGACAGGAGCCTTCATTCTGCCTTGACGCTGGATCTCAGAAGCACAACTGTTACTCTTTTTTTAAAAAATTTAAGTTCTTTATTGTTTAATGTATTACATAAGTCTCCTTTTTCCCCCCATTGAGCTTTCCCCAGCCTCCCCCAACCCCCAGCACATTCCCTCACTGTCCCACCCCACACCCCTGGTCTGTGTCCATTGGTCATACTCATATGCATACATACAAGTCCTTTGGTTGATCGCTCACCCCCCACCTTCCTTCATAGGTTGGACAGTCTATTCGATACTTCTATGACTCTGGTTCTGTTTTTGTTCATCAGTTTATGTTGTTCATTATATTCCACAAATAAGCACAACTGTTTTCATGCACTGTCTGTTTCTACACACACACACACACACACACACACACACACACATACACACACACACACACACGAGATCCTGGGAGAAATTTGCCAGAAGACACTTTCTGAGGGTGATTTCACCATTTTTTCTATTGCATGCTTTTTATTTTAAAAACAACAACACACACACACAAAAACACCCCACACAGTACACTAGCTCTTGCATATAGGTGCTTGACTGAGAGAAATGGCCAATTGCCTCAATACTGCTGATCCACTGCCCACCAAACCCTACTGTAGGCTACTGACATTCCTGAGAATGAGAAGAATCTGAGAGAAAGATGACCAGGGAACTGGTCCCTGCTGGTGAGTCCTTCTCTTGACTCATTATTTACCCGCCCAAGAGTTTCCCAGGTGAAACTTACATGCAGGGGATGAGAATAGGCCAAGGCTCCTTTAGTATTAACTGAGTTTGGCCCAGAACACCTCAGAGCTGTACTAGAAGGGGGTGGTGCCAAGGGAACACCTTTGCCTACACAAGGAGGGGTGATCCAAACTTTTCTTTATTTGCCCTCAACCATTGGTTTCTAAAGTAGCTGTTCATAGAGGACCTTGAATGCCTTTTAAAATATACAGTAAATTCCCAGGTCCTACCCCAGGCTTAATTAATTACATTTCTGAAATGAGGCCTGGGAAGATTTTGTAAAGTATTTTTGTGATGTCACTAATTACTTAGAGACTATTGTCCTGAGACTTACTCTAAATCCAACTTGCATCCAAAAGGGGGTGGGGCAGGACCCTCTTTCCCAGAAAAGGAAGCTACTCAGCCACAGAGTATATGGAATGAAAGTGCAGAAACAGTAGAGCTGGCCAGGCCTTCATCCAAGAGTGGGCTGCCTATCCTTCCTGTGCCTCAGTCACATAAAAGAAGAGAAAGGAGGGAGTTAGAGAGAAACCTGTCTGGGCCTTGTCTTTAGCAGGAATAGCCCCTGGCCCTGGGTTCACCTTCAAAGTCCATCTCCTCCAAGGGCTCTGATTGTTCATTTATTCCAGCAAAAATGCCACATTTTGTACTGCACACCAGTTTTAGAAAGTCTGTTAGCTATGGGGCTAGAGGGTTAAGGAGTACCAAGTGCTCATTTAGAGTAGTGTTCTCCAACATGTGGTATGGGCGTTGTGGCCCAACACTAGGGAACTTCAGGAGATCTCATGACCTGTGTGGGGCAGAGGCAGCCTAAGTGCGGAGCCCAAGGCAATGTAGTGACTCAGAGAAGAGGGTTAGAAGGAAACAGAGGGGTTTGGGGAGAAATGGCCTACAGGTTTCCTTTTCCTAGGCATTGGCACCTCATTCTCAACCCAATTAGGATGCTGGAAACACTCCTTGAACCTCATCTGTTAATTAAATGAACCAACATTTATATAGATGTTATTGAATGAACTGACTTTGAACTTAACTGTGACTCTCACTAAACACAATTCAGGAAAACACTTAGAAATACCTTGCAAGTATCTCTTCATAATATTCAAACTGGATGGGTGGTTGTGCATGGGTAAGGCAATTTGCCATGAACTTTGCAGAAACTAACGAATAACTAGACATTCAGGAAAATATATTCTGGATATTGCTCCTGATGGCTTCTCTGTACACAAAAATTTGTTGAACAAAAGCCACTTATATCATTATTTTCAATGTCTAACTCTGTCAGCAAAGGTACAGTTAACGGATATAATTTGCCTTTTCTATATACATATATAAATTGGGATCCAAGATAAAAATAGTCTTATGGACAGAAAATTTCATCTTTATCCTACGTTTAGTAGTGCTAAATGGAATATTCCTCAGGAACTGTGGCCAGATCATTTATTCTCATTAAGGATTTTTTTTCCAGTATGAATTCTGTAAATTAATTATAGTGACAATATTTTATTTTATTTTTTTTAATATATTTTATTGATTTTTTTACAGAGAGAAAGGGAGAGGGATAGAGAGTTAGAAACATCGATGAGAGAGAAACATCGATCAGCTGCCTCCTGCACACCCCGCACTGGGGACGTGCCCGCAACCAAGGTACATGCCCTTGACCGGAATCGAACCTGGGACCCTTCAGTCCGCAGGCTGACGCTCTATCCACTGAGCCAAACCGGTTTCGGCGACAATATTTTATTTTTCATTAAAATTAACGAATGTTAATATTATTTGTTGAGCTTACTTTTATAGCTACTTTCTATTTATGGCAAATAATATGATTTTTCCCAATAAAGGAGTTTTTACTCTTTATTTTTTAAAAAATATTTTATTAGATTCATTTTTTTACTTAGAAATTTGTGTTTACAGGGAAACTCAAGACGATAGTAAATGATGATAGCAGTTAAAGAATCACTTGTCCCTGTGGTCCTCCCTGGAGGAGGAAGACCGAATGACCTAGACCCAGGGTGACTGACGAAGAGTTACTGCAAGAGAAGATTCTCAGCATCAGAGGAGGCCATAGAGGTGTTCCAGGATTCAAGATCTTTTGGGAAATTCATGTACAGAAGGCCCTCAAATAACACCATTTCATTCCACATCGTGTTGTTATAACATTGACAAGATGCTGTCAGAACTTAACTCTTGTTTATATCATTTAGCCTATAAACACTGGTTTAATTGTATGATGTTTCACTTAATGTCACAGAACCTATTGGTGACATTAAGTGAGGGTTTACAGTATGTACTTTTCATTCCTAAAATAAACCCACATAGAACATAAGTAAATGGCCTTTTCTACATTGCATTTAGCAGTAACGAATTCTATGCTATTAATTCCCTAAAGGATTTTTTGCATGGTACACGCTGCTGTGAGATCATCCTTCCCTCCAGTGAGCATATAGAATCCACACCAAAGGCACAGTTCTTCACTCTCTCTTGCTTGCTCTCCCTCTCTCCTAATGGACTTGACGTTGTAGGCTCCAGACTCAGATTCTGTTGTGCAGGAAACATTTTCATCCAAGAGATAAGCAGTTATTAGAGGATAAAGTCAGTTATGCAACAAGTCTTTAAGTATCCTTTATTGAAAAGACAGGCTAGGTGGGAATTTATTACCTCCCATTCCCAATTCCCCACCTTACAACATCCCAGCTCTGCCCATATTTCTTCATTGTTAAATCATTTATTACCAGATTTTCTCCACATGCATAGAGTTCTAAGGCATACATGTCCTTTTTATTTTGTCTTTCTCAGGATAATGCAGCACAGTAACAAGAGAATAATCTTTTAAGTCCAATGGACCTGGGTTTGAATCCTGACCCATCACTTGATGACCATGTGCCCTGAAGCCAAATCTCTGAACCCAGTGGGAAGATAGCACTGTCTTCCTAACTAGGCTGTTGTGAAGATTAAATGAGGCAACAGATATGCAGGGCTTATTAGCACAGTACCTGGCCCCTGTTAAACACTAATATGTGGTTACTTTTATTAGTGATATTTATTACCAAAAGGTATAAAGATACTTTCTCTTTTCTGCCATCTATACCATTTTTCATTCTTAACCAAATTTATTTTACTGTGTGTGCCAATTAGCAATAATTCATATAAAAACCCTCTTAAATATTTTTAAAGTTATACATGCACAAATTATATATATATGTGCAGGGAAAAATACTTTTTATTCAGGTCAGTTGGATTCACTTTGCCCAGAGAGTTTTTATTCTCCACTGGTCTGATGATTCAAAATTTGAAAAGCCTGAAAAAAACTGCTTTTTAATTTTAGTTTTTAAAAAGAATTTGAATGTTTATTAGGGTAGGAAATTGATGCTTATACATGGATTTGGTATAGTATTCAATAAAAAGGATTATATATATAAACTTTGTAATCATGGCCTAGAATGATCCCGAGCTTGGCACAGTTATGTACAAATTTTAGAAATTTATAGGTAGGGGATTGTGGAGTACTAAATTCTGGTGGAATAAATTCACTTCAACTAAACAGGGGCAGGGCCCACCCTTTAGAATTAGATTTCGTAAATGAAGCTCTCGGCCTTTGATTTGTTTCTTTGTCTTGCGAATGTTTCTTTTGCGGTTGATATCCCCGCTCTGGGCTTCATCTCCAATGACAGCCCATTGCCTTTCCCGTAGGCTCTTGTCTGAGGAAGTCCAGTCAAGGGAATATATGCAGTTTCTTTATGCTTTCTGGTTTCTTATTCTTCTTTCATCTTTTAAAAATTGTTTATTATTTTTCAATTTCAGTTGACATACAATATTATCACTTTCAACTGCACAACATAGTAATTAGACATTTATGTAACTAAGTGATCACCCCAATAAGCCTAGTGCCCATCTGACACCATACATAGTTATTACAATATTATTGACCATATATTCCCTGTGTTGTACTTTATGACCCTGTGACTATTTCACTGCCAATTTATACTTCTTAATCCCTTCACCTTATTCACCCGTTCTTCTAACTCCTCTCCCATCTGGCAACTCTCAATTTTTTCTCTGTATCTATGAATTTATTTGTTTTGTTTGTTCATTTTTTTTTGTTTGTTTTAGATCCTACATATAAGCGAACTCATATGGCATTTGTCTTTGTCTGTGTGACATTTTACTTAGCATAATACCCGCTGGGCCCATCCATGTTATCCCAAATAGTAAGAATCGATGATTTTTTTTATGGCTGAGTAATATTCTATTGCACTACTACTTTATCCATTTGTCTACCAATTGACACCTAGGTAGCTTCCATATCTAGGCTATTGTAAATAACACTACAATGAATATATGGGTGCATATGTCTTTCTTCAGGTAAATATCCAGAAGTAGAATTTCTGGATCAGATAGTAGTTCTATTTTTTGAGAATCTCCATACTGTTTTCCATAGTGGCTGCACCAGTTTGCAATCCCAGCAACAGTGCAGGAGGGTTCTCTTATCTTTCTATCCTTGCCAACACTTGTTGTTCATTGATTTATTGATGATAGCCATTCTGACAGGTTAAGGTGATATCTAATGGTGGTTTAATTTGCATTTCTCTGATGATTCGTGATGGTGAGCATCTTTTCATATGTCTATTGACTATCTGTATGTCCTCTTTGGAGAAGTGTCTAGGTCCTTTGTCCATTTTTTAATCAAGTGGTATTTCTTTTGTGTGTGTGTGTGTGTGGTTTTTATTTTATTTTATTTATTTTTATTATTTTTTTGGGGGGGTTGCTTTTATTTTATTTTTTTTAAAATAAATCTTTATTGTTCAGATTATTACAGGTGTTCCTCTTTTTTTCCCCCATAGCTCCCCTCCACCTGATTCCCCACCCCACCCCATGCCCTTACCCCCCGCCACTGTCTTCATCCATAGGTGTAAGCTTTTTGTCCAGTCTCTTCCCGCACCCCTCACACGCCCTCCCCCCTGAGAATTGTCAGTCCACTCCCTTTCTATGTCCCTGATTCTATTATATTCACCAGTCCATTCTGTTCTTCAGATTTTTTATTCACTTGAATTTTTAGATTCACTTGTTGGTAGGTATGTATTTGATGTCATTTTGTTGTTCATAATTTTTATCTTTACCTTTTTCTTCTTCTTCCTCTTCTTAAAGAACACCCTTCAGCATTTCATGTAATCCTGGTTTGGTGGTGATGAACTCCTTTAGCTTTTTCTTGTCTGTGAAGCTCTTTATCTGACCTTCAACTCTGAATGATAGCTTTGCTGGGTAGAGTAATCTTGGTTGTAGGTTCTTGCTGTTCATCACTTTGAATATTTCTTGCCACTCCCTTCTGGCCTGCATAGTTTCTGCTGAGAAATCAGCTGACAGTCGTATGGGTGCTCCCTTGTAGGTAACTAACCGTTTTTCTCTTGCTGCTTTCAAGATTCTCTCTTTGTCTTTTGCCCTTGGCATTTTAATTATGATGTGTCTTGGTGTGGTCCTCTTTGGATTCCTCTTGTATGGGGTTCTGTGTGCTTCCTGAACTTGTAAGTCTATTTCTTTCACCAGGTAAGGAAAGTTTTCTGTCATTATTTCTTCTAATAGGTTTTCAATATTTTGCTCTTTCTCTTCTTCTGGCACCCCAAAAATTCGGATGTTGGTACGCTTAAAGTTGTTCCAGAGGCTCCTTACACTATCTTCATATTTTTGGATTTTTTCTTTTTGTTTTTCTGGTTGTGTGTTTTTTGTTTCCTCATATTTCAGATCTTTGGTTTGATTCTTGGGGTACATTGATCTACAGTTGAGTTTCTGTATATTCTTTATTTCAGACAGTGTATGCTTAATTTCTGACTGGTCCTTTTCCATTTTTTTGGCATTCTCATTAAGGTCCTTGAAGGTCTCACTAAGCTCCTTGGAGGTCTCATCAAGTTTCTCGGCGGTTTTTAGAAGATTCTTGAGTAACCTTATAAATGTGGTTCTGAACTCTATGTCGTCCATTAGTTTGCTTTCCTCCATTTCTCTCATTCGTGACATGTTTCTTTGTCTCCACATTTTGCTGCTTCCTTGTGTTGATGGAGTGGCTTTGTGTGGTAGGTGACCTATAGGGGCCAGTAGCTCAGCCTCCCCAATCACCTGAGGTGGACGCCTTTGGTACACCCCTTTGTGGGCTGAGTGCAAAGTCTTGGTGTAGTTAAGCCTTGATTGCTGTTGGTACACTGGGAGGAATTGACCTCCAGGCCAATTGGCTGTGAGGACACGCTGTGTCTATAATGGAAGAACTGCTGCGCTGGAGACACGCTTATGGTGCAGGACTTGTTTCAGTGGGGCTTTGGTGCTCACTGATTCTGCCTCTTGAATGTGTCACTTATGGATGTGAGGAGTTGAAATCTGGTGTCTCACACTGACCACTAGGTACACTGGCTTCTGGATCTCCAATGGGGTGCAGGTCAGCTACTGTCTGAGGCCACCCAGCAGGAGCTACAGCAAGAACTACAGTTTTCTCTTCTTTGCTTGGGGTTTGGAGGTTTTGGAGCTGTCTGACCCGGGCTGCAAGTTTGCTAGGTTAAGCTGCGATAGGGCAGACCATTTATATGCTAAAGCCGCTGCTTGGAGCTTGGGTGGGTTCGTAGATTGTGCAGGGCGGGGTCTCAGGGCGTGACTAGGCTAGGGCGTGGCAAACAGCGATGGCTGCCAGTAAGCCATCTCTGCGGCTCTGCGTCTCTGACCGTGTCCCGGCGTCCTGGGCCCCAGCACAATAAACAATTGTTCCTGCGCAGCCCTGCAAGCAAGCCTCCCTCACTTTCCGACCCCATGGCCTACAGTCCAGCTTCTCCCCGTAGGAGTTTGGGTCCCCCGTGTCTCCCCAGAAACTGGAGTTCAGAGTAATCGGGAGCTTATCTCCCTTCGGGTTGAAAACAGCAGCGCTCCCAGTCACCCGTCGCCAGCCCAATTCACGTGTCTCCGTACCTCAGCTTTTCAGCGCTTGTGCACCCCTCAATGCTGTTTGCTCTTTCCTTCTAGTTGTAGAACTTCCACTCAGCCAGCTTTCCCGTGGTTCTGGGTGATAGATGTTTTGTCTTTTAGTTGTAGTTTTGAAATTGTTGTGCGAGGCAGCAGTTTAGGTGTTTACCTACGCCGCCATCTTGGATCTCCTCTGTGTGTGGTTTTTAAATATATTTTGGATATTAACCCCTCATTGGATGTATTTCCTCACATTTAGTAGGTTGTCTTTTAATTTTTTTGATGGTTTCCTTCATTGTGCAAAAACATTTTAGTTTGATGTAGTCCCATTTGCTTATTTTTTACCTGATGAGACATATTGCTAAGAGTAATGTCAAAGGATTTGCTGCCTATGTTTTCTTCTAGGAGTTATATGGTGTGAGACTGTGGTCATTTCATTTTTTTCTTGGTATGTATCTGTCCAGTTTTCCCAACACTATTTATTGAAAAGAATGTCTTTACCCCATTGTATAATCTTGCTCACTCTGTCATAGATTAATTGACTAGATATGCACGAGTTTATTTCTGGGCTCTTAGGTTTTTTTTTCTTCCTTCCTTTTCTCTTTCTCATTGCAAAACAATTTTACCAGAATGACTTTCAACTAGGAAAAAAAAGAGAGAAAACCAACTACATTTATAGGTTTATCTAACTTCGATGATTTTCATAAATGTTTGCATGACTGTTAGGGTAGAAAAAAAAATTATCTTCCTAAGGTGGTAAATGTTATCTATTTCATCCCATTGTTTGACAGTTTCTGATTTTCTAATACACAAACAGGAAAAATTGTTAATTAATGAATATCTTATCTTACCCCCCTAAAAATTTCTCAACTTTTCATTGAAAAATGAACATTTATACAGTTAAATCACCTTGGACATAACTGACTTCTCACTAATTTATTCAAAAACTTAACAAGTTTCAAAGATAAACAGAACACTTTATTATAAAACTTATAAAATAATTAAATATTACACATATATTTTGACTTTTCTCTATAACCCATGGTTTTAGTCAACACTTTTCCTCAGAATTAATATCCCTCAGAGAAGCAAGTGAGAACACAACAATAGGCTATTAGTAATAAATTAATTTTTCCATAAAATAAAATGATAATTATATAAAGAACAGATAACTTGTAATTTTTCAGAGGGTGGTGATGTAGAACTCTTTTTTAATGATAAAATAACCACTATTCTAGGCCCAGAGAGTTGAGAAAATATCTAATCATTTCTCTGAGATTCGAGAATGCATGAAGGGGAACAAAGGATGATCTAAATTTAATAAACCACTGTCTAGTTGGTTGTGCTGAGCTGGCAAATCCTTGTTTGAATTGAGACTTTTTAAAAGTAGTTGGGTTACATTCATCAAAAAAACTGAGGAATGGAGTAGAATTATATAAATACGTCTTTTATAACCACATCTCAAAAAATTACAGAAGGACCCAGTCTTGTAAGTTACTTTGGTTTTGGCAAAATAGTATGGTGTTTTTGCAATTGAGAACAATTTTAAACTCATTAGTGCCAACCAACAGCTGGCTTTTGAAGACTGAAAATATCATCTGAAAGATTGTAAAATACTTATTCATTGAATAGTTTTGTCATAGTATGATTTATTAATATTAACGTAGCAGGAAGATAGATGGATTTTTCTATTGCCACTATAACTTTTCTTGTTAACTAAATCCTAGGGCAGATTTAAACATGTCAGTTGGTAGGCAAAAACCACAAGTGGTCTTTAATTTTCCAAACAGCTCTGATAATAAGTAGGGAGCATTACAAATAATGGTCTCCTCTCCTTCAACACACTGCTATTTAACTCCTAGATTTTTAGCAAAAAAGAACATTTCACCAATTCGGATTCCCAAAGAGCAGACTCGAGGATCCTGGCTAGCACCAAAAGTTACAGAGGTTGATATAATGTGTAGGGCATCAATATTTACCTTTCTTATGAGCTCTTTTTTTTTTTTCTTCAGAGTGTGCATTTCAATTAAATGGAGATCTTAAATAGTCCAAGTTGCCCTGTTTTTTGAATATTCCTTGGAATACTTTTCAAGTTGTGAATTTTAGTCTTGAAGACTCTATAAGCAGATATACTTTAAACAAAATAATAAAAACAACACACGCACACTAAATAAACATACATGAAGCTTGCCAGTCCAGCAGCAAGCACTGTCGTGAGCACCATTTGGCTTTTTGTGTAACTCCTGGTTGGGGGTGTCCACAGTTTCAGTCACACTGTGAGCTCCAAGTAAATGTTCCATCCATGCTTGATTCCTCTAACTCTCAGTCTGTGACCTGAAGTCTCGAAAGACCTTTTGAAACAGATGTCTTTGCCATGGGACCCTTTTAAATTCAAAAGGGGATGTGTCCCAAAGTTGACCAGACTCTCACATTGACATATCTCAGTGTGATTCATCACTTCTTTCAATTAACAGTGCAAATCAACGTTGTTTCTTCGTGAGTCAGATTTGTCATCGCTTCCCATTTTCAAGTGCTTCAGAGTACCATGTGCTTTGGGGAAGTGAAAAAGAAGCCGGACTGTTCTTCAGAGCTGGCTCCTCAACACTGCCAATCACCCGTGAGGTGCTGAGTTTTCAGCCTTTGGTCCGAAAGGTGAGACCCCGGCCCTAAGGTGCTGGGGAGGGCATCAGCTCTTCCTTGTGCATGACTTACAGCACTGTTTGCCATAAAATTTGTGGTTGCAGACACCGTGTTGAGGAACTAGATGACACCAGTTGAAGAAATCTATACAAGATGGATCCTCTAAAATGAGAAAACATAGTTAGCATGCTAGGAAAAGGCTCAGTCTCTTAAGGTGAAGGCTTACAGTTTAATGACCTTGGATCTACCTGCCTGTGCTTCTGAGTGGCTTTTCTTCTTATCCATTAGGACTTGGATAGGAGGGTGAAAAGAGCAGCATTAAGACATCAAAAGGGACTATGACCATTAGCAAAATTTAAACCAGTGGGGGAAAAGTGGATGTTAAGAAAAAAAGTCATATCTAGCCAGAGATTATCTGATCCTCCCCATTTTACACCCCAGGAAGTACCTAGAACAGCACATTCAGAATTACCTAAGGATCTTGTGAAACCACTGGTTCTGATTCAGAAGGTCTATGGTGAGTGCTGGGATTCTATGTTTCTAACACACATGCTGCTGGTCCATGTGTTACTTTGGGGAACCAGGAGCCTAATGGAGGCCCAGCTGCAATACTCTCTGTTAAGTTTAAATAAATCTCAGAACCAATCTGCAACCAAGTGGATATAAGTCAACACCAGTCTTTTCTGACGTCTTTGTTCCAGTAGAACAGATGTGATTACGGATTAGAAGCAGGACATTGTACAGGAATTCTTACCCAGAAGCATCTCACAAGATACAGGATGTGCATGAAATTGTAAGTAAGATGTTCTTCATGTAAACAAATACGTGTTTGAGGAGTTAGGGCTCAGTCGTTTTACTGGATTCTCAAGGAGTTCTGACTTCAAACATATTCTCATTCACAGCTGGGACAGTTTTCCCCTCCTCTATGCCAGCCTTAACTTGCCTTTACCTGCAACTCAAAACTACACACCGCCCACAGGTATCTACTCATGTGCCTTCTGAATTCACCCTTCAGTGGCTCTCCACTGTGCCTTTGGTCAGAGCATACAAAGCTCCCAATTTGTAGCCTATCTTTCTGTGATTCAGAACTAACTAAATTTGTTCTTCTGCCAAAAAAAAAAAAAAAAAATATCCCATCTAATAGTGATCCTTTTAAAAAAGTAAGACATTTTATGTAAAGCATGTCCCCAGACTCTCCCCTTAGCTCCCAGCCATTCAGAGTAAAAGGTAGTTCTTAGAGTGGCCAACAAGGCCCCAGGATGTGGTTCTCCTAATCTCCCCTAATCTTTGCATGTGTGATTGCGTCTGGAGCCATCTGACTAAAGTGTGGAAATTTGAAATCACTGATAATGAAGGAAGGAGGAGATGGTCCGGAAAACATGACCACATGCTCAAAATGTGTGTACTTTTCCCTCATAAGCTTTCCGATAAGAAAGGCTGCAGGTGTGTAGAATCCTGGCATTGCCTAGAGGTGATCTGGCTCTGAGTAACTGCTACAGGACTAGCTTTCTGGTCTCCAAGCCTAAGATAAAACAGGGGAGGGAGCAGAGGAAGGGAAAGTGATGCTGGAGCTAAGGCTATCTCAGAAGCAGGTAAACAGCAATGTAGATTCAGATGGGAAGTGAGTAACTGTCCTGAATCTGATTCACCACAAATTGGCAAGTGCAGGCTAAGAGATTGGGGAGTCTTGGAAAAAGCTGTGATTACATACAGAGAAAACTGAGCAGGTACATGATTCCTGAGCCCAAGGAAATCTGGTTAGGCTGAAAAATATCTCATGGTGTTTGTCAATAAGTTGCACTAGTGAGGAATGGTGTAGTTCCTTCACTGAATTTCCCATCAGCACACATGCACTTCATTTAAACTAAGAAAACATGTCAGCTGTCATC
This sequence comes from Plecotus auritus, assembly GCF_963455305.1. Taxonomy (NCBI): domain Eukaryota; kingdom Metazoa; phylum Chordata; class Mammalia; order Chiroptera; family Vespertilionidae; genus Plecotus; species Plecotus auritus. Next base: position 40,259,434 of record NC_137785.1, on the reverse strand, counting down.
CTAGGACAATACATAGTCACTGGACTGGACTGTAATGTAACTGTCTTCTCAATTAAAACGTGAGCTCCTTGAGGGCAATTCTTGTGCACTCTTGCATTACCATTGATTATACAATCTCTGGCACAGTGTTTACTCAATTAAAATTTAGTTTAGAAAAAATGGACTTGCAAGATTACCATTTCTCCCTTGCGAAGAATTAATGACTAAAAAGCCTTATCATAGCACAAAATCTCCCCTGCATATGAGATCATGTTGAGTGGGAACGGCTGGATTTGTGCCTTGTACACCTCCAAGGAGTGCTGTTCACGTGGACTTTGATGTGAATGGCATCCCCGACCAGTGGTCGGCAAACTCATTAGTCAACAGAGCCAAATATCAACAGTACAACGATTGAAATTTCTTTTGAGAGCCACATTTTTTTAAACTTAAACTATATAAGTAGATACATTGTTATTAACTTAATTAGTGTACTCCTTCAATCACACTGTACGTGCGTGCCCGCATGTGGTATTTTGTGGAAGAGCTACTCAAGGGGCCAAAGAGCCGCATGTGGCTCGCGAGCCGCGGTTTGCCGACCACTGCCCTAGACGTGTGGAATGTACAAGCTGCGCAACCAGATCTGATGGGATTTTGAAGCATTCTCTGAAGACGAGTAAAACTGACTGGAGTGTGGGGTCCTTTTTACCTCTCTTTTCAGGAGCTGGGCAGAAGTTCGTATTACAGGCGCGTGTCACCGGAGGTTTCTGTCGGAGCAGACAGCTTGAGGAAGGCCGGCCCTGCTGCACACAGTGGACGGATCGGGTCTGGACCCCGCCCCCACAGGTCACCGTGCACTGCAGAAGAGGGAGGCATCAGAAACACTCAGCTGGATGGGATCCATTTAATGTCAGTGACATCAAAGAAAATGTCTCCAGGCTTCATGACGTGACCAAGGTGCCTGCTGATAAATGGTCCAGAGCCAGGTACATGTGCTTGCGGTCCACAGTCTTTCTAACGTGGGAGCCAGTGGATGGGATTAGAAGGGTCGTAGGCTAATGCTATCTCACCCAAGCGTGTGACTCATAAAGAAGAGAGCTTCCAGAAATACAGAAGCTGCCATAAGAATGCGGAAACGAATACAGACACATCTAGGCAATTAATCCCTGTAGTTTAAGAATTCCAAATAATCTCTGCAGATGCAATCATGGAGGGGATAGTTCAAAACTAGGGCAGCAAAAGAAATGATGCTCTGGGTGCCTAGCCAGATTCCTGGTTAGCATGGTGGATAGGATGCTTCCCAGAAGTCAATGCTGTTACTGTTTGATTAGAATTTTAGAAAAATAGATGACTAACAAGGACTGTTAGCATTCTTAAATTTTCATGTGTCTGAACAAAATAACATTTCATAACAAAAGAATAAAATATTATCAGGGGAAAAAATATCCCTTTAAATTATTTTTTGTTTTTGCTTTTTAAAATTCACTGTATTTTTTAAATTGCAGACAGGTGAAACTTTATCTTGGACAGTCATCACTATATAGACTGGTATTTAGGATGAAAAAATACTTTCTGCTGGGAAGAGTATGAGTTTGTAATTAGCCCCAAATTCAAATATAGCTGTATGATCATTCTAAACCAGCGGTCGCCAACCGGTGGTCCATGAGGTCCGAAAGGTTGACGACCGCTGATCTAAACCAGGAGTATGCAAACGTTTCTGTGAAGTGAAGCCTAGATATTTTAGGTTTTATGGGCCATTTGTGGCAGCTATTACACTCTGCCCTCGTAGCACATCAGGCAGGGGAGCAGTTGGCATGCTGGCAGTTCTTTACTAACTGAAATAATCTTATAAGGATCAATCTCCAAATCTGTAAAATAATGATAAAAGCAATCCATAGCAACAGGCATTGCATTTAGTACATAGGTAACCACAAAGCTATAGCACCTAGCCAATTAGAGATATAAAATCATACTAATTTCCTTTCCCCCTGTTTTACTTCCCAAACACACATACATACACAGCTTACTCTTGAACAACTTGGGTTAGCTACCTCTGTAGTTGAAAATCCACTTATAATTTTGACTCCCCTAAAACTTAAGGCTTCTGGTCAACAGTTAGCTATTTATCAATAACATAGTTGATTAACACATACTTTGTGTTACTTGTATGATATACTGTATTCTCCAATATAGTCAGCTAGAGAAAAAAAATGTATGAGGAAAATACACTTACAGTATTTATTGAAAAAAAAATCCTCGTATAAGTGGAACTACACAATTCAAACCCATCTTGTTCAAGGGACAACCGAATACATACATGTACATGTATATATAAACATAGAAACAGACATACTTGTGTCTTAGCACCGCCCCCGTGTTTCATGGTGAGGTGTGGGCAGCACCTCTCAAGCCAACAAGCTCTTTGAAGAGCTGTGCACCACAAGGACCAAAACAGTGTTCTCTCCGACTTTGCATCACCCACTCCACCAATAAGAACCAAAGTAATCACCCTAGCTGGTTTGGCTCAGTGGATACAGTGTCGGCCTATGGTCTGAAGGGCCCTGGGTTGTAGCTCGATCCCCAATAGGGGGTGTGCAGGAGGCAGCCAATCAATGATTCCCTCTCATCATTGATGTTTCTCTTTCTCTCCCTTCCTCTCTGAAATCAATAAAAATATATTTTAAAAAAAAACACACCAAAGTGACCAAACCTTCATCGAAGCCTTCCGAGAAAGAGGGTGGCACTGACATCGGCCAAGCTAAACGAGATGGGGGTCCATGACTGAGGTGCCCACCTCTGAGCCTTACCTGCCTCATCCACAAAACAGTGACCACAATACACACAATAAGACCATTGAAAGGATGCAGTGAGAGTGAGAAAATAACAAATGCATGTAAAGCATTTAGCAACGTTAATAGCAAGGGTTTGACAAACGTTAGCTATTATTACTAGAGGCCCGGTGCACGAAATTCTTGCATGGGGGAGGAGGGTGTCCCTCAGCTCAGCCTGCACCCTCTCCAATCTGGGACCCCTCGAGGGATGTCCGACTGCCTGTAAATGGGCAGTCGGACATCCCTCTCGCAATCCAGGACTGCTGGCTCCCAACTGCTCGCCCCTAACCGCTTCTGCCTGCCAGCCTGATCACCCCCTAACCACTCCCCTGCCAGCCTGATTGATGCCTAACTGCTCCCCTGCCAGCCTGTTTTCCCCTAACTGCCCTCCCCTGCAGGCCTGAGTCCCTCCCAACTGCCTTTCCCTGCAGGCCTGGTTGCCCCCAACTGCCCTCCCTTGCAGGTCTGGTCCCTCCCAACTGCCCTCCTTTGCTGGCCATCTTGTGTCCACATGGGGGCAGCCATCTTGTGTGTTGGAGTGATGGTCAATCTGCATATTACTCTTTTATTAGATAGGATAGAGGCCTGATGCACAGGTGGGGGCCAGCTGGTTTGCCCTGAATGGTGTCCCGGATCAGGGTGGGGGTTCCCTTGGGGCATGGGGCCTGTGGTGGTATGCAGGCCAGCCACGCCCCCCACAACCCAAGCGGAGGCCCTGGTATCTGGGGTTTATTTATCTTCTACAATTGAAACTTTGTAGCCTGAAGCGGAGCTAAGCCTTCTGCTCGCTCTGTGGCGGCAGCCGTTTCTATTGGGATTTAGGTATCTTCTATAATTGAAACCTTGTAGCCTTAAGCGAGGCCTGGGCCGGCCAGGGTGTGTGGAAAGCTTGGCTTCCTCCATCACCAGGGGCAACCCTAGCCTCCTGCTCTTTCCAGCTCTGTGGCTGCCGCCATTTCTGTTGGGATTTATGTATTTTCTATCATTGAAACTTTGTAGCCTTGAGTGGAGGCCTAGGCCAGCAAGGGCAGGCGGAAAGCTTGGCTTCCTTCATTGCCAGGGAAACCCAAGCCTCCCTCCTGCTCTCTGTGGCCATGGCTTTTGGGTGTCGCGGAGTGATGGTTAATTTGCATATTACTCTTTTATTAGGTAGGATTTGGAAACATGACATAAGAACCAAATGAGTCAAGACCATGAGGGACATTTCTAGAATATAGAAGACACTAGTGGTGGATTTAATAGCAACTGCTGGCACTGTGTGACAAGCCGGGTACTAAGTGATTTATCTTATTGTGAAAAAGAAATCAAACCTTGCAAGATATCATCCTCTCAATTTTTTGTAGATGTGAAAACGGAGGCTCCCAGATTACGTAACCTTCCCAGGCTACACAGGTGGTGAAGCCCTTTGTTCTTGACACGTGGACAAGTCTCTACCAGCAGCCCTTGGTGGACTGCCTCCTCTTTTTGAATCTCACTTAAATACAAACTTCGTGCATCTGGGGGCACTCACCTGTTGCCATGGTGATGCATACCATCCAGCTGCCACATTGTACACGGGACGCGCTGGACAGGCCCCTCGGTCGCAGGCTTCCTCCAAGTCCAGGTTCGGTTTCTTAATGTTGCGGCACCTTCGCTCTGGGAAGGTTATCAGCTTCCCCTGGAAGGCCTTCTCGCTGCACTTCATTTCCCTCTTCCTCACCCCCAGCCCGCAGGTCGCCGAGCACTAGGAGCCAAGAGAGGAGGGTCAGCGAGCAGATGTGCCCGGCCTGAGGACGTACCATCCACGTGACGTTAGGGGGTTGGGTGATGGCAGGTCAGCCACACGCACGCGAGGATCCCACAAATATGGCACCAAGTCCCTCGTGCCACAGGTGAGAAAACCAGTCACAGGGCTCATCAGCACCAACAAACCAAAATGAGGCATCGCTCTACGGATGTGAGTGCGGCAGAGTCCAAAGATGAGGTGGCAGGGGATGGAGTCGGGGTCTCTGGCTGGTGTTTATTTAGATGTGCAGGTCGACCTGAGGCCTGAGGATTCGGGAGTCTGTGCCAAGGAGGCAGCGCACGAAGAGGAGAGTTGGAGGCTCCCGAGGGGAAGAACAACCCTATCTTTTTACCCTGCCCCTCTCGGCTGAGGTACAGCCTGATGATGTCTGCCGCAGGAGAGAGAGAGAAGGATGGAGACGGATGAAATCAGTGTGAGAAAACGTGTTTCTGTTTTAAGTATTATGGGATAAAGTGTAGGGCCTTGATGAACTGAATAAGGAGCACTGGCATCAGTGTAACAATCGAACAATGAAGGATGGCACTGAGCTTCATACTTACAACAGCTCTGTGAGGGAGGGGCAGGCCCAAGCATGTAGCCACTAGGGTTTTAATGTCTCAAAGAAAATGAGTGAGGAAAGGAGAGAGGGACACACTGCTCTACCCGCATCCTTGAGGCGGAGAAGGGCACTGGTGGACAAGAGCCAGAGCTGCTGCGCTAGAAACCCCTCCTGTGTTGGACCTCGCCAGACCGAGCTCCTGTGAGGAGACACCTGTCTCCCAGGTACCAAACTGTCTGGCTTGGCTCCTTCCCTCAGGATTCCTGTGTCTGTGAACTCCACTGAGGTGCCCAAGCCAGAAATCGAGGAGGCATCGTTGCCTTGCCCACATATTCCTGAAGGTACCAGGGGCCTCTCTAGGAACTCTCAAAGGCACGTCTCTCTCCTGAAATACGTTCCCCCTTTGTCTTTATTACTCTGATGCCCATGCAAGCGCCTTTCTGGCTTCTGCCCATTTGCATCGATTCCCCTTCTCTCTGAAACGAAAACCTGCTTGTTCTTCTTCTTCAACAGTTTAATGGGCCCCCCAATGTTTAAAGGGTAGATTTTCAGTCTGTTCCCCAAGGCCCTCATGTCCCCGATATCTGCAGCTCCAGCACACCCGGCTCCATCCTTACCAAGGGTGTTCTAGTCTCTCCCTGCGTGGGGAACCCCTCCGTGTGGAGCAGCCTCCCCCCAACCACCTCCTCCTCATTCCTGCCCGTCGTTCAGGCTCACACTCCCTGCAAACTCTCTTCTGACAAGGATTCCTCCTGATGTTGGGCTGAGTGGACCTAGGCGGTCCCACGGGAGGGCCAACCCCCGTCACAGCACTTTGCATCCCTTCCCCATGTTTCCATCCCAACACTTTATGCGGTTTTGTGCCTCCATTGCCCCAACACCGTGATGGGTGCTTTATCAATATCTGATGAAGAAATCAGACGGGAAGAAGGAATAGTTAGAAGGTACCTGGTATATGTGTGTCGAACAGAAAGAAGCTTTGAGCATCTGGATGCTGGTGGATTAGCTGAGCATTAAAACAAACCAAACCCAGACGCATCAGTGATAGAAAGTCCTACCTCGCTCCACGAGGAGACGGCCCACTGCAGCCGGGTGTTTTTGGGGCATCGCCCCAGGACACAGCCCTCCTGCGACTCTGGCCTGGGGATGCTGGCGCACAGGCTCTCGGGGAGGCCCTCGGCCCTGGAGGCACTTCTGCACAGCACCGCCCGCTTCCTCACCCCGCGCCCACAGGTCTTGGAACACTTGAGGTGAAAAGAAAAATGCTGTTGGCATGCTGGTTTCAAATGACTTTTAAGTTCTCAGACATAGTTGGTTTTAGTAGTCAGGAAAGAGAAATAAAACACTCTCCCAAAATATTTCCGTGTGAAATTTGGGGCAAACTTCATGAACTAAGGCTCCTTTCCATGAAGAACGCCATGTTCTTTATCCATTCCCACCCTACATACTGTGCTGAAATAGCCCTCCTTTTGTAAATTATAACTACTAATTGCAGAGAGAGAGACCAGACAGTACCACACACTACTTAGATTTGCCCTCAGTGATAGATGAACGTATACCCTCATTTTAAAAGTACGTCTATGCATGCTCAAAGACATTCTCCCCCTAAGAGGTATACTCTCAACATTAGAAAACATTTTCCATCATGTCCTCTCATTAAATGCACAAAACCTCATCTGACCTCTGTTGGGGACAGGATAGTGCACTGTTAAACTTGATCCGAAATCAACACCCTCCACGATATTATGTGTCCTAAGGGAGAGCATGGCAGAAATGTGGGCAGGGGCTGCTACCTGGCTTGCTAGTTCAGGCAAGAAAACCCCTGAATTTTTTTTTATTATTGCCTAAAATTGTCTTGCCAGCTGTGGTTTAGCAAAGGCTGGGCTGTTACAGAGCAGAGTTCTCGCCATTTGGGAAGCTGTCCCACCACTGTAGGATGTGTATCTCACCTGTAGTACCCATGCCCTCTCCCCATTGTGACAATCAAAAATGTCTCCTGACATTACCATCAGTCCCCCAGCTGAGAACCTCTGTGTGGATGACAGGTAGTTGCATGCTTCCTCCAACTTTATAACCTTGTATCTTTCACTGGGAATTTGTGACAATAGCAAACGGTAGGTGCAACTCCTCTGTAGGCCATTGACGCAAGAGTTAGATGTCCCTTTAGGCGTCTCTCTTTGTCTTTGTCTTTCCCATTTGCTTTGGAGAATTCAGTAGCCAGATTCACCGGCCATTCCTCCGACACTCGAATCCTGTCTAGCCTACACGTCCTCTAACTTGTGGACGTCTAAGGTTCCCAAACTGCAGGCCGCATAAGAAATCACTAAAAACGTTAATTAAAATGCCCCGTTGCATTAAGTCAGTGTGGTTCTCTTGAAGGTGTAAACACCTGAGAGTCTCTTGGGAAGCAAAGGTGCCACCGATGCTTTTGTCACCTTCCTTTTCCATGGGGAACAGGACCAACGGCTCTAAGGCTGACCCACTTACCTGAGACCAGGGCCCGAGGCTCCACTCTGGGGGGCAGGCGTGGCTGTTGCAGACCTGGACCTGAGTGGGTGTGCTCACTGGGCAGAGGGAGTGCACCACCGCCGCCTCCTTCTGGAAGGGCTTCTTCTGCACACACTGGATTTTCCGGCTCTGCTGGCCCCCCGCACACGGCTTGCTGCACGCGCTCCAGTCGCCTGGCTTCCAGCTGCCAGTGAAAAGCAAAATTACTTCCAATGAAGCTGAGGCTTTGGCTCATCACTTTCAAAGCAGTTCCTATGAAAGATTAACCACCTGATGAAAGCCTTAGGGCAACGTGAGAACCAATAAGGGCCATGCATACTAATTCTTCTTTCGCAGATTTTGAAGCCCATACTCACGTGGTCCAGTTATAGGGAGTCACTTAGTCACCACAAAGTCGTGGGGAAAAATACATTCCTGCCCTCTGCAGGGGAAGAAACGTGTGCCATTTGGAAATCTGAGCAATCCACTCATTTAGCCAAATTTCTTGGGATCTTAACTTTGTGCCAGGGACTCTCCTAGGCATTAGGGTTGGAAAAAGGAATGAGGCAATGTTCTTTCCATTAAGGAGCCTACAACTCCGTGAAGAGGCAGACATGTGAACAATGTCGACAATACTTTCTGATAATTGCCATGCTATTAGTTAACATATAAACTACAATAATGAGAGTAATGGAAGAGGGATCAATGAGAGGTATGTGCGTGTGTGTGTACACATGTGTGCACATGCAGGAGACAGGGGTACATTCAGAGAAGTTCTCACAGAGGAAATGTCTAAGGAGGCAAGTCCCCAGCTACTTTTCTGATTAGTCTTAAAATTTACTGATGGGTTGGGGACAGAACCCTGTGTTCTTTATTTAAAGATTACCAGGCCAGCTTTTTCACAGTGGTCTGAGACTTGGTTTATATTTAAAGGGTAATCAACAGAAACTACCAATACTTTTCAACAGCTAATTTTGATTAATTGAAATTCTATGATTTGAAGGCCTAGCATATAAAAGATCTAGCAGATATGATCTTTAATACCTACATCTGAATCCCGGCAGCAATGTCTAAAACTCGGCTTGTTCTACCAATGTTCTAGGTATCATTTTAAGACATATGTTGTTACACCTTTGCATTTCTCTCACCTTTCCTAGTCCTATAAATTTTTTTCTTTGGTTTCCCCCACAAGCGTGACATAAGAAATTAAAGACCTTTAGGCCAGAGAATTTAGCACGTGGATTCTAGGGTTGTATGCATTCTAAAACATTAAGTAGTCCATACTATCTTATTTAAAGAAAGACTGTATCAAATAATTTCTTATGTTGGTACAATTATTTGTATCTTATAAGATGTAAAGAAAACATATATTTTGCTATTAGTAGCTTCGACAGTTGTCTATCAAGATGGCATTTTATTGTCTACCAAATTAAAATCTCTTTCCTTTATGTGGCAAAGATGATTTTGTAAAAGTATTAGATGAAGTATAACACAAATAGACTCTTTGTGTGACATGTGTGATTCCCCACATTGGGGCCCCAGGCTTACTTCTCACCTAGCCTCCTTCCCTATCAACCCCCACCTCAGAGCCCAGACTCCTACAACATCCATTTCTCCCTTACTGCTTTTTTATGTAAACTTGTTTTTATACATGTATCTTTACACTTCCATCTCTTCCATTCAGCTGAGGGTTCATTGATGGCAAGAGCTTCAAGTTACTCATTTCCACATCCCAGTCCTCAGCTCTGAGCTGGCATACGAAAAGTACACATATGACATGATTGCTCCATGTGGAAATAAGGGAGTTAGCTCAGGTTAATTCCTTTCTCCTTCTAGCTCTAATAGTCTGAGTCTAAACTTTATTCCTAGTATAATTCCTTTCTCCTTCTAGCTCTAATAGTCTGAGTCTAAACTTTATTCCTAGTATAATTCCTTTCTCCTTCTAGCTCTAATAGTCTGAGTCTAAACTTTATTCCTAGTAGATCCCTAGCAAAGAATAGTCCCTGAGAGTCCCCATTATTACAACAGAAAATAATGAGAAATAAATAATAGGGTGAAGAAGAAGGCAACAAAGATCCTGCCCCTTTCTCCACTCCACTCTGGCAGTCATTGTGAGGCGCTTTTCCAGTTTCAATAGCCAGTAAACCTGCTACTGCTGAGTATCATTTCCACATGGGGTCCCCAGGGAAGTCTTAGGAGTCGGACAGGACCTAGGCTCTCTCTGTTCATGGATGATATGTAAATGGAGTCCCTTTCTTTGGCTGGCTGAGATAACCAGTGATGGGAAGGAGGCTTAAAAATAAGAAACATCAGCTTGCCATTCAAGCATACAATTCCTACTCATGCATACACACACACCTACCAACTAAAGGAGAAGTTACTCCATGAGGGTCAATAACACTGTCTGATAATCACATATTTCTTAGAACCAGATATTTCTTAGCAAAAGTGGAAAATCCATAAAAGCTCCCAAGTTTCTCTTTTTTTGTGTTTAGGATACAGCTGGTTCCAGATTCTAAGAGAAAAACTGACTATTGGGCATATGGGATTGGTAGATAGCTACAGCCCCAAACGATGACAGATACACTAAAAAATACATGTGTGTGTATTAAAAGATTGTATAAACTCACAGCATTACCACAAAGCAAACACTACTTATTAAAATTATCTGAAACATTAGTGAACACAACCTTGCTTTGGAAGAAACTCTGTCAATTCTATATAAATACATTTGGCAGAAGATAAATCACACAAGAAAAGACTCCATTTGGCTGGGAAGATTACTTAAAATTATTGTTCAAACAATAGTGTGGCTAAAATCCATCCAAAAACACACCCTCTGAGCTCCCCGTAGGTTACCATCATCAGAAGTGGATTACCACTTGGCCTCTTACCCCTTCCTTTTTATTTTGCGTCTTGCTACTGTGTAATTTGCATTTTGGGTTTCATGGTCTGCTTTCTAAATTCTTAGACAACTATATAAAAGTTAAGCACACAACCACATGTAACCTTAACTAATGTAGGAATCTGGGTTACTGAAATATCTGTTTGATTTAGTGCAGAGAAGAGGAGTCTGTATGTAAAGGTTAAAAAAAACACCACCACCTTTATAGCCCAAGGTTAGGTTTGCAGAGACAGAGTTAAATGAATGTCTAAAGCCAATTTGTGTTTTTCAAGTTTTATATTTTAACCTCAACTACCTTCTTTCTTCTATTACTTTTTGGGGGCATTCTATCTATCAATCGTACCATTACTTTTGATCAGAAGCATTGACATGTGGGCTTTAATGTTCTCACACCAACAACGAAGGCATATAAAGAACTAATATCATCAGAAAGACATTTCCAGATGACTTACTAGGCAGGGCAGGAGAACGCATTGCATACTTTGGGTTCAGTTGCTGGCTTGGTCCTTGCATTGCAGAATGAGGAATTGACTTGAGTATTTTGATCTCGTAAGCAAATGGCCTTTACACTTATGTAACCTAACAAGACATCAAAAGATACACAGTAAAAATTACAGATAACCAATTCAGTTTCCTTTCCAAACGTAGCTTCTGATTTACCAGGGTTCTGATACTGCATTTAGGATACAGAATCCATATACTGGGTGAGACCGCCTCCTTTTGATGAAATCTGCAACTAATTTGAATCCCATTTCCCCCCTCACATCTTAATCATTTTAACATGTAGCTTCTTCACTTTCAAGACGGCTGTGGGTTCTAGAACCACATCGTGATACACAGCCCTTTGAAAATAGGGCGGTTGTAAGGGAAACACCCGCCAACTGTAACTCTCACTGCCGACATCAAATGGAAATGCTCCTCAATGAAAAGCCATTGGTGAGCTATGTGTGGAAACTCTAAGATTCTACTTTTCCATGAAGCACCTTCCACTTCCGTACGCGTGTGATACATAGATAAACAAAAGTGCGGCCCACGGAGTATGTATGTATTTGTACCTGCCAGCTGGGACTCTGATTTTTTGTTTCAGTGCCTTCCTATGCCCTGCTTGCCAGGCTCATTTCAGGGCTTCTCATCAGAGGCGCACATTCTGTGAGTAGCTGTATCTGTCAGCTCCCCAGATAGGAATTCTGCCTCCTCTTTGAATTGTTTGTTTCTATTTACATAGTGCTTTCCCTTAAAATGAATCGGAGGAGCCATGAAAAGTCACCCTGCTGTTACCATTAGGTTGAAGTAGATTTGCCTGAGGTGGCACTTAACCACATTGGGATTCCCTAAAGTTAAGAGTTTACTTCCGGAGATCTTATTCTTCTCATATGCCTTGGACACAACATGTCTGTGAGTCACCTGAAGGGGTTGCTAGATCAAGGCAAGAGGGAACCCCACAATGCACTTCTCCAGCATCCTCCCCTTGGCTGCATTCATTCCCTGGAAATGGAAAATGGATCGAATCTCCATCCTTCCCAAGGAACTGTGCTCTCTCTGCAATACCAGGAAGTTACTGCAAATAATTTCAAAGAACATTTGATGTGTGAAAAACCGCTCATGCTCCAAAACTAGGTAAAAAAGGGTAGAGCTATGTCTACAGAAGCGATTTTCAACCAGTGTTCCGCAAGAATTTTAAAAACATGCAATACCTGGCTATTTAGTCAGGGCACTGACCTCCTTTTCCTTAAATTGTCAAATAAAAAAATGACAACAGCCAACACAACAACAGCCATCCAGTGTGAATGAATCAAAATTGTACCTATTTTTTTTGCCACAGTATTTTAGTAATTAGTTTATGTGTGCCATGAGATGAAAAAGGTTGAAAATCGCTGGTCTATTAGCATGGTTTCTGTTCTTTAAAAATAACAAACACAATGATACATATGGCATATGTCTGAGGAGGTCAAACACACATATTTTTATGTTTGCATAATAAAAATTGAATGATCTAGACCAAAATATTTAACATTGGCTATTGATGATTAAGGGATTATGGGAAATTATTTTTTTCTTTATAGCATATTGCCTTTAAAATGATTATTAATAAAAACATTATCTTTGGGTGATTTGATATTTTTTTAAAAAGAATTATTTCCTCATATTTTGTTATTTAGCATGAGCACCTGAAGAACAGGCCTTACAGACATGAGAATTTCTTCATTTTCTATGTTTCTGCTCAGTCCGTGGTTGCAAGATGCCCCCCTCTGCTAAGGGAGATGGAAGAGTTAGTGACCCACTGTCGGCAGGTGCTCTGAATAGGAGGAAATGAGTGACCCACCTTCGTGCCTCGGTTTCACAGACCTACTTATGGACTTTCCATTCCTCCTCCCAAGTGTGACTAAGATGAACTAACAGACAGAAATATATGAGGTTTTTGGATCTCAATAAAATGCCAGACTGCTACTTGCTGAGGGGATCACTATTGCACTTCCTCCCTTACCAAGGTGTTTCTCAGAGCTAACCCCTCTCCCTGCTGAGAGACTGCTGACCCCCCCGCCCCGCCCCGGGTGGCACAGTGTCCACACTGCAGGGCCTCTGTTCTCACTTTTCATGACCCACCTTCTACAACAGAAAAGTTGGGGCAGGGAGAAACTAAACTGTAAGCTGAAAAATTTAAAAAATATACAGATATATGTGTAGATATTCTTATAGATTTTTTTCCTCTTTCCCCTATACATATCTGATGTATAACTTCTGAGTCTGGGTTGTGGCTGACTTGAGTTTTGTGAGAATTGTTTCCTCTCTACATAGGAAAATCCTCAGATAGTGCAATGATATTCGCTTCTTACAGTAATGGTTCCCATAAAAGACACTTATTTTGTTGCTTATTCTAACCACACAATTTGAAGAGGCCTGGTGTGGAAGGACCTGTTTTAAGAAGAGACTTGGAAGGTGGAGTAAGAAGTCACCCTACCTCCACCGCAGGAGGCGGAACACGGGGCCTGCAGCGTGCTCCAGGCGTGGGTGTGTCTCTTCCCAATGGGCTGAGTTCCATTGGTGGCCTTGGGAAGCGCGTACTTCCAAGCTATGCCCGGGTTTTTGCCTTGCATCAGAATCTGGACAGCGTAAGACACAAATCAGAGATCAAGAGGCAGGTCAGGCCCTGGAATTCCAGAGAGCTCGTGGAACATGGTAAAGGTATTTGTATGACATTTTGACCTTAAAGTTGGTTCACAACATTGTTCCCAAGTACGGTGTATGTTGATTTAAAGTTTTCCCATGACACTTAAAAATGTGTACACCATTTCATCAAAACTGTGATTAAGATAAATGTTATATAGAGAAACTTGACTTGACATTTGCCATAAGCCCACAACCCTCAACTCTAGGTATACATTTAATAAAAATAATTGCATTAATAAAACAAAAAATGTTTTACATTATATTGAAGGAAAGAAAGTTCTGAGGTCTTAACCAAAGCGAATGTGTCTGTTAACTGTGTACCAGGATGAACAGCAGATAAGACAAAAAAAATCATCAGAAGTAGGGATTGATTTTATATAAATAAATTTAAATAAAAATAATATAAGTAAAACAAGTACTTAACCTTAAAAGGGCAGGGACTTAGGCTAAATCTGATCCTATAAGATGCTAAAATAAGAGCAATAATTTACTGGCACATTCTAGGCACCCTGCTGAATTTTTTCTATGCATTATCTCAAAGCATTCCTCTAACCACTTTATAATGTAGCTATTTTTTCACTGAAAAAAAAATATTAAGACCCCGTGCAAGTCACATAGGTGACTAGTGAATGAGCTTAAAACAACTTGGGACGTCCAATAAAATGTATCTCAATATTGCAAAATGTCACCTTGTTTTGGGCGTGGGCAAATATTTGCCTTCCTTCCTGATCTCTCCTTTCTTCACTATTCCTCTCTTCTCCTGTTTCAAGCTTGAAGCATGAATATAAATAGCTGCTTGTCTCTGCCCCATGACTCTTGTGGAAAATTCTTTACCACCAGAACTGGGCATTCATGCCCAAGAAGCAAAGCAGATTTCCAGTTAAATATAGAAACCTCTGGCTCTATCTCTGTCTGGTGGGATCCCACCTCAATTAAAGTTGGGTGGGTGGCGGCTGTTTAAGGACCTCCATTAAACCAGACCACTCCTTAGGATGCTACAAAATGGTTTCCACTTTGCTATTAGCGTAAGTGGATCCAGGAATATAATGGCTTACACAAAAGATTCCATGGTGTGGGCATCATTTATTGCGCAACAAAACGAATCTTGGTGCCTCTCAGAAAGAAAGAAATGTTAATAGATGGGTCTTTGTTCCTCTCACCCCCATCCAAAACCAAAACCAAAAATAGCAAACAGGTAGGACCATTAAAATAGACAAATGCCAAATTCTATTAGTCACCAATGAAAACCTTAAAATTGAGGTCCTAAGGGATTTTTAGTTCTGAGGACCTTTTTCGTCTTTGCTTTTCTTATTTTTGCTGCTAAATCATACAAAGGTTCTTGGAATCATGTATTCAATCTACACTAATAAAAGAGTAAGATGCAAATTGACAGTACCTTCGTGACGCCCACCAGCCAATCAGGAGTATGCAAATTAACCCAACAAAGATGGAGGGTTAATTTGCATACGCAGGCGCCGAGCAGCGGGGGGCGGTGCGGAACGCCTGCACTGTCGCAACAACGCAGGTGTCCCGCCTCGCCCCAGCCACTCCTGGCCTCTGGGCAGCCTGGGAAAGTGGAAAGGCGGCTCCGGCTGGAGCGAAGGTGGTGCCGGCAGCCAGGGGAAGGAAGGCCCATTCTTGCATGAATCTTCATGCATCAGGCCTCTAGTTGTGTTATAACATTTCATACATTTGGAACAAAGTGTGCTTTCCTTATTTGAGATTGTTGCAATGTTTCTGTAAATGTCTTTATGTGCTATTAAGTAAACAGACACTTAACGTTTTCTTTCACAATCAACCTAGAATTGTGAGAGAAGTTTTACATTCAGAAGATCCTCTTGATGGTCACTGATTTCTCAACGCAAATTTCTCCTTCAATGAACATAGTATCTCCAATGCAACACTTTGGGTTTTTATTTTCCGTATGCAGTAGGAATGGAGAGATGTGTAGTGGAGAAAATAATGCAGTGCACCACACGTACATGCAGGAAAACACAGGGACTGCATAAGAGTTACAGGGAGCGAAGGCTCACGAGGCGGGATGGTATTATAGCAGTGGCGTTGCATCACACATGCATGTGTGGAAGGCATATTCAAGTGTAAGTGTGATAAAGAAATCCACTTTTCTCCTCTTCCTAAGGCCACCCATCCCCCCCATTCAAACTAGATTCCGACTCCTACTGCCACAGGGGAAAGTGATCCCTAATGGGAATGCAAAGAAAATTAAACATTAGTTCTTGCTTTTGGGATTTCAAGGACTTATATTCTGGTGATTTAACAGTGGTTTAACAACTTTTCAAAGGGAATTAAAATATAATCCACTTTCATTTATAGACAGATTGTAGAACTTAAGCCATGCATGGCATGTGGTTTTACTATAAAACATTTTTAAATGTTGCTGTGAACAGCAGGATGCATTTAAGAAAAAAAAAAATTAGACTGTGAAGATCAAAGTGTCATCACTATTGAACAAGCAAAACCAACCAAGATGTCAGGGTCCCCAGATCTCCAGGAAAGCCAATGATAAAAAAAAATATATCAAAATTACCTTCCTACAAACAACAGAATTTAGACAATCTCTGTCTGTCAAACCTATTTCTGTACCTGTACCCCCACGCTCTCCTGTTACCCAGGATGCCTTGTTCTGATTCTCGTGTTAGTCCAGGTTGTCCCTCACCTGCTTAAGGACATCACTACTACAGTTGCCCACTCTTTCTTGAGCCTTAAATTTCCCAGTCAATTGGATCATTCCCATCATGCATCCAAATATGCTAATATATCTCTCATATTAAGAAAAAAATTTCCTTCATGCATCCCTCAGTTCTTGTCCCATTTTTCCCCTTCATAGCAAAAATTCCTCCAAGAGTTACCTTTGCTCTCTATCTCCATATCTTTCCTTACTAGTCCCTGATTCTTCTCTGTCAGGTGTCCCTCCCACCACATCCCTGCAACTGCTCTTTCAAGAACACCTTGTTATGTTCAGTAGGTGACAGGCCTCATCTTACTCAACCAATCACCAGTACTGGACATAGTTGATTACTTCCTCCTTCTTTTGCCACCAGGAACCCTTTTGTTTTCTCAGTTCTTCTCCTGACTCACTGACCTTCATTACCAGTCTCCTTTGTTGAATTCTCCTTATCTCCTAACTATTCAATATCAAAGTGACCTTCAACCTCTTGACTGCTTCTCTCATGTATCTATACCTGAATGTTTAAAAGGTGTATCATCGTCTAACACTGAGCTCTTGATTTTCCTCCCTGTTCTTCCCAATCTCATAGAATGGCAACCTGATCCTTCCAATTGTTGAGGCCAAAGTGAAAAGCTGGTGGCACCTTGATCTCCTCTCTCTTTCTCACACTCCACAGCTAATCAATCCAGAAATGGTGTTATCTTTACTTTCAACAAATCTCAACTTGACCATGTTTCCCTTTGTCTAGGCCAGTGGTTGGCAAACTGTGGCTCACAAGCCACATGCGGCTCGCGAGCCGTGGTTTGCCACTCTGTTGACTAATGCGTTTGCCAACCACTGCCTTAGGGAAAAACACTTAAAAAACATTTTAATAATGTACTAATGTCTTTAACCTGAAGTCAAAACTTCTGGGTAAGGGTAATGCCTTACAGCAGTGGTCAGCAAACTCATTAGTCAACAGAGTGGCAAACCGCAGCTCGTGAGCCGCATGTGGCTCACGAGCCACAGTTTGCCGACCACTGGTCTAGGCCACTGTGGCTGCCCAGATCTGAGCTACATCGCCTCTTCTGATTCTCATGGTGATGGCCCTCTCTAGGTGAGGAGAGATCTAGTCTCCAGTGGAGGAAATGAGGCAGGCAGTCCACACAAAAATAATACCGTAACTTAAGAGGTTAAAAACAAGGTACTACACAACTGCAAAGAAAAATCCAACGCTGCTGTGAAATTGGGGGAAGGGATCGCATGACTGAAGAAGCGTACTAGCTGTCATTAGTAAAGCATGCTGTGGATGATTTCAGCAAAAAAGCCACAAAACAACAAAAGAGAACTTAAGTTTTCTTTGAGGATTTCTATTTACCTCAATAGGACAAACTCTTAAATTGAGTTTCCCATGTGCCTTCCCTCATAGCTTAAACAAAAATAAAATTATTAAGCAACAATTAAGAATAGTAGCAAACAGAATACTAAATAGCAAGAAGACAACTAATCCATTCCATATTATCCTATATAACAAAAAGCTAATATGCAAATCGACTGACCAGCAGAACGACTGGTCGCTATGACGCGCATTGACCACCAGGGGGGGCAGATGCTCAACACAGGAGCTGCCCCCTGGTGGTCGGTGCACTCCCACAGGGGGAGCACAACTCAGCTAGAAGCTGGGTTCTAATGGCGGTGGTGGGAGCCTCTCCCGCCTCTGTGACAGTGCTAAGGATGTCCTACTGCCAGCAGTCGGACATCCCCCGAGGGCTCCTGGACTGTGAGAGGACCAGGCCAGGCTGAGGGACATGCCCCTGAGTGCACGAATTTTGTGCACCAGGCCTCTAGTCAAGGTAATTAGGCGTTTACTTACCCAGCCAAAGCAAGAGAGAAATAACTTACACAATTTACTGTAATTGTTCACAGGATTATACAACTTTAAATTACTAGCTCATAAAATACATAGAGCTGGATATCGTTGTATTACTGTTATAGTTTTATAGCCAGTAGCATAAAGGATCTATTGTTTATAGTTTGTTTGTTGAGCATATTAAAGCATTCAATGAATGCATAAATGAATAAAAGACTCTCAACTTTAAAAAATCAAATGACTCAAGGCCTGACTATAATGTCTACACAGCTATACATTCACAGACAGCTGTATGTGTGATCACGTACGCTCAGAGACAATATTTGTATGAACTAGCAGAATGCTGACTTAAGAATTTATTGTAGCAACCCCTCCTAGAAACCTCTTAACGATAGTAATTAAACAACTAGATGCCAAGACCAAATATATAAAAGACGAGCCTTTGGCAATTGTAACATACTATTTGCTTCTTGAGAATGAAGGTACATCTCTGCCCTTTTATTTATCTTGTATTGAGGAGAAAGGTGACGAGGAACAGACTACACAGCTGTAGTCTTATCTCTTCCTTTTTCCTATTTTTCCCATCTCCTTTGGAAACAGACTGCCCATCTGGCTAATAGAATAGAGATTCTCAAAAAGCCTGAACTTTAAAAAATGATTAGGAATTTCAAGTTGGTGACAGCCAAGCATGAAACCAAACACAGGGCCTGTGTGAGCATGAGGTCCCACGTGGCTTTGCAGATTCCACATCCGTGAAGCTTGCTCCATCCAACCTCAAGGTGAAGGTTTTCTCACCTGCAGCAGTATTAAGGCACAATTTAAAAGTTTCCAAATTTCAAATGGCCCTGTGGTCTAACGATGACTGCACCTGCTCTTCCTAAATGGAGACGATAGCCCCCTATATGGTCTTGGTGGTTTGTTCATACCTACATCCCTCTGGACGACCATGACCATCATCTTGACACAGTTGGTCCTGCCAGAATCTGGGATATGGGAGGACTTTGGGGTGCTGTGTGATAACCACACAGGTGGGACTCTAACTGCTTCTGTGAATGCTGAGGAACACAGCTGGGCAATGCATAATTTGAAAATAATTCCCACCCCTCATATCTAATTTAAAACATTGTCAGTGACCTTGTCAGGGGCAGTCCATAACTCTTCTCAGCACCAGCAGAGAAGATGAACGCCCTGCAGGTCCTGGGAATGCCACATGCCCTCCCCATCTCTGTCCCGGCATCACAGTAGCGCTGTTCCCGGCCACCCCGCGCTGCATGTCAGACGGGAACGCCGCGCGGCTCAATGCACAGATTTGGAAAGACCGCCGGCGATTCCGTCTACTTAACTGGTCTTAGTCCAGAGAATTTTCCAGCCAACTGGCATTGGGTCTCTAATTTACAGCTGGCAAGCAACCTCCTTAAACGCTTCCAGGTCCTCGGCAGAGCTGTTTAATGTCTACCTTGAACACACGAACCACCTGACTTCAGACACAACACTCAGCAGCTCTGACCACAGGGTGCAGGGTTATAAAATTTACAGCTTCTTAGGTTGGAAAACCACAGACAGGGCTGGACGCTACCAACTGCCCTCGGGAGGAGGGGGGGGCGCTCCTGCTTCGGGTGCACACAGCTGAAACAAAGGACACATTGAGTAATCTTGGTAAACAGCCTTCTTTCTTTTGCACCCATGCTTAATTTTTAGTGTTAAAACTACAAATGACTTCAACCAGCTTTGTATTTGTTTCATTATTTAGGCCTTAAAAAGAGAGAGAGAGAGAGACAGAGAGAGAGAGAGAGAGAGAGAGAGAGAGAGAGAGAGAGGAGGTTGTTCTCATCCTCCCATGGAAATCACCAGTTATGCCTGGGCTGGAAAGACTGGCTTTTTATTGAATGCATGCTAGAAAGCTTGCTTCTTGTCTTCAGTAATATATTTGACTAGAGGCCCAGTGCATGAAATTCATGCACAGGAGTGGGGGTCCCTCAGCCCGGCCTGCACCCTCTTCAATCAGGGACCCCTTGGGGGATGTCTGACTGCCAGGAATCCCTCTCACAATCTGGAACCGCTGGCTCCTAACTGCTCGCCTGCCTGCCTGCCTGCCTGATTGCCCCTAAATGCTCCCCTGCCAGTCTGATCACCCCTAACTGCCTCTGCTTACCGGCCTGATCGCCCCCTAACTGCTCTCCCCTGCCAGCCTGATCGCCCCCTAACTGCCCTCCCCTGCCAGCCTGATCATCCCTAACTGCCCTCCCCTGCTGTCCTGATTGCCCTAACTGCCTCTGCCTCGGCCCTGCCACCATGGCTTTCCAGAAGGACAGACGGATGATGTCAGGTCTAATTAGCATATTACCCTTTTATTAGAATAGATTGTTTACAAAACACCAATAGCAGCACTCATTGTGCGCCAGACAAAACACTGTGCATGCGTTATCTCATTTAAAGTTGTTAAGATTATGAGGAAAGGACAGTGTTTTTAAGACTCCACTTCGGTAGAGGAATAAACCAATAAGCCAATCCACAGGATCACGAAGCTAGTAAACAGAAGCACCGGACCCCAGTCTCTAACATCCCTGACTCCAAAACTCAGCATCTTAACTCTCATGACACTGCCTCCCCAGCTATGAAACCCAGTGTCCAGGATTCTAACAAAATTCTAAAAACTATACCAACTATTGGAAAGATCTTATCACTGGGATTCAAAAGCATGCTGTACTACTTACATAGTGCTACTGGGTTCCAACCCGGGACATTTTATTTCTTGAACATGCTAATGTCTGATTTAAGCAACCATGATTTTTAATCTCCTAAATTCATGTTCCCCTGTGTTTATTTAGATATGTTACTTAACTGCTGTTTTAGCCACTGAAACACAATACATGTTACAGATTGGCCCCTCCTGATAAGTCACGGACTGCACCACCCGTCCCATGTGGACTCATGCTCCGGAAGGGACGTTTCCGTGGTGTGGATTCATGTTTGTGTATGTTCCTGTGGTTTTTGGAAGCCCCAGTGATGGGAAAAGCCAGCCAGCTGTCTTTGCCTCCTTGTGTGCTTCAAAGTTGGAGGAGCACGACCGGTATCATCATTGCTATTAAGTGTGAGTGAGCTGGATTTGACAAGAGACAGCAACGCAGAGACGCTGATGGGGACTTGCAAACGCATCTGTTAGGCAGCTTCAAAGGTGCGGTTGACACATTGAACCCCGACTACAGTTCTAATTCAACTCATCAAGATTCCTTCGGGTTTAGTAAAGAGAAAGAGTGTCCTCCCACCCGTCACAGAAGTATTTGCCGTGAATGAACTGAAGCCTGCACTTCTAATAGCACATGGCACTCTCTAGACAAATGACGTGGCATCGCCAAAGCACCTCTGAATTGTCCGCTGGAGTCTGAGTTTTAGATCATCTGTTCTGCATTAACCCTCCATTACGTCTCTGCCTCTTTTGTGTTTTGTGTCTGCGCTCCGTCCGTGCTCCTTGGCTAATCTCCTTACACTGAGTTTATCTGGAGGCTCATCTTCATTCATTTCAGCTCCTTTCCCTGGAGGAGGGGCGGACTCAGACAGCAGGGTCACAGGGAGGGGCTAAATGAGAAGGTAATGCTCCGTCGGCGCGGCTCACACACTGTCAGCGCACTGATCTATGTGCCCGGCCACCTGGTCCCCGCCACTCCATCATCTCCGTTCACCAGAGAGCGGAGGAAGTTGTTTATTATAGCAATTTTCTTTAGATGTCTTTTTCTGCCTTGAAACTGGCCTGTGGTTAACCTATTTCTCACTTACTGTCATTACAAAGGCCGCTGTCCGTTTCCCCTGCAGGACTCTCCCTCGGTACGCTATTAATTGGGGAGTTTCAAAGAGTTAAACACCCCCTTTGCCACTTAACAGAGAGAGGAAACAAGCCTTAACATTAAGGAGAGCTTTTATTTTTAAGACTTAGAAAAAAAGCAGGAATGCTGTACAAACACAGGGGATCATGTTTTAGTCTTAGAATAGCAACCTGTGTCATCTTGTTCCCAATCAGTGTTAATCAGACGGAGATGAAGTTACTTCACAATGAAACACTCATGATGAATTTCCTCATACCCTCCAACTGGGAGCTTGATAGAGAATGTATCTCATTCATTGTGTGTGTGTGTGTGAGTGTGAGACAGAAGCAGAGACAGACAGAGAGAAACAGAGACAGATGGAGAATGAGGAAGAGAGAGAGGAAGTGGAAAGAGAAAGACGGTGGGAGAAGAAGAAATGGGGCAGGGAGGAAAGAGGTGGGATTGTGGGGATGAGAGAGAGGGCAAAGCTAGCAGAAAAGCTCATCTCAGTCACTTCTAAAGAATGTATCATCTCTAAGTGGGCACCTTAGCTAGTCATGAAAAAAAAAAAAGAATGTTTGTGCTTTTAATTATTATTGTCAAGGCCCCCTAAAATTATATATTAGACAGGCCCTTTGCACAGTGCTTAAACAAACAAACAAAAAAAGAGTCGGTGGCCTTATATGACCTATATCTTATCTCAAAATGAAAAAAAAAACAACAAAAACACAAGTTTTCAGCCCAGCACATCTTTGTTGACTGCAGATTAAATGATTGATCAACAAGACATGTGTAAATGTCAACTCTGATCCTCAGTTTTCACATTTCTACCACTTCAAAATTTGATTCCTTACACAACTCTCTCTCTCTCTCACACACACACACTCACACACAGTCACACTAAACGTGGGGTGTGGAAGTAACATACTTAGTTTTTCTTGGTCTTCCCAAACCCAATAAACTAAACAATGTGGTGGTCTATACCTGATCTCCTAAAGACTATAGAAATAGGAGCTGACTTTTAAATCTTTCAGATGACGGACAAGTGAACTCGTTCAATAAGCAATTCCTTAGACTTTATTCCAGACTCATGTTGTGTGGAAGGAGTTGAGTAAGAAAATGTGGAAATGATCTAGTTGATAATAACTGTGTCAGGATGTGTGTGACTGCCAGCTCAATACTCACTTCTTTTGGTGCTGGGTCTGCATGTGCCTGAGGAGTCTTTCCCCGGGAGGCAATGCACACATATAATACAGGGCCCTGAAAATGAGCTCTTTTCCTCCAACTCACTTACATATATGGGTGTATTTCTCAATGAGATGCTGATTGATGGACTTACCTAATGCATAACATTTTTAAGATCTAAGACAACCATATAAACCCTCGGTTATCCTTAGGAATTTCCAGCATTGTGTCCTCTGACATGCAGCTCTTGCAAATGCGGACACATGGAGAGCCAAGGTTCCCAGGAGAATGCATGAGTGGAAGAGAGACTGCATTTAAAACTGGGCGGGCGCACGACTCGGTGATAAAAGTAACGGTCTGTTTTCCATTTAGACTGAGCTTCCCTATGAAGACATTCTGCACAGCTTTGACAGATAAACATAAGCAGAAGCAGAAGACCTTGTCTTTGGGGTTAACTGACAGCAGTCAGTTACTCCCAGGATTGCATCACCCTGCCTTCCTTGCACTAGAAAACGATCAGAAATAAGCAAAAGGGTCTGGGAAACCCACCACCTTGGGAAGGCAAGTTGCTATTCTCTCAGACTGGGGTGAGTCTTGTGAATCAACTGGTCAGAAACTTCTTCTGTGTAAACTATTCACTTTGGGAGAGGCAAGCATTTTAGCAACCATGTTGATTCCTCAAATGCAAATCAGGAGATCAAATGTCAACACTTTAAATGCTGTTCACTGTACTCAACTTTGAACTCAACCCAGTTCTAAAACTAGTCCTAAGAGATGATGAAATCCAGTGGTTTTTAAATGTGTCCTTTAGAAGTCTGGGCATTTCAGAGATTACAACTGTGGTTTGGGACAGAAGCAAAAATTGGGTAAGAAGAGGCTGGTCTCTGGGCCTGTCACTCCTGACTTTGGTCTGAGAAACTCTCCTGTCATTTAACTTATTTATTGTCTCTATGTATGATTTTTTTCAATTTGGAAAGAAGATTCCACTTTTTAAATGTATAAATGAATTTTATCATTGGAAGCTCTTCATCCAATAAATATATTTTTTTGAGCATCTACTATGTCCTAGGTACCAAGTCAGCCTTGGAAGCTGCAAAGATGAGTAAGTCCTTCTGCGGATGTGGGAATTCAGGGGCTGTTAAAGTGCGTAAGGACAGCACTATGGAATACAGTGGAATGCACAGTTTAGCATGAGTTCGGGGAAATCATTTCCCAAATGAGAAAACTGGGATACAGAGAGTTGAAGTGACTCCTGCAACGTGGCACAGGGAAGAGCAGCATGTAACCCATGTTGCCAACTATTCACACAATGCTCCCTGCACCAGCCCATGCGCTTCCCAAAGAATGCGATCCACATACCGGAACTCACTCTTTACATCCCTTAAAGACCCGAGACATGATCTGTGTCTTAAGCACTGTGTATTCCCTATGTCTAGTTCAAGGCACTCAACAAATGTCTCATTTTGTTCAGACATAGAGAGGAAGTAAGCAGGGGAAAATTACTTTGCAAGTAGTTACCTAAGTCAATGCACACCAAGGCAGTCGAAGATGGGAACTAGCTAATCTATTGGGAGGGTCTGATTAATATGGTAAACACACCCTCCTGCCGACTTTTACACTATAAGAAGAACTTAGTGAACACACAAGTATTTTAAGTGGCCGAGAGAGAAAGTGCTTTCTTTCACAGACTTATACTTTCTGTGGAGGGAACAGCATTTTTTATTTTGGTAGGTTCCCACACTTCGATTTTCAGCATCCCACAGGATTGTAAAATGCATTCAACATTTTTACATTGGAGTGAACATATTTTTGGCTCCCAAAGTATTCATTCTGGTTCAATTCACAGTTGTATGGAGAGCCGTATGAACTTGAACTCCCTTTAAAGAATACAGCCATGGATCACTTGGATATTGATATACAGTTTAGCTTTGGGAAAATGTAATTTATTGCTTACTATGATTTTAACTTTTTAAAATCACTGTGTTATATCGATTTAGGAGAGGTCTGACTGCATGACAAAAACTGGCCTGAAATTTGATGTTCTCCTGAGAGGAATAATGTATAATTTAAATATTAAAGTCATTAACCCCAATATTTTTAAAAGATAAAATAGACATAATACTAGGTCACTGGATTTGATTTTTGTTAATCTCCTAACATATTTGCAAGTTTTGAATGAAACCACAACTCCTTTAAAAATACAAGCAATTCATGTCCAATTAATCAAGTAAGTTTCCCTCTAGGTTACTTTCAGACAGGTCACATTCCTAGGACATTAATTTAAGCTTTCATTGATTCTGTAAGTAGAATGAGCACAGAAAGTGTGGCTTGTAAGCAAATGTGACCTTATTCCATTGCAGCAAAACTATGGTTTTGTATTAATAAAAATATTATTGTAGTTCTTCCTTCTATTCATATAGTCATAAAAATTATTTTAAAAAATATAGCCCGGCCACCTTGGCTCAGTGGTTGAGTGTCGAGCTCTGAACCAGGAGGTCAGGGTTCGATTCCTGGTCAGGGCATATGCCTGGATTGTGGACTCTATCCCCAGTAGGGGGCATGCAGGAGGCAGTCGATCAATGATTCTCTCTCCCTCTCTGCAATCAATAAAGATATATTTTTTTTTCAAATTTTTATTAAGGTATTATATGTGTACATATCTTACCATTGAAGATATTTTAAAAAATATATTCTACATATCCAATTGAAGCTGGGGAAGATTTTATGTTTTTATAATTTTATTTAGATCTACATAATATTTTCCCTTATATTATAGTTGCTCCCCCACCTCCCTCCCAAGGCACTGCCTGTATTTGCAAGCAGATAGACTGATGAACCTGACCAGTTTTGGAGAACTCCATCACCAACTGAGGTCATCCTTTTATTTCTTAAAAATAGCTCCTAAACATCTGGAAAAAAAAATGGACCTAGTGAACAACCCAAAGGTTTAATTAATTTTAGTCAGGGCTAAATAATATAGATGAATAAAATATGGAGCTATGCTTAGATCAAACAAAGCACAAATAAAAATTCTCAGCTTGAAGCTGGTACAACATTCAGTGACAATGTGTCAATTATCTGGTTAATTTGATCAACACAGACAGTGCCAGGGGATATTCCGGGCTCTGAAGATGAAAGCGAGAAGGAACTCTGCTATTCTGCTGTGCACTTTCCATCATTCTTGTCTGACTCTTTGTTGTGGTTTCCCTATGGATGATAGATGTTTAACAACAGGCCCAGAATTACCAACAGCACTGTCGACACCTACTGGAGCGGCTCTGTGTTTATGAACAAAACTGGAGAAACAACAACAAAGAATGGCTGCTTGTCATGAGGGAGTAAACCACACATTTCTCACGAGGAACGACGTGCGCACACTTGTGACTGCGCATGGCAGAGCCGTGGGAGGCACCTCGCCCCCTTCCCGACCTACGTTATTTTTCAGCCACAGACCTTGGTGTGTGTACATTTGCTCAGAGATGGATCAAAGGCCTCTTGGCAAAACTAATAAAGCCATGTTGCTCTAAAACATAAACCTTGCAAGCTTAGTATACCCCACCCCTAAAAGAAAACATACCTTTCTAAAGAAAAGAAAAAGAAGTTTGTGGCTTAGATGCTCAGTCGAAAAGAAATAGAACAAACATACACATCTAAAACAAAAAGATTTGGGGGAAAAAAAGTCCAGAAATCCTTAATCAGAGAGTTCAATCCCTGGTGCCTTAGGTTTAATGAAAGTGCAATTTCAGGGCTGGATTCACTGTTGAGCTCCCGTCACCCTAACTTTAGTCCAGTTTGATTCGGGTTCCTGTCTTATCCTCTGAAAGACCTGAGGGGGTTGGAAGAATATCTTGTGCTGATGGCTTCTCAGACTTATTGTTGTGAGATCTCTGAGGGACCTTCTATCACACAGACAGAGGTGACAGGACCTGGTGCCTCAAATTCATAAGACAGTGGAGGTTCACTCATGGTCAGGGTCAAGGGCCTAGGCTGCAAACTCAAATGCTGTCCCTACTGGAGCCAGAAGTTCTTTTTTTAAAGAGATGTCAAAAATCTGTATCTTTAAAAATAGGAAATCACCTTATATTAAAGTATTGATCCATTTTGTTTTAATACACAGATCTGGACCTGGATTTGAC
Organism: Plecotus auritus; assembly: GCF_963455305.1. Classification (NCBI taxonomy): domain Eukaryota; kingdom Metazoa; phylum Chordata; class Mammalia; order Chiroptera; family Vespertilionidae; genus Plecotus; species Plecotus auritus. The sequence goes on along the minus strand of NC_137785.1, from coordinate 40,232,084 downwards.
TTGTGGTCAGCAGTTGGCTAACCATGGTCTGAGGTTTAGATTTTAAAAATATATGTGCGATACGCTCAGAGGGCAAAATGATGATCATGGTTACAAATATTATGTGCCAAGGACTTTGTAAGCATTGGACTTACCTTAAATTATCCTCACACTAGCCCTAATAGTTACCTAGTATTGTTTGCCCCTATTTCAGATGTGGGTATTAGTGACACAGAGATTAAGAAACTTGCCCAAGTTTATAGCTAGTTAAGTCTGTACTTTCACCCTAGCCGGTTTGGCTCAGTGGATAGAGCATTGGCCTGCAGACCAAAGGGTCCCTGGTTCGATTCGGATCAGGGGCACGTACTTGGTTGTAGGCTCCTCCCCTGGCAGGGCCCTGGTGAGGGCTCATGCAGGAGGCAACTAATTGATGTGTTTCTCTCACATCGATGTTTCTCTTTGTCTTTTCCTCTCTCTTCCACTCTCTCTAAAAGATCAATGGAAAAAATATCCTTGGATTAAAAAAAAAGAGTCTGTACTTTCAACCATACTACATGTACAATATCTGACTTAGAATTCCAGAGTTACAGTAGTTCATTTTTAAAAACTGTCTTCTACTCATTTTCCTTAGTAAATGTTTAAGGCTAATGCCTGTAATAACAATAATTATTAGTATAATTATAATTATTATAATTATTGAATTAAGCTACTGTTTCCTTTAATTGAGAAGAGCAGTATCATCCCCCTTGATGGGAAAGATTTGAGCTACAGTTCAACTCTGCTTTTTCCCTCGCTGTATGAGTTAGGCAAATCTTTTAAGCTTTCTTCACATTCCATTGCTTATTTTTCTGGCACATCGGTGAGGTAGGTTTTCTATCCCAATTTTGTGGGTGAGAGACTGAAGCTCGAAATGACTAACGTGAGTGCCTGGTTATGTAAGACCTCAGTACGTGGGGGCCAGTGTGATTCTACCCAACCCGAAGCACATCACTTGTCTCTGAAAGCAAATGACCAGCCCCGGCTTATACACTGAACATTATGAGGACCCAAGAAAATGTACACGTGATAACAGTCCGCAGAGCCATTTGCAGATACGCTGGCTGTTTTCATTACCATTATTAGCCATTCATTCATTTTCTTACAGCTGAGAAAATGACAGCCTACAAAAGTAAGGTGGCTTGCTGTGATTAAAACTTTCTTGGCGCTCAAGCCTGAGTCCTTTCCGCTCCATCACTCTGCCCCCTGGGCCGGCTGACCTATGCGGGAAATTGCAGCAATGGACTACCCAAATGGCAGACACAGACACACCGGAACGATCTACAAAGTACTCCTCCTCTATGTACTCCTCAGCATTCGGGTCAGCCGCGTGCCACAGTGAGAGGCTGGCGTCTAAATGTGAAACTCACGCATTCTCTTGGGGACCCACTGCCCATTCCCCCCTAAATGGAGTTGCTGCCTCTTCCCCTTTGCACTCTGAAATCGAGCCTGTCAGGAGACGTGGACTAGAAGGACTGGGGCTCTCTGAGCTCGTTCAAGCTGGGATCATCACTACCCACTTAGCAGGAGACACTGGGAACTGAATGAACAGAAGGGGCTTACTTCAAAGACCAGCGTCTCATTAGTGGGTCCTGGCGCGGACAGACGTTCTGGGCGGTTGAAGGGGCGCTGGTACTCAAACACGGTCCCAGAGAAGAGGAACTCCCCGGGCCAGTCGATGCTCCAGCTCCCCGTCAGGTAGTACTTTTGATGGAGGCTCCGGACAGCGAGGTAACTGGAGGACATCTGCAGCTCCTGGACTTCGATGCTTCGGGCTCCCGCTGGGATGACGACCACCGGGTAATATTCTAAGTGGGAAGAATAGAGCATTTCTGTTTTCCCCTGGAGGTGACTAGAAAGGCTCAGACATGGAGTGGCCATTTTTTGTAGAGGGAGGTTTTTGATTCATCAACTGACATTCATTTCTACTCTTAGGAAGTGAGAGTGATTGGTAATTTCATTTTCCCAGTGGTAGGAGCCTGGGAGAGAGAAATGCATGTGGCTGTCCCAAGCAGCTGTGTGTGGACTGAAGGTACTGTGCAAGCCACGGAACTCAAGGATGCGATTTATTTATTTTTAAAATATATTTTTTATTGATTTTTTTTATAGAGAGGAAGGGAGAGGGATAGAGCGTTAGAAACATCGATGAGAGAGCAACATCGATCAGCTGCCTCCTGCACACCCCCTACTAGGGATATGCCCACAACCAAGGTACATGCCCTTGACCAGAATCGAACCTGGGACCTTTCAGTCCGCAGGCTGACACCCTAGCCACTGAGCCAAACCTGTTAGGGCGTGATTTATTTTTCATCTACCTACGAGAAAGTGAGAGTCGTGTACTCTCACAGTGATATGCAGAAAACAAGGCTCCGAGTTTAATCTTACTCGAGACATTTAGATAATCACTTCAAATATTCATCTAACATTGTGAGGGGGTATTATCTAAGTTTCACAGTAAGTTCTCTACTTAACGAATGAATGTGGGGCATAGGACAGCCTGATCAGCATATTCAGACTGCCATGTAGAAGGGCATTTGTTTTAACACATCTGAGATGTGTGTGTGTTGCTAAAACCCTTCGTGTTAAAATTCCCACCTATCCTCCCTAGCTCTTGCAGAAGTGTCAAAGCCATCATCTGCCCTGTGTCAGGCAAGCCAAGTAAAGGCTCTACCACATCTAGCATCACTTGAACTTGTTCAGTAGCAGAAGGTGTGTCCCACCAGTGACAGCAACGGAGCAGCAGTATCTCTTACCATTGGCTTTATGCTGGTTGAGGTACAGGCCTTTATAAAACTTGCAAGTTGAATTATCACCTTTGCAAACACCACAGGCATCAGAAACTGCTTTAGAGCCAAGTTCATGATCGCATCCCACTGGCTGTGACAAGAAGGCAAAGAGTGAGAAAAATCAAAGGTCAGAGAAGCCAGTGGCTAAGAATAACCACACGGTCCATGGTTTCCTGTATTTGCAGAACTTTAGGAGGGAGGTTCAGCTTTACGATGAAAAGCACACTGTCAAGTTTGACTGACTCGGAGTTCAAATCCTTCCCCTGCCATTCATGACTAGATTTATGCCCAGGCAGTCATATAACTTATCTAGACTTAGACTCATCATCTGTAAAATCAGAATAAAAAGTTACCATTGCTACCAAGGACAGGTGAGCCAGCTCTACTACTGAAACCTAAAAATGCTGGACAAAACACACACACACACACACACCCTGAAGAGATCAACAATCTCACAATCAAATTAAAAGAAAAAGTGGGTACCCAAATAAAAGAAAACGACTAGAAATAAATAGTAGTACTATTTCAAACACATTTGTGAGGTTCTAATCATATAGTGAATGTATTTAGTGAATACACAATAAAATTTTACATTCTTATTTAATTTTTACAGCTACTATGTACAGGAGGCTATGTCATAGGGTTAATGTTGCCCCTTAACCCTATGCCACCTGCTTTTCTGCAGACAGACTCTGTTGCCACACTTCTCACATTTGCCATTTGATATGAGGAAACACAAACATGATCAGACATCCCAAAGCAGAAAGGTTCTCTTACTTCACAGATCCCATCAATACAAACATCATTTTTGTTTGAGGAGCAAGGAGTTCCGTCTTTCACCTTGCTGGACATTGCGAAAAAAAATTCAAAGTTCTCAGCCTTGCAGTACAGCCTACACCGGTCTTCCTCTAGAAGCAAAGAGATCAAGATAGGACACGGTCAAGAGGAAATAATAGGACAATGACATGCCCTCCAAAAGGATGAACTAAATTTATTTAAAACGCTAGCATATCAAAATGGAAAATGTTACTTACAGGTTTGTGTGTATGTGTGTGTGTGCATGTTAGTGCACATGTGCTTATGTATGTGGCTTTAAAAAATACAAATGCCAGTTAGTAATCCATATAAAGTTGCTTTAACATCAATATATAAGAATTTTATTTTTTCCAGTCCTTAGTAATTGTACGATACACACGTGGATTGTGTAGCTACTCTGCTTGTATAGTAAATATTTGAGGTCTCCTAGGCCCTATCATCTGCCATTGATAACGTATAAATGAAGGAGTGTTTAAAGTTCCAATAAATCTTTATATTTATTTCTTAAATTTTATTTTTCAATGACAGTTGACATTCAATAATATTTTATATTAGTTTCAGGTATACATCACAGTGGTTAAATAATTATATAATTTACAAAGTGATCCCTCCAATAATTCAAGTATCCACCTGGCAACATACATAGTTACCGCAATATTATTGACTATATTCCCCGTGCTGTACTTTATATTCCCATGACTACTTTGTAACTACAAATCTGTGCTTCTTAATCCCCTTTCACCCAGCCTTCTGCCCCCTCTCCCCTCTAGCAACCATCAGTCTGTTCTCTGTATCTGTGAGTCTGTTTCTGTTTTTTTTGTTCATTTATTTTGTGTTTTTAGATTCCACATATAAGTGAAATCGTATGATATTTGTCCTTCACCAATAAAACTTTATAATTTTCATAAAAAAGCAGCTCAGACTTGGCCCAAGGGCCATAGTTCACTGACCTGAGATTTAGGACATAACTTACTTTAGATATTTATTCAATCAACTAAGAGAAAAGAATTTAGGCATTTCTGTAAAAAGACATCCCATATAATAAAAGGCTAATATGCAAATTGTCCCCTCGACTTGAAGTTTGACCAGGGGGCTGGAGGGCCAACCGCCCACGGCCCCTCCCCCGATTGCCCAATTAAGGACGGGGCCGGCCTGTCAATCGCCCACTGCGTCAGATCATGGCGGGCCGAACGGACCCCACCCATGCACAAATTCATGCACCGGGCCTCTAGTATGTCAATAATGTTCATAAAACATACAGAGAAGTATCATGAAAAGGAAGAAGAAGCAAATAAACTGAACTTAAAAAGTAAGTTTTATTGACCATTAAGTTACTGAGATATTGGATATCACAGGCAAAAAATGAAAGCATTATACTTATAGAGCTCTTGTTATCAGAAAAAAGTTGTTATGCTAATTTCTCGAATAGAAAGATGTTCTAGTCCAGGATCTGCAGATGACATTTCTCACGAGACCTGACGTAGGCAGCACTGTGTGATATCCCTGACAACATCTTACAACAAATGTGTAAACAATTTGCGAACAGTTGTGCTTCATAAAATCTCTCAATACAAGACAAAGCCAAAAATGAGAAAGAAGTTCAATTATTATGTTCCAAATATGCAGATGTGTGGATGGATTAACTTTTTTTTCTCCCACCTAGTTTTTTTTAAAAATATATTTTTATCGATTTCAGAGAGGAAGGGAGAGGGAAAGAGAGATAGAAACATCAATGATGAGAAAGAATCATTGATTGGCTGTCTCCTGCACGCCCCCTACTGGAGATCAAGACTGCAACCCAGGCATGTGCCCTTGACTGGAATTGAACCTAGGACCATTCAGTCCACAGGCCAACACTCTATCAACTGAGCCAAACTGGCTAGGGCCAGTTTTTTTTTTTTTTTTTTTTTTTTAATAGCAGTTTTATTTAATGCCTACTAACTTTTGCATTTGCAATTCAGGAGCTGAAATTAACACAATCTAAAAAGCTCCATTTTTCCAGCACAGGTTCCTGAGCAACTTATAAATTAGTCCATTAGAAATATAGAAGAAGGAAAAAAGCTCACTACTGTAAGACAAGGATGGTCTACATTGCCCTCACTCGTTTGGCTCAGTGGATAGAGTGTTGGGCCAAGGACTGAATGGTCCTGGGTTTGATTCTGGTCAAGGCCAGGGTCGATCCCTGGCCCTGGTTGGGGCATATGTGGGAGGCAACCAATCAATGTGTCTCTCTCACATCAATGTTTCTCTCTCTTCCCTTCTCTTCCACTTTCTCTAAAAATCAATGGGAAAATATCCTCAGGTGAGGATTAACAACAACAAAAAAGAAAAAAAAGGGTGGTCTACAATTAAAAGGAGAAGAGGAAGGGACAAGAAGGCCTTTACTTTTCTGTCTCCCTCCACTGGGATTTGAGATCCCAAGGCTGGGGTCTCTGTTTTACTCAATGTAGTTTCCTTGGCATTGGGCAGGGTGTCTGCCAGGCAGTAAGCATCATCAAGGGAGCATGGATGAGTTCTAATAAGTCAAGTGAATGGAAATAATGAAAAAGAAATAACTAGAACAGTGACAGCTTATTCTGTACAGGTAACAGAAAGCACATTAAATTTGCATATTAGAACTAAAATAAATGTTTTGATGCTTAACCAAAATAAAAAATTAATTTAAAAGTACAATACATGCCATTACTTTAAGTTGTAATAAGTACTAAGAACTTAGTTTGGAGATATTTTTTTTATTCGTGTGTGTGTGTGTGTGTGTGTGTGTGTGTGTGTGTGTGTACATACTCTGCAAATATGCCTTCCCATGCTTGTAATCATCGAACATGTCAGTTACTGAGTATGGTGTCTCCATGGGGTATATATGGTTTCACGAGTTTTTAGTCTGGATAATTCATACCAATTTCAATTAACATCCCTGGGAGACTTAATTGCTGAAATGTCAAAGGTAAGTTTGGAAATATAAGTGCATTCCAAACACATGAATACTTTGGCTTACAGATGTGGGAGACAAGGGGTGTCTTGTGAAATAAAAAAGTGTGGAAAAATAAACAAAACCTATGGAACTGAATAAAACACATGAGCCAGGATGGGTCTGGGGAACAGAAGATAAAAATTGAAACTCGTTCATACAGGCAGCAATTTCTTCTGAGCTGTTCATTCACATTACCGTCCATGTAGAGACATATTTATTTGAGGGTCATACAGACCAAATTACCTTCCACTTTCGTATAGGGTTTCCACTGGTAGAACCATCCCCGGAAAGGTTTGCTGTTATATTCTGCGCACTGCTGGGCTCGAAAATCCAAGCTATTCTCATGGCAAGGGTTAATGTTGCACAGCTGATAAATGCGGCCAGAACCTGGACAGAACTTGCCACCATACTGAGGCCTAAAAATAAGAGTAAAGAACTTGAATGCTGGAAGTCAAAGGGCTCACTATACGTCACACAGAGTACTATACAGAGGAAAAATCCAGATGAGTGTTGTCTCTGCATACATAGTCTATTATGAGAACAGAAGTAGGTAGCATACAACTTGTCACATCCCTTCTTGTATCCATGGCAGACATAACTAATCAATCAAAGACCTTTTTGTTTTTGTTTTTTTTTTGGCAGAGCCTGACATGTCCTTAAAATCCCCCTTAAACACAGCCCTCAAGGTAGCCACTACCACTGCTCATCAATTGGAACTGGCAGGTTAGATCAAACTTATTTGCCATTTCTGATCCAATTTTTACATTCTGGCAATTTCCTTAAAAACTGATGAAAGCATATTTTGACACTCATCCTATCACCTTATATGTTAGGAAATCTATAAACGCACCTCAATGTTCTTATTTACATAGATGTGAGCTACACACACACACACACACACACTCTCACACACGCACACACACACACCCTATGTTGGTATCAAAGCTCTTCAAATGCGAACCCAAGCAACTCGCCAGCTTCTCTCCCATTTCTAAACACTCATCATCTTCCCACAGGCCGTCCAGCACCTGCTGCTGCGTACAAACTCAGGACCCTGGGGAGACAGAGCAGAAAGCCCCATCTGCCATGCTTTCCAGTCCAGCTTTGTCAGTCACTGGGCTGATATTTTGATTGCTGTCTGACTCTTGTGTGTTTTATTCTAATTGTTCCTAAGCTCCAAGGCAAAACATTCCCCTGTTTTCATCTGCACAATCACTTTTTAACTTTGCAGGTGGCCTACTCTTTTCCTGCCAAGCACGATGGGAAATGGATTTCAAGAGTAGGGAATCCCATCAGAACATAAATAATTAGGATCTAATGGCAAACTCTTTGAGATCTCGGTAGGCAGGCCGCAAAACATCAGAAAGCAAAATAAAGAAAAAAGAGCACAAACCACACTGAAAATCACCACTAGCATCTTGTCCAGCTTAGTCCGGGCACAGAGCAATTGCTTCTTTCCAGTCCCACTATTTTGTTGGCGGTTTTCTCCAAAGGCTAAAACCCAAGGATGGATCGTCTCACACCAAAGCTCAATGCAAACATGTAACATGAAAGAAGGCTTCAGGTTAACAAACTGATGTGATTAAAATTCCTTGTCTCTTTAGGAAGCACAAGAATGCTATAAAACACCCTGGATTTGCTTCAGCATATTTTATCAAGTCCTCCTATAACTGCATGCTAAAATGGATTCAGCAGAAACGGGAAGTGTCACGCTGCCAGAATGAGATTTTTCTGCTATTTCAAAACATTCTGGAGTAACTACTTAAACATCCAGCAGTCACTGGGCTAGATCAAATCCCTGAGGACTTCTTAAATCATTACCTAAAAAGCATTGAGCAATACTTTGAAGTGCCACATCTGACAGTCTTCCTATTGCTGGTCATCTTTAGAGAGCATATGCCAAGCTTTCTCAGTGTAAGACTCTGAGTCTGAGATTTTACAAATAACCTTCATTTAGACAATTTAAATGCAATCAAGTGAAAGAGGACCACATGTGCTACTTTTTCAACGCTGAAACGGTAACAGGGAAAAGACCTCAAAGTTCATATAGCCATCTCCTCATTTAAACTTGCCTAAAGGTCACACAGCTACAAGAAAGCGGAGCTAAACCTCTTATCTCCGGGCTCCCCCCGAGTCTCCGCCCACTGTACTCTGCCTGCGCTTCACTGTGTTAGGCAGTAGGGCCCGTGCATGGGAGAGAAGAGAGTAATGCACAGTGGCTGGGGAGCTGGCCTTTTCTAATGCTGCAGATCTGCATGAACTATTCTCTGCCTCCTCCCAGCTTATCTTTAGGCAATTTTATTCTAATCTGTAAAGTGGGGGCAATTGTGACAAAGAACTGAGACAACATTTGGACAGAATTTAGGACACAGTCTAGGGCCCAGTTTGCACAAATCATAACTATTTGAAAATGCTTTCTACTTTTAATGACTGGCAAGCATTTGGACTTTTCCATCACATCTTCCAATACAGGTACATTTTTCTGCAGCTATGAACATGAGTGTTAGGATAAGTTAACAGAAAATTCAACGGTGGCATCCCTCAGTATAATAAATTAAGATTTAAAAAAATGTAGAAAGTGAGAAAACAAATGTCTAGGCACATGATTTTGTGTTTATATTAGACTGTTATAAAGTTTACCCATAATTTGCTTCTGCATAATTTATCAGGTCCTCCCTGTGAATGGTTATCATATCGGCTGGCTGATACTAGAACCATGGAGGGAGCTCCTACTAAATACACAGACATACTCCTGGTCCCTCCCCAGACATTTCCCTAAGAACATATGGTGGGGAAGAGCCAAACTCAGTTTTTTAAAGCACACTTGGTGATTCCGATCATCAGCTGGGCCTGGAAATTAGCAGTTGGGAAAAGAGCCAGAGGTTGGAGTCAATTATTGTTCTGAAGCTATGAACTTAGTGGCATATTATTCTTTCTCAAGTAGACTCACATTTTAGGAAAAAGTTCTAGAATGCCTTAATGGGTTTACTTTTCACAGTTTTCTTAAACAGTTTATAGGAGTTTTACTAGCTCCCTTAAGTGTAATAATTAATAGCCAGGGACCCAGAGAAAATGTCAAAGGATTATGACTGTGGGCTCTTGGATCCACTCTAACATGACCAGCGTGGTGACGTGGGCAAGAATTGGTGCCGTGAATGGGACCCTCTGCCACCCTACTTATAAAATAACTGGATTAGACAACAGGTTGCAACTCACGGAGGAATAAAAAGGGCCACATGTACCTGGGACTGGCCATTCCGGGACCAGATAACCTGTCAACTCTTGGGAAGCTGAAATGCATCCCTAAATTGGCCAGGAATAACTCACTTTTTATGAAACAAAAATGTGTTCTGGGAAAGCCATCATGGTGTGAAATAAAAAGCTCGCATTGCCTCCACATGAAAAAATAAAAATGGTCAGGCTGTGTGATGGGAACAGACCGAATGTTTGAGCTGAAGGAAGAAAGGAACCTGCAGTGGGGAGGAAAAAGCAGCTGTACTACAACCAAGGGAAATAGGAACAGAGAACATCTAACTCAATGGTCTTGGGATAGCCGACCACTAGCTTGTTTCATTCGTGACTTCGAACTTAATGAAAGCAAACAGTATCCTGATTGGACTTGTTTAAACTTAAAACTGCACCAAGTGGAACTACTTTAGTGATTAATTCTTCTGTTAGGCATCTCTAAAATTATGATAGGGTATTTCCACGAACAATGCCCGATTATAATGTGAGCTCTCAATCCCACAGATATGGGAGAGGTTTCCTTTAAATCTCAGGGGCGTCATTCATGCACTTTACCAGCAAGGCTATTAAATTAGGCAATCTATTTCTTTCTTGGGGAAAAAAAATTGAGATTGTAAAATGTAGTGAAGTATGAAAACCAGATCCATGAAATATGTTGCAAAAATGAAAATATGATGAATTTTAACAATCCTATCCAAGATACAGGCTGTGTTCAAAGTAGACGAGAGTGGTTTTAATAACCTGATATAAATTGTACATGTATCACAAACCTCCCTACCATTACACACAGTTACTGGGTCTGATTAGGGCAGTCAGTCTCAGCTGGGGATGACTCTACCCCTACAGGACATTTGGCAAGGTCTGGAGACATTTGTGGTTGTCATAACTTGGAGACTGTAGGAGGTGTGGGGGGAGGGGAGAGGCTAGAGATGCTGCTAAACATCCTGCCATATACAGGGCCAACTCCCACAGCAAAATAATTATCCAGCTTAAAATGTCAACAGTGTCCTGGCCGAGTAGCTCAGTTGGTGAGAGTGTTGTCTTGATGCGCCAAGGTTGTGGGTTTGAACCCTGGTCAGGGCACACACAAGAATCAACCCATGAATGTCTAAATACATAGAACAACTTGATCTCTGTCTCTCTCTTTCTCCTTCTCCTTCTCTCTCTAAAATCAATAAGTTGAAAAAATTAAAATAAACTGTCAATAGTGCCAACATTGAGAAATCCTGCATTAGCCTGAGATAGCCCAATGCAGGCCTAGCAAGCCATGGTTAATGTATCTCCCAACCCTCCCTGGTATTTTGGAACAAAATGACCTTTTGATCCAGCTCAGCCTGCTCACTTATATAAAGTATCACTTGTCTCTTTAAAAATTTGCTTGGGCTTTCCTTCCATTATCTATTTTAGTTCTCAACCTACCAAGCATTCCTGCAATATTTACAACCTGCCAGGCACTTTTAAAGAGCACTTTACAAGTATGAACTCAGGTGATGAAGGTACTATCTTGATCCCACTTTACCTAGAGTGGGAGAGGCCGTGGTCTATGGCCACAGCCCTCTGAAGCGGTGGGCCACAAGGCAAACCCAGGTGACTGGGATTGAGTCTGTATTCTCATCCCCCATGCTATGCCACCACTCAGGTTACGTTGTACAAATCAACGCCTCTATTTTCCAACATCCCATCACATTCTCCTTACTCCATAGCATCCTCCCAAGGCCAGTTTCATTAGTCAGGCCTCTCCCCACTGCTTCTGAGGGCCGACCCTCTGTTGCCCTGTGTTCTTAGTGAGCTTTTAAATGAAATGATGAAAACCACATGGAACCCAGAACCTTTGTCGAATGCCCGTTAGATGCCCCTTGGTGTGTCAGAGATTTTACAGATGCATTTTTTAATCCTCCCTAAACCTTTAGAGGTATTATCATCTCCATTCTATACACCTAGGCCCAAGCTCACAGCTCAGGTGACCTTCCCAAAGCCATGCCGTGAATAAATGGAAGGCCAGACATTTGGGGTCATATCATTCTGTCTCCTGAACCTGGGCTCTTTCTACAGAACCATGTCAATCAGGAAACATACATGTTTCCTGTGGGAATTAGAGTAAAAGTAGCATTAAACCCCCTCTCCACACAGCACAAACTAGTTCAGAATCCCAGTACCAGACCAGAGGGTGCCCACAGATAGATGATCACAGGCCAATTTTAATCCACGGACATTTTGATTAGTCCTCATTATGTGTGTGGGTTTTTTTTTTTTTTAAGAAAATTGAATTTGTCATCGATATTTTAGAAATTGGGAAATTTCACACACATTTTTTTAGATTTCTGGTTTCTCTTGAAAAGTCAGACAGATCTGTCAACACGTGTTGATGTACATTCCTGCGAGGCAAAAATCAGCATACTTTCTCCAATTCATCACTTTGAGAGACACACGCTCCCCCACTACACACACACACACACACACACACACACACACACACACACACACACACACACCCCTCCGCCAAGCCTCTCTGGTCCCCAATCGCACAGGCGATTGGGTGTATGACTGTGTGACCCTAATTTAGACTCAGAAAGTAAGTAGCTCAGATTGTTACTACCATTGCTGGAACCCTTGATCAGACTATTCACGCGTGGAATCACTCTGTGCTGTTTTTTGGTTTCCGCCCACCATGCTCTCCCTCCTCCCTCTCCCCCCCCTGCACACAACCTTTCCATGCAGCCGTAGGACCCTCGATGACTGCTATGAGCCGGAGTGAAGAAAACTGCCCGTAAAACAAGCAGAACCAGCACGTTACCGGCTGAAGGTTAATGCCTTACACATCCTCACTGCTGCAGAGCCTTACTTGGGGTTGTTGCAGTGTCTCTCCTGGTACTTGACTCCTCCGCCACACGTCCGGGAGCAGTCTGACCACTTCGACCAGGAGGACCACTGGCCGTGGATGGGCCGGGGGCCATGCTCCCCGAGCTTCACACACTGGCCTTGGCGACACCACTGTGGAAAGAACATGGGACATGTCTCCTGTCAGAGCCACCTGGGGAAGGCGAGGAGATGCTCACAGCGGCACGTGGACAGGAAACATGAGTGTGTGGGCAGATGGCATTCCTTCCCAGGCTACGCTGTGGGAAGAGCGGCTCAGTGCGCATTTCCCACGTGCATTTTGAAAAGCAGACATTGCCCAGCCGGTGTGGCTCAGTGGTTGAGTGTCAACCTATGAACCAAGAGGTCAAGGTTCGATTCCCCATTGGGGCACATGCCCGGATTGCGGGTTCGATCACTAGTGGGGTAGGGGGGCGGTGTGCAGGAGGCAGCCGATCAATGATTCTCATCATTGATGTTTCTATCTCTCCCTCTCTCTTCCTCTCTGAAATCAATAAAAATACATAAAAAAAAACAAACAAACTGAAAAGCTGACTTCTAGAGAGAAGGGCCATCTGTCACCCATGAGCTTTGTGAGCTATGGAGGTGAAATGCTCAGACCAGATCACCCTCTCTATCCCCCATAGCCAAGGGAGTCAGAGCAGAACGGCTTGGCGCATGCGCTCACGGAGAGCCAGTTTTGAAGACATTAACAGAATTCACCATTCTGGATAGTTCTCTCATCATAAAAGCAGATATAGCTATGCAAACATTTGTTTATTCCACCGATAGCGGTCTTAAAAAACTGCGCTTGTCTTATAAAACTGAATAGTAGCGTTCACTGTGCTTTTAGAGAACACCTTTTTGTGTGTATAAAAAGTCCCAACTTAAGACCCTTGGTTGACTTGGAACTCTGAGGGTCTTTTATGACTTAGCTCTGGGTCTTCCGTTTGTCAGTGATCTGCTCGCTAGGGCGAGAACGGTTTTCTGCCCCAACCTTTGGTTTTAGTATTCCTCTGTAACACAATCCAGGCGTTGTGGGTCCTCTCTGTCCTTGGGGGTTGCATTAGCCTCTGGGGGTGGTTTCTTTCCTGTGGTGCTTTTACTAGGAGCAAGTTCTGCATGACTTAGCATAAGCACACACTTTTCTGAAAGCCCGTGCAATCAGATCCAACGGGCTGCTCCAGGTTCTGCTGATCAGCGGGGGTTCGGTTATAGAATTACGGGGCAGTTTGACGTTCAAATCCTCACGTTGTCTCCATGATCCATTTGGTTGGTGGCTGTTTATTGTCTTGCTAGTGCACTTTATCTAGGTCAAGATATTGCTTCCTGTCTTCAAATTCTTGCCATGAACGGATTAATTTTCTGTTTATAATATTTCTTTCCCTTGGATTAATTGCCATTTCAGAGTTTGCACGAAAGCCTAAAACACTGTTGAGGACTTTGAGGTCGGGGAAGAAGCAATCGGTCATTTGAGGATTTTATCGACCATAAGCACCAATCTGAATCTTCCCTGCTAAGAGTTCCCGAGCCCTCCTGGACAGAGCTCAGTGGCTGAGACAAAATAACAACCAAAAGCCAACAGCAGCAGCAGCTGCCACTTATTAAGGGGCTTCTATGTTCCCCAGATGGTACAGGCAGGGGAAGGAGGGGGACTTCACACGCAGTATCTAATGTAATCCTCACAAAGTACTTAGGGGTTAATAACTAATTTCTGGCTGAGAGAACTCCAGCAAAGAGATACTAACTAACTTGCCCAGAATCACACATCTGTCCAAGCACACAACTAGCTGAGGCTGGATTTCAACTTAGCAGCCAAAACTCCTGAACAGGACACATAGACCTCTCACCTCAGAGGCAAATTGCCCATCAAGGTATCTGAACGCTGACCTAATTTCTATTTTGGAAATGTGGTTTTTAGTTCTGTTCCAACCCTTCAATTATTTCAACTTTCTTTTATTCCAGTATCGTAGTATTGACAGTCTCCTCCGGCTTCTTCAATTAGTATAGGAGTCAGGAACACACAAGAATATATACCCATACATGCACAATTCACATGTATATATGAAATTCCACAGATACCATGTGACTGTAAAACACACATATAACTGTATCTATCCAAACAGATATATTTCGAGCACTGCTTCTAATTTCAAATTGAATGGCCATGGCTTGGGCAAATGTCTTTAACGATCGACAACAAGCACAAATCTTTCTTTCCTTGCACACAGATCTAGATAAAAGAATGTGGCTTTCATATCTTCACCCATTTACTGAACATTCATGGTAAAGCTGTCATGGAAGGACGAGGGAGGGACTGGAGAAAGATGGGAAAGGATTCAGTTGGGTTCCAGTTATGGAGGAATAAACAAAACATGGAGTAGCTGCTACTCTGCAAACCCTTGAGATAAAGCATGAGTAAGATATGGCCCTGGCCTCATGGAGTTTACAGTCCAATAAATAGCCAGTTACATCCCCCCAGTGGAGGGAGATCAGAGAGCCATTGATATGAATGAGGAAGAATTATACTGAATGAAACTTACCAGAATGCTTTCTACAGAGGGTGGCCTTATAATTGAGGGCTTTCCTCCAGTATATATATCCATGGTGTGGTCTTTCAAAATAGTAGGTAGGAAAAGTGTTAGGACATCTGTTTTCTAACTCCTGGCTTGATGTGTCTCATATTAGCTGAAGTCTAATTCAGGGGCATTTTTGTCCCCTGGAACTAGATCCCGGGTGTATTTATGTAGCAAACCTTAACCTATGCCATTGTGCACTTATTTTCCTCATTTATTATATCAGTATTTTCTTGTACATCCCTCTTACATTTAGTACTGTTGCTTTCTTAATGACAAAAGTATCTATTAATCTTCAAGTTGAAATTCTAAATTTTGATGCTTTAACAATACAAATAACTTGAGCAGAACCTATATTTTTAATCATTCAATTAATTCATTGTTTTGTGTCATCCCAACTAACACACTCCAGTGCATGCTTTCATGAGAATCCCTATTGGGATTGCGTAAGACAGGTGCATCTGATTAAAAATTGCATGTAATGCCTTCTTAAATGGCCATTTTCTTTAAAGTACAAAACAGTTAAAAATTTCCAGTCTTTTAAGACATTAGGAAAATGACAACTAATATCAGAAAGCCTTTTCTGACACATCTATTTTCGTGTGTGTCTATCCTTGCCTTTATTGTTACTCTGTCACTAAAAGTCTCTCTCTCCTCTGACTGAAGAACTTCAATTCAAATCCCAGCATCCGCCTCGGTGCACCCACGCATTGTCGTTTAGTCTAAGTGCACACCAATCACGAGCAAGCTTAATCTCCCATTCACATGGGCCTCGACAGCAATTCTGTGCTTAAAGAAAGTGTGCTTATAAAGAAAGCTAGAGTTGTTGGGTTCTGCACAGGTCTCCCCACTAAACTGAGTTTTTGAAGAGATAAAACTGAGTTTTACTCATTGGTGTATCCCCAGAGCTTTCTGTCTCTGATAGCTAGTAGTCAGGAATTTATTGTGGAATTGAATTCACTTTCAAGGACCAATTCTTCTATATTCAGGCTTGTGCTGTCTCAAGAGAGCCAAAAGCAGAGATAAAAATCCTGTAACCTCATATCCTCTTTCATCAGTCATCACTCCCTTATCTCGGCCTTTCAAAGGAACGCCCCAAATCTGGAGCATTTACTGAACTTCAAGTGTACCTCTCCTTTCAGATTCTACTGGGACAGGGGAAGAAAAATGGAAACTAATATGTGAGAGTTCTTCACTCAAAACACAAAAATCTTCCACAATGAAAGTGGTGCTTAGGGTTGAAGACACTGGAAAGCAAAAGGACTTTCTGGTACAACAGATGGAGACACAGCTTACCCTTCCACAGGAGTCACTATATGTGATGGGCCTCTATTGGGCTTATCACAGGTTCCACACTGGTCCTGTGAAGTGCTTAACAGAGGCCTTGTATGGAGGGACCATCTTTTCTTTGCTACTCAAAGGGCTATCTGCTCCCTGAGGCCTTTTTATGCTGAATCAAGTTTAAAAGACAAAGAATATGCAATGAAACCTACCAGCTTATTGAAAAAGAAATATTTTGACCCAAACCTCCAGCTGAAATTCAAAAATAAAGGCAAAGGCAAAAAAAAAATTCTTAAACAATTGAGCCAACTGGGTTATGTTTGCATTGAGTTTTATGATAGCTGCTAGATATGCTGGTTCATTTAATGAGAAGTTGGAGCATATACACAGTGAGGCATTCCAATCTGAGGTTGCAGCACGAAGAGTGGGTTCTATGCTCCATCAAGTTTTTAGAACTAAAAACTAACAGGTATGTAGTTTACCATACTCAAGCCACAAACGGTTCCTTCTGCTGCAGGCATAAACTTCGTCTCACACCTGTGGCCCACGCGATGGCACCAAAGTGACTTGCAAATGTCCTGAAAGGAAAGGAGGAACTGGTAAGGGTGATGATACAATAAAACAAAACATCCAAAGTTTTCGTACACATTTATATTCAGAGGTGGCTGAAGTGACACTTTATCCAGAAAGTGAAGGCAAGAGAAGTTGGTAGTAGCAAGGTAACCAGTAGTATGTTCTAACCAACGAATTCCCTACACTGCCCCCATATTCAGGTATGTTTAGGAATGACTGGGAGCGAACAGTAGTTAATTTAGAGACCATTTGGCTTGAACCTAAGAGGTTTGGTTGCTAATAACAACAGAAACAAAACAACAATATAATAACCAGTGAAGCAGAAGAGGCCAAGACTGGACCAAAGCCTGATTCCAATCCTTGTCTGGAAACTCCAGGTTGCATGCCCTGTGGACGTGTTCTGGAAGGCTGGTAAGTGCATTTTCTTCCTCTGCCAAATAGTGATCATGTTAGCACGTGCCCCTATAAGGTTCTTCTCAAGGACCCATGATGCAAATGATCACTGTCATTACCTTTTTTATCTTTATAGTAATTTTCAAGCATTTAGACAATTTAATTCTCACAGTAAGTCTATGAAATAAACTCCCATGTGCTATACTGTAGTAGGCAGACTAAAGCCCGCCAACAATGACCACATCCTCCTAATCCCTGGAAACTGAGTATGTGAGGTTATATAGCACAGAAGCATGAATGTTACAGAGAATTAAGGTGGCTCATCCATTGACCTTGAGATGGGGAGACTATCTTAAATTTTCTAGAAGGGCACAAGGTAGTCACAAGGGTCCATACAATGGAGAAGAGGAAGACAGAAGAGAACCCGGGAGACAAGAGCGGGAGGCAAACTTGGAGACACTGCTGGCTCTGATGATAGAGGAAGGGGCCACGAGCCAAGGAATGTAGGAGGCCTCTAGAAGTTAGAGAAGGCAAGAACATGGCTTTCTTCTAGAGCCTCCAGAAGGAACACAGCCCTGCCAACACCTGATCTTAGCCCAGTGAGACTCACGTCAGATGCCTGCCTCCAGATCTATAAGGAAATAAATGTGTGTTGTTTTAACTCACTACAATGATGGGAATTTATTGCGACAGCCATAGGAAACTAATCTTAATAGTGGAAGACACTAAACCAGGTCCTTATAAAAACTCATTTGGATGAGGAAACTGAGAAAGCTATTGATACGCTCAAAGCCATGATGTCACACAGCTGGTAAGTAGCAAAGGTGGAACCCCAAATGACCTGATCACTGCAGGCCCTTGACCACTGCTCTGGACTGGGATTTACCATCAGTGGATGGTAGAAAGCTCTCCACTTCTCCAGGCCTCCGCTGCCTGATGACAAAGGGGACTGAACCGGACGCCTTCCAGCTCACACAGCTGAAGCTGCTCTTCGGAATGACGTCGCTAATGGAATGTCAAGATCACGAAACGCCAAAGTGATTTCATTTTATTTGCTACATTCTATTGACTAAGGTAGAAGTGTGAACACATTCCTTTTGGGAGAAATATTAACCACCAGGTTGGACACAAAATTGTTCTTGTGGTCACTTGTCGTAGCCCTGAAAATTCAATTAACCAGGCACCCAATTCCCCCAAGCATTCCGGTGAATATGGATTTCACAGTTAGAACATATAGCAAGGACATCCTTAGAAATATTTCATAAAATAGTTTCCCACAGGCCTGAGAAAAGAAAACACAGGGGAAGCAGGGATGTGTGCAGTGAGTGTGCTATTACAGACCATAAAATCCTACCTGCCCTTCCCCAGAGAGATGGGAAGGCCATTCAGGACACTGCTTGGAAACACCGCTGCCACCAGCAGCCCGACATGTGCCACACATACCACTTCCAAACCTCCCAACAGCTCAAAGACACAACATGTTTCCATGGAAATGGAACTGCCATTGACATTAAGAGAAAGCATAGGGCAGCCTCCCAGCACCGTGAATCAGGTTCATCACCTCTGTGCGCCACCGTATTGTGTGACGCTGGGCCCGAGGGGGACAAGTTAATGTGGGAAAAGAACAGTCTACATCAAAGTGGAAGAATGGCCCGGCTGGCGTGGCCCACTGGTTGAGCGTCGACCTATGAACCAGGAGGTCGAGGTTCGATTCCAGGTCAGGGCACATGCCCGGGTTGCAGTATCGATCCCCAGTGTGGGGTGTGCAGGAGGCAGCCGATGAATGATTCTCTCTCATCACTGATGTTTCTAGCTCTCTCTCCCTCTCCCTTTCTCTCTGAAATCAATAAAAATGTATTTTTAAAGACATAAAAAACAAAATAATAAAAAAAGGAAGAATTGGATGTGACCATTGAAACCGGGAAAGCCACAGTGAGAAAGGCTTTCAGAATTAAATTGTTTTCCTTCTTACAGCCAGGGGAAAGCCATAACACACTCCCATCGCCTATGTGGCAGCCGCCGAAATGACCCAGGGCAGACAGAAGCAGAGGCCCAGATTCCGCCACCAGCGCCAAGCCACAGGGTGCTGGGAAGCGGGCAGCCTGGGAAGACCAGGAAAATAAAAGCAAAACGCAAAAACACAGGGGTTCCAGAGCGAAGCAAGGGGGCTGCTGAACACGTTATTTCTTCTGTGGTGAAGCACAGAAGTCAAACGTAATTATAGCCAACTGCAGGCTTTGACGACCGTGAGAGTCCTCTGAGAAAGCTCCCTTTCAAAGTAAGCAGAAATGAGAGTTTGCACTTTTTTGCTCATTCTTCCCTCTTTTTCCCCAGTATATTCGAATAACTTTTCCTTATCTGTAATTCCCTAGACTTAAGTCATAATTTAAGGGAAAGAGAAATAACCACAGAGACTACGAGGTCTCCTGTTGCCTGGGTGTGACTTTTGAGAAGAGTCTCAATGCCATACATTATTCTGTCCTGTCACTCCTTGGCCATGTTCTCCAGTTGTATTTCAAAGGCTTCAGACTCAAGTCTATCTAATGCCAAAGGGCAGAGAAATGTGTGTGTGTGTGTGTGTGTGTGTGTGTGTGCGCGCGCGCGTGTGTGTTTAAAGTTTAAGATCATTTAATTCAGTAGCTCCCCCCATCCCCTTGAGCATGCATCAGACTCACTTAGAGCCCATGTTCAAACATAGATTGCCAGGCCCTACGCCAAAGTTTCATATTCTCTAGGCCTTGATGAGACCTGAGCATTTGCATTTCTACCAAGTTCTAGGTCAGTGGTCGGCAAACTCATTAGTCAACAGAGCCAAATATCAACAGTACAACGATTGAAATTCCTTTTGAGAGCCAAATTTTTTAAACTTAAACTTCTTCTAACGCCACTTCTTCAAAACAGGACGTGGTATTTTGTGGAAGAGCCACACTCAAGGGGCCAAAGAGCCGCATGTGGCTCGCGAGCCGCGGTTTGCCAACCATGGTTCTAGGTGATGCTAATCTACTACATCTGCTGGTTTGTGAGAACACTTTGAAAATGGTATCATATTTTTTTTTCCCTTTTCTTTTGCTTCTAAACACTATGCAAACTGCCTTTCTAGGAGGTATAGAGGAAAAAAATAGGCAGCAAGAAGAAAAGGTCAGAAAGGGAACATAATAGGACGGTGAAGACCCTGAACAGAAATGTCATCCTGTTCTTGTGTTGCTGGAGCTGGTCTGACCTGTTGAAATCAACAGGATGAACAGGAGATTGCTGCTCTGAAACCCCTCCTCCTGGCAGGCACCTCCTCATGATCCTCAGAGACGCAGCCATGGTCCAAGTTATAAGTAGGTTTGGGAAAAATACCAAAATGTCAGCTGTGGAGGGGAGAAATATTCCACATTCAGGACCCACCTACCAACGCTACCTTCTCTACCTTACCCCATAGTCACTGTCAATGATCTCTCTTAATCAAATCTCCCTACCCCGCCAGGCATTCCTATCTCTGTGCCTTTCCTTATTTTATTCCATTCTTTAGTGTGGAATTTCCATTTCCCTTTGCTCTGCTTCCCCAGAAAGACCATCACACTGAGATACTATCTTTCAAAAGCATGGTGTGTTTTCAGAAAAAAAAAAGGTCTAGGATTTAAGAATGGTTGTTTAAGCCCTGCACACTGTCTGACACAGAACAGGCACCCACACATGTTTGCTGAATGTATGATCCTAAAGGAATGATAGTAATTTTAGAAACTTCCTTTATATTACTAAAGAAAATCTAACTCATTGACAATTGTGCATTTACTGCATAGTAAGTACTTTATAAACATTTGATTAATGAATAAGCTAGTGAATCCTCTAAGAATGAAGTGACCAGAAGACAAAGTTATCAAACAGTTACAACAAAGTGAATGACTATTTACTCTGCCAAATGCATCAACTTAATATGTAATTTGAAATAGTCATAAGTGTATATTAATTTATACATATCATATAGGCTCATGTATCATGGAGAATACACCAAAAAATTGTGAATGATGTATGTATAAAACTTTTCTAATAGTTATACATTGAAATTGTATTAGAAAAATACGTAATCCCATAGCAAAACTGTGATTTAATTGTTATTATTTCCTAGAAGTGAACTTAGTGGTGTTGCTGTTGGTAATGATGGTGCCGGTGGTATTGATGGTAATGATAGTAAGAGTGGTGGTGGTGGTGGTGGTGGTGGTGGTGGGTGGAGAAAGAGGAAGAAGAAAAGAGGAGCAATAGAAAGAGGGAGAGTATGAACAGAGGAAGGAACATTAGCTATAAAATTCCATAATTTCCCTGCATCCAGACATAGGATTTCCATGTTTCTCTTGCGGTACTAGGGATAAACCAACTTAAAAGTGAAGCTACCTTTAAGTGATGTTGAGGTTGTCAGTGATGTCGTTTTTGACCAACTGGAACAATGTTCCTCCATTTGTCCATCCTCTTTTTTGCTTTTTCCCATCTACCTTTCTCACAATAATGAATGAAAGGCTTGACACAAACATATTAAGACTGCTCAAGATACACCTTGAATGTTTACATATCAAAAAGAGTTGCCTGCCATCAAGAGTTTTTGTATAATATAAAAGGCACATGTAGGTATTTTGGGTGGTGCTTACTTCAAACATATCATATTAAAAGGGAATGTGAATTGAACATGATGATACCGAAAACAGAGATGAGCTGGAGGTAAAAGCTATGGTACCCAGATTAACTACTTGAGATAAAAATCTTCGTCTACAGCATAGGAAAGTTCTTTCAAGAATGCATTCAGATGGTATTAAAACCAGGCATGGTCTATCGGGGATAAGGCTGGATAATTCATTGACGGTAAAATTGCCACTTAATTTTCATGCCAAACAACTGACATCTTCGAGATAACCCAGACTCCAACCCTTGGCCTTAGCAAACTAAATGTTTATACTTCGGTTAGGTACACAGACACATGACAGGATCTTAATGTAAGTTTCAAATCACAAGCAAACATACCTTCACAAAGCCGAGGCTGCATAACTTGGCTTTTGCTCCAAATTGCCACTTGCACTGTGTGTCGGCATCATAAATCTGTCCTGGGAGTTTGTCCGGATATTTATACTGTCCTGTTTGCTTGGGCTCATCCACCAGACACCCAGCCTGAGGTGTACTGCAGGGACAACATGGCCTTGTTAATGACCTTGTTTACCTGTGGTCTGCAACTTAAAAGCATGCACCTCTGAATGCATTCATGCAGAGAAAAATATAACATGGCTGAAGAAATAGGTATGTGCTTCAAGTTAAAATGCATGTTTATTCCAAATAGTGAGTTTTGTCCTGCTTAAGATGAAATTTATACAGTCATAAAGGGTTTCATGTGGTGCCGAAACCGGTTTGGCTCAGTGGATAGAGCGTTGGCCTGCGGACTGAAGGGTCCCGGGTTCAAGGCAAGACATCAACATTTAATCAGCTTTGCCTGTGCTGTATATATTGCTAAACCTATATTCCGGTCAAGGGCATGTACCTTGGTTGCGGGCACATCCCCAGTGGGGGGTGTGCAGGAGGCAGCTGATCGATGTTTCTCTCTCATCAATGTTTCTGGCTCTCTGTCCCTCTCCCTTCCTCTCTGTAAAATATCAATAAAATATATTTTTTTTAAAAAAAAGGGGGTTTCATGTGGTACTGAAGTTATAGCCATCCACGTGACCTGGCCTGGTCTGCTAAGAGATGGGCAAGGTCAACATATTAGAAACTTTCCTCAACAGTCTTGCTCAACAATATTCAATGGATTTTTAAAAAAATATATTTTATTCATTTTTTACAGAGAGGAAGGGAGAGGGAGAGTTAGAAACATCGATGAGAGAGAAACATCAATCAGCTGCCTCCTGCTCACCCACTACTGGGGATGTGCCCGCATCCAAGGTACATGCCCTTGACCGGAATTGAACCTGGGACCCTTGAGTCCGAAGGCCGACGCTCCATCCACTGAGCCAAACCGGTTAGGGCTTCAATGGATTTTCATTGTGTGCCTACTCTGTGGACAGCACAGGCTAAGCACTAAGGGAGCAGCGTAAACTAGACGTACAGAGAGTGCCCATCTTCATGGAGTTGAAAGTGATGATATATTTTTTATAGATACTGGGGAAGTAATCAAAGATGTATTTTACCTCAAATGACATTTACAAGTAAAAAATGAATCAGGTTTTTGAAAGAAATCAGGAGAAAGGACACATGGGCATAAGGTAGAGCAATGTCCCTGAGGCATGTTTAACTGGGAGGAGCTGTCTTGATGGCATGGTTATTCTTAGAAACCACCTTATCTCCACTGACTTAATGAAACTATGATATCAATGAGAGGTAAAACAGCATGGTGGCTAAGTGTGACCTTGGAGTCAGACAGATGGGGGTCCTGGTCAGCCATGCAACTCTTATACATCTCCTTTATGACAAGGACTCCCATAAATACCTGTTACACAGATCAAATAAGAAAAAAGAAAGCACTTAACACAGCATAGTAAGTGTTCAAAGTTAGCAGCTGCTGCCGTTATTATAATCCAAAAGCATTTAACTGTTTCACATAGATAATGGAAATTCTATCTACAGGGTGAGGCAAAAGTAGGTTTATAGTTGTGAATACCCAAAACAGAGTTTATTCTTGTATTATTATTAATTATTGTATTATTTTTTATACAAACAACTATAAAGTTACTCTTTCCCCGCCCGCCACCCCCCACCCCCGTGTATTAAGTTGACCTTGATGTATAATATCTATTCTCATATGAGATAGAAAAGATAATTTCAGGCACCAAATCATAGATTTAAGACTAAAAAGAAAATCTTCTATGTGATAGAGCTTATTGTGAGCAAAAGGTTTATCAATTTTTCACTATTTTTTGGGACATCATTTGTTAGACATCAACATTTAATCAGCTTTGCCTGTGCTGTATATATTGCTAAACCTATAAACATTTGGAAATAATATGCAGTGGCACAGGTTAAAAAAAAGTGCAGTAGTCCCCCCCATTTCTTCGAGATGTGTTCCAAGACCCCCAGTGGATGCCTGAAACCGTGGATAGTACTGAACCCTATACATGTATACTATGCTTTTTCCTATACATATGTACATATGATAAAGTTTATACAATAGGCACCATAGAGATGAACAATAACTAGTAATAAAAATAGAACTATAACAATATTTTGTAATAAAAAATTATGTGAATGTGAACTCTCACATTCTCTGATAGCTGATGATGACTAAGACAGCTACTAAATGACAAAGGGGTTGGTAGCGTATACAGTGTGAAATGCTGGACAAAGGGTTAATTCACATCCCGAGCGGGAGGGAGTAGATTCCATCACATTACTCAGAATGAGGAGCAATTTAAAACTTCTAAATTGTTTTATTTCTGGAATTTTCCATTTATTATTTTTGGACTATGACTGACCATAGGTATCTAAAACCACAAAGAAGGGGAGACTACTGCATCAATATCAGTTCCCAAAGAAATGTTTCGTTTCCCTAACATCTGGTCAAAGGGAGATGGGATTAGAACCTGAGAGTTCTTATGAATCAACATAGATTAATAAGATATAGCTACATGCATATAAAATTATATATATACATATATACATATATATAACTATATATATAACTATATATATATATAACTATATATAACTATATAACTATATATATATGTGTGTATATATATATATAGTGCTGTTACAATGGTCAAAGTGTCAAATACATATTATTGCTAAATAAAATTAAAGGAAACTTCAGAGAGTTTCAACTTTGGGTTCATCATTTAATATGAATCAAGTAGTGCTACCTTTGTAATTCACACTTTATTAATGTAATGCAAGAGTTCTTAGTTATAAAATAAATTTTACATAGCTATCATCCTCTTTGGATATCATTTGGTCATAGAACTAGCTCTCAACCATTCCAAACAAAATAGCCAATCAAGGCAATCTCCATTCATTAAAATCATGCACACCATTTTTGTGTTTTTTAATACTCTTAAACCAAATCAATCAGATTAAAATAATTAGTCACAGTGAAAAGCCCATATACCTAGCAATCTCTGGAGGTCATAAGGAGAAATAGTTATAAGCACAGAGCTTGGAGTCCTATCAGACGTAAGTGTGAGTCTTATGTCTGCAACTTACCAGATGCAAAACCTTAGGCAACACAATTATCCTCTCTAAGACTCCATTTCCTCAGCTCTAGAATGAGGAAATAATAGGATTGCTATGAGGATTGAATGAGGCATCATGTGGAGAGCATATAGCACAGTATTAGGCCTTTAATCTGTTTTTTTCAACAATGACAATATCATCATCATCATCACTACCACCATCATCATCACCACCACCACCATCATCATCATCGGAATGTGTCAGCCTTTCTGTTCATTGGGGGGTCAGAAGATATTCCCGCTGCACACTTGTTTTCACACTTCTTGAACACTGTTCGCTGGCACCGCTCCAAACCTGGGAGCAGCCTGCTTTGGCCTGTCTTACCTAAGGAATTTCTTGAGATATTGCCGGCTGCATGAAGACCATGAAAACACCCCATTGTTTCCAGTCAGTGTGGGAGACATGATATTGCCTTCAGCCTTCCTGCAGGGGTTGCCTTCTCCATCGTGAACCATGCCGAAGCTGAAGCAAACAACAAAGCCTTCTGTGAACAACCCGCTTCCCTGATTATAATCAGAGGAGAAAAATGGTGCCCTAAGAATCAAGGAGCCCACGGGAGAGAGAGAGTGAGCAAGGTCGTAAGCAAAGCCCAGCCCGTGCTGCTCAGTGGTTGAGCACCAACCTATAAACTAGTACAGTGGTCGGCAAACGGCGGCTCGCGAGCCACATGCGGCTCTTTGGCCCCTTGAGTGTGGCTCTCATACAAAATACCACGGCCTGGGCGAGTCTATTTTAAAGAAGTGGCGTTAGAAGAAGTTTAAGTTTAAAAAATTGGGCTCTCAAAAGCAATTTCAATCGTTGTACTGTTGATATTTGGCTCTGTTGAATAATGAGTTTGCCGACCACTGAACTAGGAGGTCATGGTTCGATTCCTGGTCAAAGCACATGCCCGTGTTGTGGGCTCAATCCCCAGTGTGGGGAGTGCAGGTGGTAGCAGATCAGATTCTCTCTCATCACGGATGTCTCTCTCTCTCTCTCCCTCTTCCTTCCTCTCTGAAATCAATAAAAATATATTTAAAAGAAAAGATTATAAGAAAATGGAAAAACAAAAAATGAATTACTACATAAAGTGTTGTGAAATTCATGGAGAAAATTTTAAAGAATGCTGACAGCTTTGTTATAGTATGTCTTGGCCACAAAAGAATCAAAGAATGGTATTTTAAGGGGGAAAAATTTTTGGTCAAGATTTTTAAGCTAAACTGAAGTGATGAGAGAGTCAAATTCCTTTTTATTCAAATAGCAAAATTTCTTGCCACCATTCGTGGAACTATGGTAAGGAAGTTTAGTGTGAGTAGGAGGTAGGTACAGAGAGAAGCTGATGGAAAGCTGTGGGCTGTTCATGCATACAGCTAGTGTGACACAAACTTGTAATGGTGACCCATTTATTAGCTGAAATCACAAACTCTGGTCATAATTAACTCATAAACCTCTTTACAAATTAGTGTTTGAACCCATCTATTGAAGGCATATAAAAGACTTCTTTTGAATGCATTTTATGAGAAAACATTGATTTGTCCCATTTTACACAGAAGGTTCTAGCAATTACAGAGTAAAAATAATTTTAGGTGGTTTACTCCCTGTAAATCATGCACATTACACCTACATGGTTCTCAAATCTCCTGACTGGGAGAATAAACATGACAGTGATGTACATATCCATGTATAATACACACACCACAAAGTGCTTACTTCAGGCCATATTAAAGTGGTAGAGGATAGGAGAATAACTGTCTTTAATCATCTCTAAAAAACTCAGTTCATTAGAAAGCTTTTTGTGTTTCTTCTAGAGGGGTAGATAATAGACAGATATCAACTTTATCATTAACTTAGATTATTCTTAACCTAATTATTTAAAGGAACATAATTTGGCCCTAGCTGGTTTGGCTCAGTGGGTAGAGTGCTGGCCTGTGGACTGAAGAGTCCCGGGTTTGATTCCGGCCAAGGGCACATGCCTGGGTTGTGGGCTCGATCTCCAGTAAGGGGCGAGCAGGGGGCAGCCGATCGATGATTCTCTCTCATCATTCATGTTTCTATTTCTCTCTCCCTCTTCCTTCCTCTCTGAAATCAATAAAAATATATTTTAAAAAAATAAAGCAAAAAAAAATAATAAAGGAGCATAATTTGCCTCTGGAAAAAAACATATTTTTATGAAGCAGATAGGATTCCTGTGGAAATAAACACGTTCTTCCGATATAATCTTATTTATATAGTTATCTTTTGAAGGTAGTCTCTACCAGATAACATACTACAATGTAATGTAAATAGATAATTACTAGTATGTTACAACCATAAATGGGATTCTATTGTGACTCATGTCTACAACTAGCCACTTTTCTAACATTCCTCTCAATTGATCAGGCAGGTAACCCCAGATGGCTATACACCATGACAGGATCAGGGAATGCTCCTGCTATTTAGATGTAGCAGATTCATAAATAGGTGTACTTTTTTTCTTAAACAAATAGGTATTATTTACTTCAACAAATACTCAGAGAAAGCATTTTCTCCTCAGCTTTGCTCAATTCAACTCTTCTTTATACTGAACCGGGAGAGTAAGGGAGTTAGTCTGGGAGACACTCCTTCTAAACATATTTATGAAAGTCAAAAACAGAAGGAAATTTATATATCAAAACCAGAGGAAAGGGTAAAAATCAGACAGATGGGAATGGGTGAGGAGAGATGAAAGTCTTTATTTAAAGAGGAAATGGTAATTAAATTAGCATTTCACTGGAGTTTTATGAACATAATAAAATCAAGTTTGAATTGAATTTTAAACTTTAAAATGTTAAATTTTCTAATTTATTTTTATTTAACAGCATTTTAGAGAATAATATACATTTTCCTTAGCACATGTCAAAAGGCATATCAAAATCTCATGAAATGTCTGTTTCAAAATTTACCCCTATAAGGCTATGTTATTTAGAACATGAGTATGTATATTTTATTTTATATCTGTTCTTTCTTCTAATTCTGACCATTCTCTCCTCACCCCATCTGGAGAATGTCTTTGTTTCTCCTTTTTAAAATGTTGGATTTCAATTTTGGTTACTTTAACTCATAACCAAGAATGAGTCAAGTTTTTAATGGCCGGTATTTTGAAAAGTGAGAGACCTGTTAATTTGGACTTCATGTTGGTGAAACAAATTTAGATATACATTTGACATTCACAGATATTTTATTTCCTGCTCTGTACAAAGGGGTCTTGTGCCTAATGGGCATTTTTGCACCACTGCCATTCATAGTAAAATTGATTCATTCATATCTTGCTATAAAAACAGTTGTGTATATACATAAAATTCTAGGGAACTATTAGATAACGGTATGGTCAAGATTCAAATTTCCTAGAGATAATAAATTTAGCTCATGAGAGACTAACACAAAAATATCAAATATAAATTACTAGAGGCCTGGTGCACAAAATTCGTGTATAGAGCGGGGGGGGGGGGGGTCCCCTCAGCCCAGCCTGCACCCTCTTCAATCTGGGACCCCTCGAGGGATGTCCGCCTGCCTGGGATCGGGCCTAGACCGGCAGGCGGACATCCCTCTCACAATCCTGGACCACTGGCTCCTAATCACCCACCTGCTTGCCTGCCTGGTCGCCCCTAACTGCCCTCCTTGCTGGCCTGATCGCCCCTCACTGCCTCTGCATGCTGGCCTGATCACCCCTAACTGCCCCCCTCCTTCTGGCCTGGTCATCCCTAACTGCTCCCTGCTGCCGGCCAGGTCACCCCCCCAACTGCACCCACCCCTGCCAGCCTGGTTGCCCCCAACTGCCCCTCCCACCTGCCTAGTCACTCCTCACTGCCCCCTTGCTGGCCTAGTTTCCCAACTGCATCCCCCGGCTGGCCTGGTCACCCCCAACTGCCCCCCCATCGGCCTGGTTGCCCCCAACTTCCCCCCCAGCCAGCCTGTTTGCCCCTCACAGCCCTCCCCTGCTGACCTGGTCACCCCACGCAGCCTGCTGTTCAGTCATTTGGTCGACCCTCAGGTCGGCCCTAGGTGGCTGAGTATCCAATATCTGAGGCTTGCCTGCACCTCAGGCCAGCCCTGGGCGGCTGGGCAGTCACCATCTGAGGCTTGCCTGTGCCTCGGGCCGGCCCTGGGTGGCTGGGTGGCTGAGGGGACTGGGGGCCTTTGGAGGCAGGCATGCGGAGCGGCCGGACCTCCCGGTGGGGCACCACCACCTTGAGGCTGTGGGCATGCCATATTTGAGGGTGTAGCAGTCAATTAGCATATTCCCTCCTTATTGGCTATGGGTGCTGCCATCTTTGTGAGGGTGTGATGGTCAATTAGCACATTCCCTCTTTATTAGATAGGATAGTTGTGGAATAGATGAATTTGCTTTTAAGTCAGAAATTCATTGGATGTTCTGAAAATGAGCATTCAATATAAATGTCAAATATAAGGCACACACACAAACAATCCTAAACTCATACATCCAAAGAGCTTGCCCGTGAAATAGTCATTTTGCAAAACAGTATGCTTATTCCAATGTAGATGCTGTTGCTCAAATGTTTAAAAATTCTCTGTAGAATTGTATCCACACCAGATCATATGCCTCCTAAAATATACCCATCTCATTTCTCTTAGGTTTCATCATTCCTAACTATTTTCTCACAAGAGTGCCTGCAATGATGCCAACTACAAGAATATCTAGAATATGCATCAAAAGTTTTTAAACAATTAGCATGCCATTACTTTGGAGAATTTACATGTCTCCATCATTATTTCTTTATTATAATAAACTAAAAGTATCTTCAGTAAAACACGAAACAATATAAGCAAATGCCTAAGTTACCAGAGGATTTATTAGAGAACCTGAAGTTGATTTTTGCAGAATGTAATGTGGTTACTAAATGCTGTTGTTTAAAAAGCGCAACATCCACAATGGCCTTTATTGAGCCCTTCACACAGTCAGACACTATTCTAAGCTTTACACAGATGTATCCTAAGTATTCTAAGATATCAATAATAATCATTAGGGGAATGTCAATGGATCACAAGTTTCATACAAAGTCACTTACTTGTGCCCTGACTCATGAGCGATGGTGAAGGCCAGGCCAAGCCCCGTGTCCTCATTGATGGTACAACTTCGGTACTTACTGCACATTCCACTGATGGGGGCGAACCCTATTGAAAGATCAATTTCAAATGTTAGTCCAAAGGGAACACACACAGATACCTCATCATTTCTTTTGTGCTCCAAATGTTCTGCACAGTTTTAGTTTAATGAATTCAGTAATTTGTTTTTTGGTGTGTTTTTTTGTTTGTTTGTTTTTGTGGGGTTTTTTTATTTGCAGGAAAACAATAAAGGTATATGGTTCTCTCTCATGTCCAAACAGATAAATGTAGTGTCTAATATTTTCTTTCTTCTAAAGATAAGATCATCAATTGATCCTCCTAATAACACTTTGAAGTTGAATATTGTAATTCTCATTTTACATACAGGACAGTAAGTCACAGAACATTTATATGCCTTATCTAAGTTTATTATTTGGGTCAGAGGAGCTGATGAAATGATAAACCAATGCAAAATGCTCACTTAACAGTAGTATTAGCATCAAAGCTCAGGTTTATTTTCTAAGAGAAAACACATTCTGGTCTATTTCTAAAGCATATAACATGAAAATGCTTACATAATGTGAATAGATTAAATTCATTTTTCTCCTGTTCACTATAATGTGATAAATATTCCTGTTCAAAAAACTAGTTCCTTCTGAGAACAGTTATAAAGTCATTCAAGCCAGTCCTTGACTGTATCTTGAACTACACGATTTTGGTTTCTCCCAAGTTTTGAGTCCTAATAACCAGTAGAACAAGCTACGTACCCAGTTAGTGCTAAATGCACACTTGTGAATGGACTGCTCTCACCTTGCCATCAGGGTGTGAGATCATTGGGGAACCTATGCACAGGCATGCATCATGGATGGCACCATTGCCACCACCACCATCACCATCAATATTGATCTAGATGACCATCAATTCATTAAACAAATTGTTGAATCCCTACTATATGCAGTAGAATACACTAGAAAATACAGTACAGATGTAAAAGCTTTAGTGCTCACTCACTGTCTTGTACAAATATAGAAGGCCTGAGTCCTTCAAAGCTCAAGTAACTTTTTAAAGGAGACACTGCTACCAAGGAGCACAGTTAAGTACCATGGAGACCAATCACATTCTCTTTAGCCACCCAGTTCTGCAGTAATGATGCTTATGGAATAAACCACAGCTTCTCTAGTTAAATAATTCATCTCATGCCTCAATGAGCCTCAATAGAGTTAAAAAGAAAAACACAGAAAGTAAGTGGGCTCCCCATTCCATGCTGAGCTCAGTTAAATAGAACAATACTCACAAGAGGGTACAGTGAGGACACTCCACCATTTAAGTATGAGGTCTCCTTATTAATGATCATAAGGGCCACCCACCCAATAGGAAGATTCCATACTGTGTTTTCAGCTCCCCAGGGGTGTGTGTAAAGCATCTGTTCATACCATACCTAAAGTGTCACATGGTTCATTCTTCCAGGAACAAATGTCAAATCCCGTGAGTAAGATGGCATGGTCATGCCTCTTGCCATTCTTTCCAATGAGGGCAGACTGCCACTGACAAAAACTATTCAAAGACTGGTCTGCATGATGGTTGATCAATAATCCTCCCTATGGGAAACCCACACAAATCAGAGTGTGAATTTGTCACAGAGATGAGAACGTTGAATCATTCCATTTCTACAGGCAAACACAGAAACAGAATGTTTCTAGGGAGAAAGGTCAGTAGAGGAAAAAACTTGGGCTAAGGTTGGTGACAATTGATTAAAATAAAAAAGAAAAAGAGAAAGAAAAAGAAGAAAAATGCCTAAAATCTACTTCAGGTAAATGCTCAAATATTTAAAGTAACTACAGAGTTTCAGTAGTGTAGTTTATGGTCAATTATATTTCTGCAACAAGGAACCTGACATTGGTTAGCAACATCCTTGTTTATCTCTTGCTGGTACCACCTTTACAAAAGTTTTATAACTTTTAGAATATAATTGTAAATTGATGGTGATAAAGTTCAATGCCTCCTCAATAGAGCATGAGAAATGTAGCTGAGTATAGCTCAGTTACTCCTCTATCAAAATTTTCAAGAAAGGTCTTGGCATATCATAGGTTACAATCAACCAATCAACCAACCAACCAACCAGTCAAATGAAAGCTCATTGAATTAATGAAGAAACAATTATAAGATTCTAAAGGGTGAGGTAGAATCCACCCTTAAAATACTTTTTTTTGCCTGGCTGGTGTGGCTCAATGGTTGAGCATTGACCCATGAACCAAGAGGTCGCTGGTTAGGTTCCTGGTCAGGGCAAATGCCGGGTTTTGGCCTTGATCCCAGTGGGGAGTGTGCAGGAGGCAGCCGATCGATGTTTTTATCTCTTTATCTCCTCTCTCTAAAAGTTAATAAAAACGTATTTTTTAAAAATAATAATTTTTATCAAAATGTTTGTTTAAATTATTGACATGGGTCAAGTTGAGGGTTTTTAGAGATATTCAACTCTGAGTGAATTAGGATGCTGGGGCTTCAACGTCCCTGAGGTAGGTGTAAGTGATAGGTTAAAGACAAAAGTGTCTCCCAAACAGCACACACCTTTGCTTCCTTCCTAAAATCCCAAGAATCATTTGACAAGTTATTAACCTCTGTAGCTCTACACACCTGGGCAATTAGATTAATTTTCCTTTTGTCTCTGACTCCTTGCCTTCCATGTTCATTATTGGGGCTATAGATAAAGTTAAAAAGGCACAGGAGATGTTAAAAATGGTCTGTTTATGCCCTGGCTGGTTTGGCTCAGTGGATAGAGTGTTGGCCTGTGGACTGAATGGTCCCGTGTTCGATTCTGGACAAGGGCATATGCCTGGGTTGTGGGCTCGATCCCCAGTGGGGGCCATGCGGGAGACAGCCGGTCGGTGGTTCTCTCTCATCACTGATGTTTCTCTCTCTCTCTTCCTCTCTTAAATCAATAAAAAATATATTTAAAAAATAGTCTGTTTAATTGGTAATCCCCAACTCAGAAAAATACAGCTTTAACATCAAAATACTACAAAGCAGTGAGTGTCGTGCCATGTAACACTTGATTATGTGTCCTGATGGTATAATTTACCCCATGCCTTTCCCTTATTCCACACCATAATCAATCAGAGCAGCTACATATTCCTTGTTTACTCTCTATAGTACCCAAGACGGTGCTGGGGAGACAGTAGGTTTACTACAAGAATTTTCTGAGGATTTATTTTCAAAATATCCTTTTGCATATATCTGCTATTACCCAGCCTATCCAACTTGCAAAATCCAGTTTACCCATACAGCTATTACCAAATGCACCTTCCTTATGAAGCTATGTAATATTTATATTTTTGTATATAATGTGAAATTTATATTTTTACATTTGTATTCATATTATATATGTATATTTAATATTTTGTATCATTATATATGCATATATGTTATATATACATGCAGATGATTATTTTGTAAGGTTTTAGTTATTTGACTATACAACCTTATTAGACTATACTTTCCTTGAGAGTAGGATCAGCATATTTTCAAATGCAAATTTCTAATGACCGGTAAGTACAAGATTGGCACATAGCAGATACTTAATAAGTGTATCCTGAATGAAGAAATAAGTGAACTTTGCCACTTACAGGTTCTTGTTCCAGAAGAATGAGGCTCACTACAACAATGTTTATATCACTTCCAATGGTCCCATCTTTAAATAGGCTGGAAACCTGTTGAAACATGCAAAGTCAAAAACAAAATCTGAAAGTTTCCAAAACTGAGACAGTGGGAAATCAATTAGTTATATTTATATGTATAAAGGCTTTAGTTTTACCAAATATATGTACAATGAAGCCAATTTCAACACTTTTTTTTCTCTCAAGAAAAACACACGGCTGTATCCCCTAGTCAGCCAATAGCGGGGAGTTCTATTCTTTCTAGCTGTCGTAGAGGGCCAGGAGGGATGGAGTCCTGACAGCCCCCCTTACCATGTTCATGACTGTGAGGATGTACGTGGTGACGTTCGCCTTGCCGTGCTTTTCCACCATTTTCTTGTCTGCTACCACAAGGGTTTCCACATTTAGGCCCCTTTGTGACTTCCCAGCTGATCTTCTGGGTCTCCCTGTGCTCCCGTATTCATCAAACCTGAGATAGGTGTCCCCTGTGGGAGGCTTGGGGGCATCTACAATGAACAGAAGAGCATTTGGAAGGGATATCAGTACAGAACATTAGGTGAGCTAGGCAGACATCTAAACCAGGGGAGGAGGAGGACTCTGTAACCAACACTTCACTCAGCTACTGATGCCATCCGTGTCTGTCCTGAGGCTCTGCACCAAGTTTGTGGTCAAGAGCGATTCATTCACTTGTATGCATGTATGAACAACCCATGGACACAGACAATAGAGTGGTGAAGACCTGGGGGAGGGGCTAGAAGTGGCCAATGGTGGGGGAAAGGGGGAGGAGACATAGGTAATACTCCAACAATATTTAAATTAAAAAAATAAAAGAAAATAAAGTCTTTGTCTAGTAAGTAAAAAAAAAAGATTCATTCAATAGAAGTCTGGATGGATGGATGGATGGATGGATGGATGGATGGATGGACGGACGGACAGGTGGGTAGAAGGATGGATTCAATAAATGAAAATGCTCTAAGGAGTAAAAGAAAAGATACAATTCTAGTGGGTCAAGAAAAATCAATTTTGTGAGCATAGTCTTTAAAAACAGAAAGTGCTCATTTTATTTTATTGTTTAAAAACTGCAGAAATAGGTATCATTCTTTGCGTCTGAATTCATAACACTTTATATATTGTTTTCTAAATAAAATTAGAAATGTATATCCTGTAGAATACTGCCCATGTCTTATTATAGTCTATTTCATCAACATGAACTTTAATGTAACACAAAATAAGTGGTCAAATCAGGTCTCTTGCCTGATATCGACTTAGTCATAGGGGAACAGCAGAGTCAGGTTGATATTTGAAGTATAAATATTTTGTAAGAGGGAAAGTGTGGGCACCACCTCAACAGAATGGATGCTGGCCATGGCCTTTGCGCAGAGCCCTGAACGGGCCTGTTGGGCCAGGCATGGTCCCTTTAGTCCAAGGGCGGCTGGGAAGGAAAAGGGCATTTGAAAGCCCAGTCACTATAGAAACGAATATGGAATTATTTTAGTGCTTTACCAACTGGTATAGTTTTAATAGTGATGTCCTCTCTCCACAGGGTGAAATTAAAGGAACAAACCAGTTAGAGGCAGATTTAAAAACTCAGATTGGCCATGTTGAAAGGTGACCTTGAGTTTAGTTCTCATATCTCACTGCCACTGTGAATAGCATTGCAATGATCAATACGACTATTGCTGTAGACCCATGCCGAAGAGATGTCTCTAAAAGAGAATGTGTCCGTTCTACTCTGAATGCAAAAACCAATTAAAATGGTAAAAACACGGCCTTTCATTATAGCTCCCAATCAAGACCTCAGCCATCGGAGCTCCCCTTCTCCAGGGGTGGGACCATCACCTGGCTGCCTGTCCAGCTACTTGCCTTTGAAATGTGGTTAGTGACAATGGAGGAAGTTAATGTTAAGTTTAATTTAATGTAAATTTGTATTTAAAAAGCAAGGCTTGATTCAGTTATTAAAAAGCTTAAGCATGTTCGGAATAACTTGAATATATAAATCTACTTTTTCAACCTTAAGTGTTATGACACCTAAATATAGATGGAGTATTTCTGATGAGAGTTTATCATCTCAGTTGAAACTGTGCTCTCAGTGCAAACTAAATACTAGATTTCCAAAACTTAACACTTAAAAATGTCATGTTACACTGATGACATAGTAACATGATATTTTGTATATATTGGGTTAAATGGAATATATTTTAAAATCTATATTATTAACATTAATTTAACCATTTTTAAATTTAAAAAATGTGCCTTTAAAATTACATTTGGGGCTGGCCTTATATTGCTGCTGGCACTGCTGGTCTAGAAAATGAGAAAGGCTGTGCCTGGGTCAACAAACATGCCCACAGGTCCAGCTAATTCCACTCAGGTGCCAAAGTTCTTATTTCCTGGGAAGTTTCTCCTTCAAATCTCAGAAGGAACACCAATCACCCCTGAGGATTCACCTCTGATTTCTTTAGTTATTGGAAGACTGGGTGCTTTTCTCATGAGCACAGAGATAACAGTGGAACCTGTGACTAAAATGTAGGAGATGCTATAAGAATGACAAAAAAGCATATAAAAGTCTTTCCTAGTTTATCCGAGAAAAATTGAGAACTGATCACCTAGTGTTTGCCTAACAGGGTGATGTCTGTTCCATTCCCCAAGACTAAATTCTGGGGGTGCTCAGTGTCTCCCCATCTTAATCTGCAAAGTCAGCACAGCCAATGGCACTCAAAGCCTGTCGAGCGCCCACAGAAGAACAGAAAAGAGAAAGTTTCCTTACATACATTTCTTGCGTCGTCCACAAAAATGCTGCTTTTGCGACCTTCGATGGTGGTGCTCTCCTTCTTGACTCCGGTACGTGTGGGGAGTGTGACTGAGGGTATGACCAGGATAAATCTGGCTGGAGCCTGGGTAGCCATGGTAACGCTGGACCGTCTCCTCGGCGGTCCTTTTGTACAGTACATGAGGATGGTGGCCCGCAGGTGAGCTGTAGTTGTGTTCCTGGGCCAGTAGCTGAGGTAATGGCGAGATGAGGAATTCATTTTTTCGTGTCCTTATTAGACCTGACTGAAAAGCCAAATACAAAGAGAAGATGAATGATTCCAGGCATGCCTGTCTTCTGTGTTGATTTTTAGCAACTGCTTATTGGCCACTTCCTGTGGTGCAGGCACTGTGCTAAATGCATGCACGTATCTTCTCATTTTACCTGCACCGTTAGCAGTTGCAACTCGTATCACTCCCATTTTACAGATGAGGAAACCGAGGCTAAGATAGTAAGTGGGAAAGCGAATACTGGCACTATGGGAAAGGAAGAATAATTTTCCCTCTTTCCTTCCAGGTTCTTGGCTGAGAACCCCATTGTCATAAAAATAAAAAAACCAACAAATTAACAGGAGAAAAACAAACAGATGTTTAATGACATGAATACCTCCTCTCTACATGGGAGATACTCAGGAAAACTGAGTAACTCCTGGAATTGGCCCAAGCCACTACCTTAAGTCTGTTTCATTACAGGCGTATCTCAGCCAAGAACCTAGAAGGTATGAAAAGTTGGCATAATAGAGCCAGAAGTCAGCCCAGAGGAACTGCTTGCATGTCTTGCTCCTTGAGCCTTCGGAAAGTTTGAAGTGGACAACATAACCTCTGGACTGAGCCGAAGCCACACTGTCTTATACGACATAATTGTTTGCAAAACTAACAGGAAAGCAGACATCCTGACCACAAGCACTGTGATTGTGGACTCTCTGAAGATAGAATCAGTAATCAGCATGTATAGCTAAAGAGTGACTCAACTTGTTAGCACCAGTAGAAATCTTTCCTTTATTCACGCAAACATTTCCCTTGCATGTCTCACAAAACCCCTTGTCCTCACCCTGTAATCAGGGCACAGCTTGGGTTTCTGCCTGAATCTGTGCCCCGGGACTGCAATTCTGTGAAATTAAATAAACACCTGTGGCCTCTCACTTTGGCTTTTTATTTCTTAGGTTAATAAGGGATAAGGAAAAAATGATTTTTCCTCCCCTACACACGTGAATGGGAGTTTGCACACACTCCTTTCACTGCAGTCTTCTCCCTCCAGCTGGCTTGGCTCATCACATATGTCTCAGCTCAAATACTCAGGACCCTGTTTAAAACTACCCTCCCCCACTTCCAAGTGATCTCAGGCCACGGACTACTTGCTCTAGTCTATCTTCAGTGAAGGAAACAAACAAAAGGCACCTTCTCCCCACCACCTGCGATGTACAATTTCAACATACGCACTTACAAGGGGCAGGCGCCGTGCTGGCATCCCTGGTGTGTGCCACACATTTGTAGGTCATACTAGTAAATATTGATTGGCTGCTAATATTTGTTGGATAAGTGAGTTAAAGAAACTCAGAGTGCAGGGGATATACGGAAGGGGTGCCAGTGCCTCCTCCCTACACAGAAGGAGAAACCAGAGCAGGGGAATGCCATGTTCAAATTCATAGAAACCATGAACTCTGTCCACGTTGCAGATGGGAAGCCAGAGTTTAAAGCAGTCCCTTCTTTAAACTCTCAGCTACCCTGTGAGCCAATCTCAGCTTGACAGGGCCCTGAAGAGGACCCTCACCTCTTCCAAGCTGACCATTGCAAGGGACACCATTTACAGTCTCCAACAGAGTGAACAGATGCAACTGTTTTTGAAAAAAAAAAGAAAAGAAAAAGTGAATGATCCTTGAAAGTCCTCCAGCCTTAAGTAACTTCCTAACTTGGTTAAACTCATATCAAAGGCTTAACCCCCATAAGTGCTATAACTGGACGAACCAGTTTGGAATCTTTCTTTTTTTCTTCAGTTCAGGAGAATGATAGGCAACTCACATGCAGAGAGAAAACTTCCATTTTGAGAAAGCAATAAACTAAAATAATTGTCATCCTATAGTGGGACAAACACACTGGGCCCACACAGCCCTTTATTTTTCAGTTCAGAGTGACAAGGACAACATCTAGAACAATTCTTTATAACAAAACTAGGATTTTACAGTGTTGGCTTTTAAAAAAGAAAACATTCTTTGGGGTGGTGGGGCGGGGGGGTTAGTTTGAAAACATGGAGTGTAACCAAATAAATGCATGGTATAGTTTAAGTATATAAACCCAGGACATCCAAAATGAGTGATCTGTTTGTGCGCTTGTAGAGTGTGTGAATGAAGCATTTTGAGTTACTGAACACTTGAGGTCCTCTGAAGGATCGGTGCCCTCACAGGGCTTCTGATGAAATGGGGGGAGCAGTAATTAAACAAAGATCACCAATGGGCTATGAAATATTCCTTTGTGTAAAGCATGCAGAAAAAGAGCATGCTATCTATGAGAGAGGATAACGGAGAGGGTGAGAAGGATGGGGAGACTGATTTGAGAGTGGGCGGTGATGGGCTGTGGGGACGGGCATTTTCGCAGCTCTTTCCTGAAGAGCCCAGTCAATCCACATTTAATCAGACTCTGTCAGCATCCCC
The DNA here is from genome assembly GCF_963455305.1 of Plecotus auritus. Taxonomy (NCBI): domain Eukaryota; kingdom Metazoa; phylum Chordata; class Mammalia; order Chiroptera; family Vespertilionidae; genus Plecotus; species Plecotus auritus. The sequence continues at coordinate 40,192,217 of NC_137785.1, read as the reverse complement.
CAATTCTTCCCAGCCTGGTGAGAGAGGAGGTCAGGTAGCAAATAAGAGCCACTGAGTGTTTTCAATCGGCAAGGGCAAAGTGCCCCTTCCATCCTTTCCTTATCTCCTGGGGAAGTTTACAAACCTCTGAGGGACTCAAGTCCCTGATTTGTAAAATGGGAATAATAACTGCACTTCTCTTAGAGAGTTTTTAAAGTTAGTCCTTTTAAGTGCCAAGAACAGTGCTCGGCACGGAGAAAACACTCAGTACATGTTTATTGCTGTTATCATTATTCCATTTGATTATTTGAGGGAACAAAGCAGAGGAGTCGTGCCTTGTTCTAACAGTGTGCTTGTTTTATAATTTCCTCCTTCAATTGGACCTGAAATTCTGGGAAGTGGCGTAAGTGTTCTGTTTATTGAGAGATAATGGAAGGACCAAACAAGGTTTTAAGACCTGAAAAGAGACATGACTTTGTTGTTGTTGTTGTTAATCCTCACCCGAGGATATTTTTCCATTGATATTTAGAGAGAGTGGGAGGGGGAGAGACAGTGAGAGAGAAACATCGATGTGAGAGAGACACATGAATTGATTTGCCTCCCACATAAGCCCTGACCAGGGCCGGTAATCGAGCCTGCAACCGAGGTACATGTCCTTGATCGGAACCAAATCCAGGACCCTTCAGTCAGCAGGCTGATGCTCTATCCACTGAGCCAAACTGGCTAGGACAAAAAAAAGAGACATATGAATGAAATTCTTACAAATGTAACTGAAGATAATGATAGAGGAGAGATAATAAACTTTTTTTTTAACCTGGGAGAGTTGCTTAACCCAAAGAATCTATGTTTTAGTTTTGATTTGTTTATTGGTTTGTATTGATGGGAATGAGAAAGGAAAGGAAATTGCTAAACTGTGCCTCTTAAACAACCTGATTTGGATCCATAATATTCATGGGTCAAAATGTTTAAATCCAGCTTTTGTCCACTCTGAAGGCCCAGTCTCTTACCTACCTGCCCAGTCTCTTACCCACCTGCCCTCCACTGACAGGAGGCAGCATTCTGGGGGAAAGAATACTTCTGATTTGCCTTAAAGAAATAAATGGATGGTTACTGCTGGGAGAAAGAAGTGAAGTGGACTTTTTGGAGAATATGGCAGAATGCACCATGACCATGGACTAGAGCAGTGGTCGCCAACTGGTGGTCCGTGGACCACTGGTGTCCGTGAGGTCTGAAAGGTTGATGGCCGCTGGACTAGAGCTCTCTGATGCCAGCCCTCAGTTTCGATGGGACGGTAAAGGCCCACCTCCTCCCAGTGAACACCTGGGCGGATCATGCTGAGGCTGCTCCACAGATGCTCACTGAGCACTCTGCCCGTGGCACATGTGGCTGCATCACTAGCAAAGGTGTTTATCCAGGTGACCCCTGACCTCAGCTAGGCAGGTAGCGTCTCCATGCACTCTCAGTCTCTATGGCTTTCTGAATCACACTGATAGTGATGGATTAGGGGGGGGGGGGGGGAAAGTCCAAAAATCTTGCTTCAGAAGTTCTTAGAAATGATTGGCTTTTTCCCTCTTTCCTAGCTCCTTGTTCAAACACTTCAGTAGGCTCAAAACAAATTATCCCTTTCTTTCACTCAGACCAACCAGTTTGGGCTCAAAACAATTATCAGCCAACATGGTTTTGGCCATATGCAATGGTTTATGGTACTGACACAAAGATGCACAGTCTCAGTCCCTTCTTCAAAGCACTGTAACCATAAACTGTCTGCGCGGGTATAGACCAAGCCATTCCAGTGGCTCTTAAGCGACATTAATAACATAGTGATGAAACTTATTTATTTGGCTAATTAACGATATTTCTATTGAAAGAACTACTTAATGACTTCAACAGCCCAAATCTCACAAGACCAGCACGCAGTGGCTCGCAACTCAGCATGGGGTTGAGATGTGTGAGCCAATTCTGTCCAGTGTCTGGCTGTGCCTTCCTCAGAAGGCCATATGCTTATAAGAAGCTCTTTTTATTTTTTTAAACAATGTATTAATATCAAAGGGGTTGGCATGTTTACCATAGTGTATTGTATAAATTTCAGTATTAATTTTAAAAATGTTAAATCCACAAATGCTCTTAAATAAAGTTTTTATAAGCAGTCAAAACCTGTGGTTTCACATTTATAAACGAATCCAAGTAGTTTAATTATGACTGACAGATTCTCTCTCCTTTTCTCCCCACCTTTCTCACTGCCCGCCTGAAGGAGCAGTTGTTCACTGTTTTCTACCAGACACTGCGCGTTCACAACATTCTGTCTGAGAAATTGCACCTGCCTCTCACAATAGTCCTATTTGATAAGCTCTCTTATTAACCTTTCTGTATCATACAGCCTTTCTTCACCCATAAACATGCATCCCATTAGGATTCAGGAAAAGTTCCGGGAACACTTTATTGCATAACTAAAATTTACTAAAAGAGAACTTGAATGTCTTTGTAAAGTTTTTTTTAAAGGTACATAAAATGAGGTGAAAGAATGTGATCATTAACTCGACTGGGGAAAATCTTTGCATAATGTACAGGTAGTCAAATCATCACATTATAAGCTTTCAATATCTTACAGTTTTGTCAATTATACCCCAGTAATGCTGAAAAAAGACAAGAAAGGCTCCAGAGAGGATAAGAACAAAATACTTCTGGGCTGGCTTAACTTAAGTGCTAACTACCTTTTACTGCCACTTCATATGGAACAGAAGAGCTGAGAGAGTCTAGAAATGAAGGCTGGGTCCAGAGATGCTAAAATCGGAGTCATCCCTTCGGCTTCCGCTCTCAGTGTTCACACCAAAGGGAGGGTGTCCTGTAGTGTCACTGAGAAAGCTTCTCCATGGATCTGGAGACAGCTGGCTCATCTGGAATGTGGCCTCCTGCACGTTACCAAGCTAGTTCAGGTCCAGCCTGCAATGTTCTGGTTTTCTCCCTTCTACTGCATTGCACGTACTTGCAGGCACGGCTGGGCTACTCTGCTTGGCAACAACCAAGGCATGTCCTCCTGTGTGTCAGAGGTACTCCACACATCTTCGGGAGAGTGATAAGTGACACCCCGACTTCTCTGCTCCTCCAATAGCTTATTAGACCCTGATCATCCATGAGGCCCGATGTCAGAGCTACATGGCCCGTACCAGCAGCTTGGTCACGAGGACTTTCTCATGGAGGGAAGACTAAGGAAGGGGCTATTTGACAGTCTTGTGCCACCCAGCCCTCTTTGCTCCAGACTTTCCTTTAGATCGGATCATTTCAAAGGAAGGATTCCATTTGGAAAACACATGACGGCCATCATGGCTGTTGGTTAATTATGAGGGACCAAGTCGAGAGAGCTAGCATGTCTGGATTTAATAGAAACCAGACTTTGCACGAACTTCACATGGGACCATGCAGCCAGCCTTCCCCCTGGATCATTCCAGGCTTTGGTGCTATGTCTGCTAATAACGGTCCTCCTTCGTCACGTGTCACGTCAACGTCCTGGGGAAGGGGGGGAGGGGAGGTGTGCATGCTAAAAGTCTGGGAGGATACAGTCATAACTCACATCCATCAGGGCTGTGTTTTTTCATGTCAATTTGGGAATCCAAATTTGTGCTCCCAATCTCAAATTTCCATTTCCTCCAAATAACATCCTACCAAATGCAGTATTATGTGGTTAACAATGTTGACAATTTTAAACATGCAGTTGATCCCCTGGGCCCCTAACTCTGTCCTTCCCTGTGTTCTGATTCCAGTGTGTCATGTATCACCCGGTCCTAGAGTAAAGCACTGGCCCCGTCTTTCATTTCCCTGTGGGCAATGCCTACCCTCTCGGGCTCCAAAGTCATTTTTCTAAAGCATCACTTTGCAGAGTGTATTATTCACACTGTATTATTACACGCTGAGTGCCAGAACAAGAAATATGGATTTCAAACAACATTGCAGTCCAGGTCCACCTAAGTCCAGTGCCTGGTCTCCTCTGGACCCATCTTCTATCCCTTTTGACTGAACTCTAGGTACACCTGCTCCATCGCTGTTCCATCTACAGGACAGCCACACTCCTGCCCCAGGACCTTTGCGATTGCTGTTTTCTGTGTCTAGAACAGTGATTTTCAATCTGTGTGCCACAAGAATGTTTAAAACATGCAATCCCTGACTATTTAGTCAGGGCACTGACCTCTTTTCCCTTAGATTGTAAAAAAAAAAAAAAAAAAAAAAAGTGACAATAGCTATCCAGTGTGAATGAATCAAAATTATTTTTTGTGAGACTGACAAAAAAATATATGTTTGGTATCCTGAAGAATTTTAATAATTAGTTAAGTGTACCATGAGATTAAAAAGGTTGAAAATCGCTGGTCTAGAATGTTCTTTTCCTAGATACATCCCTGCGTTTAGATTTTTGCTCAAAGGCAACCTCTTCAAACCACCCTATAAACACAGCAAACCTTGTCTTTCTCCATGTCAGTCAGCTTTATTTTTCCGTAGAACGCTTATCATTATTGATGGTGCATCATGAAACTGTTTGCTTATTGTCCATTGTGCCTACTCGCTCCATAAAACCTGGGCTTTTGTCTGTGTTGCTCATTTTCATATACTCGGTGTTTGGCACATGGTAGGTGCTCTGTAAATATTTGTGGAATGAGCTAAGTAAGGCATCGTGCTTGGTACGGGAGGGAGACATAAGAACAAGCAAGACATTGATGTCAACACTTAAGGACACATCTACTATGGGAGACAAAAGTAAGCAATCAATCAGATACATTAAATCCTTTCCTGACTCATCATTCTGATTTACATGCCCCTTGCATAGGCTTCTTTACTAGTCTGTACTTTGCCACAGCACTCAAAGGGTTCTCTCATCCTCCCTCATTGTAATGTAAATCCCTGCAAAGTGGAGATAGTGTGCCCTTGGTACTCAGATGGCATTGGCATGACACTCAAATCATCCTGAATGAATGAGGGAACATACAGAATCCTATGGGAGCACAAAGTCAAGGCAGACCACCTCTGAGGATAATATTCAAACTCTTGTACAGTGAGGAACAGCAGAAGGTTTTGAAGGGAGAAGCCATAAGAAACTATCTATGTTACAGAAAACTGGCTGGACTCAGGTTGTAGGGACTCTCTGCTTCCTGTAACAGTGAAGAATAAACTAATTTGATACTTTTTATTGTGCTTGGTATTATCGTGAAATATGTCAAAGAAATTTAGACAAGACTAGAAAATTACATAATGAACACACATTAGCTAACATCCACTTTGTCAATTCTTACTATGCCATCTTTGCTTCACATTTCTTTTTTAAAGAGCTTAATTATTATACATATAGGTATTCAAATATGGGAAGCTAAACTCTTCATATACAAATAAATGGAAGCATATGCTGTACTAATGGATAGACAGAATGAACATCACAAAAATGTCCATACTACCCAAAGCAATCTATAGATTCAATACAATTCCTGTCAAAATACCAATGGCATATTTTACAGAACTAGAAAAAATAATCCAAAAATTTACATGGAACCACAAAAGACCCTAAGCAGCCTCAGGAAGTTTCAGAAAAAAGAACATGTTGTAGGTACCATGCTAACTGATATCAAACTATACTATAAGGCCATAGTAATCCAAACAGCATGGTACTAGCATAAAAACAGTCATGTAGATCAATGGAACAGAATAGAAAGCCCAGAAATAAACACACACCTAGATGGTCAATTAATATTTGACAAAGGAGGCAAGAACATACAATGGGGTAAAGACAGTCTCTTCAATAAATGGTGTTGGTAAAATTGGACAGATACATGCAAAAAAAAAGAAAGAAAAAAGAAAAAGAAACTAGACCACCATCTTAACCCATATATAAGAGTAAACTTAAAATAGATTAAAGACTTCAATGTAAGACTCAAAACCATAAAACTCCTAGAAAAAAACATAGGCAGCAAAATCTCTGACATTTCTTTTAGCAATATTTTTTTTCTGCTATATCTCAGCAGGCAAGGGAAACAAAAGAAAAACAAATGGGACTACATCAAACTAAAAAGTTTTTACATAGCAAAGGGAACCATTACAAAACCAAAAAGCCTACCTAATGGGAGAAGATATTTGCTAATGATACATTAGATAAGGGGTTAATATCCAAAATGTATAAAGAGCTCATATAACTAAAAACTAGAAAAAAAAAAAACAATCCAATTATAAAATCGATAGGACCTGAATACAAACTTCCCCAAAGAGGACATACCGATGGCCAATAGAAAGGATGCTCAATGTCATTCATCATCATAGAAATGCAAATTAAAAACTCAATGAGCTATCACCTCACACCTGTTAGAATGACTATCATCAATAAATCAACAAACAACAAGTGCTGGTGAGGATGTGGAGAAATTGTCCCCTTGACCAGTGTTGGTGGGAATGCAGATTGGTGCAACCACTACGGAAAACAGTATGGAGGGTCCGCAAAAAAGGAAACTGTCTTATGACCCAGCGATTCCACTTCTCAGTATATATTCGAAAAAATGCAAATCCCTAATTTGAAAGACTATATGCACCACTATGCTCATGGCAGCATTGTTTACAATAGCCAAGGTATAAAAGCAACCCAAGTGCCAATCAACAGATGAATGGGTGAAAAATGCTGTGGTCACATACACAACGGACTATTACTCAGCCGTGAAAAAAAGAATAAAATCTTACCATCTGAGACAGTATGTATAGACCTAGAGGATATTATATTAAGTGAAATAAGTCATTCAGAGAAAGACAAATGCCATATGATTTCACTTACATGTGAATCTAAAGAACAAAATAAACAAAATTGGAACAGACTCATAGACACAGAAACATATTGATGGTTGCCAGAGAGGAGGGAGGTTGGGAGAATTGGGTGAAAAAGGTGAAGGGATTAAGAAGTACAAATTGGTAGTTACAAAAACCGTCATGGTGATGTAAAGTATAGCATAGGGAATATAGATAGTAATATTGTAATAACTATGTATGGTGGGTACTGGAAATATTGGAACACTTTTTAAAGTGTAGCCATAATGCTGTATACTTGAAACTACTACAAAATAACATTGAATGCAAACTGTGATCCTATATAATAAAACCCTAATATGCAAATTGACCGGACAGCGGAAGGACTGGTCGCTATGATGCACACTGACCAGTGGGGGGCAGACGCTCAATGCAGGAGCTGGCCCCTGGTGGTCAGTGCGCTCCCACAGGGAGAGTGCCGCTCAGCCAGAAGCCAGGCTCACGGCTGGCAAGCGCAGCAGCGGTGGCGAGAGAGGCTCTGTGGCAGCACTAAGGACCCCTTGGGAGTGGGCCTAAGCCGGCAGTAAGACATCCCCCGAGGGGTCCCAGACTACAAGAGAGTGCAGGCCGGGCCGAGGGACCTCCCCCTTCCCCAGTGTACAAATGTTGTGCACTGGGCCTCTAGTTGAAAAATAACAGAAAAAAGAAAAAAAGTAACTCAGTAGCGAATCAATTATGGTGAACATTTTCATATAAGATTAGTATAGTTTGCTATGAAAACTCTAACTCCTTGCTATCTGATAATCAATAATCACTACATTATTGGTGTCTCCTGCTATTTAAATTCTCACTGTCCAAATTTATTTGGTCCCTGAGTTTGGACAGGAAGGAATGTATGTAGTTGATGCTTAACATACACTTGCTGAAAACAGTGACTTTCCGGGTGGAACAGCTGACACGGGCCCTGTGACTCAGCTGGAGCTGCATGAGTAGTGTCTGTGATACTTGCAAGATACTGGAGCAACCAGCTTTGAAATAAATGGTGCTCTTGCATCCCCAAGGCTGCTGCCTGCGGATGCACAGCATCAGGAAGACATATGTTTATACTTGTTTCTGTAGTGCTGATGGGTTATGTCAAGCCTTCCACCCTACCTTGCCCTGCCCACCTTGGAACTGACAGCAATCATTTTTTAAAGAGACAGCTGGAGCTGGAAGCCATGCCAAGAACCAGCTGTTAGAGATGTGATGAAGTACACCACGTGGCGTCCACTGATTGGGTGGCTGTACTGAGGGGCTGGGTGACTGACTGGACTGCCCAAGTTCTCCCACGGGTGGTGTGGAAGAGCCAGAGATGAACACCATGTTGGAAACGGCTGGTCCCAATTTTCCTCAATTATTTATCTCCTCCTGCCCCTCCTCAATCCCCGCCTGAAGGTAAAACCAATGAAAATAATCATAGGATTATGGTATGTTAGCAATTATGTACTTTATCCCCCTGATTTTACAGGAAAAGGAAATGGGATCCAGAAAGAACAAAGAAATTGACCAAAGTCTCACAACTGCTTAGCAGCAGATCGTTCCTGCCTCGCTTTTTGTTTTCTCACCTACTTAATGAAGGGCCCTACTACTTCCGTAATTCTATTCTTTTTATGAGTTGGGATGACATGCAGGTTATTTACTGTGATGCAAAACACAATTTCTGCACAAGATGGCAAGCCTGCGTGAGAGCCTGGTACACACGGAGCAATAAACACATTTCTTGGTGGTGCTGCGTAGCATCAGAGCCCAGTCAGGGGCCTTAGAGCCCACCTTCAAGCTAGCTGAATATCAAGCTTAAAGATGTAGACACCTGTAGCCAACTCAGACCTTCACAGACTAAATTTCTAGAGTTTGAAAACCAGTCTTCCAGAATAGACTACAAACAGGTGCCTGCAGGTCCAACCTGGCCCTTGGTAGGGTTTCCCTCCCCACCCCAGCTTTATTGATGTATAATTAACAAAAATTGCATATACTTAAACTGTATATTATCTTCTGGTATATGTACACATTGTGAAATGATTCCCCAAATCAAGCTAATTAACATATCTATCACTTCCCATAGTTGCCATATATTCTGCATATGTGAAGATGATACTTAAGAGCTACTCTCTTAGCAAATTTCAAATATACAATACAGTACTATTAACTATAGTCACCGTGCCTCGAGTAGATCTCAAGAACTTACTCATCCTGCATAACTGAAAGTTGTATCCTTTGATCAATATCTCTCTATTCTCCCCCCCCACACACACTTTAGTCCCTGATATTACCATTCTACTCTGATTCTATGAGTATGAAATTTTTAGATTCCACATATAAGTAAAATCATGCAGTATCTGTCCTTCTGTGCCTGGCTTATTTCACTTAGCAAAACAAGTTCACCCTTGTTTTTGCAAATGACAGGACTCTCTCCTTTTTATGGCTGAATAATATTCCATCATATATATATATATATATATATATATATATATATATATATCACATTTTCTCTATCCACTCATCTGTTGATCCCATATCTTGGCTATTGTGAATAATGCTGCAATGAACATGGGAGTGCAGATATCTCTTTCTGATCCCAATTTAATTTCCTTTGGATATATGCCTGGAAGTGAAATTGTTGGGTTATATGGTAGTTCTAATTTTCTTGAGGAACCTCCACATTGTTTTCCATAATTACTTTGCATTCCCACCAAAGTGTATAGAATCTTTCCCAATACTTACCTTTTTGATAATATCTGTTCTAACAGGTGTCAGATGATACCTCATTGTGGTTTGGACTTGCATTTACTTGATGATTAGTGATGTTGAGCATTTTTTCATATCCCTGTTGGCCATTTTAATGCCCCCTTTTAAGAAATGTCTATTCAGGTCATTTATCCATTTTTATTTTTATTTTATTTTTATTTTTTTTTAAATATATTTTATTGGTATTTTACAGAGAGGAAAGGAGAGGGATAGAAAGCTAGAAACATCGATGAGAGCGAAACATCGATCAGCTGCCTCCTGCACACCCCGCACTGGGGATGTGCCCGCAACCAAGGTACATGCCCTTGACCGGAATCGAACCCGGGACGCTTCAGTCCGCAGGCCGACGCTCTATCCACTGAGCCAAACCGGTTTCGGCTATCCATTTTTAAATCAGGATATTTGTTTTCTTGCTCTTGAGTTCCTTATATATTTTGGATATTAACCACTTATCAGATGTACAGTGTGCAAAGTTTTTCTTTCATTCTGTAAGTTGTATTTTCACTTTGTTTATTGTTTCCTTTCCTGTGCAGATCCTTTTTAGATACAATTCCATTTGTCTATTTTTATTTTTTTGTCTGTACTTTTGGGGTCATATCCAAAAATTCATTGCCCTGACCAATGTCAAGAAGCCTTTCCCTTGTAGCCTTTCCCTATATTCCCTTCTTGTAGCATTACAGTGTTCAGTCTTACGTTTAAGTCCTTAATGCACTTAGCTTAGCTGTTGTGAAGGGTTTTGCTTCCATGAATGGGTTCAAATTGATGTTTCTATGAGACAAGCACTATAAATTTCCACTCCTCCATCTTGCTGAAAACACTCCCCATTAGTAGGTTTTCCTATTCAACTCTGTGTTAACATATTTTTTTTCCATGCAGGAATTTGAATCCAATTTTGCCATTTCAATTCAATTTTTCAAGAGAAGTCAGAAATTCTGTTTTGTATATACAACTATTGGGCATGAGCTGAGGCTGCCCCCTGAGGATATGATACCATTGTAATTAGCTAGTTACTAATAACAGGAAAGGAGCAAAGAGGGACGCCAGACATTACAGGCAGTTCACTTGGGCAGCTTCAGCAGGAAGCTGCAACCTCACACTCGCCAGGGAACCACTGGCCCATTCCCCACAGATCACTGGGGAAGAGACTGGACAAAGGGGAAATGGACGCATGTGCAGTGAAGTCGGAGTGACGCAGGGAAGGTGCTGCCCAGTCAAAACTGGGAACAGACATCATTGGCCCCGACGGCCAGGGCCACTGCAAGCCCGCAAAAAGTTGGAAATACATAATCCCCTAAACAAAGGAATTCTCTAGGCTCTGGATTCTTCCTTGACTCTCTGGCTATGCAACCCCACATGCAGCGGACTGAAGGACTGCAGTGGGAAACACAGCTAAGCTAGCCTGATGCTGGATTGGACTATGCCCTAACGTGGAAAGGAAACTCTGGACACTGTCTCTGACATTAGCCCTGCTAAAGGCAAAATGGGACTTTTTCTCTTGACGGGATAAAGGGAAATGAGACCTTGAAAACTCCAGGGTTTGATTCCATGCAAATAAAAATCACTTGTTCCCCTGTGTGAGTCTTGGAGAATTCTTCTTCTCAGGATATTGCAAGAAATCCATCCCCACTAGTAACAGGTGGGGACAAGGACCTAACCCCACCAGTAACAGATATGGCATATGCTCTTTAGTTCATCACAGTCCCCACCCTCCCCACTGTCCCACAGTCCCTTGTTACATTACTAGTCTGGTGCCTCCACATTTGGCTTTGCGACCTCTGCCCTAATTCACCCTATAGCTGATGCATTGTTTATATGAGTCATGTCTTATTATCAGAGACATTTCTTTTTTCTTCCTTTTTTTTACCTGCCAGATCTCCGAACATAGTGCTAACTCCGCAAATGTAGTTATTGACCCAAAAATATCTGGTTATGAATGAAGAGTCTAAATTGAGCAAAGGGGAAAAGAACAGGGATTTGGAGTCAAGTTCTGGTTCCACACTCAAAATCTTTGCAACCTCGAACCATTTGCATTCCCTCCCTTCCCCCCTTAGCCTCAGTTTCCTCACCTGTAAAATGAGAACGACATAGAAGTCTACTTTTGAGCACTGTTTGGGATTATATCAGGCAAAGCACACTGCTTGGTGACAGGCATTCATTAAGAGATCGATAAATGATCCCTGTTTGCATGGGACGGCAGATAGACACAGCTTTCTCAGAAGGTTGCAACAGAAGCATCATTTATTTACCTTGTAAAGCCTGTGAGTTTGCAAATATTTGGTGCCTTCATGCAGAAACAAACTACAGAAGCCTGCAAATGGGTAAACATTTCTGTTATGGGAACCAAACTTGCCTTCCATAGCATCCAAATTACTCCTCCAAACAGACACAGGGGATGGAGGAGGCGAGCCTGGGGGCAAAAATAGCCAAGGACCATTTGCATTAAATTAAAGTCATACCCTCTGTCCAGATTCAGCTTCAGAAGGACATAAATAAGACAGGATTGTCAGGCAAATGCATATGCTGTTAACTCGTTAACATACAACAGAGGGATTAATTAAATATGTGTGGTGATCTCCAAGCTTTCCCTTGGCTCTCAGAGTTTCCTTGGCTTACCCAACAGTCATGCAAGCTCTCTTCCTGCTACGAGCGCAGGGTGGCAGGGAGACGAGAAGTGGCTCTCTTGCCAGATGTTGGATCACTTACATCTGATGTCAATAGTTACACATTAGTCTGCTGTGGGTTAGGGATCCGTTTGCAAAGTTACTCAAAATGTCAGATGGCTCTGGCCACACTGTCCTAGGCTAAGCTGTACTTCAAGTGTGTGCAGGCTTCCCGACTGCAGATAAAAACAGGCGGCCAGGTGCTGGCAGCAATCTCAGTGCTCAGCCAGTGCGCACACACGGAGACCGTTCCGTGGAAACTCAGCGCTCACACTCCATCCACTGCCTGCAGTTTTCTCCACAGCCCGTTCTTTTATTGCAGTGTGAAGTGTTTTCAAGCGAATTGCTTTTGCTGTCATGTTTCTCCTTGAATCAGAGATTACAGGCTGCACAGCAGTGGGTTACCATGATCACATTAAGGAAATCGGCAGCAGGATGCTGAGTTCTCTAGCTTGTGCCAAAAAAAAAAAAAAAAAAAAGAGTTTTGTTTGTGTCTCCAACCATAGCTAAGATAACATGTGTACTGCGATTACAGCTAATATCTTACATTTATCCATCAGCAAGCACGCCTGTGAGCAAAACTGTCCCTTTGCTACCCAACAGGCGATTATTTACCTAAGGGCTGCTGCCCGCGTTTGGGTGCTGGGACCCACCTACGCAGCTGGAGTAAGAAAGACTGTGCCTGCTCTGATGTGCTCTGTGACTCCATCTCTCACCACTGTGCCCACCCCACCCCCCTTTAAAACTTCTTAAGCAGGCAGGCCTTTCTGCTGTTCTTGAAACTTGCCAAACCTGTTTGGGGCTTTCTCCGAGGAACACTGGAAACCCCAAGCTCTCTGTAAGGCTGAATTCACCTTCTCAGCAAGGTCTTCCCTGACCTAATTCAAAACACCCCTCCTGACATCACAAAGGTGGGCAGCATGGTTGTCATGCCACAGACCAGAACCAAATATCTGGGTTCAAGTTCTGGTTCCACTACTTGTGACCTTGGTTGAGTTACTTGACCTTTGTGCCTGCTTCCTGGGGATGAATGAAAGACACGGGCTTGCGATGAGCACTGAAGACAGAACTATGTAGAACAGTGTCCAGCCTACAGCCAGTGCCTGCCTGGTTTATTTCATTTGCTGCCTCACTACCTGCCAGTATTGTGTTTCTCGACAGACTGATTATTTATCTTGTCCCAGTATCATGTGGGGCAGCAGAGAGGAGGAACCTTGCCATGTTCTTGTCCTGATTTTTTGTTCCTAAGTTCCAAGCACCAAGAGCAGTGTCTCGCCCTGGCTGGTTTGGTTCAATGGATAGAGCCTGGGCCCTCAGACTGAAATGTCCCAGGTTCAATTCTGGTCAAGGGCACATACCTCCGTTGCAGGCTCCATCCCCAGGCCTGGTTGGGACACATGCAGGAGGCAACTAATCGATGTGTCTCTCTCACATCGATGTTTCTCTCTCTCTCTCTCCTCCCCCACCTCCACTCTCTCTAAAAGTTAATGGAAAAATATCCTCAGGTAAGGATTAACAACAAAAAAAGAGTAGTGTCTGATGCTTTTGTGACAAGACAGCAGCCACTAATGCAGCTGGCGGCAGTCAACTAAGTAAAGAAGTCATTAGGTGGAGAACCAAGGATGTGATTTAATAAAAGTAAGAGTATCCCAAGCTTTGTATTATCTGTTCCACAAAATGTATATAAAATGAAAGCCTGTAAGAAGAGTTTGGTTTTAATTTGTTTCTTTGGGGCAGGGGTTTTGGAAAACCCCCCACATGGTAACATGTAACTGTCAGTTTAACTCATTCACGAATATTGAATCTTTATAATGGACCAGGCACTGACCTAGGCCCTGGGGATCAGGAATAAAATGGTTCTGGCCCCTGCACCCCAGGGTGCCGAGATTCTGACCAGGGGGACCAACGGCTAAGCAGACATCACAAGAAAGACAGCCTCCTTTTGCCCTCCCCCTCCATCCCCCAGGAGCTGGGGACATCGCAGAAGGGGCACCTAACAAATTCTTAGAAGGACTTCTTAGAAGAGGGAATATCTAAGCTTAGTCTTTAATGAGGCTGGTGTCAGCCAGGTGAGTCAGGGGCGGGGGCAGGGTATCCAGGTGAGGGAGCAGAGGTGAAAGAGAAAGAGTGCTGGGTTGCCTGCAGCTATTTGATTTGTCAAGCATAGAATGGTTATGTGCACTGGCATGCACATGCTTTTGAGAGCAGAAAGGGACAGACTTTTAAAAGCCCTAAATACTAAAAAGATAATGTGTACCTACATGTAATTCCAAATAGAAATATCATTAATAAAATGTACATTAATCTGATGTCCAAATAGTCAGAGCTTTACAACTTACAAAGCAAAAAAAGCCATTATGTTCATTAAAGCTCAGGACTTTGAGCTTCATCCTGAGAAAAATGGGAGCGTCATCAGGGACTTAATCCTGAGCAGTTAATGTGGCTGCAGTGGAGGAAGAATTGAAAGGAAGACAAGAATCGAGACTAAGCAATCCCTCCGAGTCTACTGCCTTGGTTTCTGCATGAGAAAATGGCAATGGAGATTAGGCAATGGCAGTAAAAATGGAATAAAGCACACGAATTAGAAAAAGAAGACTGTAGACCAGGGGTGGGCAAACTTTTTGACTCGAGGGCCACAATGGGTTCTTAAACTGGACCAGAGGGCCGTAACAAAAGCATGGATGGAGTGTTTGTGTGAACTAATATAAATTCAAAGTAAAGGAGCGGAGGGGAGAGTAAGAGGAGGGGAGAGTAAGAGAACCGGATAGAACAGCCGGGTCCAGCCCGCGGGCCGTAGTTTGCCCAAGGCTGCTGTAGACTTACAAGGGTTTAATTATTGGGTTTGGGTTGTTAAGGAAGGTACTCAGATCTCTTTGGTAGGCAACTGGATAGATCAATGATGAAAAGAGCCTTTATTTCATTTTTGTCACCCACTCTGTTAACTTCCTACAGACAACTCCGTCAGCCCACCAACGCTATGCTGTCCAATACAGTCGCTACTACCCACATTTGTTTAAATTAACATAATTCAGTTTAAATAAAATTAAAAGTGCAGTTTCTTAGCTACACTAGACACATTCCAAGTGCATGTTGCTAGCGGCTACCACGTTGAACAGAGCAGAAAATTATATTGGCTGCACCATGCTCCCAACCTTCCATCAACTTCAATAAGTTGTCCATGGTCCCACACATTTATATTTTGTTTTTCTTTTTAAATTAAAAGATGTCAAACTACTTCTAAAGATAGGAATTTCAATCTACTTACACGCATAAATTCAATGTCATGGCATACATGCATTTGGAAGAATAGGGAGGCAGGTTTAGAAACCAACCCTTCATGATTCCTCAGTCTTAGATAAAACTGAAAGAGGCTTGCTCCAAACAAGTTGGAGCCTCCTAATGTCAAATAAAAAGTAATTATGGTAATTATGAGGGTGTTCCTGATAAAGTACCAATAGCCAGGGAGAGGGGGAGGGGAAGGAGTCAACAGTAAGGTTCTATTGATCTCCCTTTTAATACCTGCAAAGTCCCTATGAACAACCTATAATCTGCTGGGGTTAGAGGGAAAAAGAAGGTATAGGGGGGATAAATGGTGATGGAGACTTGAGTTGGGGTGGTGAACACACAATAGAGTGTACAGATGATGTGTTGTGGAATTGTACACCTGAAACCTGTACAGTTTTATTAACCAGGGTCATCCCAATAAACTCAACAAAAGGGAAAAAAATAATGGGAATGATAATATCTTAAAACAATAACAAAAACTACAACAACTATATTTGGTTTCAAGTTGAACAGAAAGAAAAGGTGTTATTTTCTTCATGCAGGTGGCAGGCAAGGGGACCCAGGAGTTTACTTCAGATCAACAGAGAGGACCCTTTCTAAGTTTCCCAGCAGCCTTACCAAGGGGATCTACCTCTATCATAGGAGAAGGTGGCTTGGTGATTTGGACAAAGGTGCCTCAACTTTGAGAAATGTAACTCATACTGCTATTAACTAAGAAAATAGTTCCATTGACTACCTGTGCTCACAGAAACTTCAGTCACAGAAAAACAGTCCCTCCCACATAGAGGATACTCAGTCATCATACAGGAAATTGTACAAAACTAATGAGAATCACTGAATCAAAATTTTCACCACATACTATGTGCCAGGCACAACTGGTAATATTATGGGGAAGAAAAAGTCAAGTGATATCACTCTTGGTCAGCTCCTGTCCAGGTCAGAGTAAAAGTCAAAGTACCTGTCATGGTCTCTATGGTGTTGTCATGTTTATTTTATGATTTGCATGATCTGAACTCATGCATTCTTCTTTGACTTCACTTCCTAATGGTCATCCTTCACTAAATGAGCACCTGCTATACCAGCCTGATGGCTGTTCTTCAAGATGTTTAAGTATAATGCTCCTGTGTAGGGCCTTTATAAGTTCTGTTTATTCTGCCCAGAACATTCACCCACACCTGCCTCACACCCTCATTTCCTTCATGCTCATGGGTCAATTTCAATAAGACCTTCCCTGACCCCCACCCCCGTATGAAATTCCCACCTCATCATTCCCCATGCCCACCTACCTGCTTTACATTCCTTCATAATACTTTACATGCTGATGACTGTACATGTGTTTGCTTATGGTCCATTTTCTCCCACTGCAGTATAAGCTCTAGGAGGGCGCTCACTTCAATTTGTGCACTGCTGTATTCCCAGTGCCTGGTCCATTCCTGGCATAGACTGGGCATGAAAATTACTTGTTGAATCAGTGAGTATTTCTGTCCTTGTTGAACCCCAGTTGGCAAATCCCTCTGCATTAAGTACCAAAATGGTATCTTTTTGATATAATAATAGCAATGCATTTCATTTACTATTAAGTTGTATCAGGCATTAAGTCAAAGTATAAATGTGAACTATTAAATCCTTTTCTATACCGACATGATGAGTGGGCTGGCATGGAAACTTTCAGACAGCATGGAGAGCTCACAGTGTCTAAAAGACTAGGGTCATTAAAGAATGTGGAGGAAAAGGAGCCACATGCTAACCTGACTAGCTCAGGGAAGGCCTGCAAATTCAGAGGACATTTAGATGGCCAATTGCCGGAAGCCAATTCCAGCATGTCATAACTGCAAGAGTTTCATCGAAAGGTTGATGGAACTTGGGGACTCAACAAGGGCTGAGTCACATATGTTATTGCCTGCTGGAACGGCTAAAGGCATTTCCCCAAACCTGAAAAGGATACAAAAATTGATTGCTTGTTGCCAGACAGCTCAGGGCATCTTAATCTACATATTATTGCCTCCTGTTGGCCAAACACCTGAACAGCCGCTGTACCAAACCCTACCCTTTGATGTGTATTATCTCCACCTTGCCTTAGGACAAATTGTTTCAATAAAAAGCAAGGGGCCCTGAGACAAGGAGAACTTGGTTCCTTCAGCCAAGCTCTTCTGCCCCCACCACAAATACCTTTCAAAATTATGTTTTGTCTCTGGACTCTTATTTAATTTACACACAGCCCCTTCTCCAGGTTTCCTGAACCCTTCTAGATGCTGGATCAAGACCACCGGCGTTAGCCAATATACATATAAAAAGATGTTCAACATCACCAATCATTATGGAAATGCAAATTAAAACCACAATAAAATATTACTTCACACATGTCAGAATGGCTATCATCAACAAATCAACAAACAGTAAGTGTTAGTGAGGATTTGGAGAAAAAAATGACCCTCATGTACTCTTGGTGGGACTATGGAAAACAGTATGGAAAGTCCTTGAATGCCCAGCAACTATGGGCATTTATCCAAAGAAATCCAAAACATTTATTTGAAAAGATATATGCATCCCTATGTTCATTGTGGCATTATTTATAATTGCTGAGATATGGAAGCAACCTAAGTGTCCACTGAAAGACATTTGAATAATGACGATTTGGTACATCTGTACAATGGAATAGTACACAGCCATAACAAAGAATGAAATCTTGTCACTTGTGACAACATGGGTAGACCTAGAGAGTATTATGGTAAGTGTAATAAGTCCGATAGAGAAAAACAATATGATTTAACTTTTATGTAGAATCTAAGAACTGAAATAAATGAATAAATGAAACAAACAAACTCATAGATATAGAGAGCAAATGAATAGGAATAAATAAATGGTTTGCAGATGTGAGGTGATTTGAAGGAGAGGTGAAAAAGTTGAATGGGTTAAGGCAGTGGTCAGCAAACTCATTAGTCAACAGAGCCAAATATCAACAGAACAATGATTGAAATTTCTTTTGAGAGCCAAATTTTTTAAACTTAGACTTCTTCTAACGCCACTTCTTCAAAATAGACTCGCCCAGGCCGTGGTATTTTGTGGAAGAGCCACACTCAAGGGGCCAAAGAGCCGCATGTGGCTCGCGAGCCGCAGTTTGCCAACCACGGGGTTAAGGAGTATAAATTGCCAATTATAACAACAGTCTTGGGGATATAAAGTATAGCATAGAGAATATAGTCAGTGATATTGTAATAACTATCTATGGTGACAGATGGACACTAGACTTATGGGACTGATCACTTTGTAAGGTTATGAATGTGTGATCCCTATGTTGTACACCTGAAACTAATATAATGTTGTATGTCAACTGTAATTTAAAAGTATATAAAAATAAAACTAAAAGGGTCCCAGTGACCATCTGGTCACATGGAAGTGAAAATAGTTGTCCAGAGGATGGCGTGGCTTGTAGAAGGTCATGGAGAGGCCAAGCTCTGCCTAGAAACCCAATGTGCAGCCCTCCCAAGTCAGTTACTAATTCAGCACAGTCTCTACTGCACCATGGACTTAATGTAAGGCTGCCTGGGGGTGTGCAGTCCACCCCAAACAGGGAGCCAGGCAGGTTTGAGCCAGCAGAGGCTCAGCAGTTTGCACTGACATCATGCTCAGCCCAGTGGACAGTTTTCTAAACCACGAGCTGCCATAAAATCCAGCCTGAAAAAAACACCTCCAATGGGCCGGGCCCGTTATGGTCCAGTGGCCTCTAATGTGACTCTCACTCCAGATCCATTCTTCCTTCCAGCATCCTCTGACACTGACAAATGTCCTGGCTATGAATCCGGCATGTAGCCCAATGGGATTGTTGCTGCTGAGATATTTGACTCGCGTTAACAGGGCTCCGCATGATTAATGATAATTTTGTTTGTTTGTTTTTTCAAGACCATCAACTTTGTTATAAAAATTTGCCCCCCAGAAACCATAAAACTTGTTATCACTGTACATTAATATACAAACTTAGCAGCCATTTGGGTGGAGTTGGGGGTGGGGAGGTACTGATCTCGCTGCCAAGAGATTTTTGAATATAACTTCACAACTAGGTTCCTGCACTTAGGTGTTGGTTCATAGACTATTCATTGCTTTGTATGTGGAGACAGCCCAGAGTCACAGAATAGGCAAGAAGTTAGTTAAGCCTAGTTTTCAATACTGATCATAGATTTCAGGTTGTTTAACTTCTCTTAAATTCAGTAGTCTCATTTTAAAAATGAGAATACAAAAGCTTTATTTGGGTGGCCGATGAGAGAATTAGGTATTTGTTCAATACTGGCACATAGAAAAAATATTAGTTATCAGTGTTATTTTGAGAAGAAAGTTTTGGAAGGAAGCAAATATGACATAGGCATTAGAAATTTGTGTCAAAAGGAATTGAACGTATTTTGTAATATCCTAATAAACAGAAAGGAGGATAAAAAAAGATCTACCAGAGATTAAGTACATCTGATTTACCTTAGGAATAAGAATAAAATAGCTTTCTCTTTTAACAAATGGTAAGAAATAACAAATATTGGCAAGGATGTGGACAATTGGTGGGAATGTAAATTGGTGCAGCCGTTATGGGAGATAGTAGGAACGTCCCTCAAAAAATTAAAAACAGAACTACCACATGATCCAGCATAAATATCACTTCTGGGTATTTAGTCTAAGAAAATGAAAACACTACTTTGAAAAGATATATGCCCCTTGTTCACTGAAGCATTATTTACATTAGCCAAGATATGGAAACCACCTAAGTATCCATCAATGGATGAATAAATAAAGATGTGGTACACATACACAATGGAATATTATTTAGCCATAAAAAGAAGGAAATCTTGCCATCTGCAAAAACATGGATGGACCATGAGGGCATTATGCTAAGTCAACTAAGTCAGATGGAGAAGACAAATATTGTATAATCTCACTTATACTAGTAAGTGGAATCTAAAAAGAAAAAGAACAGAACAAAAAGCCAACTCAGAGATACAGAGAACAGATTGGTATTGCATATTTGAAAGTTGCTAAGAGGGTAAATCTTAAAAGTCCGCATCACAAGAAAAAAACTTTTTAGCTATGCATGGTGGTGGATGTCAAACAGACTTATCATGTTGATCGTTTCGCAGTCATTTAATCATTATGCTGCATATCTGAAACTAATACAATGCTATGTGTTAATTCTACCTCAATTTGAAAGAAATAAAAATTGCACTGCTAACAAAAGATTCCCACCCAAAATGTAACTTAGAAGACATTTTTCAAGGAAACACTTAACATAAAAAGCAGGGAGCTCTTAAGGCTTTTTGAAATTCTTGGACCTGTCAATAAAAACTTAGTTGATTGATATTTACATGGATTTCCACATTTATTCCCCAAACTGCACTCTTTTAGCAACATCATTTCATAAAATACAAAATAGGATATTTTGTCACCAATAGGTGACAAAAAATAGGCACACATACCCAGGTATATATGTATGCATGTATGTGTATGTATGTACAGGTATACACACATATGTTTAATAAATAAATGCAAATTTATTTCTTATTCTTCTCTTTGCATTGAAAACTAATCTGCAAAGGCATATTTGTCTTTGAGGAATCCTATATAATAAAAGGCTAATATGCAAATTGACTGAATGGCGAATGACTGGTTGCTATGACATGCACTGACCACCAGGGGGCAGACACTCAATGCAGGAGCTGCCCCCTGGTGGTCAGTGCACTCCCACAGTGGGAGCGCCGCTCAGCCAGAAGCCGGGCTCATGGCTGGTGAGTGCAGTGGTGGTGGTGGTTGTCTCTCCCACCTCCGTAGCAGTGCTAAGGATGTCTGTGGGAAGTGGGCCTAAGCTGGCAGTAGGACATCCCCCAGGGGCTCCTGGACTGCAAGAAGGCGCAGGCCTGGCTGAGTGACCCCTCCCCCCACCGCTGGGTGCATGAATTTTGTGCACCGGACCTTTAGTTACTAATATAATAGAGATCTCTGGTGTTTGGGTCCAAACACACAGAAGTGTGGACACTGCCTTTGCAGAGCTGAGGATCTGAGGCAGCATGCCTTGGAACCTCTGGGGAGCCTGAGCTGATTATCACTGCACAGGGCACACACCACGATAGACTGCCACTCATCAAGTCTGGGATGATCCTGTAGCAACTGCCTTTATAAGCTCCACGGCTGAACCACTGCAGCTCTCCTCACACTTGGGTGTGCAGCATAGCTGCAAGGTAACAAGATCATCTGCACCTAAGTTACAACCCACGTTCCCTCCACATCCAGGCTCTCAACATACAGAAAATCATAGGCACAGGAAGCTGTTTGCCTGTGGCTGGTGAGAATATGGATCATCTTCCCTTATCAGCCTAGCTTCACCACAATCTTATTACAGGTCCAAGTAGTTCTGAGGAAAGAGAGACTACGCCACAGTACCAAAGGAGACCTCAGGAGAAACAAGAAACCATACCAACATCTTCTTTCCAACTGGATTATCAGCTGGTAAATGTGCGTTGAGATGGAGGAGGAAGGTGGGGAGGGAGAGTGTTTGGTATGGAGGAGGCCTAAGTGCTCTGAAAGCGCACTAGGTCCCTGGGGTCTGGCCCTGCCCCCCGCTGCAGCCGCACCAAGGACCCGGCTCCTCCAGCTGCCCATCCAGCGTGGCCCCACCATGGTGGCCTCACTGGTTCCTCCAGCCATGCCAGACTTCCTTCCCCTAAGGAACGAGCCATTGCCTCTACCCAGCAGGCTCGTGACGTTTCGTCTTCCCATCACGTCTCAGCTTAATCACAGCTTTCTTCAGGGCTGCCTCCTCTGCACCCCCCTCCACCAAGCATGCCTTCCTTGCTCCGTGTACCTTCCTTTGGAAGCACTTACCGAAGCTGTAATTGCATGTTTCCATGATTCCTTAATGGACAGATCTGCTCCCACATGATTATAAGCTATAAATCCCACAAGGGCAGGAACATACCTTTAAAAAAACAATCATTCCATCTCTTGCACCTAACCAAAGGCCCTGACATGGAGAAAGACGTGAAAAAAATTAATAAAAGGATGGAATGGACAATAGCAAACAGGACTCTGGAGAAACCCAAATTGAAAAAAGCCTTTGGGCAGTTTTAGATCCACTCTAGAGAAATGTGATGGATGGCTACTACTCTTACTACTGCCGCAGTTACCGAGTACCAGTGTTAGGAGTAGTACTTTCCAACGCTTACGAAGCACTTCCCACTGTGAGCTGGGCGGGGTGCCAAGCTGCTTCATCTCATTGAGTTCTCGAGTAGAAAAACACTATTAATATTTCGTAGATGAGGAAACCGAGACTCAGCAGAAGTGAAGCAACTTGCCCAGGGCCACCCAGCTGGTGTGGGAAAATGGGAAGGCCAGGGTGTTCGCTAACCATTTGGCTACCAGGCTGGCGCTCTAGACACAGCCTTTTGTCTATAACTCCCCACCACCCTCTGCCAAGTTGTACATTGAACCAAAGAATTTTTAATCTCTAGACAGTCCAATTGGGTAAATAACGCTATTGCCACTTGACTGCAAGGGAAGTCAAGAGGTTAATCGACTTACTGTGTTTGCCATAAAGGGAAATTTGAAATATCAGCAGAAAAAAAATCAATATGGCTTCAAACTGCTGCAAATTAAAAACAGATCACAGCCTTTTTTTTACAAAAATATGACTACATTTCAGCATAAAGTCATTTAAAAATAACTATTTCCAGACACCATATGGGTTATGTACCAGTTTCACATGATTAGTATAATTTCTGAAGGAAGTTGTTATCAGAACCACAAGGTTGAAAAATCATTTTAGACCAAAACCACAGGAAATATTCAAAGGTAAAAATCTTAATGGAAAAACAAATGCTGAAGGTAAGACGACTGGTCAAGAGAAAACCTGCAAAGAGTAAGTTCTGAATTCCGGCACACAGGGGAAATCTAGGTTCCAGGAAAACTTATGAGAAACAGGGATTGGTTTATTTTGTAAACCCAAATCACAAACCAGGTGGATTCCAAAAACATTATTATTTTCAGAGTTCGCATTAAACAACATCCCAGTTTTGTCCACTAAACATGTGCCAATCTGCATCGCTTTTCGAGATAACTCATGATTCCAGATCTGATGCTATTATTACCACAAGTACAGCAGAGAATAAAAATTAGTTTTAGAATCTGTTTTAGATGTGGGAAAGAAGAAAAACCAACATATAGAAAAGAGGAACTTGGCACATTTATTTATTCCTTTATGAGTGAAATTTATAGAAAAAGGGGCAGGATCCTCATTTTTCCAATTTTCCTAAGTACAAATATAAGAGGATGTCAGACTTCCCAATTGCTGTGGCTATTATGTTAATACATCACGTTAAGTTTTTCTTCTCTGTAATCGGTTTCATCATCATCACCCAGATGTTACATTAAAAATGCATAATTACCCCTGGCTGGTATGGCTCAGCTGGTTGGGTGTGGTCCCCTGCACCAGGAGGTTGCTTTTTTGTTTTTGTTGTGTTATTGTTTTTTTTTTCAGTCTCCGTAGAGACTGTCAAATATTGCCAGTGCTGACTATATTTCAAGTCGTCACGGCGAGGTATTGGGAAAAGTTTTCAATTAGCAATAATCACACCTCGGATAAATCTCATTGACTAAGATACTGCCACTAAGCAAAGCTTGGAGGTTGCTGGTTTGATTCCCATTCAAGGGCACATGCCAGGTAGCGGGCTCCATCCCAGGTAGAGGGCATGCAAGAGGCAACTGATCAATGTTGTGCTCTCACATTTATGTTTCTATCTCTCTCTCCCTCTATCTTCCTCTCTCTCTCTCTCTAAAAATCAATACACTTCTTTTTTAAAAAGCATAATGAACTCCATTCTGTTAACAAACTTAATAGATCCATATTGACTAGATACACAGACCTTGTAGAATTTAGAGTCATTAGCATATTGATATTAATCTATTCCAAGGAACTGGGTAAACCTGCCACTATACAGAGCCTGAGAAGAAAATAAGGGTTATTAAAAAAGATCCCCAGGAAATTCTGATCGTTAAGGCAGAGGTGGTTACACTCTGGTAACACAGAGATGTGCTTTGCTTTGTCCACCCAGAGCTTCTTACGAAAATGTTCACTCAGTCGCCCACATTAAACATGGAAAGACTTCACAGACTGTCCGGGAAACTCAGAGAAGCTGGTGACACTGTATCTCATTCCTGAGAATCTGGAGGTGACAAGAAATTGGAGGGCCCCTCCTGAGATGGGGACCCTGCCCTGCACACCACCGATCCCTCTGTGCCCTCCCACATGCATCGAGATTGTTTCATTTCCTCACGCCTGGCCTCAGGACTTGAGCTTGGGACACCTGGTAAAAAGAACAATAAGGGTATAAGAAACAAGCAGCAGCAGCCAAAAGTATAGCAAGAGACCAGGGGGTGGTGTAACAATCACATATTCCAAGGACGGGCAGGGCTTCCAGAAGGCCATGATCAAAATGGTCAAATACTTCTAACAGGCAACCTAAGGGCTGACGGCAATGTTCCCGCTTCAGTGAAAAGGAGACGTGGTAACTTTGGTCACAGTAGTTTTAAAGCATCGATCTAGACCTCGGTTTCTTAGCATCTGCACTATTGACATTGATCTTTGTGGTGTTGGGCTGTCCTGTGCGTGACAGATATTTAGTAGCATGTCTGGCCTTGACCCACTAGATTAGGGGTCCTCAAACTTTTTAAACAGGGGGCCAGTTCACTGTCCCTCAGACCGTTGGAGGGCCGGACTATAGTTTAAAAAAAAAACTATGAACAAATTCCTATGCGCACTGCGGGCCCAGGACGAGTCGGCTGCTAAGCAGGACAGGCAGCGGCACCCGGCGGGCCGGATAAATGTCCTCGGCGGGCCGCATGTGGCCTGCGGGCCGTAGTTTGAGGACGCCTGCGATACTAGTAGCTCGTCCCCTACTCCTAGATGTGACAACCAAAAATGTCTCTAAACATTGCCAAATGTCCCCTGGGGTCAAAATCGCCCATGGTTGAGAACTGCTCTTCTAGGTAGAAAACCGATAGAAATGGGTTAAGAAGTGAAAATTCAAGAACTAAATAAAGGGAGGATTTAAAATGTGTAGAATCCAGAAGTTTAGGTTTGATGAGAAGAGGTCATAGAATGGCTGTTGGGGGAGATGCTGAGCCCCCTCATCTGTGGGGCATACGTTTCAAGCCCCTCAGTGGATGCCTGAAACTGCAAATAGTGCTGTTATATATATTATGGGTTTGCTATCCATACATGCCTATGATGAAGTTTAATTCATAAATTAGGCACAGTAAGAGAAATAAGGGTTGCTTACACATAAGCCCTGACAACTGACCACTGACTGACCAATGGGAGGGTAGCTTCTACAGTGTGGAGACACTGGACAAGGGATGATTGGCATCCTGAGAGGGACAGAGAAAATTCATCAGGCTACTCATAATGGCACACAATTTAAAATGAATGAATTATTTATTTCTGAAATTTTCCATTGTGAGAACTGCAGTCAACTGTGGGTAACTTAGCCATGGATAACGGGGGACTGCTTGTGTACAAAAAGATAGTTTATTCATTTATATCCATAAAAATAGAGATGACATGAGCCTGTATGGTGGTCATCAACATGCCCAGCATTTCTTCTTTGGGGCCAGCAGCCACACCTGTTTGTGGGAAAATACCTTATACCTCACTGTCACTCCATGTGGTTCAGGTGTGAGGTGGACCCACCACTAGCTTTTTGAGGCTGTGCCACTTAACCTGGGTTTAGAGATGAGCCCATCCCAACCCACCTCAACCCGGCCGATGAGGGCCAGCCTGTGCACTTAGCTGGATCTCCTGGGAAAAGGCTGTCTTTAGTCTGAGATTGCTCAACTGCAAGCAAGTCAACCAGGACTGCTTGTGGTCATCCCTGCCATCACTCAGGGAGGCCTGAGGAAGCCGACGCAGAGGGAAGCAGGCCCAGGCATCGGAGAGAGACCCGGGCCTGCTGACCTCGCTTAGCACCTACATCCCTCAGAGCCAAAACCAGACATTCCCTTTTTCTTTAAACCAGGTGAGCCAACCTTTTCATTCTTGAAATTAAAGCTAGAGCCTAGAGAAATTCTAATGTTTTTATTTGATTTTCTCCCCCAAAGAAGATAAAACTAAGTGATATCAGTTGTGTTTTCTCAGTCAGAGACTCTACTACTTGCTGGTGTTAGGATGCTGAGATGTTGCTTCGTTCCTCTGACCTTCGGTTGCTTGAGTCATAAAATGGAGAAGATAACAGTATATACTTCATAGAGCTGCCTTGGGCTGCAAGTAAGATTATGCTGCCAGGCGCAAATTATAGTGGCTGGCTTATACCAAGCACAATACATAACACATGTCAATAGTTACTGTTCAGTATGCAATCATGACTTGATTATAAACTACCCAAAATAAGAAGCACCCATGTCGCTGCTGCTGCTGCTGCTACTACTACTACTACTCCTACTACTACTACTACCACTACTAATTAGTGATAATTACAACTACAACTGTAATCAGCCCCCAAAATTCTGTCCCTTATACAAATTAATTACAGATAACTTTGCTATCTACAATTTAGAATCCTACATGGATCTATCTTTAAGAGGATAGTGGCTTATATGAATACCTGGCCAGGCATCTCTCTCTTTAAAATAAGTACAAAGACTTTCTAGTACCAAGAAGTATATGGTGGCAACTGGTTAGAGTGAATTAATGTCCACAGCAGATTTCTCAAATAATTTAATAACATTTAAAATGGAACCTCTGACCCTGCACAGTGGAAAGTCCACCCCTGCCTGACCCAGGACCTCATAGAAGCTCCGCGGTGCTTATATCACATCCCCTTCAGGTCCCCTGGCTTCAACCCAACCACCATGGACAGTTCAGGGTGAGGTCGGACTTATATATCCAGATGACCACATCCCACCTCAAGCCTGCGCTGTGTCTCTTTGCATGTCTGCCTCATGGCTTTCTTCTATGCCACTGCCCACTCAGCCTCCAGCCCAGCATTGAGGATGGAGTGAGTTACGACCCCTGGGGTAATCCCCAACCAGTGGAGCATGGGACTCAGTGAAAGTCACTCTCCAGGGAGAGTTCTAGGAGACATCTGTGTGCTTCTCAAGAGATCTTGGCAGAACTGAGCTCACTGTGACCCCAAATAATCCTCCAGAAAGCACCCCAATACTGTTGTTTTAAACATGATAAATAATTCCTTATCATGTTCTCCCTGCCCTCTCACTTCTGGGATCATCTCCCCAATAAACTACCCCAATTCAGAAGCATCCAAATCCTTGTCTCGGGTTTTACTTTGGGAAAAAAACAAATTTAGACAAGAGTCGAGGCACAATGATCCAAGATAATCACAGCAAACATGTTTACTGTGGACCAGGTGCCATTTCCAGAACTTTGCCTAAATTAATTCATCAGTCCTTTGAAGTAAGTTATATTTTGCACCCTGCTTGAGATATGTGGAAACTGAGGTCCAGAGCACTTAAGTAACCTTCCACCAAATGGTGGAACTGGGATTTGAACCTGGTCTGGCTCCAGAGCTTTAATCACTGTTATACTGCCCTCATCAGACACTAGACTTCATGAGCTCCGTCTCCTTCTGGAACAGTGGCAACAGCTCAGAAGCAGAAGAACTTCAGTTATATAGTGATTAGCCAAGCGCCTAAGTTTCCTGTTACAGCACAAAATATGACCCACTACTGTCTTCCACCCAGAGTGGACCCTTCTACTGGGAGATGCCCCACTTCTGATCATTCTTGTCCTCTTCCTGAAGGCAACCCCAGAACCCAGCAGTGTTCCTTATCCTCACCATCCTGGGACATCCTTCCAAACAGAGATTCCCACACAGAGGACTCCTGCAAAGCCTGGAGTGTGCCTGGGAGACGCGGGCAGGAGAAGTGAGAAGGAGCCCGCCGTTGAGTGCTGCTGAGGTTACTAATGGGAACTGAAACCCAGAGAGTCCCATTTTAAGCCCCAGACTTAAGTAGCACATAAACAACTTTAAAAATCAACCTAAGTTGGAGAATGTTTATGTGCCTTCTCTTCCTTTTGCTATACAAACTTGCATTTGATCAACATGGATAATTAATCTGAAGACTAACAGTAGAAAAATACATTTTTTATAAAACAAAGGAAGATTGGATTAGCATTTGTTGCCCCCCCCCCCAAAAAAAAAACAACACACACATACAAAGCTTTAACTTTCCAGTTCTTATTTTTACAAAAGCATCCTAACTTAAGAGATGCCTGGCTCAAGACCAAGAACTCTGGCCATGGTTGAATGCCCTGAATTCTTTACCCTAGCATCTGGCTTCCCTGTGGGAAATGCCCCGCAATGTCATAAAAATACAATCTCTATCAAATACACATGAAGCAATTACTGGGCAATCACATAGTGGTACAGCATTAATAAGTATTACTTTTATAATCATCACTATAAATCATAACAAAGAAAGCTAATATGTTAACTTCTTATTACGTGCCAAGCATGGTTTAAAACCTCCTGCATGCATTAACTCAATTTCATGTTCATTAGAAATATGAGACACATAATAACAATGTCAATTTTGTAGTTAAGACAACTGATGCACAAAGAGGTTAAGTCACTTGCCCAATATCATATAGAAAAGACAAAAATATAGGAGTTTATGATAGGAGGGTGTTGGTACCTTTAAGAGGTGGAATGATGTAAGTCAAGAGAGACTTTATCCCTGGGCTAAGATTTGATATTATTGGAAATAATAATGCAAGCATACATGGAGAATGCTTTCTTTGAGTCACTTTGTTTAATCCACATAATGATATTTGAATGTAGGGAAAATTTTACCCATATTTGGGGGACAGTGTGAAGAAATGAAGATTTAAGCACGTTTAGCAATATAACATGCTATTAAGTGTCAGAGGTAGAATTTGAACTTAGGATTGTCTATGTTTACAGCCTGTGCTTTCATCCCACTATATTCCACTACAGTATGACATATGAGGCTGGGAAAGGGAAAGGGGGTGGGAGATCTTTGGGACCCATATGATTAAAAGTCAACAGTCTCCTTGCTTCTGAATATCCAGGTCCCTCTGCCTAGAATACAGTCTGTTGATGAGTTAGGTCCTTTGAACAACATCTAAATGATCTTCATGTCTCAGCCAGCATAACTATTAGGGGAGACAGAGTCATTCATGTTACCCAAAATGTTTATTAAGAGTACTTGTATATGTTAGATATTGTGAGGGAAATCAGACAGAGTCCTGCCTTGCAGTTCTTAAGGTCTAGTGGGAGAGATCAACAATACTCAAAGAATCACACAATTAAGTATACAATTATGAATGGAGATGAGTACTTTGAAAGGCAGAGACATGGTGTTGTGAACATGTAACCAAAGGGACTTGAATGGATCCAGTGGGGAGAGGGCTTTCCTCAGGGTAGAACGGAGACCTGAGGACAACTGGAGTTACATGGGGCAAGCTTTCATCAGGGTATGACCTCTGAAAAGTCTTCCACTGCTGGTTCTTGTAAATCAAAGACCTTGGTCTTTAAGAATCCAGTGTCCACTTGCAGAGGAGGAGGAGGAGGAAGAGGGAGCAGAGAAGAAAAAGCTATGAATGAATGAATCAAGAGCTTGAATTGAGTTCTGCATTCCTGTTGCAACATCATAAAACTCCATGAGGCAATGAATGTCTGTGACCAGAGAAGAGAGATAGAAGAGTAGATTTTGAGGATAACTTCTCAGGGTTATAAAATATTATGTTTGACAGAAAACAGATTTTAAGTATGAACCTCAATTCTACCCTACTATATTATCACATGGACCCAAGGTTTCTTTATAAGTAAGTAACTGAATCAATGACAGTAATATAATAAGAAAATAAGAAATAAAATCATTGAAAACTGCCTGTAAACTCCATAGCTAAATATTTTTTTAAAAATCAACATGAAAGAGAAATGAAGATGGCAGCATAGGTAAACACCTAAACTGCTGCCTCGCACAACAATTTCAAAACTACAACTAAAAGACAAAATGGACATCATCCAGAACCACAGGAAAGCTTGCTGAGTGGAAATTCTCCAACTAGAAGGAAAGAGAAAAGCACATTGAGACTCAGAGGAGCTGCAAAATGCTGAGGTAGAGAGACGCGAGCGTGAAGAGGACTGGCGGCTGAGTGCGTGGCTGGTTTTCTCAAGCGGGAGGGAGATGGAAGCTCCCGACTGCAATGAACTCCAGTTCCGGGTGAAACTCTGGGAACCCAGACTCATTTGGGGGGAATCTGGACTGTCAGAAAAAGAGAAAAGCACACTGAGACTCAGGGGAGCTGTGGAAAGCAGAGGTACCGAGGCGCATGCACAGAGAGGGCAGGGAACTGAGTGAGTGGCTGGCTTTCTCAAGCGGGAGGGAGACAGAAGCTCCCAACTGCACTGAACTCCAGTTCAGGGTAAGACTCTGGGAACCCAGACTCATTCGGGGAGAAACTGGACTGTCTGGCAGAGGGCCAAACTCCAGGGAAGCTTACTCTCAGAGGTGCTTGCAGCAATTACCGAGGGACACTAAGACCCAGGGACCTCATAGGGCAGGGCTGACGGGAAGCCAAGGCTGTCTGCTCCACCCTGAGACTCTGCCCCATCCAAGCTGAGCACAGAAGCTTTTGCAAGACTTGTCTCATAAGGGTGTATCCAGCACAGAAGTTTTCCCAGCATAGACACAGCTGATCCTTACAGCCAATTGGCCTGGAGGTCAATTCCTCCCAGTGATACCAACAACAATCAAGACTTAACTACAACAAGGCTGTGCACACAGCCCACAAAGGGGTGCACCAAGAGTGTCCACCTCAGGTTAACTGGGGAGGCTGAGCCACTGGGCCCTATAGGACACCTAGCACACAAAGCTACTTTACCAACTCAAGGAAGCAATGAAAATGCGGAGACAAAGAAACATCACAAATGAAAGAAATGGAGGAAAACAAACAACTGGATATAGAGTTCAAAACCACAGTTATAAGGTTTTTCAAGAATTTCCTAGAAAAGGCCGATAAATTTAGTGAGACCCTCAAGGATATGAAAAAGGACCAACTAGAAATTAAACATACACTGACTGAAATAAAAAATATTATACAGAGACCTAACAGCAGACTAGAGGACCGCAAGAATCAAGTCAAAGATTTGAAATACAAAGAAGCAAAAAACACTCAACCAGAAAAGCAAAAAGAAAAACGAATCCAAAAACTTGAAGATAGTGTAAGGAGCCTCTGGGACAACCTCAAGCATACCAACATCTGAATTATGGGGGTGCCAGAAGAAGAGAGAGAGCAAGATATTGAAAACCTATTTGAAGAAATAATGACCGAAAACCTCCCCCACCTGGTGAAAGAAATAGACTTACAAGTTCAGGAAGCGCAGAGAACCCCAAACAAAAGGAATCCAAAGAGGACCACACCAAGACACATCATAATTAAAATGCCAAGATCAAAAGACAAAGAGAGAATATTAAAAGCAGCAAGAGAAAAACAGTTAATTACCTACAGGGGAGCACCCATACAACTGTCAGCTGATTTCTCAACAGAAACTATGCAGGCCAGAAGGGAGTGGCAAGAAATATTCAAAGTGATGAATAGCAAGAACCTACAACCAAGATTACTCTACCCAGCAAAGCTATCATTCAGAATTGAAGGGCAGATAAAGAGCTTCACAGATAAGAAAAAGCTAAAGGAGTTCATCAACACCAAAACAGTATTATAGGAAATGCTGAAAGGCATTCTTTAAAAAGAGGAAGAAGAAGAAAAAAGTAAAGATAAAAATTATGAACAACAAATATATATCTATCAACAAGTGAATAAAAAATCTGATGAACAGAATAAACTGGTGAATATAATAGAATCAGGGGCATAGAAAGGGAGTGGACTGACAATTCTCGGGGGGAAAAGGGTGTGGGGGAGTGCAGGAAGAGACTGGACAAAAATCGTACATCTATGGATGAGGACAGTGGGAGGGAGGTAAGGGCAGAGGGTGGGTTGGGAACTGGGTGGAGGGGAGCTAAGGGGGGAAAAAAGAGGAACAATTGTAATAATCTGAACAATAAAGATTAAATTAAAAAAATAAAAAATAAAAATAAAAATCAACATGAGAAACAATAGCAAACATGACTTGATTCTCAAATACAGGGTAGATGGGACTTTTAATAATGCGAAAGTTCTTTGTTTGCTTATCCTGTTTGTATAATGAAAGGCTATAAATTCTCAAAGCCCAGTACAGGTCATTCTATCCATGTACTTTTCAAATGCGTTTCTGACACAGTCCACTCTGTGATTCTTTGCATCTAGTGTGACTGATTCTGTGCCAGGATCTGAGACTGCAAAGATTATGATCTGACCTCTTTCCTTAAGGAGTTACCTATCTCATGGGGATGATAGCCAAGCCAGCAGGTCATTGCAATACAGCATAATGACAAAGGTAAGCCAGAGAGTACAAAGAATGAGTCCTTAACTCAGTGCAGGAGCATCAGAGAAGATTTCTTTGGTGAAAAGGATATTTGAACAAAATCTTAACAAGGCCAGTTCCTCCAGAAAACAATGTTTTTAGCGCTGCTGTTAATCACCTTAGCCATTGGTGAGGAAAATAATTCCAAGTGATCTTGGGCAGATCAGCTGTGACTAAAAGTGGCATTGATGTGCAGATAGGGGGAATACAAAGGACAGGGGAAATTTAAGACTTTGTCTTGAAGCAGCATCTGGCCACCCCTGTGCGGTCTGTCGGTATAGGGAGAGAAAATCTGGATGCCTCAGTAGTGTGTTGACAGCAAAGTGAACCTAAATTCAGGTCCAGACATCCCAAAATTTCAGGTCCAGACATCCCAAAATTTCCATCCTGAATGCAAATCAAGCTCAAACAAAGGAATTTTTTTCAATATTTTGAGCACCTCTCCAACCCACTTGGGAAAACCTCTTGCAATGTCCAATTAATTCAGTACACAACACCTCTCTAATATTCCATTTCTGCTTCTGTAAAATGGTGATAATAATGAACCCTAGCATGTGGTTATATTAAGACATAGCTGAATAACAAAACAAAGCACTCAGAACATATTTTAAGAAGAAGAAAACATTGTTATTATCAATTGAAAGGTAGTATAGCAGAACGCTCAAAATATTAGGCCCTGGACCAAGAAAGACATTTTTAAAACTTAACATATGTGGAAGGAATTCTGAAAGGGGGATGAAAAATCCCATTACCTTCTTAAGTACAACTCTTCATAAAAAATAAGATGGCGTTACATGATAATGATGAGTCCTCTTTGTCAATACCTGTGTGTTTTGTCTCTCAGTCTCTCACAGTGCCAACCACAAAACAGGTGTGCAATGGAAGTCTGTTTCTTTTCTATAGGGTCCTTAATAGAAAATTAAACTGAAACTATCTTACAGTAGATCATCCTTGATGACAACTAGATAAGCTTTATAAGATTTCCAAACCCACAGCCCAAAACACATCTGTTAATCAGATATTAAATGACTATCTAGACTTTGCAAA
The DNA here is from genome assembly GCF_963455305.1 of Plecotus auritus. NCBI lineage: Eukaryota > Metazoa > Chordata > Mammalia > Chiroptera > Vespertilionidae > Plecotus > Plecotus auritus. The sequence continues at coordinate 40,158,229 of NC_137785.1, read as the reverse complement.
GAGATGGAAACTTGAACATAATTTTCTGCTGAGTCAAGAAACTAGGAAGACAGAAACCATGTCAGGCTCCCAAAATATCCAGGACTTGAAGGGCCAACATCCTACAGAGGAGAGAAGTACAAAGAAGTGAATCCAATAGTCTGAAATGCTTATCTCTTTGAGGAATGTTCTACTTAATAAATGGTGCTGATTCAGAGAAGCTGAGCAGAAAGTGACAAACCAAAGTTTGAGGGGGCTAAACTAAGGTGTTGGCAGTTTCATGGGGAGATAAAAAGTAAATGGAGTTCAGCAACCACTGAGGAAGAAGAAAATTGGTAAGAACCTGCAGTCTCCCGTTGAGCCCGCCTGAAGCAGTGCAGCACAGGTAGAACAGACTATGGGAAGTGGAGTAGACTACAAAAACTGAAGTTTCACCCTCAAAACATAGATTGGATTAAATGGATCTGCCTGGCAGATTCTCCCTTACCTGACTGCCTCACAAGCTAAAGGCTCATCTGGAATCTCTATAACTTTTCATACATAAAGCTTACCATGTAATTAAAATCACAAGGCATAATAATAAACAGGACCAAAGTGGGGGTGAATCCCAGAAACTAGACAGAGAGGTTCAGGAGAAGCTGATATTGATGTCACTAGCCACTTTAAAGTAACTGAGGTTAGCATGCCCAGGAAAATAAATCACAGGGGAGAAAAATGTCACTCGAAAAGCAAAATTTATTTCAAAACTCATGTTTTAGAATGGGAGTTATAATCATTGAAATTAAGAACTCAGATGACTTCACAAAAATTCAGACTCAGTTAAAGGGAGGATTACTGTTTTGGAAAACAGGTCAATAGAAAGCGCATAATATACATGCTCTGTGTAATGTGAAAATATATGTATGGTACATGTGCCATTGAAGTCTCAAAAGAGGAGGTGAAACAACATAAAGCAGATGAAGTATAATGGCCAAGAATTTTCCAAAACTAAAAATGACTTCCAGTCACGTATCTAGGAAGCACTGAAAACTTCAAGAAGCCCTAGCTGATTTGGCTCAGTGGATAGAGCATCAGCCTGCAGACTGAAGGGTCCTGGGTTCGATTCTGGTCTAGGGCATGTACCTCAGTTGCAGGCTTGATCCCCAGCTCTGGTTGGGGTGCATGTGGGAGGCAACCAATTGATATGTCTCTCACATCGATGTTTCTCTCTCTGTGTCTCTCCCTCTCCTTTCCACTCTGTCTCTGAAAATCAATGAAAAAATATCCTCGGGTGAAGATTAACAAAACAAAGCAAAACAAAACAAAGTTCAAGAAGTTTAAATAAAAAAGAACATACCTCTGGTACCTGTATCAGTGATAGAACTCATTACCTATACATATAAAAGCCTAAGTGACCATTAAGACCGAACAACCAGAATGACCAGAATGACCAGATGACCGGCGGTAGCTATGATGCGCACTGACCCAGACCTTGCTGCTGGGCCCTGACAACCCCGAATCTGGTTCACCCGCACCCTGGACCCATACAGGAGGAAGGAGGGAGCCCGATTCCTCGCAGAATCGGCCATTGGTTAGCTTGCTGCTGGGGCCAACTTCCCGCGGTCCCTCTCCTTGGCCAGCTGGCCCCCCCAATCACCCTGATTGGGGGGGGGGCAGCCCCCACATTGGTCCCAATCGCCGGCCAGGCTGAGGGACTCCACCTGTGCACGAATTCGTGCACCGGGCTTCTAGTAATGGTAATATTTGAGAAACTGAGAGAAGGCAGCCAAGGACTTCTATATTCTAATCAAATTGGCAGTTCCTTGAGTGTGGCCACTTTGCAAAAATTAATTGCACTTTATACTCATTATCTGTGCACCTACTTATATTTATGCTATTCCAATTAACGTTTTGGAGCAGAAAGCGAAACATTCTTTAAATTCTATGCAGGATTTCAGAAGCACCTTGTGAACTGAGTGGCCACGTTTTAGTCAAAAGACTAAAGCTACATCACCTGGAGCCCTGTCCCACCGAAACAGACGGTGCAGAAAGCAGAGATAAGGAACTGCATTAGAGTCAAAAGTAGCATTTAACAGGGGAGAGGAACAAAAAACTGTTCACCTAAGCTGATATGACAGGATAAACAGTATCACAGACGTTCTGCTCTCAGTAGCTGACTCAACAGCCCAGGCTGACAGATTTACAATGGAGAACTGAATCCTCAGATCAAAAACCATGTGCTCTGTTTGGGGCTGATGACCTACAGTATACACTGAACCCCTTAAATCAACAGGTTTATGGCATTTACGGCGGAGCACTCTGACAGGGCTGCTTCATCAAACAAGCCCCGGCTTGAATCTGAGCTCAGCTAAAAGCTGGGCTATCAAAGGCAGGCGTTTGCTGACATGGGAGGGGAAGTGCTCCCTTTCTGTTCAAATACTCACTGGGAACCTTTCTCATGCTTTCGGGGGGTCTGGGAGGGGGGAGAAAAAAATGGCACAAATGTATAGAGACCTACATAATCTTTAAGACCCATCAGTGCGAGAGGAGACATTTACTCAGGGACTCCACAGCTCCTGCGAATGTTGCCCCAGCACAACCCTGTGTGTTTGTCTGGGTTGGATCTAAGTGGCCCACATAATACCACCTTCTTGAGGGACAATTACACAAACCACATTGCACAGCCATTAAATATGGATGCTCTATAATAGTGTCTCTAACTATTTTGGCTAAAAGCCATGTCTAAAAAAATTAGCATACATGTTATAACATGGCTCAGTGGACACACACATTGAAAAATCTCATTCAGTGCTCTTCCTAGACAATAACCCGGCGGAGTCTAGCCTATGTACTTAATGCTACCTGTAATATTTCTCTTTTTGCTAATGGTCATCAGAACCGATTAAATTGACTCATGACCCACTAGTTCAGTGGTTCTCAACCTTTCTAATGCCGCGACCCTTTAATACAGTTCCTCATGTTGTGGTGACCCCCAACCATAAAATTATTTTCGTTGCTACTTCATAACTGTGATTTTGCTACTGTTAATGAATCGTAATGTAAATATCTGTGTTTTCCGATGGTCTTGGGCAGGGGTCCTCAAACTTTTTAAACAGGGGGCCAGTTCACTGTCCCTCAGACCGTTGGAGGGCCGGACTACAGTTTAAAAAAAAACTATGAACAAATTCCTATGCGCACTGCGGGCCCAGGACGAGTCGGCTGCTAAGCAGGACAGGCAGCGGCACCCGGCAGGCCGGATAAATGTCCTCGGCGGGCCGCATATGGCCCGCGGACCGTAGTTTGAGGATGCCTGGTTAGGCGACTCTGCTAGCAGTTCCCAACCTGTGGGTCGCGACCCAGAGGTTGAGAACCGCTGCTGTAGAGCCTAAGACCATCAGAAAACAGATATTTACATTACGATTCATTAACAGTAGCAAAATTACAGTTATGAAGTAGCAACGAAAATAATTTTATGGTTGGGGGTCACCACAACATGAGGAACTGTATTAAAGGGTCACGGCATTAGAAAGGTTGAGAACCACTACACTAGTTGGTTGCAACCCAAATTCTGAAACAAAAATTCTCTATAATGAATCAGATTTTTTTTTTCAAAAGTGATGAGCATGCGCATTATTGAAAGTGCTGATTCCAAGGGTCTCAATCCCAGAGACGACGACTCTTTAGGTCTGGGGTGAGGCCTAGGAATCGGACCGTTTATCGGGCACTACAATAATACCTGTGTAGGAAGACCGAGGTGACAGCGTGACACATCCTTCTCTAATCGCATCCCTTCACTTTCAGATGAGGCAATCGAGGCCTAGAGAAGGGAAATGATTAGCCACGCAGCCGTGGGCAAACTACGGCCCGCGGGCCGGATCCGGCTGTTCTATCCGGTTTTCTTGCTCTCCCCTCCGCTCCTTTACTTTGAATTTATATTAGTTCACACAAACACTCCATCCATGCTTTTGTTCCGGCCCTCCGGTCCAGTTTAAGAACCCATTGTGGCCCTCGAGTCAAAAAGTTTGCCCACCCCTGGCGCTAGACTGTCCCCTAGACACTACCTGGGTGGCACTCTATACATATTTATTGAGTGTATTAATTTGGACACATTTTCAATATTTAAAATATTATTTGATTACATTCATATACAGTCAATGTGAAATTACATGTGTGGATATGTTTATATTTGAATATACATATGAAGACAGTGGGTAAACAAGTCAGCCTCAGGCATTATGACAGGTCCTTCAGCTACAATGAAAAGAAAAAAAATGACAGGCAGAGTCCATGCCCTCGTGACACTTGCTGTCTAGCTCGGGAGACAGGCCTTAAGGAAACAACCACATTCCTAACTACAAAAGCACAACTGGAGTTATGGGAAGAAAAGACACACCAACTTTTCCAGAGGACGGTGAAAAGACCCTGCAATGGTTGTTTTATTAAACCACCGCGGGGTGCCCAGGGAGCTGGTTAAGCATCCAGGTGTGTCTGTGAGCGTATTTATGGATGAACATCTGAGCCAGTACACAGGGTAAGGCAGATAGCCCTCCTCAGGGTGGGTGGGCTCATCTACTTGTTGAAGGTCTGAATGAATGAAAAGGCTGTGTAAGGGTGCCTTTGCTCTCTCTGCCTGTCATTGGATAGGAGCTTGGTCATCTACTGCCTTCTGACTCTGCCTGGACCTTCCACCACGGGCACTCCTGAGCCTCCAGTTCACTAACTGCAGATCCAGGGACTTCTCAGCCTCCAGAATGCACGAGTCAATTCCTTATAATTATTTACATATATGCAATGTTATAATATATAATATATATCGATGTGCTATATATTAATGAAGTATTCTATAATAATTATATATTAATACTAGAGGCCCGGTGCACAAAATTCATGCACTGGTAGGGTCCCTAGGCCTGGCAGACGATCAGGGCCAATCAGGGCCTTCTGGCTGCCAGCTGGGGCCTCCCTTTGTTCTGCGCCACCCCCTGGTGGTCCACACACGTCATAGCAAGCAATAGAACTCCTGGTGGAACTCCCTTGGGGAGACATTGCATATTAGCCTTTTATATAATATAGCTAATATCTATAATGCCCACATTGTTCTGTTTCTCTGAAGAACCTTCATGCTGAGCCCACCACCACGAATAGAAAGAGGAAGGGGGTGCACCTGACAAACAGTCACCGCCATTCCCCTGGACCAAGAATGTCTCCTTTCTTTCTGTAGAATAAAGGCCACCTGCTCCTCACTTCTTATCTTCCTGAGGAAACCCTCTCCTTTTCTGGCCTAAGAAAGTCAGACTCAGCAAAGGATTATAAAGTTAGAGTCAAAGCCGGGCAGCTGGAATTCTCCAGCGAGGGCAGACCCACTGCAGGGCAGGCGTGAGAAACCCGAGTCAGCATTGCCACCAGCCAGGAAAATTGGCCCAGACACCATTGCAGAAATACAACACGTTAAGTACATATTCTAAGATGTTAAGTGTAATCCTGTCATATACGATATATTTTTAAATGTTCACTGATTAGATTATTTTTGCCACTGAACCCCTCCATTATCGAAAGAATTTTATAATAGTGTGACTTTAGCTTTTAACGTCCTGAGCATAAATGCTTTTAAGACTATATTGACTATATTTTGTTTTGCTTTTGCAATCTGGTAATTAGTATAACTAGGAAACATTATAAAAACAAACCAGAGAGCTGAGACTTAAAAAAGTCCTTCCCCCCACCCCCCGCCTTTTTTAGAAAAAGGAAAGTTAACTAGCAGGATCTGAGCAAATATAATTAGAAGAAAATCCATGTGAAAATTTTCAAGACATAATCTCTTTCATCTTCAAGAGAAATATTCCATTTAGCATTTTTATTTTAAATCTGAGCTTCACTGGCAGAAGTGTGTAATTGTCTATGTAAATGTATAAATGGGATGCCTCCAAACAAAAATATCAAACTATCCCATGCAAAAAGTATTCAAAAGCAAACTAAAAATGCTGTGAAAATTCTGTTTGGAAAACAAGCAGTTTCAGCAAACTAGTCAATAAGTGAATCTTTTCTGCCTGTTTGCTTTCGCTATACGTGTTAGGGAACTTCGGGACAGGAGATGTTGAGACCTATACTGTCCAATAACTGTAACTGCAAAATCACACTGGATTATGTAAGATAAAAGTACCTCATTAATACTTTTGTATGGATTATATTTTGAAATAATATTTTCAATATATTGGATTAAATAAAATATAAAGTTGATTCTTGAACAAAGCAAGGATTAGGGGCACTGATCCACCACCCAGTAGAAAATCCATGTGAATTTCACCTGTTTCTTTCCTCGCCTTTTAAAATGATTACTAGAAAAATTTAAATTACATATGCTAGCTTGTGCTATATTCTACCAGACAGCACTATGCCAGAGCAAAGAGGAGATGGAATTCCATGCATCATAAAAAGAAAATAGAGGATTTTTATTGGAGGGGGGGACATTTTTTAAATGTTGTCATTACTTAAAAATAAAAATCCACTGCACACTAAAATTAGATTCATTAAAATAAACATCTTCAAAGACACAACTGAACTGCATATGAAAGTTGAGCGATGCAATCCATCAATAAGCATTCTTGGTTTACAACATTGGCCCACATGTCGTCGTCCAAACAAATCAAAGAAGTGGTTACGGCGTGTGAAGTCATCCTCTAAGCCAACCATGGCATCTCCCTCTCCTTCCAACTGCGCACTGACAGGCATATAATGTGCTCGCTTGTATTTGCTGCTTTAAAGCCATCTGCAGTTATTGTTGGCAGACATGGTGAGGTGTGTAATAACATGACAATTGACAGACAGAGCAGTGAATCAACAAGACAGATAATGCGTCCAAGATGCACTGGTAGGAACAAATATTGACAATGCTAGCTGCAGTAAGACTGTGCGGTGGGGCGCTGCACCCAATAAATGTTGATTCACGACGTGTGCGGGCAAACTGCCTGTGTTTACCGGTTGGCCACTCCGTGCCAAGAGCCCTTATTGCATTATGCTTGCCTGTTTCCTCTGTGAGACTATGAGCACTTTGCAGAAAGTGTCTATAACTTGTTCATCCCTCTCACATCGAGGACTTGCATTTCAAAATGACAGAAATTAAAGTTAAACTAGATTAACAACAACAACAAAAACAGTGGGGGGCGGGGGGATATTGTTCATATGAATGAAAAGCCCAAAGTGCTTTAATTTCAGGCACAGCTGCAGCTGGACATCAAGACTGGGATGGCCCTATTCTCAGGTGACAAGGTGGTTGCCAGCAACTCTGGACTTACATTCCATCCTCTTCACTACCCCCTTCCATCCTCTTCACTACCCCCAAGGGTGCCCCAGAATTTTATTTTATGGGCTCTGATCCTGTTTCATGTTTATCCCTGAACCAATCACTGTCCTCAAGGGTATCTGATGTTCTCACTGGTCACTATGGAAAACATGTCACCTCTACTGAAATTTTAAGGGTTTGAGGTAAAACTGGGGAAGGTAGGCTCCCAAGAAAAACTGCAATGTTTTTACCAAAAGAACAGGGACACAGCTGCTGGCCAAAAATTATAGGTGGCCTCTGCCAACTCTAAATCTCCACATCTAATATACACACAAAAGATACCCAATTAATGCATTTTTTTTCAATAAATGAATGAATGGATGCCTACAAAATATCCAAATCATGATGTATTCCAAACATAGAAATGATGTATTTGTTTCTAAATTACAGTATTTGTTTCTAAATTTGTTTCTTAATTACATACATTCATGGAACAAATGTTTATTGAGTGCCTACTATTTGCCAGGGACCAATCTAGCCACTGGGAGACAGCAGAGATGAAGCCCTGCCTGGCCCTCTCCGAGGCAAAGGTGGCATGTATGCAGTAATAGACAAGTGAAGAGTATAAAGAAGAAGAGAGCAGGGTGAGGGGATGGGGAGTGACAGCTGGCGGGGAAGAGCTTTCTGCAATGATATCTGCACAGAGAACGGAAGAGCACCGGGAGGGAAGGGAGGGAGCAGATGAATATCTTGGGGAAGAGCCTTCAATGTGCAAAGTCCCTGGAGTAAGGGCTCCTGGGGACATTGAAAGACGATGGAGTCCAGAAGGACTTGGGTGGAGCATATGATGGTAACAGGGATAGGAAATTTAGGCCAACGGGGCCAGATCACACAGGGCCTTGTAGTTCATGGTAAAAAATTTGGATTACATGCTGTAATGGAAAGACCATTAGGTGATAGAGAAGAAAAGATGATGGGGACACAGGAGATGAAAGAGAAGCATCAGACAAGAAGCTGCTGCAGGAAACCAGGCGAGAGGGTAACAGCGCCTTCGATCACAGAGGTCGCAGTGGAGGTGGTCAGAATTGGGTATGTTTTGAGTTGACCTATGAGCAATGAAATGTACGAGGATGTGTGTGTCAGATCACCAGGCATCTACATACCTTCACGGGCTGACACAATCATTTAAATTGCTCAGCCATGATGTTAAAAGTTAGACTCATCACTCCCCTGGTTGCGCTCTCATGGTACTTTAAACACATCTTAAGTATAAAATTTATTTCGTTGCATTTTCCTTAAGTGTTTATATTCCTACTAGAGGCCTGATGCACAAAATTTGTGCATGCGTATGGTTCCTAGGCCTGGCCAGCGATGAGGGCCGATCTGTGGGGGAACCGGCAGGGCGATTGGGGTGGGGGGAGGGCACCTGCTGGCACCCGCCTTGGCTGACTTGGGGCCTGCAGGCTGGGGGTAGATCCTGCATTGAGCGTCTGCCCCCTGGTGGTCAGTGCACGTCATAGCGACTGGTCGTTCCACTGGCCATTCTGCAGTTCGGTCGATTTGCATATTAGGCTTTTATTATATAGGATTACTCCCCACTCTCCCAATAGAATATCCTAGAATTTAGGAACCATATTATCACTTTTGAGTTTCCATAGTCTATCATAATACTAAGGCGCATAGTAAGCTGGGAATAAATGTTTGAGTTAGAAGGATGGATGAATGGGTGGGTAGGTGAATAGGTGGGTGGGTGGGAAAGAGGAAGTAATAAAGGAAAAATAAGAAATGTCAAGCAATTAGGTGCTGATAGCAAGGAATATAAGCCCCAAAGTGACCTCAACTTTGTTTGCCTGATATATTTATAAAGAGGTTAAGGAATTTAAAGGATGTTGCAAATTATATAGATACCAGTGTACTTCTCATGCTTAGATGATAGGTCTATTCAAGGAAGGGGTAACAGAGACAGGTTAAAGGACCAGGTCAGCTGGTAAGTCTAAGCATCTGAGAGAATTGGGCTCCTTATCTTGCATTCCAGTTAAAACAGAGCTCCAAGTACAGTGAAGAATTCATATATTTAGTAAATGTATCAATTCCCCAACTCCATGCAGGAGGCAGAAATATCTAATAGAACTTTATAAGGTTCTCTGGCTTGAGCACACCTCACAGAACACTAAGACCCTTCCCCATTTCATCCCAGAACTGCCCACAGCCCCCATTCCTATAGGTCAAGAGAACACACAGGGCAACGAACTTTTACCTATACACCACGGCCAATCCAGAAATAGAATCCAGCTGGTTAGGCTCCCTGCCTCATAAGAAGGCGAGAGTAATCCTATATAATAAAGGGGTAATATGCAAATTGACCAAATGGTGAAACTCAGTCGCTATGATGCGCACTGACCACCAGGGGGCAGATGCTCAACACAGGAGCTGCCCCCTGGTGGTCAGTGCGCTCCCACAGGGGTAGCGCCGCTCAGTGGTGGTGGCGGGAGCCTCTCCCACCTCTAAGGCAGCACTAAGGATGTCTGACTGATGGCTTAGGCCCGCCATGGGCCTAAGCCGTCAGTCAGACATCCCCCGAGGCCAGGCTGAGGGACATCCCCCCCCCCCCGTGCATGAATTTCGTGCACTGGGCCTCTAGTCTTACCTAATAATAGACAAACATGTAAATTGACTGTACCTCCGCTACGCCCACAGCCAATCAGAGTGAGTATGCAAATTAGAAGGCCAAAGATGGTGGCTGCCCAGCTGCTCCAGGTGCGGAGTGGCCAGGATGGACAGGATGCCTGCTATGAGAGGGAGGGCGGGGGGGGGGTGGGCGAAGGGATCTACAGGAGCGCAGTGCCGCAGCAAAGACAAGACTGCAGACTCCGGAGTCTGCAGCAAAGACGAAGACAGCAGACTCCGGCCGGGGTCTGCAGCGAAGCAGTGAAGACGAACTGGCAGGAGTCTGCAGCGAAGACGAAGATGGCAGACTCTGGCCGGAGCGAAGGCCTGGGTCCCGAGTGCCGGAGGAAAACCGGTGCTGGAAGCCAAGGGAAGGAAGGCCTATTGCACGAACCTCTTCATGAAACAGGCCTGTAGTTTTATTATAAATATACCTTTGTGTTTTCAGAGATCCATTTATTTTTTCAGTAGCTTGGTTAGCATGCTGTGAAATTCAAAAGCAAATACACATCTTGTAATGTATTTGCGGATAGTTTTGCTGCTGCCACCCAATCCACCTTAGCCCCAGGCACCTTCATACTCTGCCTCCCCAGCTGAGTTCTTCAAAAGTGGGTGAAGTACCTGACATCATTATTCTTAATGACACTAATAAACAGCAAGTATGCTCTGAAAAAGAAAAAGGAACTTACATAAATGCATCCTATTAAAGAGGCCACTTTGCGATGGTGCTGTATCAATGGTTCTTAGCTCAGGACAATTATGCCCCGAGGGGACACTCGGCCATATCTGGAACACTTTTGGTTGACACTGGCATCTAGTGGGTAGAGACTGGGGGTGCTAAGAATCCTGCAATGCACAGGAAGTGCCCCACAAGAACCCATCCACATTGTCAACAGTGCCCTGTGGAGAAACCCTGGGTAACAATGATGATTTCCTAAGCAATTTTAAATAGTGAGGATCTGAGGACACTGGCTCTTCTCCTTGGATCCATTGTCCTACCTGCCCCAGGAGGTAGCATGAGTGTTTGATGGATAATTTGAGTAATTGATGAATCATTTAAGATGACTACGATTCCAGAAAGGGAAGAAACTCATTAAGTGCTCACACCTGCTACAGAGTAAGCACTATAGACATTTTCTGTAGTTTTTTATTGCTGTGTAACAAATTACCACATACATACTGTACAGCAGCTTACAAACAACACCCATTTATTAGCTCTGCACGTCAGAACTCTGGGCACAGCTTGACTGGGTTCTCTGCTCAGGGTTTCCTGAGGCTAAAATCCGGATGCGTGCCAGGCTGCATTCCTCTCTGGAAGCTCTGGGAAAGAATCCACCCTCAAGTTCATTCAGATTGTTGGCAGGCTTTAGTGCCTTCCAGTTGCCAGCCGCTGCCCATTCCTTGCTGGCTGTCAGCTGGAGGCCCTCTCGGCTCCCAGAGGCCACTGCATGCCTCGCCACGTGGCCCCTCGAGCTCTCAGAAACGGAGCCTCTCTCCCATGTCAAATCCCTCCAGCTACGAACCACGGACTCTTTCTGATTCTACATGATGAGGTCAAACCTCCCTGGAAAATCTCCCTTTCTTAAGGTCCACTGACTTGAAGCCTTGATTCTACCTGTAAAACCCCTTCCCGGCAGGATCTAAATCGGTGATTGATTGAATCGTTGAGAGAGGGTATGTGTACACCAGGGGCCCAGAAGCTTGGGGCCAACTTAGAATTCTACCTATAGCAATGTATGTATCCATATCATCATCTCAATGATTCTCATAACAGCTCTTTGAAGTTCTCTTTTCATCTCCACTTTACAGACGTGGAAACTAGATGTTCAAATAATGTGATCATGTCCCAAAGCGGTCCCTCAGAGCATGTGTGTTGGTAAAATTGGCAAAGGGCACATGGGAACCCTCTGCATTATCTTTGCAACTTCTTGTGAATCTAAAATTATTTCAAAATAAAATGCCTTCAAAAAGAATATTGTCACAGAGACCACATAACCAGTGAATGAAAGAGAGGCTTCTACAATCCCATGCCTCCTGGAATATTAAATTTCTAAAGTGATAGCATCTCTAAAGCCCCTGACATTGATCTAGGCCAGGGGTTCTCAATCTTGACTCTGCATTAGAACCGACTGGGAACCCATTAAAGAATAGAGATGTCTGGGCCCCGCCCTCAGACACGGTGCTTTCATTGGTTTGGAGTGGGATCTGGGCATCTATATTTTTTAAAGCTCCGCATGCTATGAGTCACTGATCTAGACACTGTTTAATCATAAGTGGCAGTGCTAAATAGGTATGTTAAACAGAAATTAGTATTTACACACCAAAGGAATCTTTTTGAAAGAATGAAATTCGAGGGCATGAGTGGGGGAGGGGGGCGGTTGGGGAGGTAACGGGGAAATGAGGACACATGTAATACCTTAATCAATAAAGAAATTTTTAAAAAATGAAATTCATCTTACTTCAACGCATTTGACAGGAAAGCAAGGACTGCAAAAGCCTGAGATAAAATAAGAAGCAGGAAAATACGTTCACAAATTTAAAGAGAATGCATTTAGCTAATATTTTCTGTCTGCCACATCTCTGTGCCGATTAAAACAGATCTAAACTCAATAATTAAGGTGGAACAAAAAAAGGCGTTCGTTATCTATTCACAGAGAAATTCATGTTGGGTAACTCTCTGTTTGCATCCTGGAAATGGCAAAGTAAGATGTAAAAGAGAGATGAGAAACTGGAAAAATCAGAGAATGAACCCACAGACACTAACCAGCACTCCGGTGGAGGAGAACTCAGTAAATCATCAGAGAGATAATCTCCTTTTACTAGCTTATCTCAATCCCTTTCAAGTGCCGTCTCTCAGAGCAGGGCTGTGCACACAGCCGACGTCTAGTAAATTAGTGATGTGCACTAGATAATTTATATTAGAAGGCATGCCCCCTTGACTTGCAGTGGGAATAAGGGCAGATAAAATATTCCCAAGCTCAGAAGCATGAATAAGCAATCAAAAGAATTCGGCTGAAAATGAAATCCTGAGATACATCAAAGGCATCCCTTCAGGAGAGGTGAGCATGCCATCCAGACAGACCACTCTCGCCAGACTTGTACTATGGTATTTGAGCAGGCTCTGTCCTGTAATTGGACAGAAAAAAACCGTGGGAACAGGCTTTCATGGGAATAACTGGATGCAACTGAGGAGGAACTCCTGCATTTGTGCGCTGAGATCTGCAGGAAGCCCAGGCAAATATTTTTGGTTGCGAAAGATTTAATGTACAGGGCTATCCTTGGGCCTGTATATAGTTGGGCTTCAGTACGATTTTCTCTTAAATTGTTTATTTCTGATGGTGGAACACGGTGCAATTTTACCAACACACATGCTGCGAGGGACAGAACTATTCTTTGAACTGACTCGGTTGTGGGCTCAGGGAAAATCAAGATAGATGAGCTCTCAGTAACTTTACATGTTGCACAACCAAGATGATAGATGCAGTGATATTGGGTGGCTAATGTCAATATCAGCAAGCACATTTTGGGCCATAGCTAATGTCCCATGTGTGTTTGGTGCCCCAGCTTTTCACAAAGGATCTCTCTCTCTCTCTCTCTCTCTCTCTCTCTCTCTCTCTCTCTCTCTCTCTTTTTCTCTCTCTCTTTCTCTCTCTCTTTCTCTCTCTCTTTCTCTCTCTCTCTCTCTCTCTCTCTCTCTCTCCTTCTCCTTCTCCTTCCTCTCCCCCCACAAAATATAGAATTGCATGCAACCAAGAAGAACTTTATATATGCATGTTCTTTTCAGCAACAACAACTTGAAGAACCATTAACCAGAAGGTAATGATTATAAATGCAGCAGTTAAAAGGATAAGATAGATGTATATGTGATGAGAAAGGAACTCCAAGATATGTATTATTTTAAGGCACACCTCCTTCCCCAAAATACTTCAGGAAAAGTACTGACTAATGCAACTTGTCTATATTTTTAATGCATGTGAACACACACAACAGAAACAATAAACTCTGGTTTCAAAAAGAGCTCAGACTGATGGATAACTGGAGATCCCAGCTTTATACACCATACTCCAGACCTCCTATGCAGTAATTCACATAGCAATACATAAATTAAAATAGAAGGTAGCCTTGTTCAGATACACAGATGAATTGACTTGGCCCTCTGAGGCTTACAGACAGGTGAGAAAATAAATAAAGCTCAATCCCACATGCTTGTTGTCATATATGATACTAGAGGCCCAGTGCACAAAATTCATGCACGGGTAGGGTCCCTAGGCCTGGCCGGCGATCAGGGCCAATCTGTGGGGTGACCAGCGGGGTAATCGGGGGGGTCCTCGCTGGCACCTACCTTGGCCGGCCTGGGGCCTGCGGGCTGAGGGCAGCTCCTGCGTTGAGTGTCTGCCCCCTGGTGGTCAGTGCACATCATAGCAACCAGTCGTTCCACTGGTCATTAGACTTTTGATCAATTTGCATATTAGGCTTTTATTATATAGGATAGGTGACAACTGTGGTATTATTGCTGAGTAAGTCTCATGAGATACCAGCCACTCAAGGAAATGTTTGAATGATCTCTGGAGCTCAGGATGTCCTGTATGCTAAAGGAAGACTAGCAACAGCAAATTGCTAGAGACTGAGAAGAGAAAACCACAGTGCTGACATCACTGGGGACCTTAGGTCCAACCTTGCTGAGAGCTAGCCATCCTAACCCAGGGAGGGATGAATTATAAAGATCACTCCAGAGCCAAAAAACATTCTTTAAATGCTTAACCTAGTTGTAGCTGGAATTGTTCTGCTTGTAAATGCAAAGTCCTGTAATAGGTACTAGTAAGTAAGAACAATCTCTATATTTTTATTTACCCTAGCCATCCCTGCCTGCCCCCCTCAGCATACGTACTAGCATGGTGTAATTCACGCCATAAAGCAAAGGCAACCTTCCAGGGAGGTTCCAGTAGTTCTCCCCTGCCCTGAGCTGGCGCCTTGCAGACCCCTTTAGGACACTGACCCACAGTCCCCAGTGGCCAATGGAATCCCTGGGAAGTTTTCTCTCCTTTACTCAAATGGACATCAGGCTCTACCCAGGACCTACTGAACTTGCAGGACTGGGGCCCAGCTATATGTTTTTCCCCCCAAAGTGTCCAGCTCTTTCTGAAGTGTATTGAGGAAAAAAAAACATGCCATTGCAAACCTTGAATACCCATATGCCGACTGGCAGGAAATATTATTAAGGCCAAGGACTGAATCTCAGTCCACTCTTCTCTCCACCGCTCCAGGGTTAATGGCTCAGCAAGTGCTCAAATATCAACTATTCTTATTGTCTCCGCTGAAACTTCCCTGCCTGTGGGTAGTGAGGAGGACTGGCCTTAGCCGATTTGAAAGCTCCTTTATGGAAGAAGGTCTGCAATAATGACAATATCACCCTTTCTTTACCACTACCCATATTATTGCCAGGTGCCAGGTGCTAGTTTGAGCATTGCACATGGAGTATTTTTCTTTCCGTTAAGCATCCATAAACCCCACGGGGGACGGACTACTATGATCCTCATCTTACCAATGAGGAAATGAAGCCCAGAGAGGGCAAAATAATTGGACGTGGATCGTGCAGTTAAGAAAGGCCGGATATGGGACGTCGGAGTGGGCCCTCAAGGCCATTAGGCAGCACCGCTTTCACACACATGCATTCAGCCACATCTTTATTTGTGAAGCCTTCCTCTTTGATTCTTTATCTTTCTCCAATTTTATTTATTCAGAGTTGATAAACAGTGGTTAATTCCCCCCCCCCTCCACGCCCCCCCTCCCCACAAAATCCCTAAACGTTCTCAATGGGATGATGGCCAACACCCAAGTGCTCTCTTCCTGTCCCAACTGGCTGGGAGAGAGTCCAGGACTAAGCCTCCATTGCCACTTCCTTCCCAGACCCTCTCCTTTGTCCAAGGTCAAGAACAATCAGGAATGTGCCAGGCTAAGCGCTCATTGTAAAGTGTCCAATGCTATGGCTGGGCTATAGACAGCGTTCCCATGGCCACTTTACAGATGAGAAAACTGAGGCACGGAGCTCTGAAGAAGCTGGGAGTCTGATGCTGCGGTGGCCTCACAGACAGGCAGAGAGCATGGGGGAAGGAACAGTCTTGCTCCCTCCCATCTGAACAACCCTCAACTCAGCATAGGGGTCCAGTTCTCAGGCTAAAACTTTGGCCATTTTTACAAAAAGAGATTGGGTGGAATTTTGCTAAAAAAAATGTTGCTATATGCAAATAATTATCTTCACAACCCAGGTCAAAAGAGGGCGTACAGGACAGAGACAAAAAAAAAAAAAAAATCTTTCTACTCTTGATGAATCAAGAAATAACCAACGAAAACATCACTGGTTCGGATCAGCCTGTATCCAAAAACTCATAAATACAACCCAGGCTAATCCTCAATTTCACATGATCCTCTCAAGTGACTAGAAAGCTCCAAAGGGGTCTGTGTAATCCAGCAAACCCCTGCTAGCTAACAAGGCCCCACGAAGCAGCATAGCCCGCCTGTCTGGACTAAGGTCATTTAACTTCAGCCCTCTTATGAATGGAAATCGGCTTTCTAAAGACTACTGGGCAGGCAGTGGCCAGCAATAGACAACTCAATGGCTGAGCCTTCTGAGTCATAAAATACTTCTGAAAAGAGGAGATCAAAGCCTCCCTGCCACCCATTGAAACCTAACTGCTTCCAAGTTTCTCGCAGGGACCCAGGCTCTCTGGAGAACGGGCCCCTGCCGTCACAGTCTACAAAGACCACCACTCAGAAAGATACAATCTGGACATTAGGGCAGCCAGCCATGGAGGAGAAACCCACTTACAGTTTAATTGTTGGGGACAAAGCACAGAGCAAGGAAGGAAAACCAAGTGACAAAACTGGATAGAGGCTGGAGGGATCTGGTGGCAGCCGGGATCCTGGCACACATTCCTTGCTGAGCCCCTGATGCCGTGCTGAGGCTGATGCCTCCTAATCAGAGACCGGATGGAAGATGCCAAGAGGAACAGCACAGCAGTCTGCCACTCTCACCAGCTCAGGCCATTAATCAAAGGTAAAGCACTGATGTGTTACAGATCTGGGCACAAATGCAGCAGGGGGAACAGTTTTTTTTACATCTTTTCACTTGATCTTCATGTTGTGAATGGTGCTTGGTGTTGAGTTTCTTAAGCAAGGGGTACATTTGCCTAACTGGAACATGTGGGTATTGGATTTATCAGGGAGCAGTCAAGGGCAAACTATTTATATGATCATGAAACCCTTTTATTCCTGAAGCATCGCTTAACAGTTAGAAATCAATACATAATATTATATCTTTGGGGAATCATTGCTTTAATGACTTTCTTGTTACTAAAAGACTGCCAAGAGATGCTCCTTGAGAAAGGTTTTCATGACCAAATAAATTAGAGAAACTCTAGGTTTAAACAGAGTTAAACGAATGTCTTTAATGCAGGATATTTCTGAATTATTAATATGCTAATGTGCCTGGTAAAACTCTAAGAGGTGGCGTTGACCCTAACTTGACCATGTTGTCCCCTTTTCTAAAACCATACCCCATGGTTCTTTGTTCCAGGGTTTTGTTGTACCATAGCTCGGTTCAAAATAAAATACCAATTTCTAGGAATAAAATTACTGCTCCATTTCTCCCTTAAAACAAAATCCTAAGGGCTAGAGTACAGCATCCATTCTCTTCTGGTTTTACTCACTGTGCTACGGACAGTGCCTGACATAACAGAAGCTCATCAATAGTCCATCAATAGTCGTTGAATGAAAGACTAATCATTCAATGTGTTTTTAGTCACTTCTCAAAATACCCTTCCACCAACTTTCAAAAATGAGATCAATCTGTCAAACCAACAATAAATCAATAAAAAAGATTTTCCTGCATATCCAAGGTCTTAATCCAATGGTTCTCTACTGTTAGTATGCATTGAAATCATTTGGAGGATTAAAAATATACATTCCTGGGCCCAGCTTCTCTGACTTTCTGTTGTGGGTAAAGAAATTCAAAAATTTAACACATGAAGTGAAGCTAATCCTCTTATTGTATTCTGAAAATCCCTCTCCTAATAAAAGGAATCATCAAGGTGGAACATTTCTGGGGAGAAAGGTCTTTTTGGATCTCCCAGCATGTAAGAAGAAAGATACAGTTCTTTTTCTATCATCCCAGAAAACAAAATTAAGAAATATTGGTGAAAGTAATAAGGAGGTAGGTTGAAGTTCAACAGCAAGATGAAGAGTCTCTCAACAATGGCATGGACTTCCTGGATGAAATGACCTTCTCATCATGAACCAGGAGGTCACAGTTCAATTCCCAGTTGGGGCATATGTCAGGTTGTGGGCTTGATCCCCCAGTGTGGGGTGTGCAGGAGGCAGCTGATCAATGATTCTCTCTCATCATCGATGTTTCTATCTCTCTCTCACTCTCCCTTCCCTTCTGAAATCAAATATATATATAGAAGAGGCTGGATATTGTAGAAAGACCATCACAGCAGATGGTGAAATAGATTAGGTTAATCTGCAACCCTGAGATTCAAAAACCTTCATAGAGTGCAAGGCAGCCAGGTGTAGGGGGCAGTGCTGCTCGCTGACAAAGGCATTCAAAATTTAAAAACAATTACCCCAGACATAAAGGTAGGCAGGATTCACTCAGGGTAGTTCCCAACTCCTGTTTTATGAATTATTCCAAGTCAATAACTGCCTACTCAACTCCTGAATAAAGTGAGACCTGTCAGTTTGGGCGGGGGGTGCCTTTTCAGAAAATATTTTAAGTAGATTTTAATTCTGAATTACTGAGGGAAATTCCCTGCCTGAGAAACACTAGCTGGAGTGGACATATAGACATGGAAGTACTTACATTTCACTATTATAACCCTTGGAACCATTCTCGCTTTCTCCTGAGGTTTCCCTAGCAGTCAAGATAATGGTTAGCTTCCCTACTGGCACCTGGTTATCCAAAAGTGACTTATTACTTTCCAAGTGCACACTGCATGCACACTAGGACATTGCTCTGTCCCTTAAAGGCATTCTGATGCCAGTCGCCATGCCCCACTCCTGGAGAAACACTAATGTAGAGACTTTAAGTGGAAGGAGCTCTATCTCTTAGTCTCATTCATCTCATGTCAGTTTCTGTATTAAGAAGAGTTGCTCATCTCTTCTAGCAGGTGGACTTGGATGAGTCTCTCCAACAAGCATGTTAGAAGCATGTTGTCTTTCTCCTGAACTCGTGAATCATTCACTATCCTGAATCCATTAGAGCAGTTGCTAATTAACTTTAGAGAAAGTATTAACCACTTGTTTGGCCCAAGAAGCTGGGCAATGTCTATGGGTTCCAGGTGGCAGAAAGGATGAAGAAATTCTTCCTCCCAACATAATTATTTCCCTCCATGACCATTTCTCAACATCCCTATTGAAGAGTCCCCTCAATGTGGCATTTCGTGTGATTTCACAGTGTTCACCTATTGCTATTTGAGAGGGCTCACAAAGGGTTCACGAGCAGGTCAATGCACTGTTAGACAGACAAAGCCGTAATAACAATGATGTTAAGTTGACAAAGGTGTTTTTGCTCAGAATTCCTGCTTCTATTCATCAAGAAAGGAAAAACAACCACAGTTTATACTGAAAATATTTATACTATTTCTTGTCCATGTATGATATAGACCGATCACCAAAGAGAATAATACAAATGGGCAAAAGGCATGAGAAATGATACTCAACTTCAACAACCATCAGGACAATACAAACTAAACCCATAACCACTTCACATCCATCAATCAGAGTGGCTAAAAAAAAGAAGAAAAAAAAAAAAGATAGACAATAGCAAGTGTTGGTGAGGATGTGGAGCAACTGGAACTCTGAAAATCACACATGGCTGATGGGAGTGTAAATTAGTGCAATCACTTTGAAAAGCTGTTTGGCAGAATCTACTAAAGCTGAATGACCCATAAACTTCATTATTAGGTAGGTTTCTGACAGAAAGTGTCCATAAGTTCACCAAAAGGCATACACAAGAAGGGTCAGCAGTAGTCTTCATAACAACCCGAAACTGAAAATAATGTGAATGTCCACCATTAATTAAATAGAAACATTGTAAAGCATTCATACAGAGGAATATTGTATGTTCTACTTATGTAAAACATTAAAATAGGCAACGTTGAGCAATGTTAGAAGTTAGGAGAGTGGTCACTTATGGTGGGTAGTGACTGGGAAGGGGCATGGGGGATCTTCTAAAGCAGCAGTTGCCAACCTTTCAGACCTCACGGACCACCGGTTGCCAACCGCTGTTCTAAAGCACTGGCAATGTCTTATTTGATCTGGTTGGTGGTCACATGCATGTGAACTTTTTGAAAATTCCTGCATTTTTCTGTATATACATTATATTTCAACACCAGGATAAAAAAATTAATACAGAGTGGTGTCTTGGCTTCTCAGTTGTGGCTCTGTCCTCTTTCTTGTTTTATTTTCTTATTGTTGAGTAGAGTCTGGGTGTATGTGCTTTTGCAATGAGATAAACTTGATTCTCTCCCTACCCCCGTGGTTGGCAAACTGTGGCTCGTGAGCCACATGCGGCTCTTTGGCCCCTTGAGTGTGGCTCTTCCACAAAATACCACGGCGTGGGCGAGTCTATTTTGAAGAAGTGGCGTTAGAAGAAGTTTAAAAAAATTGGCTCTCAAAAGAAATTTCAATCGTTGTACTGTTGATATTTGGCTCTGTTGACTAATGAGTTTGCCGACCACTGCCCTACCCCATGCCAAATGGGTCCTGCCAGGATCAACAAATTGGATAATCAGAGGCAGATGCCTAGAGATGGCAGTGGTCTCAGGAATCATTGTACATGTTTCAGGAGAGGGAATTGAGGCCTACAGAAATAAAGTTAATTAAGAGTATGTTGCACATTGGAACAGAATCCACTTTATATCAGTCTTATATACAGGCAGATGTGGCTGTCAATGACCTCTTTCACATCCATCACAAAGATGAAAATTAACTTACCTCATTCTTATGTGTTATTCTTATGTGTTAAGTGATCATTTGCTCTCTGTTCAAAAGAAAATCTCCTCCTTAGAAGAAATAACCCAACATCTAGTCATACGAGACAATTGACCACATTCCCCATCACTCAAAAAGAGTGGGATCCTGAGAGAGCTAAATGAGAGGAGACTACGTTTTGTGGGAACCAGAACACATATAGAGCAATTATTCCCTTCTAGGAACAGCTATAGCACTTCCCATGTAAGAAGTCACTTCCTCCCTATGGCACTATTATCTAAACCAGGGGTCCTCAAACTTTTTAAACAGGGGGCCAATTCACTGTCCCTCAGACCATTGGAGGGCCGGACTATAGTTTAAAAAAAAACTATGAACAAATTCCTATGCGCACTGCGGGCCTGGGACGAGTCGGCTGCTAAGCAGGACAGGCAGCGGCACCCGGCGGGCCGGATAAATGTCCTCGGCAGGCCGCATGTGGCCCGTGGGCCGTAGTTTGAGGACGCCTGATCTAAACTCTCATTGTCCCCATTTTAGAGATGAAGAAACTGAGACACAGAGATGAGTAACTTGCCCAAGGCCCTACTAGTGAGTGCTGGTGTGAGAATGATCCTGACCAGACTGCTCTTAACCACTGCTGTATGGACTGGGATAGTTTAAGCCACTATGATGGGTGCCTTCTGAAGACATTAGGACACTGGAATAGACAAGAGAGAGGGAAAGATGAAAGGATGCCCCCCAAAGAGCAGGAGACTCATGACAACAAAACCAAAAACCCAAGAGATATTCATGTTTGTGCAGGCACACATATGTGTGTACAACCATGTTATAATATACAGGTTATTAGAGAGCCACATTGATCATTTAAATGGATCAAGCTTAATTGGGAATTGTTAAATCTTTGTTTCACTCTATACTTTAAAGACTATACCAAAGGATATCATAACTCTGATAGTAATAAAATATTTTAGCTAAATTTCAAGCCACAATGTCGGGAAAATAAACTTAAATAGTAAAGTTCCAACTAGCCAGGAACATGGGAGTCCTCATTCACCTGCACCCAAGCCACTCTTTTTTAGTTTTAAATTTTTTTTTTATTGATTTCAGAGAGGAAGGGAGAGGGAGAGAGAGATAGCAACATCAATGATCAAAGAGAATTAATTATCGGCCTCCTGCACACCTCACACTGGGGATGTAGCCCAAAACCTGGGCATGTACCCTGACCAAGAAGCGAACCATGACCTTCTGGTTTATAGGTCAATACTCCAACACTGACCTATGCTGGCTGGGCCCAACCACTCTTATTCTGTGTAGTGATGTTCCATGTACATTACTACATACGCAACTGGGCTTTCTCACGTTCTCCTTCTTCTAGGCATCCCAGAGCGCATGACTTTCATGTGTCTCAGTATCTCAATACACACACACACACACACACACACACACACACACACACACATTTCTGTCAGTTCCAGGCACTTCTCAGTTGTAACACAGAATGAAATCAACCCCAAATGCCATTTACTGCCTCATGCATTTGATTGAATTCTGAGTCAAGTATCATTTACATGAACATTTTTGGACCGGAGCTCAACAGATGAGGATCACACAGAGGGGAAAGAACACTTGTCCCAAATGCTTCTAAGCAGTCTGCGTCCCTGGACAGCACACTTAACCCTGCCAGCCCCAAACACACCACACTCTACAAGGACGTTTCACACGAGTGGAACACGAACAGGTCAAAGAAAACACAAGGCCTCCCTTCTCCATGAAGGTTGGGCTTAGCAGGGCTGCCGAATGCAATTTTGCACTGAAATACAGATTTCCCGTTTCAAAGCAACGCGGAGGCACGCAGCTTGTTCGATTTATATGATGCCTGGTCTCCTAAGACTTTACAATGCGAATGGCATCCATCAAGTTAATTTCCTTGGGGATCATCTCAAACACAGAGAATGAAGAGGCCCAGACCATTAAACATCAAAAGAAATGTTCTAAATGGTCATTAAAGTTCTATTCTATTTTCTCTTTCTGGGAGCAGATTAGATTAATTCAATTGAGAATATTATAAGTATCAAAGCTGACAGTGTGAATGGGTGGAACTGGCTGGAGGAGCACTTAATATTGCAGACATCTGTTCATTCAAGTTGTACAGAATGCACGCAGAAGAGGGAGTCGACGCAGAGTGCGGGGTACTTACCAAGCCGGCACAAGTAGACAAGGCCACGGAGGAGGAGTTGTCATTTCTGATAAATCCCTGATAGAAACATCGCTGCACCCTGGGTCCCCGAGGCTCTGAAGCACCATCTTTTCCAAGTACCTGGACAATAAAGTGACTGCTCAAAATCGCCGAGGGCTTCAGCTCTAAGTGGAGCTCCTGTCCAAATGCTGAAAATTGGTAATGCAGGGAGCTGCTGGCACTCTGCGCTGACCGCTTTCTCCTGCCGCTGTGCAAAATGTCGTGGGAAATATAGGACCCGCCCGCGTCCACTTCTACCGGTGTGACAAACACGTAATCTGCAAGGGGAGAGGTTTAGCTGTCAGCACCCGCAGCCCACAATGCCAGCCCGTCACTTCCCACCAGGCTGGCCAAGAGCGACGCACAGCTCAAAGGTGTCTTTGTTCATGTGGCCATGCGTCTACATGAAATATAATTCAGAGGAGGACCCATGGTCCTTACCATTAGCCCTGCCTCACTAATTCCTATAAACACTAAAAGCCAAGCAAAACCTTAATGAATGTCAAGAATATTTGTGGAAAAGGCCACAAACTCTCCTGGTCTGGGGAGAAGAGAGATGGGCTTTTCCTATATTAGTCACCGAGCCCTTCACTCATAAACATTGCTTTTTTGGGAGACAAAAGACATATAAAACTACCAAAGTAAAGAATTGAAAAATTTTTAAGGAGATTACTATATCTTTGTATTTAACCTGAATTGGGACCATTTTAGGTGTGTGTGTGGGGAGGGGGCCAGAATTTAAATTTCAAATAACTCACAATGCTAACTTGAGAGGATTCCTCAGAAAACGCACAAGTAACCGCAGTGTCCTATTTCCAGTATTAAATATACGTGACAATAAAACTCCAGCACTTGTAGCACTCTTATCCTAAGAGCGTTGGCAGGGACAGTCCCATTTCATTGTAAGCACCCAATAGAGTGGATGCATAAAAATGCCTCAACACTGTCAGGGCTTTTCCTATGCAGGATGATGTTTCAAATTGCTCAGACATGTTGTCAGAGCAGGGACACCTGGAAAGGCATGTTTAGAAATACCTTCACCATTGCTCCCTGGAGCTGCACTAATTGCTGCTTGTTCCTGAGAGGAGGAGCTAAAAACCAATTTGCTGCTTGGGAAAAAAAAAAAATGAGAAGCCAGCACACTGCTTTCTATCACAACACATTGAAACTGAAAAGTCTCATCCCACAAAATGATGCGGAATGTGCCCTCTGAGCATTAAAAAACGCTCTGCATTTCCACTTTCTAGGCACAGAATGGGAAACTAATTTGGAAAGTGTTTAGAAAGCTTCAGAATAACTAAGAGGCGTGTTTGAGTCACCGGGGTCCTTGGTTCTAGGAGGAGGAAAACAGGAATTTCCCTTTTCCCAAAATAGTGAAAAATAAAGAAGCCCTGTAGCTAACAGGAATCATATCAAAGTATTACTATGTTTGAAGAAAACCACCAATATGACTGCTTTAAAATGTTTTCTTCTGAATGACCACCTGTGACTCTCAGTGCTTGAGCAACTCTCGTTCTTACAATATTCTCTATGTCCTGCCTCTCTCATTCTCTTTGACTCCTTTAACTAGAAATACTATCAAACTGACATACATATTAAAAAATAATTGGAAAAGAAGTTTTCCTCCTCTCTTAACCTTAAGAAACAAAGCAGGTATACACTTTCTCTTAAAAAAAAATCTCTATTACGATGCTTTACAGGTATGTGGTTTTCGATTCAAGGCAGCTTTTTCTTAGTGAAAAACCCACTTCCTCCCTTACTAAAACCTAACTGTGTGAATCATCCCTGACACATGCAGCAGAGCCTCTCCAATAAGCTGTTTCTGACCTCCTTGTCCAGAACCATGTGAAACCCTGCCTGCTCTTAACTGGGAGGCTGTGTGGAATCCTTAGCCAGCCTTTAAGGGAATCCGCCAAAAGCCACCCCCTCTCCCCCCGCCCCCCTCCGCCCCATCCACTCAGACACCAACACCTGCTACCAGTTTGCTTCCAAGGGGAGAAGGAGCAGGCTGATGATGATAATGATGAAGGGGCAATGAGAGTCCCCTGTGGAGAATGATCTGATCAATCAGCTCAGGGGCTGACTAAAGACG
This sequence comes from Plecotus auritus, assembly GCF_963455305.1. Taxonomy (NCBI): domain Eukaryota; kingdom Metazoa; phylum Chordata; class Mammalia; order Chiroptera; family Vespertilionidae; genus Plecotus; species Plecotus auritus. Next base: position 40,133,011 of record NC_137785.1, on the reverse strand, counting down.
AGGTCCTTACAGGTGGCAGCTGGAACAGAGGGGGCCTGCAGCCATCTGACCAGATGGGACAATGGGAGGTTGTTTTAGAAACTGCAGCCAGCCTTTCTGGTTGGACCAAAGCTCTTCTCAATAGCTAATTCCTGCTCCGTCCTACTCCCTCCCTCACTGACCCACGCCCTGCCCCAGTCCCTCTTCATGGCTCTGCCATTCCCCATCCCCAATATGATCCCTTGTCCCCTGATAGGAGGACATGATCCTGCAAGGCTAAAGATGAGAGAATCGGTTGAACCTCAGGTCTTGCTGGACACCTTGGATCTGGGATCGGCTGGTCTGTAGCTGGTGGGAATGCGGAGACAAGGATTTTCCTTCTGGGCGCCATCAGAAGTTAATAAATGATAGAAGCGAGGGGTGGTTTGGAGGTTTTCAGCTGGGGAACCTCGGAAGAGATAAAGACTCCAGATACCTCAAGCTATCTTCTTCCCTCTAACAGTGACCTTTGGGAATCCAGGACACAAGGGAAAAGAGAGGGAGAGAGGAGAGGAAAGGAAGACAGGGAACAGAAGTGGAGAGGGAGGAGGAAAGGTGTGGGGAAGGAAAGGGGTTCATGTTTTCATCCCCATGAAATTAGTTCCCGCAAGCTTGCCCAGAAGAGGAAGGAAGGGAGCAAAGTGCCTTTTGATACCAACCGCCTAGTCCATATCCACTTCCTAATTTCTCACCACAGTACGATTTTATTTTTAAAACAAGCCATCTGTGAACAAGGGAAAGTATTGTTTTCTCATTTATGTGACTTGAAGCTTGAGGCATTGATTCTTTTGATAAGTTCTGAGTCCTTGCCACACGTCCCCCCTCTACAAACAGGAACCATTTCCAACACGCACACACACCTGCCACGTTGGGGGCGGAGGGGGGGTGAGCCTTTGTACCTTTTTCCCTCTTTGGGGGGAAAAGAAGGGACAAAGTGCCTGGACAGACTCCTAGGGGTGGGGGAAGAGGTGGGGGCAAGTACGAACCGTCATTCAATCCGCTGCCGCCGCAGTGGCTGTCACTGGCTAGGGCTGCGGCGACCGAGGCACAGCAGAGGCAGCACAGCTGGAGCGCCTGCAAGAGAAAAGGGGACATTGAGCGTGAGGGGCGCGGGGGGCTTGCACCTGGCGCCCCCCGCCACCCACTCTCGGCGCGCCCCTCGGCGGGCACCTGCCTTGGCCACGCGCCCCAGTCCCGCCGGAGCCCACGGCGGGCCCGCGCCGGCGGCGGGGAGGGCGCACGCGAGCAGGAGGGCGCACTCCATGGTCAGGTGCGGGCACGGCGGACGGCGCGCATTCTCCCCACCGCCCCGGAGCGCGGCGCTCCAGGTGCGGCGCCAGGTGGGAGCCGCCGCCGCCGCAGCTCACATCGCGGGCCGGGCGCGCTGGGGCCTCCCCACCTCCGACCGCCTGCGCGCCCTCCCTTCGGCGGGCGCCGGCTGCGGAGCGGCCGCCCGCGGCTCCCCTTGGGAAACGGGGGCTCCCCGGGCCGGGGCTGGCGCGCGCCTCCGAGTGCAAACGGCCGGGGGACTCTGTCCGTGCCTGCCCGCGCGCTTGCCCGCCAGTCTGTGCGTCTGTCTGGGTCTGTGAGAGCGTCTGAGGCTCCCGGGGAAAGCAGCGCCAGCTGGCTCCCCCAGCGCGCCGGAGCCAAGCGCCCGCCTCTCCACCGCACGGTGATTGGCGACCAGCGGCTCCCGGGCCGGTCCGAGCCCCCGGGCTGGTGCTAGGGCGTGGGATTCCCGGCTCCTGCTCCGAGGGAGGGGGCGAAGAGGGAGGAGGAGGCTGGGTGAGTGCAAGTGGGAGGGAGGGACCCACCGCCGAGAGAGAACTCGGAGCGCCCTGGGTCGAGCTTGGAAAATGTAATTTAAGCTTCAAGCGCTGGAGAGGTGAGTTGAGAAAGGGGGTGGGGGCGGGGGGGGGGAGGCACAGGTAAGTGGCGCGTCTTTGCTGCCTGTGCAGTGTCCTGGGTGCCGGGGCAGACAAGGTATTGAGAGCCTTCTCAACACCTCCCAAGTGCCAGCTGCCATCCCCTGCTTTATCGCCTTTACCTTGGGCCCTATCCTCGCAAAGGTGGGAATTATTAACTCCTTGATGAAGATGAAGAAACGGGGCTCAGATGGTCTCAACATAACCTAGCACATATCATTTGGAAATCGCAAATCCAGGCAACTAGAGGGCTGGAACCCTGAGCCTTGTCTGCAGCATGACTGAAGGAGGCCAGGGTGGTGAGCACACAGTGGCGAGGCGTACACAGATGTCAAGTTGTACACCTGAAATATGATGACATGATATAACGTTATTAACCAGTGTTATCCCAATAAATGAAAACATCACACACACAGCCCGCTGGCAGGGGCCTCACCTCTTCTGGATCTTTCTTCTCCAAGCAACCATGCTTCCAACTCCTAAAGATGGAACCCTGACACCCCAATCTGCTGAAATCAGCCCTAACAAACAGTGCTGCCATCACCATGGATGGGCATCCCATCTGCAGTATGCCTGCTCATTTACTCAGTGCATTTATTTGACCCCTACTGTTTGCAGTGATGAGCAAAATATATTCTCAGATACTGCCATGGTGGAAAAGTTACAGGCCAGAGCGAGAGGCAAAGACAAATGGCCAGGTCAACTGGACCTTGGTGGCTGGGGTGCGGCATGTAGGAATCAGTTAGATTTAAGGGGAGACAGAGAGAGAGAGAGAATGTGTAGGAGGCAATCTATGGGTCACGTGTGGATAACGTTGGAAGTGCTGAGCAGAGGAGAACGGCTAGGAAGCTGTGCTAGAATCATGGTGAGCAGCGCTGGCGTCCTGGACCAGGGTGGTGGCAGTGGAGTGGGCATATCCCTGCTCCAGTCCTCAGGGCATGGAGGTGGTTAAGATGAGGTCCATGTCAGTTTAGAACAAATGACAGCCCAACATGTGTAGGTCTGTCTCCCTGGATGCAGTGGTGGAGAGGTAGACCTGGGCGGCAGAGACAGAGAAAGGGGCACAGCTTCTGCACAGGGCAAAGCTTTTTGGAAAGGCCTCCCAATGAGAAGATCTGGGTTCAACAAAAACACTTAGCTTTCCCTGCATACTCTGCGTAAGCGCTGTGTCCACTATTGAGGAACCTATAAAATAGGAATACAAGCAATACATCAAAAGAATATTGCAAGAATTAGGTGAATATATTTTTTCTGAGCTTTATAAATGGGCTTTTAAAGTAAGAAGAGAGGATGCCCCGTAATTCTGTTGCTTCATAGATCGTCAGGTCAAACTTCAATGTGCACAGAATTCACCTGTGCTGCTGGCTTGCAAGGCAGATTCCTGAACCATGAGCCATGGAAATTCTGACTCGGTAGATGTGGTGCAGGGCCCAAATAAGCATCTGCAGCAAGCACCTGTGGGTGATTCTGACACAGGTGACGTCAGGGCTTTATGTGATTTCAGCAAATAATGGACACTAAGGGAAACTGGACAGGAAGGACATGCAGCAAAAACCGTGCTTGAAGTCATGTCACCAAGCAACAGATGAGATAAAAAAGAAGCCTGGAGTGGACAGCACTGAATTATATGGCCCAGGAAACACTCAGGAAGTGGGGGAGGGGGTGGTAAATGGTGTGTTCACTGAAAGTAATCCTGTCCCTCAAACACATTTCTCCATTGAGAGACATTTGCATGAAGCCACACATACCCCTTGGGTCTCTCTCTTCTGCAGCCAGGAATGAGGTTACTCAGCATGGGCAGGTCCAGAGTCTCAAGAGACCCGCTCTTACCACGCTCATTGCTAGACTGTGCTGGTTTTTAGCCTCGGCACCACTGACATTTGGGGTAGGATCGGTCTTTGTGCTGGGGGCTGTCCTGTGCCGTGTAGGGTTTTAGCAACCCCACAATTGTGACAAAACATTGTGACATGACCAGATGTCCCTGGGGAACAAAATCACTCCTGCTGAGAACCTGAGTAGACAGCGTGGATCCCAATCCTATTCTGGGGTCTTTTTCTCCATCAGCCTGGAGCCTCAAAGCCTCTCATTCAGATGAACAAATACTTGTTATATTTGCTGAGCGCTCACCCTTTGAGGGTCTGAAGGCCTCCTCTTGAACCAAATAATGTAAGAACCCCATGCCCCACCAATTTTGCAGCTCTTCTTCCACACCCCAGTAAACCTTCGCACTCGGTAGATCCCAGCCCTCCATGGTTTGGTGTAGAAACCAAGACCTATTTCTCACATGTTAGTAGATCTAGGGATAAAAACCTCCAATTTCATTCATTTGAAGATGCTCAGGACCAATTCCTTCAGTGGAGCCGATACAAAAACATAGTCATAACTTCCAGAATGATTTCCTGCCTTCAATGTTCTAGGAACTGGCCCTGCAATATGTATAAATTGTCTCTAGATGGTGACAGAGAGTCGTGAGCAAGTGGTCCAGTCTAGCAGTTATGAAGTGCACTTGGAAATACAAATCTTAGCTGATTTTAAAACTGTAAATCTAAGACACGATAATGAACATCACAGCAATCTGTCTCAGTCCATGTGGGCTGCTATAACAAAATACCGTAGACTGGGTGGCATATAAACAACAGAAATTTTTCACAGGAGCCCAAGATCAAGGCTTTTGCAGAGAGCTGTCTGGTGAGATCAGGTTTCCTGATTCATAGAAAGCCTTCTTTCCACTGTGTCCTCGCATGGTGGAGGGGCAAGGCACTCTCTGAGGTCTCTTATAAGGTCCCATTCATGAGGGCTCAGCTCCAAATACCATCACATTGGAGATTATATTTCAGCATATGGCTTGGGGGAAGAGGCAAAAATATTCAGTCCATTGCATAAACCAATGAGGAAAAAGAAAAAAAAATTCCCTGTTGTGCTGTATTCTGTCAAACATAGCCCAGAGCCTGGCACACAGAAGGCGTTTAGTAAATATTTGTTGGGAGGGAAGAAGGGAGAGAAGGAGGGAGGGAGGAAATGGGAAACTTTGAGGTGGAGAGATCACACCATTCACTCTTAACTATGTACAAAAAATTTCCCCCTTTCCCCTCTAAATTCAATGGTACATTGGTTTTTCTTCTTTTCACACTGATATAAGTTTAACCACTTTTTTTCCAAATTAAATGCCTTAAGTCAAGGACCTCCTCCTGGCCACAGCAAGAAGTAAATGGCAATCCCTGTCATTTCTTCCCTTTTCCCTTGGTCTCTGCTCCATGAAGATGCCAGTGTCTCTTCCATGGAAAGTAGGAAACGTTTAGCGCAGCCTTGGGCAAACTACGGCCCGCGGGCCGGATCCGGCTGTTCTATCCGGTTCTCTTGCTCTCCCCTCCGCTCCTTTACTTTGAATTTATATTAGTTCACACAAACACTCCATCCATGCTTTTGTTCCGGCCCTCCGGTCCAGTTTAAGAACCCATTGTGGCCCTCGAGTCAAAAAGTTTGCCCACCCCTGGTTTAGCCCCTCCCCCCCCCCAGCTGCCTTTCCAGCCTATAATCAGGGACCTCAGCCTCTCTTCTCTTTTCCTTGCAGAGCAGAGGGACACTGCCCTTCCTCGAGTATTTCAAAGCTGCAATGACGAGTCTGGCGGGTTTTATGTAACACACTCCTGACCGTTTCCCGTAGAAAGCATGTTCATGTCCAAAGAGAACGCTATCCAAAGCCACACATCCAAACCTAGCACAGGATAAAACAGAAACAGAAAACAAGGCTTAACTTCTTTCAACACGGGAGCCAAAAAGAAAAATAGAGAGATGGAAATGCACCAACATCCTCAAAGCCCTGAGAAGCAAGGGCTGCCTTCTGGCCAATGTCTCCGAAACAGGTGCAGCGAGCCACGCGGTCCTCAAAAACAGCGGGGAGGCGGGAGGGTGGGGATGACAGAGCAGCAGTTTTCTCTAAAGAACATTTTCTATCTTCTTTAGCGATAACCATCCAGGAAGATGAGCTGCTTGCTTCGTCACACAAAATAGAGCAAAATCCAAGCAAGTGGCATGCAGTGGCTTTCATTTTTCATTTGCCAGGGACACATCTGGGGTGCAGGATCTCTCACCAACTAGCTCTGGAAATAGTGTCATCAAACACAATTTAGGAATGATCAACTATTCTCCCTCCTCGAATTTTATTCAGTCTTTCATTGCACTTTCTTTTTAAAATATTTTTATTGATTTCAGAAAGGAAGGGAGAGGGAGAGGGAGATAGAAACACCAATGATGAGAAACAATCATTGATCAGCTGCCTCCTGCATGCCTCACTCTGGGGATCAAGCCCACAACCTGGGCATGTGCCCTGACCAGGAATCAAACTGTAACCTCCTGGTTCATAGGTCGACTCTCAACCACTGAGCCACGCCTGCCGGGCTCATTGCACTTTCTTACAATGGATTTCTTCCCTTTGCCCCCTGTGCTTGTCTGACTTATCCATAGGATGAGGCGTCACTCAGCTTCCTCTGTTGGTCACACTCTGGCTGTATACTGCTTCCCTGATCTATGTTTTGTCCTTTCCCAAGTCCTACTATTGAAAGTAGTTTATTTGCCCAAGGCTAGAGGCAGTATTAGAACTAGACTACTTATCTCCACAAATGAACCCAAGGCCAAGTTCTGAGCTCTCCACACAGTGGAAGAGTGAAATATAGACCTTGCAAAAGCTCTGGAAAATATCAGGCTGCCTGAGATAGGGAGATGAGCTTTGTCCACATGACATTTTCTCTCCTCATTCTCCCCCACCGTGACCTCATCGCAAGCAGGCTGATACCTGCCACAGTGGTTCCCTAATCACATCTCACACCAGCCAAGCCTCCCCACACCTGGGACAGCCAGGACTGGGAACTACCGCTGCTAATCAAAACCACCTGGGGGATGTTAGAACTGTGTTCTTGGGCATCCCTAGAAATAGCCCAATTAAGTGGGTCTGGGATGAGGCCCAGACATCTGTCTTTTAACTAACACCTGGGTGTTTCTGATGTAACTAAATATATTACAACCCAGTAATTGCGGTCCAGGGTACTTAGGCCTCTACTTGAATGCCAGAGCTACTTCCTAGTCCATGGGATCTAAAGCTTCTGGGATACCTTTGACTCTTTTCCTATTCATGGGGAAAGCAAAGGGATTGAATCCTTGCTATGGTGATGAACAGTAAGTATTTGTTACTTAGATTTTGGGTAGCAGAGGGTAATTTGACTTCTAAGCGTTTCTAGCTCCCTTTTGTCTTCCTTTTTCTGGTTTAATCCATGATAGAGACCTTCCCAAACACGTAATAACACTTTCTTTTTTTGGCAATACTTATTGGACAAGAGGTAGGTCCTGGACTCAAGTGTGGCCTATTAGAATCATTCACTGGTGTTGATCTGCCAAAGTTGGGAGAATGAACCCATTTTCGGGCTGAGGTTGTCACAATATATGATTACAGCCTCAGGTGGACAGCAGCACTCTGCAAACAGAAGTACACCGCAAGTTTGAAAAAGGAGAAGCCACCGGTTTCTGTCTGAAGCCATGATTCTTGTACCTTCGCCTACAACCCTAGAAATCACTACCATTTAAGACAAGAAATCTCTCCAATTCTTTTCCCCTTTAAGTTGGTCTGTATTGGGTTGCTATTGCTTTCACCAAAGCAATCCTAGTATTTTTTCTAGGTGACCTCAAACACAGAGCAGTACGTCCTCGTCTCTCACGCAGGGAGAACAATTCTTACCTCGCACATTTTTATTTTCATGGGATTGAATGAAGCAACCCAGCACCGTCGGTGCTCAAGGAATGGCAGCCAATCTCCCCTTTTGTGAACTTCCTCTGACCCTTATTCCTGAAGCCACTCCACTTCGTGAGGATGTGCACTCTTGCTTAAAGATGGATGCCACCTGCACATTCTTTCACTCCAACTCCAGGCTGGACCCCGATGTTTTCCATGTGATTTCAGGGCTTCAGCTCACATACACAGCACCCGCATGAGCATTAGAAAATGGTGCTCCCTTCTGCACAGACCCATGAAAGTAGCAGAACTCAGAAGCTGTGCTAATTAGGACAAGAGTGTCCACTTTGGGCTAATGACACCTTTGGGGGACAGGATTTAGAACTCACACCAGAGGGGGCACAGCCATGCACAGTGTCCAGCCTGGCCTGCAACCTCCTCTTAGGCTTTTTCTTATTGGAGCAGGCAACTGACCAGGAGCCAAGATCTGCCCCACCTACTGCAATGTACTGGGCGACTATGTCTAAATTAAAAACTTCATCATTTCCCCCCTTTTCACTCGGCATCCTTCCCATGTGTTCGCACTATCTCAGGATGCTCTTAGAAACCGTGGGGCTGTTGCGGGGAGGTCCACGCATTATGTCCTTAGTCACTCATTCTTCACTTCCACCCCAGCTCCCTAAAACGATCTCCACCAAGGCCAGACTCCAAAAATATAATTTCCTAACCATGAAAGGACAGTAAAGCTACTTAACAATAAATGCAGAGAAATATAAAGACGTGGACACTACTCCTTTCACTCAAAGAAAACCATTAAACATGTTTTAGAGAGAGGAGAGCTCTCAGCAGTGTTGTGGCCTTTGAAACTAGCCATCACCGCCTCCTCCAACCCTCTCACCTTCTCCGCTTCCCCATCTTTCCTTTGTCCTGTCTTTTTCCTTTCATGTTTACTTTTTACTTATCAATTATTTCCCTGTCCTTTTTTATGTCCCTGAAACACTGGTGCTTCCCAGTCTGCCATCCTTGTCCGTTATCTTTGCTCATAAAAGGATCTCCATTCCTGAGCATTCAGATCCCATCTGATGGGTTGATGACTCCCAGATCTGCTGGGCCAGCCCGGGTCTCTGTCCCAAGCTCCAGACACATATCTCCAACCGCATACGGGACATTTTAAACTGGATGTGTCAAAGGTGCCTTGAACTCAAGAAGGCATAAGCCAACCATAAACCACCTGCATCTCTCCATCAGCCGCATCTGCCCGGAGTCCAAAGCTGGGAAGTGTTGGTGCCTCCCCTGCACGTGGGAGGTGAAGGGGAGTAGGAGGGGGTCATTTGGTCACCAGACCTACTTTAAAAATGCCCCGGGACCAGTCCCTCTCCTCCTCATCTATTGCCTTCATTCCTGCCTTGATTCAAGCTCTTGGCATTGGCCATCCTTTAGGACTGGGAACCTCTCACCTGGGACAGACAAATGTCTCTGATCATCCTGGCTGCTGCTCTTGTTCCCACAATAACCTGCTAATCCCTCAGGCCTCCATTAGATAAGCAAGGCAAGTACAATGGAGGCCTCCTGGGCTGCCTAGAGCTGAGGGTGCCATTGTCCTCTTTGTGTCCGGCACCAGGGGCAGGGCTAGCATATCACATTTGGGAATGCATTGAATGGAAACTTCATGGCAGAAGGAGTAGGTCCAGGCTGCTGAGACAGGCCCTTGGCATCACCTCTTCAGCCAGCCGTTGTCAATGGAACCTGGTTACCACTGCCTCCTGTAAGGACCAAATTCCACCACCAAACAGGTTGCACACCTGCCGGGAAGCAGCTCCAGCTGTTTGTATTTGTTTTATTCCTGCACGCATTCCCACCTTGACCTCATTTCCATTCCCTCCACACCTCTCAAACACAGTGGTCTCTTTCTCCTTCCCTTCCTGACTGAACCATACCTTTACTTTTGTTGTTAAAATAAGTCTAAGTGCCGGGAGGCTTGCCCTGACTATTTTAGCTGTGCAATTCCCCACCTCCACACATGTTCTCAACCTGGGTGCACATGGCCAAGTTTCACCCCCAGAGATTCTGTGTTTGCCCACTGGGGATATTTTTCAAGTCCCTTGGCTCCAGGGGACTCTAATATGCAGCCAGTTGGACCATACCATTGTCTAGAGCAGCCTTGGGCAAACTACGGCCCCCCAGCCGGATCCGGCTGTTCTATCCGGTTCTCTTGCTCTCCCCTCCACTCCTTTACTTTGAATTTATATTAGTTCACACAAACACTCCATCCATGCTTTTGTTCCGGCCCTCCGGTCCAGTTTAAGAACCCATTGTGGCCCTCGAGTCAAAAAGTTTGCCCACCCCTGGTCTAGAGTCTCGGAGTGCAGTCCCCAGACCAGCAGCATCCACATATCCCCTGGGAGCTCATAAGACATGCAGAGTCTCAGGCCCTGCCTGACCTGCTGAGTCAGGACTTGCATCAGACCAAGATCCCCAGGTGATAGTCCGCCATTAACTTTCCAGAAGTGCTACAGTGGAGTCAGACAGACAGGACTTGGACACTAACTGCCCTCGGTTTACCCATCTACAACAAACATGTCAAACTCAAAGGCTAACACAGGCCAAATAAATGAGGCATGCTGCCCGTGGGCCGTGACTTTGACATGGTTGACTTACAAGGTGGTGCTAATAACAGTACAGTCTCCCAGAGGTGCAGGGGGGAGTAAAAGAGATCAACGGGATCAGCAGGTTAAGGGCCAGACTGAGCACTTGATCAGTAGTGGCCTTATTATCATTCTCTCTCCCTGCCGCCCCCCCCCCCCCCCCCCCCCCCGCTCTCTTTCTCTTCATTCCTCAGCCCACTATGGCCAGGGCGGGCAGAGCAAGCATACTCTTTATTTCCAGGAGCTTCTGGGAAACAAACTGCCTGCACAGCAGGCGTGCAGCTGACTGCATTATCCTGGGAAGCACAGACAAGAGGAAACTTGCAGATGCCAACACTCACATCCAAATTCAACATGCAATTTATTTTATATATATACTAGAGGCCCAGTGCATGAAATTCGTGCATGGGGGGGGGGCGGTGTCCCTCAGCCCAGCCTGCACCCTCTCCAATCTGGGACCCCTCAGGAGATGTCCAGCAGTCGGACATTCCTCTCACAATCCAGAACCACCGGCTTCTCACTGCTCACCTGCCTGCCTGCCTGCCTGATTGCCCCTAACCACCTCTGCCTGCCGGCCTGATCATCCCCAACTGCCCTCCCCTGCTGGCCTGACCTCGCCCCTAATTGCCCTCCCCTGCTGGCCTGATTGCCCCAACTGCCCTTGCCTGCCAGCCTGATCACCCCTAACTGCTTGCTCCCCCTCTGGGGATCGAGCCCACAACCCGGGTATGTGCCCTTGACTGGAATCAAACCTGGGACCCTTCAGTCTGCAGGCCACGCTCTATCCACTGAGCCAAACCGGCTAGAGCTTAGCATGCAATTTTAAGCACGCTGAGGGGCTGCACCCCCTTGATTGACCTGCAGCACATGAAGCACCACTATGACCTGGCCTTGCAGACACCCTGTCTCCCCAGTTCCACAAGCGCCTCCCTTCTGAGAGTGCTGCAGGGAGCTGCACCCCGCTGCCGCAGGCAGTTTGTTTCTCAGAAGCTGCATACATAGCAGCCGGGCCCCACTGCGCTGGAGGCTGGCGTTTGCACGGGGCTGCAAGGCACAATCTCAAGAGGCAGATCATTTAAAAACAATTATTGGATCTCAACCGGCCTTTGCAAGGAATTAATTTAAGGAATCCAAGGTGCCAGAGGGGTAGTAGTAAAAGAGATGGGAGGGGGTGTTTCTTATGTTTGAAGCAGTCTGGGATCTATTTAGAGAGGTTCCAAACATCAGGGGCTGTGTCCAGACTGCAACCCAATACTTTCTATTGCTCTTTCTGAGGAGCTTTAGCTCCCGCATGATTGGAGAGAGGCTCTCCGAAAAGCTAACATTGCGCTGGGACATAATAACAGCCTCGGGACATCAGAGCCCGTGCCTGCCCTGCAGTCCTGGACGTTTTTATGTGCATTACATTAAGAGCTTCCATCTCTCCGGACAAAGGGGGAAGCGCTTCCATGGTGGGTGGCCCCAATTAAACCCTGTGCCTAGTGAGTTTCCGCGGAGGCTGACTGGCCGGCAGCCAGGCTGATTAGCAAGCAGGTACCTCAAATGGCCCAGCGCTGCCATAAGGAAAAAGCCCTGGAAAACTGCTAAGTGACACTGAGGAAAATCATTACAATTGAGACTTCCCCCATACCCCGCGCTCCCTCATGCCTAAAAACCGTCCACTTCTTCAGAATTGCCTGAACATTGCTTTTGTCTAATGAGTTAACTGTACAGTAAATGAAAGATCTCTCACAAACACACAGCTTTGAACACCATGATTTCATTATTGAAACATTTACTTGGTTTAAAAGCAGATAAGGAGGATGCAGTCAAAAACAAAACAAGGCCCTGGCAGAGTAGCTCAGTTGCTTAGAGCAGTGGTCGGCAAACTGCGGCTCGCGAGCCACGGTTTGCCACTCTGTTGACTAATGAGTTTGCCGACCACTGCGTAAGGCATTACCCTTACCCAGAAGTTTTGACTTCAAGTTAAAGACATTAGTACATTATTAAAATGTTTTTAAAGTGTTTTTCCCTAAGCAGTGGTCGGCAAACTCATTAGTCAACAGAGCGGCAAACCGCGGCTCGTGAGCCGCATGTGGCTCGCGAGCCGCAGTTTGCCGACCACTGGCTTAGAGCATCAACCCAATGCACCCAGGTTATGGGTTCAATTCCTGGTCAGGGCACATGCAAGAATCAACCAATGAATGTATACATAAGTGGAACAGCAAATCGATGTCTCTCTCTCTCTCCTTTTCCCTTCCTCTCTCCCTAAAATAAACCAATAAATAAATAAATAAATAAATAAATAAATAAATAAATAAATGCAACCAGTCTTCCCAGAAAAAGCAGATGAATTGGCACAAACACAATAGAACTGACAAGTAGGTTTAATATGGAGGGTTTGCAGATATTATGTAATTTAAAAATAGTAATAAGTATTTATGATGACAAAACCAGTAAAGCTCTTTTTGAAAACATTGCAAAATAGAAGTGTAATGAGAGAATATGAATAATTCATCATCGACCCATCAGAGATGACCACAGATAACATGGTATCTTCCATCTGTAGACACTACTTGGTGTAGTTGAGATTGCATTGTGTATACTTCCGTATGCTGCTTCATTTGGTATTATGACATGGAATATGATGTCGCAGGTAGTAAAATTTCTGGTACCATCATTAAAGCGGGGACCTGACCCACTAAAGGAGTGTAACATAACACACTTAGCAAAATGGTGGGAGCTCCCTTGGGTAGGATGGATGAGCTATACTGTAATAGCAGCTGCAGGGACATGTGCTCCTTTGCCCCTAGACTGGGGAAGGAAGGTGGGGACTGATTCTCCCTGAGTTACTCTGGGCCAAACACTGGCCGGTAACATCCGGTAGGGAACCTCAGTCCATCCTCCAGCACCCCTGTGAGGGAGTTATTACTAATCCCCTAATAGGTAAGGAAACGGGGGTTCACGGACAGGTGAGGTCCCTGGCCAAGGCCACAGAGTTAGAGAGGCAGAGCCGGGATGAAGATTCACATCTCCACTCTTACTCTCCATCCATTTGTAGACACACAGCAGTGCAGTCAAAAGAGGGGGAAAAAAAAGAGCTCAAGTGTTTGCCTAAGAATGTACAAACAGTAGGTGCCCAATGAATACATGTTGCATAAATACCTTTTCTTCTTCTTGATCTTTCATGGGTGTTCTCACCCACAAAACATCACATGTGCAAGGCTGGCACCTTTTCCCAAAAGCTCCCATTTTGAATTCCATTTTACAGAAGAAGAACACCATAGGTTTAGTTAATAGTGCAGAACTAAGAAAATAGAAGCACAAGGCATATTTCTCAGAAAGTTCTGCTGCAGGAGAGAGAGAGACTCTAGTTGGGTTGAGAAAGGGACAGTAGTAACAACAATAACAAAGTTACTCCCACTAATTAATTGCTTGTTTGGTACTCGGCCAAGCACTGTGGACATTTAAAGAAAAGAAGCATCAAAGTACTCTGCAAAATAGTTTCCTAATCTGGAAAATGAAAGAATGTCTAATGCATAAAGAAATGTTAAATAATTACCAGCTGACATAACTTGGATGAGTGGCAGGGGGAGAATTTGAACCGGATCTGCTGTTTTCCAGAAACACATCCTGTCTTGGAGATCAGGATGCATTGGGCCAGCAGGTACAACCCACCCCCAATCATGCTAGCAGTAGTTTCAGGCTTCCAGGGAGAAAAAAGCCCTGTACTCCTGGAGTCACCAGCAAACGTCTGTGTAGCCATCCTGAAGGCCTGACTAGGTAAGACCTCAGCTTGGAATGGGCCGTGTTTGGAATGCATCCTAACTTTCAGAAAGGACCTTCCTAATTCACATGGGCTGTCAGAATACTCACTCAGGAAGTCACAGGCCTGACCCAAGATGGGGTATATATGCTTAAATTATAGAGGTGGCAGGGGAGGATCAGAGAAGCAAAAACCAGGGCATGTGCTAGAGAGAGGAGGAAATACAGGAAGACAAAAACTTAGAGAAAAAGACCAAAGGCAATAACTATCAAATGAATGGAACACAATATAAAGACATGTAAACATTTAACAGGTGCAAAGAGAGGGAATAGTCTATGAAAAGGTAGCATCTGATGATAAACATAGGAATGTGTTAAATTTGTATAGCCATTTAACTGCTTTGACACTAACAACAGCCCTATGAGAAAGGTAATATAAACAGCAGTTAATACACTGTAAACCAGTGCATAGATTACAGTGCTTTTGAACCTTTTTTACTCCACCTTTATGTAAGCTCAATTCACCCTGCCCCTTAAATGTGGACATGGTTGGTAGGATCCCTAAGTCCCTTAAACTACTGGAAGTCCGGTGGCCTTGCTGAAATCTGAGTGATTTCTTAGACATCTACTTCATCCTGTTCCTCTTGGTTCCCACTGAGCTCTCAACATCACGGACTCTCACCTCTCCTCCTATTCTCTCCTCTGTCCCCACTTGACCCAGACATAGGAGACAACCTCTTTCGTTTGCCTCAAAACATTCAAGAAAGGCATGTGTGTGTGTGTGTGTGTGTGTGTGTGTGTGTGTGTGTGTAGCAGTTGTTACTACTGGTAAAGTAAGACTCAAGCTTCAGTCGTGGGAGTCTAGATTGTGTATGTGTGTGTATCCCTCCCTTTCTCTCTTCCTGTCTTTCTGTCTCTTTGTCTCTTCTTCTTAGATCTGAGAGTCCCTTTCCAGGAATGCTTTTGCAGAAATCAGATCACATACATTTCATCAAAATAGCATCTTTGGGATAATCTCCTCCAAGTTTGGGGTTCCAATGTGTTGTTTTTTTTATAGTGATAAAATACTGTCTTAGAAAACCCTGTATCTATCTATCTATCTATCTATCTATCTATCTATCTATCTATCTGTATATATGTATATATATATGTATGTATATATATGTGTGTGTGTATATATATGTGTGTGTGTGTGTGTGTGTGTGTGTGTATATATATATATATATATATATATATATATATATATATATATGGTGCTGACAAACCCCACTGTCTGCCATCTGCCGGCTGGAGGCCCAGGAAAGGCAGTGGTGTACTTCAGGCCAAGCCCAAAGGCCTGCAAACCAGCAGAGCCAGTTGTGTAAGTCCTAGTCTGAGGCTGGAGGCCCAAGAGCCAGAGCTCTGAGGTCCAATGAGGGGGGCGGGGGGGAGATGGATGTCATGAAACTCTTGCAATTATGACATGCTGGAACTGGCTTCCGGCAGTAAGTCCTAGTCTGAGGCTGAAGGCCCAAGTGCCAGAGCTCTGATGTCCATGGGGTGGGGGGTGGGGGGGGTGGGGCGGAGATGGATGTTCCAGCTGCGAGGAGAGCAGGAATTCACCCTTCCTCCACCTTTCTGTTCTGTTCAGGCCCTTGGTGGATTGAATGATGCCCACAGGCATTGGTGAGGATGATCTTTACTCAGTCTACAATTCAAATACTCTTCTCTTTCAGAAACACTAACAAGCACACCCAGAAATAATGCTTTACCGGCTTGCTGGGCATCCCTTAGCCCAGTGGTCGGCAAACTCATTAGTCAACAGAGCCAAATATCAATAGTACAACAATTGAAATTTCTTTTGAGAGCCGAAAACCGACTTCTGCGCATGGACCACGAAGTTTCAATCGCACTGTATGTGCGCGTCCGCACGTGGTATTTTGTGGAAGAGCCATACTCAAGGGGCCAAAGAGCCACATGTGGTTCACGAGCCGCGGTTTGCCAACCACTGCCTTAGCCCATTCAAGCTGACACTTCAGATTAACCGTCACGAGTACACATAATATAAAACGTACCATTTGAACCATTTGAAAGTGAACAATTTAGTGGCATTAAGTGTATCCACGATGCTGTGCAACCAGCTCCACCATCAAACAGGTTTACATCCCAGAGGACTAGCCTGGTTTAACGTTATCAGTAGCCCTTTCTTTCAAGACATCTGGCCACCCACTGTCCCTTCCTCTCCTTTTCTCCTGCTTTTGTGCAGAACAATTCAGCCTCCAACCCCTGTCCAGTTCCAGGTCCATCTCAGCACATCAAATAACTCATCAATGTGCTCTTCACTCCCTGCCTCACCCTTCAGTAGAACAGAATAACTAACAGAAGAAGCACTGATGTTTCCAATCCCTTTCTGCTCACAGTCTCCACAGGTGAAAAGACTGGACAGAGTGCCAATTGGCTCAGAAGCAGAAATATTAATCATTGGCTCAGGCTTTAGCAAAACCATTTTTGTTTTTGTCAATTTCTAAAATATAAATGCATATCTTCTCATCACCAGTTCAGATGGACCTAATAGGTCCATTTGTAAAGGTCAATCCAGCAGGCCATAACCTGCATGAGCCAGAGCCCGGATTTCTCCATGCGAAGCTTTCAAACTATCCCAACCCCCTCAAACTATCCCCAAATGGGTTGATGACCCTTCTCCATGCTCTCTCATTTTACCAGGATCCTCTGAGAATGAGGAAATGTGCAAGGATTGTAGGGGTCATCTGTGAGAAGAAGTGGGAAGGAGCCAAGAAGACTAGAAAACCCATCACCCCAAGTGAAGGAGAGAAAAAGGATGGTTGAGCCCAGGTGGTATTGCTCAGTGGTTGAGCACTGACCTATGAACCAGGAGGTCATGGTTCGATTCCCGGTCAGGTCACATGCCCTGGTTTTGGGCTTGATCCCCAGTAGGTGCTGTGCAGGAGGCAGCCAAAAGATGATTATCTCTCATCAAAGATGTTTCTATCTCTTTCTCCCTCTCCTGTCCTCTCTGAAATCAATAAAAATCTATTTTTAAAAAAGCAGGTTGTTGAGTGGAAGCATCTTAGACTTTCATGTGGTATAAAGAATGTTCTAGAAGGCCATTGAAGAGGCTTCCAGGAGTTCCATGTCTCCTAGGAATGGGCCTCCTTAAAATGGCTGCTATGCTCACTCACTGGTCAGGAGCAGCCCACCGGAAGTGTGGCCTTGGCACAGATGCAGCAATGGCGTTCGGTGCTTGGCAGCTGGGCCCTGGGTCAGTTACCCGCCCTGCAGTTGAAAGTTTGTGAGGCACTTTCTCATGAGCACCACACTAGGTACTTTGTAATGTTTAATAAAACCCGTACAAATCCTCTGCCTTCAATTCAGCTAGACATGCATGTACCCAAACACATGCCACTTGGGCAAACAGCTGTCACCCGCCTGCCCTTTGAATTGCACTCGAGCATCAGTTTGTGGGACTAGCTTAAAGCCAGTGAGCTCACCTGCTTGCAGGACATGCTAAGCATGCCCTTCTCTGTGTACAGTTGACCTGCTCCCAACCCACCCTTATCTCCCCTCCAAAGTCCTATTTTTTTGTTTTGTTTCATATTAAAACCTATATCTCAGCTTTGATTGTCTGGCCCTCCTGTTTCTTTCTGCAGCCACTACACCTGGGATAAATAAGCTTTAAATGCTATAATCATGTGTCAACAATACCTCTCTGAGGTAAGCCCCAAGCCAAGTAGGTAGCTCAATAGTCATTCTTCTCCCGAGGGTCCTGCCCATCCTTCCCAGGGCAGCGTGAATGGTGTGAGGGCCAAGCCTGTGCTGCCGGCCCCTGGCCAGCCCACTGGAAGTCCTCTGGTGGGACCTGAACTAGTCATCAGGCAGGAAGGATGGAGGTGAGAGGCTTTCGGGATCCTACCTGAGTGCTCCGTAGGTGGCCGCAGGGCACTTGACTCACATCCAAGAGAGGCACCTGGTTCCAGGCTGGCAAGGAGCCAGCTTCGGAGGGTGAGCTCGCTCTGAATGACGGTGTCTGGACTCAGTTCATGCTTTATTGTTGTGTGTCTCTTTAAAACTAATTCCTCAGTGAAAGATCCCTGAAACTTAAGCCTCCCCACCTCCCCCTCCCCACTTTGCTTTCAGTTGGAGGCGCTTGTGCCTGCTGAGGATCAGGAGAGTCCTGCTAGTGAGCAGATCCTTGCTGGGAATTGAGTGGTATGGGCACAGCTATTAAAATTTGGAAGCTTCTCCCAGGTCTAGGTAAGAGCAAACTTGTCCATCTCCCATAGCACCTAAGGCAGTGCCTAGTGCAATAAATGAAGAAGGGGTGATTTCTTTAAAATGTTTGGAACACATTGATGTAGGAACTCGCTTCCCAAAATAGGTGTGGGCCAGCACTGTGATCCTCAAAGCCTGGACCCCACACCAGCAGCAGGAGCAGCACCAGGGGATGCATAGAAATGGACATGTTTGACACAGCGGCACCTCCTGAACCAGAACCTCTGGAGGCAGGGCCCAGCACTCTGTTTTACAAGCCCTCCAGGTGACTGATTGTCACTGTAGCTGGAGCACCCTTGCTCTGTGGAATTGTTTTTCACCAAAAACTAGAGCCCGAGTCCCTTTATTTAATTATGCGATAATCCTATCATGCTTCATCACAGTGGCTTTGATCAAACATTGACCTACTACTATGTACAAATGGCTTATCTGACTCCAGACTAAGCTCTCTTAACATGAACCAGGAGGCAGTTTTGTAGGTCTTTCTCTCCCTTCAGCCAACAAATAATAACTCTTCCTCCTTGTTGGAAAAAAAAAAGTCAAGAAAGATCATATAGTTATGTAGATAGATAGGAAAATGTTGTGAATTTGAAGGAAAATAGTGTTAGGTATCATTATCATTGTTGTTACGGATATTTTAACAATGATATAAATAGAAAAACTAGAATGGTAGAATTTTAGAAACTGAGTCCAATAGTTTCTGTGTCATCCCTATAATCTCCCTTCCCTTCCCCTCCCTCCATCCCTCTCTCTCTCCCTCTCTCCCTCCCTCCCTCATTCCCTCCCTTCTTTCTTTCTTTCTTTCCTTCCTTTTGTCAAATTGGTGTACCACCTGAACTATTTACTTATTTTTATGTAACTTGATTCAGTTAACAAACTTTAAGATGACTTTATCTAAAGTGAATATATTAATAGTTTAAAACATAATTTTTTTTTCAATTCAATGTGTCCCCAAGAACCTTTTGGAGTGCGGGCAGTGGAATGCGTTCCCCAGGCTGGAGACTCCAGTTAGAATGACGGGGAATGCAGGGAAGAAGACAAAAGAAAGCAAACAATGGCTTGGAGACATGGTGGCTCCAGACCTCTCATATGCAACATCCTTTTTTCAACTTCCCAAGGAATCCCCATAGGGCACGGCTCAGTTGCCTGGGAAACTCTGGTCTGCATAACCTGACCACATGTCATCCTGTGACATATGGAAGGGCTCCCTAGCCACACCAAGGACCTGTCATAGACATGTCACCCAACATCGGAATATTTTATGGACAATGAGCTCTGAATTTAAAATTCAAAACATTAGCCATCAGGAAGAGAAGGTATCACAAAATAATATGTGAAATGTTCTAAGTTCAACCATGAATTTAAGAACATATAACACTGTGGTTCTCACGTACACAAGAAAAAAAATGCAGCAAAGCCCAAATGTTTAGCTTCAAAAAAAGGAAACATTTAGTCAGTTCTGCTCCAGTGTCTTCTCTGTGGTCCAATTAATCAAATCAGAATGGGTTCAAAACTGGTAGCCACTTGCCAAGCCTGCAAAACAATGTCTGATTCTGATTATTAAGTAAACAACTCCCAAAAAAGGAAGCCTTATGGAGAAAGACAACATTTTCTTCCCTTGAACTGCAGCATTTTGAACTCCTCTCACAAGTTGGTGATAGGAAAACACTAAACTAGCTAGAAATTGAGTCTCTATCAAATCATATTTTACTCCAAACGTAAAATATCAAAGTGTCTAAATTGCCTCTTAAAATTTTAAGTGTTATTGCTTTTTAAAGAAAATAGTCTGACACATTCTTGGATGGTAAAGGTTTTGGTTATCTATTTCTTTACAGAGTTTTAGAAGTTAGTTTCCTCTTAAATGTAAAAGCTTCAAAGCAAATACTAATGAATTCAATTTTGATTTCATAATCTTGCTCATGATTCTTTATACCAGTGGTTCTCAACCTTTCTAATGCCGCGACCCTTTAATACAGTTCCTCATGTTGTGGTGACCCCCAACCATAAAATTATTTTCGTTGCTACTTCATAACTGTAATTTTGCTACTGTTATGAATTATAATGTAAATATCTGTGTTTTCCGATGGTCTTAGGCGACCCTGCTAGCGGTTCTCAACCTGTGGGTCGTGACCCACAGGTTGAGAACCGCTGCTGTAGAGCCTCCTAAGACCATCGGAAAACACAGATATTTACATTACGATTCATAACAGTAGCAAAATTACAGTTATGAAGTAGCAACGAAAATAATTTTATGGTTGGGGGTCACCACAACATGAGGAACTGTATTAAAGGGTCGCGGCATTAGAAAGGTTGAGAACCACTGCTTTATACCATGAGCCAGGAAACTGGTTTAAACAACCTCAAGGCAGCTGGTGTTGGGACAAGAATCAACGGATTCAGAGCAGCGTTCCAACCCTCACAGCTACTTACTACCTGCCGGAGAACGTCCTCCTCTGGCTCTGATCTTTACAGCCACCATATGTAAAGTAGTAACACTTCATACGATCGTTGAGGATATAAAAGAAATAGTGAAGTGGGAACTCTTCATGGTTGGACAGAAAAGAAAAATCTGAGAGGATACACAGCAAGTTCTCAACCCAGCTCTCCCTGGGGGAATGTGCATGTGTATGAAGGTGTGTGTTGGGGATGGGGATTAGTACATGACATGATAGAGAAATCCCATTGTGTATGTTACATACTTCCAAACTAGTTGAATGGGTTGAAACAAACATCCCTCATGTATAAATGCTAGCGATTAAAAAGACATTGAAGAATAAAAATAGCAATAAGACAAAAGTTGCCCATGGAAGGGGTTCTCAATCCTTTGCCTGCATCCCGAGCTTTGCCCAGAATGGCAGGCACTCGGCCAGGGGCTGGCTTGATTCTAAGGTGAGCTGTGCAGTGGAGTCATAGGCAAGGCACCTCAGACATTCTGGCCTATTCAATCCTCAAACAGTCTTAGTGAACTTGAAGCACGAAAAAAAAATGTCAGTCACTCTGTCATAACTATGGTCACAATGTTATTACTATCAATCATTAACACTTATTGATATTTTGCTATGATCTGGGAATGATGCCTAGTGTATTTTTAAGTGAATGCCTCATTCGATGTTTGTACAACTGTTTGAAGAAGGCATTGTCACCCCCATTTGACACAAGGGAAAAATTATACTAGAGAGATTAGGTACCTGATCTATGGTCACAGGGATTGCAAGTTTTATAACTGGAAGCTAAATTCCAAAAGTCTGGGCTGTGTGTGGGATTAAACAGCAGGAACTCAGAAGCACCGAAGCAGAGAAGTTGGCCAATTGGTGCTTGAATATCCTTGCCTTTCTTGTGGGCTTGGCGTTTAGGTTCTGACTTTTTAGTGTGGGAAGGGATGGTGCAGGTCTTTGGGCTCAACCTTTACCTCATGAACCGAGTAAGGAATATTTTCCACATATCTATGATAGATGACCAGTTCTCTGCCTAACTAGCTTTGGCAAAAGGAAATTAAAGATTTACATGGCTAGATCTTTGTACTGTTGAATAATTCTAATTACAACTTCTTCCTTAATTTAAGCAGAAATCAGCTGCTCTGTGAAACTGCACCAAATGCCTTAGTTCTTATCTCTGGAAACCTGTTTCCTCTTCCACATGTCAATGCTTAAAATACTTAATTTTCTCAATACATTTGGATAGTTTCTCTGGAGGAAATGTAGTTAAGGTTTAGACAACTGATTCCTACACTCAAATCTCAGTTTGACCTTTCACTAGTCATTAATCTTTTAAAATTAATTAATTTATTTTAAATATATTTTTATTGACATGGAATACTATACAGCAGTAAAAAAGAAGGATCTCTTATCTTTTGAGACAGCATGGAGGGACCTGGAGAGTATTATGCTAAGTGAAGTAAGCCAGTCAGAGAAAGACAAATATCACATGATCTCACTCATATGTGGAATCTAATGAACAAAATAAACTGCTAAACAAAATAGAACCAGAGACATAGAAGCATGCAACAGACTGTGGAATCTCAGAGGGAAGGCAGGGGTGGGTGGGTGGGTAGAAAGAGATAAACCAAAGAACTTGTATGCATATATGCATACCCATGGACATAGACAATAGGGTGGAGAAAGCCTGTGGTGGAGGGTGGAGGCAGGCTAGATGGGGTCAATGAGAGAAGAAAAGAGGGCATATGTAATACTTTCAACCATAAAGATATATATATATATATATATATATAAAGATATATATATATATATATATATATATATATATATACACATATATATATATATAGATATAGATATAGATATATGTATATATATATACATATATATATACACACATATATATATCTATATATATATTAAATCTTAAAGTAGACTAGAGGCCCCGTGCATGAATTCGTGCATGGGTAGGGTCTGGCTAGCCTGCCCCCATTGGGGCTGATAGGGCTGGGCTGGCCCCACCCCCAATCTGGGTGGTGGGGGGACCAATTAGGGGCGGGGCTGGCAGTGGGAAGGGGCCAGGGGCAGTTGGCCGGCCTTGCCTCCTGGTCAAACTCCCAGTCGAGGGGACAATTTGCATATTAGCTTTATATATATATATATATATATATATATATATATATATATATATATATTTATATTTATATTTATATTTGACTTCAGAGAGGAAGGGAGAGGGAGAGAGAAATAGAAGCATCAATGATGAGAGAGAAATTTCCTTTTGCATCATCAATTGGCTGCCTCCTGCACGCCCCCCACTGGGGATCAAGCGTGCAACCTGGGCATGTGCTCTGACCAGGAATTGAACCTTGACCTTCTGGTTCAACCCCAGAGCCACACTGGCTGGGTACTAGTCATTGATCTTTAAGCAACTTGCTTAAATTCTGAGTCTCAATCTCTTCTATAAATTCATGAACACACTACCCATGTCATATGGCTTTTGGGGGAAAAATAATGTTCCCAGCATCCATAGTGCCAGGCACAGAATAAGAGTCTAGTACCCATGGTTTCCTCTCCTATTTCACTGTTTTGTTGATTTTCCTCTAGTTTTTTCCCATGAACCCAGGCTCCCATCAAGACACCACTCCTGGAGAAACCAAGATGGCAGCATAGATAAGTACCTAAACTGCTGCCTCGCACAACAATTTCAAAACTACAACTAAAAGACAGAACCACAGGAAGGCTGGCTGAGTGGAAATTCTACAACTAGAAGAGAAAAGCTCACGGAGAATCAGAGGAGCAGCAAAGGGCTGAGGTACGGAGACACACGCGCAGAGAGGAAGGGTGGCTGAGTGCCTGGCTGACTTTCTCTGGTGGGATGGGGAAGGAAGCCCCCGACTGCACTGAACCCCAGTTCCGGGCGAAACCCTGTGGACCCAGGCTCATACAGGGGGAGTCTAACTGTCAGGTAGAGAGAAAGGCACATGGAGACTCAGAGACTCGGGGGAGCCGTGGAGGGCAGGGGTCTAGAGGCGCGCGCGCGCACGAGTGCTCACGGAGAAGACTGAATGTGGAGGTTACTGCAGGCTTTCCCTAGCGGAAGGGCATCGGAAGCTCCTGACTACACTGAACCCCAGTTCTGACTGCACTGAACCCCAGTTCCGGGCGAGCCCCTGGGGACCCACGCTCTTATGGGGGGAATCTGGACTGTCAGGTGGAAACTCAGGGGAGCCGCAGAAGGCAGAGGTCTGGAGGCATGCACGCAAGGGCAGGGCTGATGGGAAGCCAAGACTTTCTGCTCCACCCTGAGACTCCGCCCCATCCAAGCTGAGCACAGGGGCTTTTGCAGTTTTGCAAGTCTGATCCTATAAGACTGTCTCCAGCACCGAACTTCTCCCAGCATAGACACAGCTGATCCTCATAGCCAACTGGCCTGGAGGTCAATTTCTCCCAGTGATACCAACAACAATCAAGACTTAACTACAACAAGGCTGTGCACACAGTCCACAAAGGGGTGCACCAAGAGTGTCCACCTCAGGTTAACTGGGGAGGCCGACCCACTGGGCCATATAGGAAGCCTAGCACACAAAGCTACCCTACCAACTCAGGGAAGCAGTGAAAATGCGGCGTCAAAGAAACAGATAACAAACGAAAGAAATGGAGGAAAACAAACAACTGGATATAGAATTCAAAACCACAGTTTATAAGGTTTTTCAAGAATATCCTAGAAAAGGCCAATAAATTTAGCAAGACCCTCAAGGATATGAAAAAGGACCAACTAGAAATTAAACATACACTGACTGAAATAAAAAATATTATACAGAGACCCAAAAGCAGACTAGAGGAACGCAAGAATCAAGTCAAAGATTTGAAATACAAAGAAGCAAAAAACACTCAATCGGAAAAGCAAAAAGAAAAAAGAATCCAAAAAGTTAAAGATAGTGTAAGAAGCCTCTGGGACAACTTCAAGCGTACCAACATCAGAATTATGGGGGTGCCAGAAGAAGAGAGAGAACAAGATACTGAAAACCTATTTGAAGAAATAATGACAAAAACTTCCCCCACCTGGTGAAAGAAATAGACTTACAAGTCCAGGAAGCGCACAGAACCCCAAACTAAAGGAATCCAAAGAGGACCACACCAAGACACATCATAATTAAAATGCCAAGATCAAAAGACAAAGAGAGAATCTTAAAAGCAGCAAGAGAAAAACAGTTAATTACCTACAATGGAGCACCCATACGATTGTCAGCTGATTTCTCAACAGAAACTATGCATGCCAGACGGGAGTGGCAAGAAATATTCAAAGTGATGAATAGCAAGAACCTACAACCAAGATTACTCTACCCAGCAAAGTTATCATTCAGAATGGAAGGTCAGATAAAGAGCTTCACAGATAAGAAAAAGCTAAAGGAGTTCATCACCACCAAACCAGTATTATATGAAATGCTGAAAGGTATTTTTTAAGAAGAGGAAAAAGAAAAAAAGTAAAGATAAAAATTATGAACAACAAATACATATCTATCAACAAGTGAACCTAATAATCAAGTGAATTAAAAATCTGAGGAACAGAATAAACTGGTGAATATAATATAATCAGGGGCATAGAAAGGGAGTGGACTGATAATTCTCAGGGGGAAAGGGGTATGGGGGGTGCAGGAAGAGACTGGACAAAAATCATACACCTATGGATGAGGACAGTGTGGGGGAGGTAAGGGCAGAGGGTGGGGTGGGAACTGGGTGGAGGGGAGCTATGGGGGGGGAAAGGAGAAACAATTGTAATAATCTAAACAATAAAGATTTATTAAATTAAAAAAAATTAATTAAATTAAAAAAAAAGACACCACTCCTGAAGTACTCTGATGTGAAGGAAGGCAGAACTGTCAGATCCCAGGACATAAACACTCTGACTTTTTAATTTAAATGTCCTCATCATTCCAAAGGTTCATATTTCCCTTGGAAATGGATGAAAACAATCAGACCTCTTTTCTCCACTTTCTATTTAAATCTCCAGTCTCCCATGGACAACTTATTGATTTTTCCATTGGCCTCCAAAGGTTAAAACTTCCTTTTCTTCTGATTACATTCCATTTTCTAATGTCCACGTCCACTGCTGCTGCCTGTGGATTTCATTGTCTCCAGGTTCTGTCCTCTGGGCTATTTAGCAAACCCTCCTCTCTTGGTGGCAGCTGAAAATGTGATAAGCATACTTTCAACACAAGTAGCTGATAAAAAATGAGCAACGGGATGGAGCCAGGGAGTGATCCCCCTGTTACTCTGTCGCAGACCTCCCACCAAGTTGACAAGGAGTCATTAATCAGCCTCCCCAGTCATCGAGGTGTGTGTTCGGCAGTCCCACCATCTCATTCCCACGTAATAATCCCACACAGGAGACTCTGAGGGAAACTTTATCAAATGCTTCTCTGAAACCAGGATGCTCTTGTCTCCTGGTCCCCCAGTCTCGCAGTCAAACCATCACTATAGTTTGTGGAGTAATTTTGGCACTAAAACCCAAACCACATTAATATCAACATGCATTGGTAAGTGCTCATCCACTTAATAATCATCATGAGACTCTTTCAGAGATTACTTTGCTTTAGAAAGATGAAGTCACTTCTTCAGTTTATAGTCGTGACTTAAATAGATGGCCTCCATTTTAGAACATTTGGGTACTTCTAATCTAATGGCATCTTTGCTATTCTCTAATAAAATTCAGAAGTTACAGAAAATGATGCTAATGAATCTTCAGACCCTAAAATTGTCTTCACAAGCCCCGAAGGAAAAGACTCCTTTTATGCATGTGGTTGCTATCTTCTTTCCTATCTAAGAACGTTCCTGCTGATCAAAAATTTATTTGATCTTTTCTTTGCTTATTGAAGATGGTGTCACGCAGCTTTACTTTAGACCAGCAGAGGAGAGGAATAGACAGTGTGTGAACAATACATTGTTCTTTTATCCAACAGGTTTTGGCTCTTCCTCCTATGTCATTTCTCATTTGTTATCTTTTTAAAAAAATATATTTTATTGATTTTTTACAGAGAGGAAGGGAGAGAGATGGAGAGTTAGAAACATCGATGAAAGAGAAACATTGATCAGCTGCTTCTTGCACACCCCCTACTGGGGATGTGCCTGCAACCAAGGTACATGCCCTTGACTGGAATCGAACCTGGGACCCTTCAGTCTGCAGGTCGATGTTCTATCCACTGAGTCAGTCCAGTCAGGGCTCGTTTGTTATCTTTGGAATTGAGAAAATTCATTTACAAAGCTTTTTATAAATCTTTACATTTCTTTAATAGAGTTATGTCAGCCCAGTAACTAAAACAAATCAGTTTTTGTTTACATGCATGCATAGTTCATATTGATCTACTAATAATAATTGGTACACTTTTACATTTGATTTTTTAAACTAATATCAAAATATATTGTTTGGTTGTTACATATTTTAGTGGCAACATTTAAGCCAATTTTCATATATCAATTGCCCAGACTATATTGTAGACCTTAAAACATTTTTCAATTTAATTTTTATATAAATATAGAAAAAATCTTGTCTCTACTAGTAAAGTATTGCTTTTTATCTATGTAAGTTATTTCCTTGATATTATTGCCCGTGAGACAGAGAATTGGGTCAAAGTGAACGATGACTTTCATTCCTCTTAATGTATATCACCATTTATGTGTAAAATAATTTATACTGCTACCATTCATGCATAGCTATGCTCTTTAAACTACACGTGTTAACTTTTTAAGTTTTCTGTTCCAATAGAAACCCTTCTCCTTTGTATTTATCCCACCAGGCCTTACATTTGTGGTCTGTAGCTATTTTCTAGACAGTATACAAATTGTGACATTTTTAAAAATTTATTGATTAAGGTATTACATATGTGTCCTTATCCTCCTATTACCCCCCCACACCTCCCCACTCATGCCCTCACCCCCCTGTTGTCTGTGTCCATTAGTTAGGCTTATATGCATGCATTCAAGTCCTTTGCTTGATCTCTCCCCCTTACCCCAACCCTCCCCTACCTTCCCTCTGAGGTTTCATGGTCTGATCAATGTTTGTCTCTGGATCTGTTTTTGTTCAACAGTTTATGTTGTTCATTATATTCCATAAATGAGTGAGATCATGTGATATTTATCTTTCTCTGACTGGCTTATTTCACTTAGCATAATGCTCTCCAGTTCCATCCATGCTGTTGCAAATGGTAAGAACTCCTTTTTTACCGCAGCATAGTATTCCATTGTGTAGATGTACCACATGTTTTTAATCCAGTCATCTGCTGATGGGCACTTAGGCTATTTCCAAATCTTAGCTATTGTAAATTGTGCTGCTATGAACATAGGGGTGCATATATCCTTTCTGATTGGTGTTTCTAGTTTCTTGGGATATATTCCTAGAAGTGGGATCACTGGGTCAAATGGGAGTTCCATTTTTAGTTTTTTGAGGAAACTCCATACTGTTCTCCACAGTGGCTGCACCAGTCTGCATTCCCACCAGCAGTGCACGAGGGTTCCTTTTTCTCCGAATCCTTGCCAGCACTTGTCATTTGTTGATTTGTTGATGATAGCCATTCTGACAGGTGTGAGATGGTACTGCATTGTCATTTTGATTTGCATCTCTCAGATGATTAGTGACTTTGAGCATGTTTTCATATGTCTCTTGGCCTTCCTTCTGTCTTCTTTCAAAAAGTATCTATTTAGGTCCATTGCCCATTTTTTGATTGGGTTGTTTATCTTCCTTTTGTTAAGTTGTATGAATTCCCTGTAAATGTTGGAGATTAAACCCTTATCAGAAATAACATTGGCAAATATGTTCTCCCATGGACATTTGTTATATCAATTTCCCACATGGTAATTAAAAAGACAATTGTACTGTTTAACTCTCTCTTTTAAAATATTGCAACTAGATTTTTTGATTCGGCAAACTTACATCATTTTTTTCTATCAAATCTCCCTAGTACATGCATCAGAGTTGCCTGTAATGCTAACTTTAGTTCAGCCATGAAACCAACAACGACAGCTTGAAACTTTGAAAATCGCACACAATATATGCAACAGCTTTCAAAATTCACTACATTTATCTGTCATAAAGAAAATATTGAGAACACATTGTTCCAAGCGTGGCAGTTGCTGTGATACAAAGATGAGTGAGACATGACCCTTATCTTCATTGATGTGGAGCAATAAAGGGGAGACAAAATACAGCAATAGGAGACGGACTATGGAAAATGCCTTGAGTGTACAAAACGCGATGGGCAAAGGTGGGAGAAATTCAGAACTCCCTCTGTGGGGCCTGAGGAGAGGGTGGAGCTCCTGATGATGAAGTCCTATCAAAGCCCCAATGAGACATTTGCTCTGCTGCTCCAGTTAGAAAAGATTGCCAAAGAAGGCTGGTTTCTAGGGAATGGGGAATAAACTCTCTCCCCAGAGAAGAGAACTTCTACTTTGGTTTTGTAAAAGCTGAGTTTGTGCTGAGACATGCAACACTGTTCGAAAGCACCTCCCAAAAGCAAACACATCCCAAACACACCACGTTACAGATGGCCAATAAGCACGTGGAGAGATGCTCAACATAATCTTTAGGGGAATGCAAATCAAAACCAGAGAGATACCGCGTCATGTCTATTAGAATGACTGTAAACACATGTTTGGGGTGTGTTTGCTTTTGGGTGGTGCATTTGCTTTTGGGTGGTGCTTTCCCAAGGAGGAGAGTTTGGTCTGAGAAGGATTCAGAGAATTGGGCATGGTTCCTTGCAATCCTGCAAGAGTGGAACGTGACTTGGACACTGGGCCACCACCATGTTGTACCATCCCGCTCGGGGGATCGTGGAAGTCCATTTGTCATTTCGATGCTCATCGGGCGAGTCCACCAGAGACCAAGCATTTGCGTCTTCTTGTTTCTCCTGGCCACCCAGAACTCCCACTGTGGCCAGCCCTAGGTCTGGAGAATGGAATGTACGCATTGCATTCCTTCCCGGGATCGCTGACCAGGGTGCCTGCCACCTTACCCAGCAAGGAATGTTGTTTATTGATCTTAAGTAATTCTGGGAACCTACATTCCAGGGCAGCTTGTCAAAATACTGGTCAAATTAATATGTCATTTGATTACCCCCTCATGGCTGCCAAAGATTCCATAAATTTGATACATAAATAAATATAAATCACATCCCTTTTTTTACTCTTTATCTTTTCTCCCACTAGTAGTGAGCTATTGAGTAGCTCAACATGGCTGATTCATCTTGGAAATGTATACTACAATTTGTTTTATAAGGAAGTTGGGAGACCTGGGTATAAATCTTGACTCTGCCACTATGAACAAACAAGTGGACTGGGTTCAAGAGTGTGTTTCCTATGCAAGGAGATTGGATTTTCTCCTAGGTCTTTAAGG
The DNA here is from genome assembly GCF_963455305.1 of Plecotus auritus. Taxonomy (NCBI): domain Eukaryota; kingdom Metazoa; phylum Chordata; class Mammalia; order Chiroptera; family Vespertilionidae; genus Plecotus; species Plecotus auritus. Next base: position 40,102,865 of record NC_137785.1, on the reverse strand, counting down.
AACTGGTCCTTTCTAATTATTCAGGTATGGGCTGAAATATCAGAGAGTGCTTTCCTAACCTTTCGGTTTAAGTAGTCTCTCTCTCCCCCAATCACTCTCAGTTCTATTTTATTCTGGCATTTTAATTTTTAAAATTGTACATTCATTTTATTTTTCATCATAGAACTTGTTTCTATCCAATATTATCTAATTTGTTGATCTACCTTCTGTCTCCTTTACCAAGAAAGTAAGCTATGTGCGGGGAGGGGTATTTCCTGTCATATTCATTTTAGTGCTTGCCACATTGGCTACCTTAGGGTAAGCAGTCAATACATTTGTTTAAAGCAAAGGAAACAAATGGGATTTGGCAATTAATTCTTAGATATGACACTGTTGTGGGATGAATTGTGTCTCCCCAAACATTCATATGTTGATGCCCTAACCTCTAGGACCTCAAAGTGTTACTATATTTGGAAACAGGGTCTTTAAGGAAGCAATTAAGGCTACAGAAGGTTACATAGGTGAGCCCTAATTCAATATGACTGGCATCCTTATAAGAAGAGAAAATTTGGACACACAAAGAGATACCAGGGATGTGCATAAACAGAGCCATCTGCAAGCCAATAAGAGAGGTCTCAGAGAAAACCAGAGGTGTTTTTGTTATGGCAGCCCTGGCAAACCAATGCAGACCCCAAAAGCCCATGCAAGCCAACAACAAATAGACAAATTGCACTTCATCAAAATTAAAAAACTTCCATACACCAAAGAACTTCTGTATACCAAAGAACATTATTAAGAAAGTGGGAAGATAATCTACAAAATGGGGGGGAGGGGGAGAGGATTTGCAAGTCATATATCTGGATAAAGGTTTAATATCCAGAATATATAAAGAACTTCTAAAACTCAACAACAAAAAAATCTAATAACTCAATTGAAAAACGGGAAGAATACTGGAATAAGCATTTCTCAAAAGAAGATAAACAGATGGCCAATAAGCACATGGAGACATGCTCAACATAATCTTTAGGGGAATGCAAATCAAAACCAGAGAGATAAGGCGTCATGTCTACTAGAATGACTATAATAAAAAAATGAAAAAATAACAAGTGTCGTGAGGGTGTAGAGAAATTGGAACCTGCACACATTGCCATGGGAATATAAAATTCTGTAGCCACTGTGGAAAACAGTGTGATGGTTCCTCAAAAAGCTAAATACAGAATTAAGTTTCAGCAATTCCGCTATGAATCCTATACTCAAAAGAATTGAAACAGTCTCAAACAGATACTACTTGTACATCAATGTTCATTGCAGCATTATTCACAATAGCCAAAAGGTGAATACAACCCAATTATCCATCAACAGATTAATGGAAAAACAAAAGTGTTATATCCATACAATGGAATACTATGCAGCCATAAAAAGGGATGAAATTCTGACACATGCTGCAATGTACACGAACCTGGAAAACATCATGCCAAGTGAAATAAGCCAGGTAGTGTCTGATCCCATTTGCATGAAATATCTACCATAGGCAAATTCATAGAGACAGAAAATAGATGAGAGGTTCCCAGGAACTAGGGGAAGGAAGCATGGTGAGTTATTGCTTAATGGTTACAGAGTTTCTCTTTGGGGTGACGAAAAATTTTAGAAATCGTGGTCATGGTTGCACAACACAATGAATGCAATTAATGCCACTAAATTGCACACTTAAAATAGGTAAAAAGACAAAATTTGTTATAATGTTACCACAAAAAGGGAAAAAAACTAAGCGAATAAATGATTTATAACACTACTCTTTATCTTCTCCCAGATAAGACTTTTATTCTTTACCTTCTCCCATATAAGACTTTTATGATCGGTGGTTTTAGCTAATATTCATTAGTCAAAAGCTATATTTAAGAAGCTTATTCTTCTATTTAGATTTTATTTTTACTATAAGCTTTGGGGGTAAATTGATATAATTTTTGTGAGTTGGGAAACTTCTGAACCTGCATATATTCTTCCTTGGAAGCAAGCTTACAAAACATGTGTTTTGGGAAGCCCTCTCTGCAGCTGTAGACTAGGTTAAGAAAAAAGCTGGGACTCTCCCTAATGCTCATTCACACCGGTATCCCTAGTGCAGTATGTGGCACATAGTAGGTGCTCAATAAAAACTTATTAAATGTGGCCAGAGTATCTGAGGGCATCAGGATGACAAAGTATAGCAGTTTAATTTCATATATAGCATCAAACTCCCTCGTTAAATCTTCAAATTAGAGTGAGCTTTCTTTTTTCATCAAGAGCCATTCTCCAGCAAAGATATAGTGTGTTTCTTTTTTAAGCTCCAAATCCACTATTTCAAATAGCATGTATTTATTTGAGTTACTATGGGTAGAAAAATGCTCCATATAATTTATTCAAAGTTCCATTAAGGAACTCTAGTAAACTCTTTCCTCCAAACATATAGTCTCATGATTGTGTGTGTGTGTGTGTGTGTGTGTGCACATATGCATTTAGGGATATTAATGTCTTCTAAACATAACATTTCTACATTGAAATGCTCTGTTTAGAGCTTCCACGGAACCAAAGCACATGTGGCAGAGAATGAAGGGCAGCAGAGGGACAGGGACGGCAGAACGGTCCTGAGGGAGAGAGGAGCCGAGGTTTCAGGAAGCACATTGGAGCGAGTCTGACTGGAGATGAAGCTCCCTCCTCAGTAAGATTCCAAGGAGCTCTTCCTTTGCAACTGCGGGCATCTTAGCCTCTTTGAGCTTTAGTGTCTTTTCAGCACAAGTGGAATCATTAGATCTATAGAACTGGTCATGGCCAGCGTTAAATGAGACGATGAGTAGAATAGCTCCTGAATTCAGGTAGGTAATGAAGCTATTCTTTTCTTTTTAATTGATTTCAGAGAGGAAGGGAGAGGGAGAGAGATAGAAACATCAATGATGAGAGAGAATCACTGATCTGCTGCCTCCCGCATGGCCCACACTGAGGATCCAACCCACAACCTGGGACATGTGCCCTTACCGGGAATCGAACCGTGACCTCCTGGTTTACAGGTCGATGCTCAACCACTGAGCCACGCCGGCCAGGCTAATGAAGTTACTCTTACTGGGCTAATGAAGCTATTCTTATCACCACCACCATTCCCTCCCTGACACAGTAAATGGAAAATCTGTGTGACACAGAGGACTCCAGCTCCTCATAACCAGGACCCCCAGACCCCATCTTGGGCCCTAAGACCTTGGATCTGCTGGATGGCCCCTGGGCTGGGAGCAGCGGCCACATTCCCGAAGACGTGATCCCCCAGCCACTTTTTGTACGAAGCTCATAAACTGTCAGCAGCATTTCCTGTTCTATCAAGGCAGCTAACAGCATCCTCCTCCTCAGGTGCCCACCACCACGCTTGGATTAAAATTTGCCAATTAAAAAGAAAAACAGGGATTTTCTACCAAATCTCCGTCTTCACATTCCCGTCGTGCCTAGTTTCTGACCGACGTGGACAGCTGTTTGGCGTGGTGAGGAAGAGCCTGACTTCAGTAGCTATGTGTGAATATACACACTTTGCCAGCTGTCAAGGAGCTTGACTTTCCAGGGTGGCTCGTCCAATGCTTGGTGCTACCTGCTGAGGCATCTGTGTGCCACTGTCCAGGAAGCACTGGACAGGACCGGCATTGTTTTAGAATAATTTATTTTTGTGGAAGGACGGTACAAAGCCTGCACCGAAGCATACAGAGATAAGAGGTACAGGGTCCTGCCCTTTACAAGGAAAGCTGTCTAATGGCCAGGACCCATCTCAGCTTACCAAGGATTAAGCTGTTTAATTGGACTTCTGGTCAGGCTTGGGGAGTCTGCATCCCCCACGCCAGGGTGCAGAAAATGCGAACCAGGCACCACTGAGAGTTCTGGAGAGAGCTGTCAGAAGTGCCTACACAACATAACAATGCAATCTCGGGAGGGAACAGAATTGAAAGGGACTCACTTCTCACTTGCTGATTACATCAAGGGGAAGCGTTTTGGCTCAGAACTGAGTAGGTCTTTAATACCTCTCTGTTAAAAAGAGAGATTAGCAAGCATTCAGGAGAGAACAAGCCCCAGGCTAGAACCCTTGGCAGGCAAAAAGTATCTAATTAGAAGGTAATTGAAAAAAAAATACAATGAAAATAACACAATGTTTAAAAATTCTTATTGTGGCAAATGATAGAAGGATTCCTTTTTTAAGTATTTCTTTTTGGAGAAAAACAGTGAGTTGGCTTAAAGACAAATATTAAAGAAATATCAGTACACAGAGTCCTCTGAATATGTCCTGAGGAATTCTGATGTGTCTCTATAACCTACTTTTTGCCCCTTTACCTCCAACCGGGAAGGTAGAGAACTTGAGGAATTTGGAATCTCTTGAAAATCCTACAGACAATAGAACAATGGTCTCTTGGCTATTCTCTTCATTTCTAGAATCATCGCTGGTTTTAATTAGGTGATCTCTAAGGTTTCTTCAAGGCTGTAACTCTCACTTTTTAGAGGAGACCCATGGGGCTCAGAGAGGTCATGGAATTAGCTCAGATTCACTGGGCTGGTGAGGGGCAGAGCCAGTACCAAGCTCCTGGCTCCCTGTCTGCCATCTGCCGAGCAAAGCTGCCCAAGAAGGTTTGGGACAATATTCCACTCTTCTCGGTTCCAAATGTGCTTTCTTCCTGCGGACGCTAGCCTGTAGGTATGGGCCAGCTGGGACGGGAGGAGCCTCCGCTTGCCAGCGCTGAGGCAGAGACCATCTGGGGTGTGAGCAAGACATGTGTGGCGATGACCTCAGGGATGAGATGACACCAGCCCCCAAGCCACTGGAGACCCAGCGGTTCCGTTCTTCCTAAGAGCTTACTGATGGTCGCTTCCTTCCTATGACATGGGAGTCTACCCTGTGTTTATTGTTCCCACAGCCCAGGCGCAGGGTGGGCCTTCGGAGATTGCTTCCCAGCCCCTCCCTGTCTGGACATGCAGCCCCTACTGAGCTCCGTGAAGCAAAACCTCGCCCCGGCCCACTGCTGAGGAAAGCCCAAAGCCCCTGGAGCCAATGTCAGCGGTGTCTGTGTCATTTTGCTTATTAGATTTGATCCAACTGAGAGATGAAGGACCCCTTCCTTTTTTAAAAAAAAATGTATATTTTTATTGACTTCAGAGAGGAAGGAAGAGGGAGAGAGAAATAGTAACATCAATGATGAGAGAGAATCACTGAGCGGCTGCCTCCTGCACACCTCACACTGGGGATGGAGTCCACAAACTGGGCATGTACTCTGACCCGGAATCAAACCATGACCTCTGGTTCATAGGTCGACGCTCAACCCCTGAGCCACACCAGCCGGGCTAGGACCACTTACTGTTTAACAACAACAACAAAATCACCAGAAGGAACATTGCTTCCTGGCCTCACTTGGCCAAGCAGGCACCTGTCCCCTTGGAGTGACAGGCATGCTATTGAACCCTGGGTGGTGCATACGTTCAGATACCACAACTTGCAAAGATGGCACTGGCCCAGTCCCCCCTCTTTGGGATTTTCTTTTCTTATTTTGTCATCAGAGCAACTGCAAATTCTATAAAATCAAGTGCTTTGGTGTCACTGAAGGCAAAGCGCATTGACTTGGTTCAGATTTGCTGGTTCAGCAGGAATTGCTTCTAAATTCTGCTCGAATGACACCTGCAATGAAAGTGTGAACCTTTTTGGAAACAATGTGAAGGTTATTCCCTTGTGCACCAGGACTCACTGGCAGGCAGCCATCCCCATGACACTCTCTTAGTGTAGCAACTTCACATGAGGGCCCTGGCCGCGTGGCTCAGTTGGTTCGAATGTTGATTCACAGTCAGGGCACATTCCTAGGTTGTGGTTCAATCCCCGGTTGGCTCGTCCGTACATACGTATGGAGGCACCCAATCTCTCTCTCTCTCTCTCTCTCTCTCTCTCTCTCTCTGTCTCTCTCTCTTCTTTCTCTCTCTCTCCCTCTCTCTCCCCCCTGCTCTAAAATGCAGCTTCCACCTGCCCTTTCATTCTTCAGTGAGAAATCCATGTGGCAGAGCCTGAAACAGGATGGAGATTCATAGTTTGCTGTCAGTGACAAAGGTCATTTCCTGGGGACAAGCACAGGTAAGGCAGGACAGCAAGAGCAAGGCTCGGAAGTCAGGCTGCCTCCATGTGGGAGCCCTGGAGCCAACACGAACCAGTTCTGGACTTGAGGCGTTTAAGCTCCGCAGGCCTGCACTCCCTCATCTTCAAAAGGGAGGTCCTAATGAGATCCTCCTCACAGGTTGTGGAAAGGTCATACACTACCCTTAGAATGTGCCTGGCTGTGAGCTTTTATGGCTTTGACATGTAGGTGCCAATGACAATAAAAAATGTTAGCAGTTTTTGTGCAAGGGGCAGCCAGCCTTTGCTTACCCCAGGGTCCTAAATGCTACACTTGAAATAGAATGAGTAGTATTCTCACCAGCCCCCCTACTGATTCAGGATCTGCTGTTGGGTAAATTACTTCCTCTCTATATTTACCAGGACATTTTTGGCTGAAAGTAACAGAAACCCAGCTCAAACCAATTTAAACATAAAGTAGGATTTATGGGATCCTACAACTGAGAAGTCCAAGCACTGGCTTCAGGCACTATGGGATCTGGAAACGATGAAGGACTAAACTTTGATGATCTCCTTTTTTTTCTGATGTATTACCGGTATCCCCAATGTATTACCGGCATCCCCAATGTATTACCGGCATCCCCAACTCCAAATCTTCTCTGTGTTTCTCTGTGTCTTGTCTTATCCTCTCCTACTGCACACCGGTTTTCTTTGCATGTGTTGGTAGCTGGCTCCCCGATCACGCTGATTCATTCATGCCTTCCAGTTGTGTGTCCCAAAAGACAAAACCCCTTTTTTCTTTCAACCCTGGATGAACGAAGTTCTAGGGAAGAACGTGGAATGACCCAGCGTGGGGCATGGGACTGAAAGGTGGGCTGATCGCCATGGTTAGCACAGTGTGGTTCTAGTGATTGACTGGGTCTGCATTACATGCCCCACCCAGTCTCGGATGATCCACCCTGAATGGACTGAGCATATGTATAGAAGAAAGAGGGGTGTTGAAAGAAAAAAAAAAATTGTACATTTTCACTATATGAAATTCTCTATGTTGAAGAATTTATACCTAGATATTAATGGTTCTTGTTAGGGCCACATGCCAAAATCTCAGGGGGAAAACTTAAGTATATTAATGTTCAATCTTTTCTTTAATTTCCTAATTTTATTGTTCTAATAACTCCCGAGTTGAGTGCATTTGTTTATTTGCAACGTTGAAACCCACTGAGTTAGAAGATCCTCTGCTATGAGAACCACTGATGTGGTCCCTGTGCCTGGATCATATGTTCAAATTTCCACCCTGACTTCTTTTTCACACCCTAAAGGAGCAGGGAGCTGGCCTACAGTGTTCCAAAGAGTATTTTGTGGTCCTAGTTCCAGCTTAATCCCTCTCCTCCCACTCCCCCTGCCCACACCAGAGCATTGTAAGTGAAGGGAATGCAGAGTACAGGAAATAGTATAAAGAACTATTTCCAAGAGACACATTTAGGATGAAATCTGGGCTGTACTACTTAGGAGCCGTGTGAGCTTAGACAAGCTATGTTATTTGTCTGAACCTTACCTTCCTGCCCTGTAAGTAGGGGTAGGGCTAACGATTTCAAGGCTCATGGATATGGTTAAATAGAAACTGGGGAAGCATATCTTCTGCTTGTAGACAAGATAGAAGAACAAGATTTACCTTCCCACCTGAAATATACCAGCAAACAAAGACAGATAAAGTACATGGAGAATTATTTTCAAGACACTGCACATCAAGCAATGAGAGACAGTGACCCCTGAGGGGTGGAAAAGAAGTGAAGCTTGCATTACGATTGCCCCAGCTTGCTTCTTTGAAAAGGTTTGCAGGGTGATGAGGGGGAACCCAGGTGAGATCTGGACGACTCCGAGCTGAAAGATTGAGCTGAGTGCAGGGAGAGCAAGGCAGGGAGAGTATGTAGACCACTGTCCGAAGGGCAGAATTTGGGCGAGGAAAGATCTGTACTTAGAGAGCACCCAAAATACCAGCAGATGGTCCTTCTTAAATATCCAGCAGAGTACTAATCAGCACACGCATGTGAGGAAACTACTCAAAATAAGTGAAAGAACCATCTAAAAGGATGAAAGGAAATGTCTGGTATGCACACAAAGCCAGGAAGCATGCCTTTTACCCAGGCTAGAACTCCATGTCATGGGCCTGGGGGAGAGGACTCGGGCAGGTCTTCCCGGAGTAGTAGGGAAATGGTAAGCTCTAGACCAGTGGTTCTCAACCTTTTTAATGCCGCGACCCTTTAATACAGTTCCTCATGTTGTGGTGACCCCAACCATAAAATTATTTTCGTTGCTACTTCATAACTGTAATTTTGCTACTGTTAATGAATCGTAATGTAAATATCTGTGTTTTCTGATGGTCTTAGGCGACCCTGCTAGCGGTTCTCAACCTGTGGGTTGCGACCTACAGGTTGAGAACCACTGCCTTAGAGCCTAAGACCATCGGAAAACACAGATATTACATTACGATTCATTAACAGTAGCAAAATTACAGTTATGAAGTAGCAACGAAAATAATTTTATGGTTGGGGGTCACCACAACATGAGGAACTGCATTAAAGGGTCGCGGCATTAGAAAGGTTGAGAACCACTGCTCTAGACTAAGCACTGCTCCACACCTGCCTTAGAAATAACAACTGTGAAGTCCCAACATCATCAAAACGTTTCCAACTAACTTCACTGCAACCCAGAAAAATCTCAAAAATATTTATAGGAATATAAAAATATCCACCACCCACCAAGGTCAAGTTCACGATGGCTAACATCCAAACATAACCAGGCATGCCATAAAACCAGAAAGTATGACCCAAATTGAGAATTATCAATAAGTTGAAACTGATCCAGAACTGACAAGGTGTTATAATTAGTAGACGAGGACATTAAAACAATTACAATTGTATTCCAGATGTTCAAACGTTACATTTTAAACTGAAGATGATGTTGACTTAAAAAGACATAGAAGATTTGAAAAAGATTTTTTTAAAAGGCCTACACTGAACTTCTAGAGATGAAATCTATGTGTAAGATGAAGAATACACTGGATGAGATTGATTCCAGATTAGATATTATTGAAGAAAAGATTAGTGAACTTGGAGCTACAACAATAGAAACTATTCAAAATAAAATTCAGAGAGAGAGAGAGAGAGAGAGATAGAGAGAGAGAGAGAATTAAAATAATACTCTTTTGTATATTTGAAGTCACTAAGAAAGTATATCTTAAAAGTCCTCATCACACAAAAAAATTTATAAATATGTATGGTGATGAATGTTAACTAGACTTATTGTGTTGATCATTGAGCAATATATACAAATAATGAGCCATTAAACAGTATCAGTGAATTTAAGGAGAATTTCAGGCTGCCTAATGTATGTGTAATTGTCTTCTGTAAAGGAGAGGATAGGTGGGGGCAGAAAATATTTGAAGAAATAATGGCCAATTGTTCTTTTTTCCAAATGTAATGAAAACTATATACCTACAGATCCAAGAAACACAGTGTCTCCCTGAGCACAAGAGACATGAACAAAACTATACATAGGCACATCCCAATAAAAACCTGCTCAAAACAATAAAAAGCATCATTAAAGTCTGCTTAAAACCAGTGCTAAACAGAACATCTCAAAAGCAGCCAACGGAAAAGAGACATGTTATGTACAGAAAAACTATGGTAAGGATGAAAGCAGATTTCTCACTGGAGATGAGGCCAGCAAGAAGAGAATGAGACAGTCCAGAGCAGTAAGCAGGCCACGTTGTCTTTTTTAAAAAAATATATTTTAAAATGATTTTAGAGAGAAAGAGAGAGGGAGAGAGATATAGAAACATCAATGAAAGAGAAATATTGATCTGCTGCTTTCCCATGCCTCTTACTGGTGATCCAGCCCACAACCCCGGCATGTGCCCTGACTAGGAATCGAACCGGTGACCTGTTGGTGCATGGAATGATGGTCAACCAACTGAGCCACACTAGGCTGGGCATACCACACTGTCTTCATGCTCTACCATCCAAAGTGCTGACCTGTTTGGAAGGTTGGATTTGGCTTCCCAGTCTGTGGGGAGAGTAGAAAAGGGAACAGAGCATGTAACTAAGGGGTATGACTTGAAAAGTGTACACATTCCCTCTGTTCACACCCATTGGCCAGAAATGAGTCCCAGCACCAAATATGGCTGCCAGGATGCCTACAAGCATAGTCTTCAAGCTCAGGGAGGTTTACTGCTTCCAGGAAAAAAAGAACATGTGCAGGATCGTGCGGGGTGGTTACCAGTACCTGCCTCACTGCCCTATTCCCACCTGTTCTTTATCCAAACCCCTCTTTATTTGACCAATTAGCAAATGTGGCGCTACCTGCAAGACTTTAAGCTCCATGACGATAGGAACCAAATCAATCTGGCATATTCCTGCCCAAGACCTGTTTTTGTGTTGTTTTGTTCTTTTCTTTCTTTCTTTCTTTCTTTCTTTCTTTCTTTCTTTCTTTCTTTCTTTCTTTCTCTTTCTTTCTTCCTTCCTTCCTTCCTTCCTTCCTTCCTTCCTTCCTTCCTTCCTTCCTTCCTTCCTCCCTTCTTTTCTTTCTTTCTTTCTTCCTTTCTCTCTTTCTTTCTTTTTTAGTTTTATATTAGTCTATACATTGTTTTCTTTCAACAGCCTTATTGGGATATAATTCATGTACATACAATTCACCCATTTAAAGTGTATGTCAGTATATTTAAGTATATTTGCAAAATTCTGCAACCGTGACCACTATCTAATTTTAGAATTTTGCCTCAAAAGGGATCTCACATCCTTTAGCAGTCGCTCCCCGTTTTCCCCTCCACTGTTTCCATCCTAAGCAATAAAGCATCTACTTTCTATGTTTTAAAGAAGCAACAAATCCATCTTCTCTGCACTCAATAAATACGTACTGGACTTAGTTAAAATCTTTGTGCTGTCATCACACATTTTTCAGTTAAAGATTCCCTCCAAAGATTGTTCAAAATACATATTGCTACTTGGTGGACTTTATCATTTTACCTTGGTGCCCAGAAACAAACACACACCCCGACCCCCATACAAAAACACCACAAATAAAACCCCACACTCTGGCAGCTGGTAACTATTTCATCTTACCCCACCACAGACATCTGTGGAGGGAATCACTATAGCTCCCATTTTACAGATAAGAACACTCAAGTCTAGCTATCCCTCGCAGCTAGCTGGCTGATTTTGAGAATTATTAACCCACTTGCTCAACACAGATCTGAGTCCTCAGCTTTAGCAAAGCAAAAAACGCAAAAGTCATAAGTCATACCTCTTAGAAAATGTTGTCTTAATAGGGCTGATTCTGGCCTGGGTGTGCAACCTGTCCTATAAACAATATTTGTTTTTAAATTGAACCATTACAATCTGCTGTCTGAGCTGCCTGCCAACCACCCTCCTATTGGGCATTCTGCCTGTGCCATCACTTCCCGCAAATGACATAAATATCCACACCAACACTCAGAAAAACTGGACATCTTCGCAGATGAGAATTTTTCTGCTTCCTAAGCTGTTTCCCAGCTTGCTCTCACAGCTGGCAAGATGCCTCTGTTGAATCACTTGATATTCTAACTTTTTTTACAGTAAACTTCAGACAACCAGAAGCGCAGACGCCCTCTCCGACTGTGTGGGTTCTGGGTACATGGGAACACGAGGGCATTCAGGGTCCTTGTTTCTCTCAGGAGGTCCTCTCAGTTTGGATCTAGTTGCTTTATTTTTAATATAGCCACTTAATGTACCAAAATGAAAATAAAACTTGTTGAAAGTATCTATTTCACAGCTCCCTCTCCTCGCCCTGAGCCTCAAAGTTGCCAAATGGTGCTGTCTGCACTCTCTCCTTCCCAACGGGTCCCTTTGAAGGAACAATGGCCTTTCTTCCCAGAAGCCCTGCGCCCCGCCCCGGGGAAAGGATGATGAAGCAAGGAGGCCAGGAGGGCAGGAGCTGCCTCTGGCTCAGGGTGAGTGGCAGGATGGTGAGAGTGCCCGGGCTCCTGTCGTGTTAGGTGTTGTGAAGGCATGTGGAAGGCAGCCAGGGAAATTCAGACACTCAGCCCGGAACTGATTATTCAGCTGCATCTCAGAAAGACACAGCTGGGCGGGGGCTGACAACTATTGTTTCCTTTTGCTGCCTTTGAGGGTGGGAGCCAGGGAAAATGGGGCAGAGATGCTGCCTTCAGGGGATGGAGGTAAGAAGTCATCCGGCCAGTGAAACCTATTGTTCAGGGATTTGCAAGCCTCCGTTTTCATTCAGTCTGAGTTGGGTAGTGGTGGGAAATAGAACCTGGGGAGAAGGAAGAGAGCCACTGAGGAATGGGTGGAGAAGAGGAAAAGATAAGCGCAGACACTGTGGACAAATGGAACTTTCCTGGGCTTAATGGTTTCTTCGTTCTTTGTGGGGTGGGTAATATGAATACACTATAGTTCCCTGTGTGCGCAAGTATTTCAAGATAAGGAATATTAATCCTGATCCGCCATAGTTTTATGTCACTCCATGTTATCTGTCACTTATTTTTAAATATGCCACTGAAAGAGCTTATGAAATATTATACCCCCATTCCCCTCAATGCAATTTTGTTGTTTTGACAGATGAACAAATGTCTATGATTTTTGAGTCATAACCTCCATGGGTTACTTTGCATGTACATAATGGGCAAACATTGCTAGGCTGGAAGAGAAAGCATAGAAACCTGTAGATGAGAGACTTAATTTGCTGTGCATGAGTCTTGTGGGGAGGGTGGAAAATGGGAAAGTACGTAGTAGATTTTCCCAGGGGAAAATAAATGCATACATTTAAAAAGATTTTTTAAATTATTGCACTGCTTCGATTTAATGGTGTTCAAACAATTTAATCTATTTGGAAATTTCAAAGGATTGAGCTGTTTATACTTATTAAAAAGGGAGTAATGTTGATCTAGTAAGGACTTCTCATTTACAGATAGCTACACTGATGCCAAGAGTCACTGCCGAAACACAACCCAGCTAGTGAAAGTGGCAGACCTGAAGGTTGGAACCAAATTCTCTGATTCCAACTCAACCCCCTTTTCACAACATTCATGCATTTGGTGACTGGAACACGTTTTGGTGTCTGTCATCATCATCTCTCCATTAAAGAGAGGCTCCTATGAATGGCAGTTGATGTGCTACTAAGAGTAGAAGTGTTTAATACATGTTATCAGTTTATGCCAATCATTGAGCTAAGCATTTTATATGTACAAAGTCATACAGCTCGCACATGGCTGGCTTGTGACACCTGAATGCAGGGCCCACACTCATACTCCCAGTGGCTAGGACACATGAGTATTTAGGACCACAGCTGTTTTTGTTCTCAAACAAAGTGGGGGCAGCTTTGGTGATGCTGAGTAGAATTTGACCGTTATTCCTTCTGAGTGTTCTGACAATAGTGAGGACAGCCTCAGCATGTAGGGAGCTGAACATCAGAGGCGGGAATCGAGCAGGTGTAGAACGTGCACTGAGAAAAGATGCCTCTGGCCCAGTTGGCGTAGCTAAGTGGTTGAACGTCGACCTATGAACCAGGTCACAGTTCGATTCCCCGTCAAGGGCACGTGCATGACTTTCCTGCTCGATCCCCAGTAGGGGGCGTGCATAAGGCAGCCAATCAATGATTCTCTCTCATCATTGATGTTTTTATCTCTCTCTTCCTCTCCCTTCCTCTCTGAAATCAAATATGTACATATATGTCTGTGGTCCAGGGTGAGGCCATTAACCTTAGGGCTTCTTCATTCTTGGGCATCTATGATTCTTATGACTCACTTTCCAGGCCTTGCTTCTTGGCTTCTGACCTGCTAATTCTGGCTTTTTTTCCTCATATCTCTCAGACTGTACCATTGCCACCAAGTTATACATGGTCCTGCCCACTTTACTAAGCTGACTGCACAGGATATGTGAATTCTGGAACGGACTCCTCAGCATTTAATATTTCTTTTTCACATTCTAGTGAATCAATCAGCAACAGCATCAGAAGAGCAAGACTTTTTCCTGAGTCCCAGCTGCTGTGACACCATGATCCATGTAGGATGCTGGACTATACCACAGTGATGAATCTGGGCTTGGGAGCGGCCTGCCACATGGAGACCTAGCAGCATGCTGACAGTGCTGACTAGTTGAACAGGAAAGTATTTGGTTATCCACTAAAAGGCACCTTCATTTTGACCTCTGAGAAAAACCAGAGAGAGCAAGCTGGTGGTAGAGTTGGCACTCAAACTTTGTCTGGGACGCCTCAGATCTTCCCATAGGCTCCTTTAATCCCTCTATCCAGCCACCTGACACACTCCTATGAAGGGTCTTCTTTGCTGTGGTCTGTGATGGGTGGTGGGAATTTAAGGGTGAAGACCCCCATGCCCTGTCTGGGGAGCAGGGAGAAAAACACGTATCTAACAGTTACACTCATTTGATTAAGAACTGTAATCGAGACGATATATTCTATAGAAGCACAGAGAAGAAAGAGGCCACATTTCCAGGAAAAGTATCCTGGATGGAGTTACAGTGGAACTCAATGCTGTGGGTGAGTAAGAGTTTGATAGGCGACCCAGCAGGGGAGAGGGAGGCAAGTTAGGAAAACAGCGCAGACATGTGAGAGGCTCTGTGGAGATGAGAGAAAGCCCTTACCTCCCACAGCCGCTACAAACAGAGGAGGAAGGGGAAGCTGGAAAAGTGGAACACTGGCCACCTCACATAAACACTGGGATGTGGGCTTCTTCAGGAAACCTCCTACACAGAGGAATCCATGGAAATGTACTCTCTGGAATAATTGCCTCACAATGACCTAAAATATCCAAGAACCCCAGTCAGTCTAACTTGCCCTATCTCATTTCACATCAGCCTTTTCTTTCAAGATGGCTGTTGGCATCCAGAAGAAAGCAAAAAGCCATAGCAGGGAGAGGGCCAGGGGAGCATAGCATTTTCTCAAACATGTTCTTCTGTGGAGGCAGCCTATGGGTGTGGTCAAAGCCTGATATAACTTAGTGACACCCAGAAACACCATAATCTGAGAGGCACAAGTGGGGAAGCCAAGACTAGTGTCTCACCAGCCAGGAGACAGCTATGGAAAGAGAGCCTCGTGAGCCAGAGGTGCTTGCACTCAGGTTTGCACTGTTAGTGACTCCATCAGAAGACCCAAGAATCCTTGTGTTGGAGCCCATCCTTATGTATATAAAAGGCTCATTTCAAGGGGCTCTAAGGATTGCCATGAGTGCAAACTATGCTCCATGTGGTTAGGGTGGTTATAGAATGAGCAGCTCACTGCCCATGCTGAGAAGGCCCATAGACCTCAAGGAACTGACAAAGCTAAATGGTCTCTCCATCAGTGCTGGGGCACGGTGCCACTGAAGCCACAATGAGGAGTTTACAGTTGCAGACGAGGTCACATGTCTCTTGGAGGAGAGAGTGACTGGATTTCCTTTCTCTTCAGCATTTATCTTGCCTAAACATGCTTCTATTTTTCTCCAAAAAAAGATTTGCTTCAGGTCAGCCGGAGAGAGGAGTTTTTTCTTTTACTCAATATTTGGCACACACAATCAGAGTGGAATAAATTTTGAAAGATCCAAAATGTGAAGTTGGGAATGACCAGCCAAAATTGTTGAACATTTTTTTCCACACAAATTCAGGGACTACTCTAGTGGTATTAAGAAGTCTATACTGACTATGATTATTTAATACATATAATTATTTGAGGCATATAAGAAGCTACACAGCTCCCAATTTTAAATAGATACACACTGTGATGGTTAACATTATGGTGCCCAAATATTTGGTCAAACATTATTCTGGAAGTTTCTGTGAAGGCATTTATTGGATGAGATTAACCATTTAAGTTGGTGGCCTTTGAATAAAGCAGATTACTCTTCATGATGGGTGAGCCTCATCCAATCAGTTGAAGGTTTAAGCAAAAAGGAATTCTGCCAGCAGCCTGCCTTTGGACTGGAAGTATAACCCTTCCTGGGTCTTTAGCCTACCAGCAGTATGTACTCTGCAGATTTTGAACTTACCAAGCCTCTATAATTGCATGGGCCAATTCCTTAAAATAAATCTCCCTATTGATAGATAATTGATTGACAGAAAGGAAGAAAGGGAAGAAGGAAGGAAGGAAGGAAGGAAGGAAGGAAGGAAGGAAGGAAGGAAGGAGGGAAGGAAAGAAGGATAAAAGGAAGGAAGGAAGGAAGAAATGAAGGAAGAGGATATCCTGTTGGTTCTGTTTCTTGGAGAACCCTGAGTAACACACATACATGCACACACACATGCAGAGTCATACTAAGTGCTTACTTAGCAATCTATCTATTATCTTTGTTTTATAAGCAAGAGAATTGAGACTTAAAGATTAGAAAACTTTATCAGGTCTTGGAGTTTACAAGAGGCAGAGAGAAATAGCATTTGAACTCAAGTCCATCTGACCAAGAGATTGTGCTCAACTCCCAAAGCGATGACAAGTAACTAGGCAAAATGAAATGAATTAAGTGGCAGAACATGTGAAGGGAGAAGACCCATGAGTGTGGAATCATCTCCCAATAAACAGCACCAGTGAAATCATTTACAATTGGAAAAGACAGGCTGCTGGAAGACACAGAACTGCCCTGGCAAAGACGAGCACAGCCCAGATCCCTCTCTCCCCCCATCTCTGCCCATTCCCCACAAGGCTTTGATGGATTTTAGCTGATTCTGGATGTGCCCTGGAGGGAGAGAGAGTTCATGGCAGCCCCAAAGCAGGACAATTAGGTTTCACATTAGCTTCCCCCATGACTTCATCATTGACTGTTGCTCTTTGTTAAAATATTTTAGAAAATTATCCCAGACAGATTTCTGGAATACATAGGACTTGGAAGATTTTTTTTTTTTTTATGAAGGACATTCCACTGAGAGCAAGCCTAAATATTGACTCATCAGAGGAAATATGTTCTCAGGGTAATGCCGATGGATGCTGGAAGTTGAATCCTAGATCTGCAATTTTAATCTTGTGGGTATGCATATGGGGCAGTTCCCCAAGATTCTCCACAGATGTCCAATGTTTAGCTTAGATAAGAATGGAAGAACCAGTGTCAGCCCCACTCCCTCCAGTCTTCTTCCTTTCTCTAGTCATGCTCCTAGGTTTCCCCCAACACATTTTGCTCCTGACATGACTGGGAAACCTTCACCCAGCTTTGATTGTGAGCTATTCTTCACCTTCCTCTACTAAGAAATAACCAGTTCAGAGTCCAACGATGAAGTCATGGGAGCATCTTTGTACCTCCCCATTCTCCATTAGCCAAGATCATCCATGTTTACCAACAGATTGTTCCCCTTGCCCTCCATAGTGTGAACATTTATTTCCAGCATCCCCCAGGTTTCCCACTGATGTGCTTGCATCCCATACATGACTCGGTGCTCTCCAATTTTGATTCTGTTTTGTTTTTATTTCTCCTTTTGGAGTCTGTAAGTAGTCCCTGATGGTGTGTGTGTGTGTGTGTGTGATTTCATATCATGAGAATGGTGTGGCCATAGCAATGAGGCATTAGGGTGTATCATAAATCAACCACAGTTTGGGGAAACGATGACACGTGTGATTTATAGGCTATTTCAGCTCTGATTTCCATATAGCTATTCTCTGATTCACAGTTATTCCTCGGAGGAGAGAAAAGGAAAAGAAAGTACAGTGTGGGTGGTAGGTTCCCTCCTCAGAAATTCACAATAGTCATCATCTCCATATAGAAAAGCAGATATTTATCCATGGCAACTGGGAAATGGCCAGGGCTGGAAGAAGTGAGTCAACTAAAGATCATTTTCCCTTGACCTGGGGAAGACTAATCTTACATATTGGTCAAGAGAATTAGGAAATTGTCAGCAATTTATGGCATAGTAAACCCCTAGAATGCAACCTAACTAATAATATATAAATTGAACATAGAAATGTTGATGATCAATTTTTGTTTACATTTAAGGGAAAGAGGGAAAGCAGACAATATGGTTGATTTTACCAAAAGGCACTTCTTTTTACACACATATGACTGTTGGCAAGTCAGCCTTAAGTAGGGTGAACTACATAATTTCTCTTCTAGGATATTTTTAAGAGTAAAAAGGGGGCTTTTAATTACTCCAGTCAACAGGAGCACCCCCTGGCAAACTGGAGACTGCTGTGCGCCTTATGGAATGTCATACTATCACTGTATCATCTGCCTCATCACTAGATCCTGAAGAGCCAGGATTGAGAGGTCTTGGTTGTTTTTCTAGAGATCCCATTTTATTCTTTGCTAGGGGCTAAGAATATGTTTCATTGATTGAATGACATGTTGATGGTTGAAATAAATTCACCCAGACACCTGGCATGAGCTAATTATTCAATAAGTTATATGAATAAATATTTTTAAATATAAAAATAAATATAACCTGTCATGGCCTAGATGGCCAGCATCTTTAGTAGACATTCCAAATCAGTGGTTTTGGGGACACTTTAAAAATTTCTCATTGGACCTCTATTTGTGCTTTTAAATGTAATCTTCCCTAGAACACTAATATATGAAAAAGATAAAAGCAATTGAGTGTGTGCAGCTTGGAGGGAAGTTCCTCAGCATCTGCAGTACCCCCAACACACAGCTTCAGATCCAAATCCTTCACTTGGAACAAAATTCACACACTAAAACTCTAAATAAAATGTTAAAGTATCAACTAAACACAATAGGGGAAATAATAACAATAATTCAGGCAAGTTCATAAGTGCATTAGGGGGAATCAAGAAGAAATATTTGGCATTCACTAGGTTTTTGGTTTTCTTTAAAGTTCAATGCATATGATGTAACAAGTGGAGTCATGAGCAATTGCTTCAGCTGAACTTCAGAGACAGAACAGAACAGAAAGAGAAAAAGACAACTGCTATTTGCAGTACTTATCTTCACATTCTTTCAGACCTAAGGAAAGAGTGAATGAAAACCAGGTTCTCTGAATGAGCGCTATGATATTATTCTTAAACTTCTCCTCATGTCTGGCCTGCCAAGGCCTTGCTCTAACTCTCTAGGTTGTGTTGATAGCAGTTGTTCTTTGTGATATTGGCTGAAATGTGAGTAGGTGCTTCCATTTCAATGTGATCCCAGAAGATTCCACAGGGTGTTCCTGTTAGGAATTGTGAGAATTGGAGCAAATACTTGGATTTGTTGACTCATTCCAGGAGAAGCTTCTTTCCCAAGTTCCACAAAGCCAGAGTTCCTGCTGTGGGTCTTTGCTAATATAACAACAGGGCCACACCTAGACACTGGCAGACCCAATACTCCAGGAAGCAGTCAGTCAATGGCCAGGCCACACTGGGGCTTCTTTTCACTCCCACATACCCATTTCTATCTAAATTGGCCTTGGAACACCACTGTTAGTTATGTATCACTATCTCACAAATTACCACAAACTCAGTGATTTAAAATAACATCCACTTATTATGTCACAATTCTTATGGACCATGAATCCAGGCACAGCTTAGCCAGGCCTTCTGCTTCAGGGTCTGTCTCAAGGCTACAAGCAAGGTACCAGCCAAGGCTGGGATCTCATCTGAAAGTTTGACTGAAGAAGGAGTGGCTTCCAAGCTCATGTGGTTATTGGCAGAATTTACTTCTGGAAGATTGTTGGATTGATGGCCTTAGTTCCCATCTGGCTGTTAGCAAGGGGTCCTCCTCAGTACCTTGTCATGTGGCCTCACCATCAGGGCAGCTCACAACATGGCAGCTTGCTTCATCAGAGCAAGAAAGCAGATCAGCCATGGCTGGTGGCTCAGCTGGTTGAGTGTTGTCCTGTGTACCAAAAGGTTGTGGGTTTGATTCTCTGTCAGGGCACATACCTAGGGTACAGGTTTGTTCATCTGGTAGGGGTGTGTATGGGAGGCAACTGATGGATGTTTCTCTGTGTGTGTTTTTTCTCTCACATCGAGAGATTTTAGGGGAGCCATGAAGAGGCTTCAGTTCCTAGCTAACTCTTGGCCAGAGGCCACCCTCAGTTTTTCTACCCCATTCTGTCTCCTGACATCCAATCCTTGGGATGAAGTCATTTGTTCCCAATGAGAAATGAAGTAAGTGCACCTGAAGTTGCAAAATCAGTGACTTACAATCACTAAGATAATAAGTGATCAGCCTGGCTGGTGTGGCTCAGTTGACCTATGAATGAGGTCATGGTTTGATTCCCAGCCAAAGCACATGCCCGGGTTGCAGGCTTGATCCCCAATAGGGGGTGTGCGGGAGGCAATTGATCAATGATTCTCTCTCATCATTGATGTTTCTATCTCTCTCTCCCTCTCCCTTCCTCTCTGAACTCAACAAAAATATATTTGAACAAAAAAATAATAAGTGATCAAAAATTGTGTCTTTTTTGGGACAGATTTCAGTAAAAAAAAAAAAAGGTGGGAGGAAGGACAGATGATGGGAAGAACGTTGAACCAAGGACTCTTGATAGAGGAAGAAAGGGATCATCTCTTCCCTCCCCAGAAAATGACTGTAATGACTAAGGTTTGTTGGACTGAAGATCAGAGTGGATCAATAATTGTGATATTTTCCTGTAGTTTGGTCTTGTTATTCATTCCTTCAGCAAGTATAGTTCTGTCCATTCATTGTATAGGATTAGATAAAGTGTTCAGCTTAACAAATACACCTCAACTTCTCAACTTCAAGATATTTCAATATATTACCAACAACCTACTTTGTTTCTACTCTTGTGGCTAAAAATCTGCCTTTACATTATTTAATAAAAAAGAATGAACACATGAAAATAATTATTTCACAATTTTGCAGAGTAGATCTCTACTGGCACCTCTAACCCTCATACCCCTTCTTCTTTGTGTGACTCAGGCCACTTGGGCCCACATCAGGCTCTAGGACCACTCCAGAAACATTGAAAAGGAACTTAAGGAGCCTTCAGTTAAATACTCTGACTCTGTTAAGAGACCCTGATCGGAATATGAGGTTTCTGACTTGTCCTATCCTGGAACCCAGCACCCACTGCCTAGGACTTCTCTGATAGAGTCAGAGCCCCTCAAAACTGGAGCCATGCCCTTTGTTCTCTCTCACCCCCCTTTTTGAAGTGAGTCCTCCCACTTGTTTTCAAGCCTCTCCGTTGCCCTGTGCTGCCTGCATTTCTTGCTATCGCTTCACCTTTGAGAACACATGATGTGGGAGCCATCATCACATTTCTGCTTTCATTGAAAAAAAAAAAAAAAAAAAAAAAGAGTGGAGAAGTACCCTGGCCTCAGAGCTGCTTTAAACAAAATAAAACTCCATTCTTGAGGTGGGAGAGTTTCCAGTTAATAAAAGGTTCTGAATGAGACTTCTAATATTCTAATACCAAACCAAAAATGGCCAGTGAATAATTATCAGTGCTGAACTGAAACCCACAGAAAAAAATACTCTACATGTGTGGCAGAATAGTAAATGCCATGAATGCTAGGATTTGTTAGAAGCTGGAAAATAATTAATGCCATAAGCTTTTGAACCATACAGATTCTCTTCAATACAGACACTTATCCTTAATGTCACAGTTTCAATCAGTAACATTTAGGTCATCTAAATGGATAGATGGATGGACGGAGACGAATGGACAGACAAACGGATTGATGGATCATTAGGCAGGTATATAGATAGGAAAATATATGGATGGATAGATGGATAGATGGATGGATGGAAAATTTATGATTAGTTCTTTGTGTGAACAAAGATTTTCCTTTTCCATCACCACCAGCACTCAGAAGCCATCATCAAAAGGGATCTGACACTAAACACCAGCTAAATATCAGAAAAGAGACTTCAGTAGGAGGAACTGCCTTATTCCCTCATTGAGCATTCACCATCCAGGATGGTCATAAGGAATCCGAGGGGACAGATGCTATTCTCATGGAGCAGGTCCACTCCTCATTAGGATGTGGGTGAAGTCAGAGCCCTAGTTATCAGCAACCCTCTAACTCTTTTAGACTCTGGTCCCCTCAAGGAGCCAAGGGTTTAATTTGTTCCCCCTGCCTGGGAAATAAAAATACACACAACACAATAGAAATTAGCAAAGCAGAAATGAGTCCACTGGGAGGAATACAGCTACCTATATTCCAAGATCCAAGAATGGAGGAGTATGTGATCCCTCCCTCCCACCCTTCCACTCCTCCAGGGGCTGGCAAAGGCCCATGTGGAGAGAAGAAAGACAGAATCGCTGGGAAGGAAAGAGGAAAAGGTGCTGTCGGTGTTTATAGCTTGCCTACTCAGTCAAGGCGGCACCTAAGGTGAAAAAAATCTGAGAGGCAGGCCCTGGGAAGGTAAAGATGATACAGAAAGTAGGCCAGGGAGGAGCAGGGTGGGAGTGTGGGAGGTGTTTTGCATTAGATTAGCAGAGGTGAAATGGAAAACATGAAGGACTATACACAGGTTATGGGATATGAGCTCTACATAGAAGTCTTATAAATTGCCTTATTTCAGGTGGAGGAGAGGTTGGCCTGCTCATGAGCCTCCCACCAACATGACATGTGAGCTTTCCTCCTTAAGGGGCCCTAGGGAACTTGGGAAAGCAAGCTTGTGTCTGTGCAGCTTTGCTCAAAATATGTCACATCCTCAGGCCAGCCTCCACCATGGTACTCTCTTTGCAGAGACACAAGCATTGAGATACATTTTATGTACCTTTCCACTGACCCATGGCAAGAATTCAAACAAATTCAAACAAATAGAGGCAGTCTTCTTTAAGCACCTATTCTGTGCCAAATTTCTTTCGCTGTGTGAGGTAGGCGTTCTTAGCCCCATTTCACTAAGGAAAAGATGGAGGCTCAGGGACAGTGAGTCACTTCCCCAAGGTTCCATTAATGAATCAGAAGCAGATCGAGATTTTTAACACCGGCGAACCCAGCCCTACCAATTGTCAAGGCTTGTGTGCTTTCCGTCATACTCCTGTCTCTGACTTAAAAGCTGGAAAGGGGCTGAAAAGAGGGGAAGAGAATTGTGTGGCATAGGGCAGTTTCTAAACTGCTACTAAGACCATATCACTTTGACACAAAACAGGAATAGGTAATTTTCCATGCGTCTTACACATTCCTGCATATCTTGTGAGCAGAGGCACCGACTGCCTTTGTTATGCACCACCTTTTCAAGGAAGTGTAGCAAACAGGCTTGGAAGATATACTAGCTCTCTCTGGAGCAACAGGCTTAACTGTCCAGCATAAAAGATTCGGCTTCCCTAAGCTTACAAGCCCTCTTTTGTGACATACCCAATGACTTGTGCGTGTCCTCTGGCCTTCCCTGCATTGCCCTGTGGGAGCCAGCGTAAGGGTAGCTGACACAAACCTGAAGCTTGTGCTGGTTGCTGTGTCAGGAGTAATGAAGTCCTTTGTCACTGATTCGGGATGGTCACGTCTTCCGCCAACATCCATGCACACCACTGACTTGTTAACTGGTAGGTAGGGTAACATCTCAGACTCCATCCATCATACTGGCAGCTTCCTGGGGAAGCAGGGAATTGCCAGAGAAATCCAGACGAATATCCTCCTACCTGTCTTCTGCCATCGAAACGAAATCTAATGCCCTTGTGTGGCACACTGGAAAGCATTCATGTACCTTGTGCATTCTCACAAAACCCTAGGAAATATCCCAGATGCTAAGAAGCCCTTCTCACCAGGCCCCAGTTCCTGAAGGAACACCTAGGCCACCATATATGAATAATACAATGAGGGTACTTGACTAAGTGCTTAAGATTGGCAGACACTTCTGCAAGCCATAGCTACCTTATTTCTTCAAAAAAATATTTTATTGATTTGAGAGATAAAGGGAGAAGGAGAGAGAGATAGAAACATCAACGATGAGAGAAAATCTTTGATTGGCTGCCTCCTGCACACCCCACACGGGGGATCAAGCCTGCAATCCAGGCATGTGCTCCAATCAGTGACCTCCTGGTTCAAAGGTTGACACTCAACCACTGAGCCATGCTGGCCAGGCTCATTTAATCTAGATAATAACTCTATGAATTAGTAAGGATTACTCTCAGAAAGGTGACTACCTCATACAGATCCCACAGTGTATCTGGACCCATTAGCATCCTGGAAGGCTCCCCTGCCAACAGTGAATTCATGACTATTCTTAAAACATATTCCCTTTCAATTCTTTAAAACCATTCTTTAAACAAAGAACTGTGTGCTAGTAAGAAGAAGCAATTGCTATTTAGGGTGAAAAAAAAACTTATTTAGTTAATAAAGAACACTTGTTCAAGCAAAGAAGCACTGTGGGGCAAATGAAACTTTATTTTTTTTCCTTAATTACCTGAAGTCCACGTTAGGGTAATCCAAACCTCCCCACAGAGAGGATGCAGTCTGCATAACCCCATTCTCTCCCCTTTTCCCATTGCAGGACATGTGAGGACCTAGGAGTGACCCTTTTGGAAGACATGATGCCAAAAGCTGAGGCAGGGAGAGTGCCTTTTGCTGGGCCAAGAGATATAACCAGCTCCTCAGCTCACACTGCAGCCAGGATGGGGGCCAGGCCGCAAACAGAGCCTGCCCACTGCTATGGCTACTAGGTCAGAGGGCCTGCCAGTCTTCAAGGTGTCCTGCCTTCTGACAAAGCCCACTTTGGAGAAGAGACATGGAACCCTTCTGGATGAGTGCAAAGCATTCAGGCGCTAGGCTCAAAAAGGTGGGGTCCCACCCGGCCAGCATGGCTCAGTGGTTGAGCGTCAACCTATGAACCAGGAGGTCACGGTTGGATTCCCTGTCAGGGAACATGCCCAGGTTGCAGGTTCGATCCCCAGTGTGGGGCATGCGTGCAGGAGGCAGCCGATCAATGAGGCAGCCAATCAATGATTTTCTCTCATGATTGATATATCTCTCTCTCTCCCTCCCTCCTTCCATCCCTCCCTTCCTCTCTGAAATCAACAACAACAACAAAAAATTGGCGGGGGGGGGGGGGGGGAGGAGTGGGATCCCTTTGTCACCAGGGTGGGACCCAGGAGAAGCCCTTCACATGTCAGCCATGGCTGATGGATACATGGAGTTCTCAGCGTAATAGACCATGATCAGTTGTAAGAACCATTGCAAATAATGCATTATTGTATTAGTTTCCTAGGACTGCCCTAATCTACTATAACAAACTGGATGGCTTAAAACAACAAGAATGTATTCTTTCACAGGTCTGGAGGCTAGAGGTCCAAAATTAAGGCATTGGGAGAGCCATGCTCTCTCTTCTGGCTTCAGGTGATGACTGGAGGTCCTTGGCATTCCTCAACCTGCAGCTATTCAACTCCAGTCTCGGCCTCCATCATCACACAGGTGTCTGCCCTGGGTGTCTGTGTCTGCATACAGCCTTCTTTTTCTCTCTGTGTGTTTACCTTCTTATAAAAACACCAGTCATATTGGATTAGGGCCCACTCTACTCCAGTATGACCTCATCTGAATCCACATCATAATTTATCTGCAAAGACCCGATTTCCAAATAAGTTTACATTTACAGGTACCATGTATGTATTAGGGGGGATACGATTCAACCTACAACACCTAGTAATGATAAGGCACCCAAGTTTGGGAGCAATATAGTTACCTTGTATCACATAGTAGAGAAACCAGAATAATGTCATTTCCATGCATTTGCACTCTCTCCTTTGTCCACTCCACTCCAGGCACGCCAGTCTCCTTTCACTCCCTTACACAGAGCTTCCTAGTCTTAGGGCCTCAGCTCCTGCAGTCTGAAACATGCTTCCCAAGACCTGGCATGGCGGATCCTTGTTCTTCAGAGTTTGTTTGAATACTGCCTGCTCTGGGAGGCTTCCCAGCATACCTCCTTCACGCTCTACCTGAGTAGCCTATTGGTCTCCTTGGTATCACTCAGCATCTATATATATAAAAGCCTAAGTGACCGAACGACCAAACTACTGGTCAACTGTTTGCTATGATGTGCACTGACCACCAGGGGGCAGACACTCAATGCAGGAGCTGCCCCCTGGTGGTCATTGTGCTCCCACAGCGGGAGCACCACTCATGGAGCTTACTGAGTGGCAGCGGCGGCAGGTGCAGTGGGGCAGGGATGAGCGGGAGCGGCGCAGCGCCCTGCCTGGGCTCGGGCTCCTCCCTGGCCACCTGCCACTTCACATACTCTACATCCCTCGGGGGATGTTGGTCTGCTGGTTTTGGGGGATCAGGGATCCCTAGAAATTGGGCCAAAACCAGCAGTCTGACATCCTCTGAGGGGTCCAGGATTGCGAGAGGGCGTAGGCCAGGCTGAGGGACCCCACCAATGCATGAATCTGGGCACGGGCCTCGAGTTTACAATTATAATTGTTTCTTTGTTCAAGGGCCATCACCTCCCACCTCACCAGTGAGTAAACTATACATGGGCAGGAGTTTTAGCCTGCTTTTCTTACTCTTATAGAGACCAGCATAATACCTGGAATATATAGAAATTCAATAAGAATCTGTTGATTAAGTGAATGCACGAAGGAGGCATTTTCATGAGTCAGAGAAAGTAACTGGGAATGGCTCCTACCCAGTTAGTGTGTGCCCTCCCTTTCACATTATACATCAGTATTTTGTCTTGATTAAGAATCTGGGCTTTGGAGTCAGACAACGGGGGTCCTTCCCCATAGCTCCTGTGTGACCCTCAGCATGTTACTTAGCCTCTCTGAGCCTCTGTATAATATGGACATATAGTTCTGAATTCATAAGATTATTGTATGACATCCATTTAACAAACATTTATTGAATATCTTGCCGTGATAAAGTAGGGACAGGCATATAAAGTGCTGCCTAACAAAGTTTGTGGCATGTTGAAGGTTTGGGTAAGTGGCATTTTGCTCAATTAGATATCTAATACCTGAAGACAGAGCGAATGCAGAGATCCACCAGGTATAGTATAAAGATGACCAGAGAGACCAAATGTCCTCAGCATCCTTTCGTAGTGAAGGTGCCCCACTCTACCCACCCACCCACTGAGACCAGAGAAGTCTCCACACTGTCACTGGAGAAAAGAGGGCGGCAAGAGATAGTAGGAAAAAGAATGTGAGGGAATATTGCCCAGGTGAAGCATCATTTCTCACCATTCTGTTGGGAAGTAGAGGGGCTAGGAAGGTTGGCACTGTCAACTACAGAAGTACCAATCCTATCAGGCGAAGGTGAGTGCTGGGAAGGTGGCAAAGGGAGAGAGGAAAGCACAAGCTAAGAGTCAACATGGGTCTGAATCCACAACCCTTCACATGATCCTCACGCCCACTGTTCAAGTCAAGCACTGATATCCCCATTTTGCAGATGTAGAAAACGATCCTGGGAGAGCAGTTAAATGTGCCCAGGACAACTAGTGCTAAGCGGGGCGGGCGGTGGAACGAACCTCGGCCTGCATTCCTTCTGCTCCCGACGTGCCCCACCCCTCCCACAGCCAAGACTGCTGGGTGTGGAATTTTTGAACCACAAACAGGCCAAAGTTATAACTGGGTTGTTCAGTGTGTAAATGTCTACATGGGCATTTTTATTCTGTCACTTTTTATAGGGCATAAAGTTATTGGAGTCTATTGGCACAGGGGCTTTCTGGAATGGCCCTGGCCACTTATAAGACTCCATACCATCCAAACCATATTAATGAAATATCCTTTCATCTTTGGGGTGAAAGGAGGGAAACCTTGTTGTGGTGAAGCGGGACCAGGGATTCTCTACCTCCGCACTACTGGCATTCGGGGCTGGGTGATTCTCTGTCCTGTGTACTGTGGGATGTCTAGCAGGATCCCTGCCCTCTGCCCACAGTCTAGTAGGACCTCCTCCCCCCGTTTATGACAATGAAAAATGTCTGCAGAGATTGCCACACGTCCCTTGGGAGGGGGCTGGGAAACATCACCCGATTGTGAAACAGCAAACTAGACAAATATGGGTTCAAATTCTTAGTCTACAACTTTTGTGGCTTTGGGAAAGTTCTGCACTCTCCTTGCGACTCTGTTTTCTCATGCAAAGAAGGGAGATAGTAATTCCTATTTCGTAAGGTAATTATCTATGGGCCCTCAGTAGACGCGCAAGAAGTGCTTATAAAAATGAGTACTTATCTTCGTACTTTTGGTTAGCTTTCATTATGCACACATTTGAGGATCTTGTTTCCTTTATCCCTGGAGAAGGCAAGGTATACCTTTAAAAACTGGAGCTGCCCATCCCAGGCAAATTGCTTTAATATTTGTGAATAACATCTATCTCCTTTTAATCTTTCTAAAACACTTTATTGAGGTATGATTGACATAAAAAAGCTGCACATATTCAATGCATCCAACTTGATGAGTATGGAGATAAGTACACAGCCATGAAACCATTACCACAATCTATGCCACAAGCATATCCATCACCTCCTAATATTTCCATTTCATCTTTACAACAGCACTACAAGGAAGGTGATGCTATTACCATTTTAAAAACAAGGAAGCAGCTTTAGACATATTAAGTAATTTACTCAAGATCACACGGCTAGAAAGTGGGGTTCTAACTCAACAACCTAAGATACTAGAGTATCTTATCTTCCTTCTGCATTATCCAGGGCCTCTTTCATTGAGAGTTTACAAGGAAAAATAAGCAATTGCCTTCAGTGGAGTGAATAAACTTTACATAGTGGGAAGAACAAAAGGTTATGGAGTACAGAGAAGGCATATTTATCCCATCTGAAAGGTTCTAGAAAGCTTGCTACCAAAAAAGGTACAAAGAGAATCATGACGAACAATTTGGAGGTAGCCACATTGGGAGAGGGAAACAGTCCAGAGAGAGCCGACATAGATACAACCTCCTGGCATTGAGAAAGAATATGATGGAGGTAATGCAAAATGGATCAAGTGCCCAGCCAGCATGGCTCAGTGGTTGAACTTCGATCTATGAACCAGGAGGTCACAGTTTGATTCCCAGTCAGGGGACATGCCCGGGTTGTGGGCTTGATCATACCCAGTATGGGGCATGCAGGAGGCAGCCGATCGATGATTCTCTTTCATCATTGATGTTTCTATCTCTCTCTCTCCCTCTCCCTCCCTCTTGAAATCAATAAAATATATATTAAACACACACACCTAAGTGGATCAAGTTTTCAGGGCAAGGAGAGAAGGAAAGAATGAGATAGGAGGGAGGTAGGAAGGGCTAGACAACCAAGGGATGTGCCTCATTGTGGTGTTTGGAGCACTTCCATTCAGGGGCTTCTTGAATGTTTTATCTCTCTATGTCATACTTCTCACATGGACCCCTCAAATCTCTGTCCAGTGGTTTAACAGGACATAAAGGACTCCATGTCCTTGTGTAGCCTGCAGCTATGAAGTGAAAACTCCACACTTCAGCTGTCATGATAAAGTTGATCTTGTGGGTTACCATGTCCTTTGGCCAAAAGAGGATATTTTCCCATTGATTTTCAGAGAGAGAGAGAGAGTGGGAGTGGGAAAGAGAGACGGAGAGACAGAGACAGAGAGAGAGAGAGAGAGAGAGAGAGAGAGAGAGAGAGAGAGAGAGAGAGAGAGAGAGAATGATGTGAGAGAGACACATCGATTGGTCGTTTCCCGCATGCCAACTGGGGCTGGGGATCAAACCTACAACCCTTTGGTGCACTGTCCCAGACTCCAACCACTGAGCATCACGGCCAGGGCTCGGCTGCAGCACTTCATACCGGACCTGTGACAAACAACACACCACCAGGTTCTTCCCAGAAGCCTGCCTGAAAACAGGCGCCCAGCTCAGCAAACAAAGCAGAGGCCGGGCTCTGGCAGGCTGAGGGGGAAGGCGAAGGGGCACGCCAGTTTGGGAGGCCGGGCGACACGAGGATGACTCTCAGCACCGATTTATGAGACCAGATCACTGTTGACCTTGGCAGGCCCTCAGAGGCCACTGCTTCCTGCGGAGGAGGGTCCCTCAGCAGTACCTTCAGCACATTAGGGGCTTTTCATCATGAGCAGCAGGCAGGCAGGCTGCCCTTTCCCTCACATTTTAAAACTTTCAAACAAGGAATGTTAATTACATTTCAGACTTGAGAAATCTAAACTGTCCATCTGGCTGCTCTACAATGTATACATGTAGAAAATGGTCACTGGGTTGAAGGGAAGACTTGTGGAGTTTTTCCTCGTATCTCCCGCACCTTGAACATAGTGGGTACTTGGCAAACGGTGGGGGACAGGAAATGAAATTGTAATCCCTATGGTAGCATAAAAAATATCTTGTTCATCCTTAGTTTTCACAGCTCCAATCACCACTGATAAAAATATGAGGTATCCAAAATATCTGTGGATTAATTATTCCCAAAGGATATTATGTTGTATTTGTTCTCCTTTTGAAAAGAGCAGGGCAAGTTGGAAAAGGATTGTTCCAGGGAAGGAGACAATAACACCTGGAAGTCAGAGAGGTCCATGGATAAACACACGCAGACTCACATGTATGTGTGTGTGTGCGCACGCACACACACACACACTGAAGTCACATATTATCCAAGTGTAAAGTTTTTAAGTTATCACATAAATAACAAATCATTTGTAATGCAAAATCACCTGCCCTAGAAAAACTTCTTAAAGAAGGAAGGAAAGAGGAGTGAGAGAAGTGAAGTTTTGTATTGCAGCCTGAGACGCCATCAAAGCAGCAGAGGGCTTGGAGTGGATGTGTTACTGACTGTTGGGGACCAGGGTGCTGGGATGAAAGTGATGGGGAGAGGGGGAGGTCAGAGGCTCTTCACTATTGGAAGCTGCCCGGCCAAGCTTCAGCAGACGGGATGGGTTGCTGGGGTTTCCATCGCACACAATCAAGTGAGTGCTAGCTTATTTACTAAAACAGTCTAGAAGTTTCCCCAATTAAAATCCAAAGATGGTCAATAAATGATTCTTCTGTTACTCTGTAGAACAGCCTTTGATGGGAGGTGGTGTTTGGCTGATGCTGGGGGCCTCTAAGGTCCACCTGACCCTCTCATCGGGAACACACAGGGAGTTTTGTATTTATTTTCAGGGATTCATAGCCCCCTGGGAGTCCAACCATGGACCTTCTTCTGAGATAAGAGGGTTAGTAAATGGATTGTGCACAGAAATAGCTCTTTGAAGTAAGTAAAACTCCTACCATAACCTTCTAATTAGTTTTGTTTCTTATGGATAAGTTCCCATTTTGATAAAGTTACTAAGGAGGCTTATTGAAGGATGTCAAAGAGTCACCTCTGAGATGTTCCTGCTCCATTAAGGCATTAAGGTGTCAATGAGTAAGTCTACGGGAGGAGTTTCAGGGTAAGGGAGAGGTTACCCTGCTTTCTCCCAGGGTGAAATTGGACAAGATATCTCTCCTTAAGTTGCACTTCCCTCATCTGTAAAAGGAAAGGATTGTGCCATATAATTTCTAAAGCTCCTTCCAGCACATGAGAAAATGAACACTCACATCCCAGACCCTCAGAACATGCTGATAAGCCTTCCCTGGAGAGAAACCCATAGTTAAAATTTGACATTTACCAAACAGAAGAGCAAGATTTTTTTGCAGACAAAGAAAGCATGAACAGAGGCTATGTTCCGATGGAGAACTGAAAATAAACCAGTTGTCTCATTTACTCTCACCCCCTGCTTTGAGGACTAAAAGCTATTCTTGGGTATAAAAAATTCCTCAAAATATTAACAGTGGCAGAAAACTAACCGTGATAAACTGAAAAGATCTCTCGCGAGGACTGGAGGAGAAAGCAGGTCTCTGTTCTCTGCTAGGTTCCCTTGATGACTTCATCACCTGCTTTTATTGACTAAAGATGAACCCTGACCAAAACTGCAGAGGAAGGGGAGCGCCAAAGGTGAGCCAGCATGTGTTGGACATCAGTACAGGCCATGTCCATCTCTCCCCAAGCCCCGTGTGCTTTTCAGCAAACCAGGCTGCCTCCAGGAAGTTCAGCTGTGTGATCTCTACAAAGATGTTTCTGCATCTGAAATCAAAGAGGAGCTAGCAGTTCACACATGACCCAGCTCTGTAAATGTCCAACACCACCCGAAGAGCCACACATAACGCCTACAGGCACTAAAGCAAGGGTTGGCCCTGAAACCCACATTTTGAGGGGAACACTCTCTCAGTCAATGATGAAATTCCATAGCAAAGATGAGAATTCTGGGCCAGTCTTCCCCTGACCAGCTATGAATCCTGAACAACCAGTTAGTGTCTCTAGCCTTCTGTTCCTTTGCCTTTAAAACACAGATGGATAGTATCCTTAGACCCTGTCCTCACTGAACCTTAGTGATAATCAAACAAAATAATATAGGGAAAGACATCTTTAAGAGAACAAAGTGGTGCTTTATGCATGTAATGTTTGAGAATTTCTAACATCTATTCTGAATCTTTAGTACCAGCCATCATCAGTTCAGGTAACTAGAGCCCAAAGCAACCAACCAGATAGTTTTACATTTTGTATCTAACCTATATATAATTCACTGTTGGTTGTATTTGCATTATCATGCCCATTAAAGAATAAAATAGGAAATAGAAATAAAAGTAGATTCCAAGTACATTTTCATTAGAATAGCCATATGCCCCCCTGACTAGCTAGAGCCCCAAACATGAGTTTCTAGTTTCACCCAGGAGACTGAAATGTCTGTTTATTTCAGTGTGAACTTCTTTTATCCTAGCTCATATCTCTCTTTAATGCCTGGTTTCCAACCATCAAATTGTAATAAGGATTTAAAGTTAGGAGCTCCCGTCACATAGCTAACAAGTGGTGTTATTATTCAAAGGGAGGTCTGCTTGACTTAAAAGGTGATGCTCTTTCCACGAATGCTACCCTGCCTCCTATAGCAACAAAGACTAAACATGAGAAATAAAGCTTGAAATTCCACTTGTCTGATTAATACAGAGTGCCTATCTGGAGATTTATGTTTGTTTTTCTACTAAATAAAATGGTTACATTTCCCCAGCCAAGAATACATTGGGCTAATTAATAACAGCTTTCTTTCCAAGTCTACTAGACAGAAAAAATTCTGCCCCCCTGGGACCTATGCCTCACAAAGGCCATGGACAGACCATCATCTAGAGTTCCTCAGCAAGAGACCCTGGAGAGCAATCACACATTGACACACCATTGGCCATTCACACCTTAGCAAAGATTAGCACTGGTGAATTGTCAAGCAGAAAATAATATGGAATGAATGGAGGGAGAGAAGAGGGAGGAGGAAGGAGGGAGGGAAGGAGAGAGGGTGGGAGGCAGACAGGTATAAGAAGGTAAGGAAAGAAATCTTGAGAGCCTGATATTTTCTAGGCACATCCTAGGTAACATATACATTGCTTCATTTAACTACATACAGTATTACGGCTTTTTTGTTTATTATTTACTATTAGAGGCCCGGTGCATGAAATTTGTGCATGGGGGAGGGGGGTGTCCCTCAGCCCAGCCTGCACCCTCTCCAATCTGGGACCCCGGTAGGATCAGGCCTAAACGGGCAGTCGAACATCCCTCTCACAATCCAGGACTGCTGGCTCCCAACTGCTTGCCTGCCTGCCTTCCTGATTGCCCCTAACCGCTTCTGTCTGCCAGCCTGATAACCCCCTAACCACTCCCCTGCCAGCCTGATTGATGCCTAACTGCTCCCCTGCCAGCCTGTTTGCCCCTAACTGCCCTCCCCTGTAGGCCTGGTCACTCCTAACTGCCCTCCCCTGCAGTCTTGATCGCCCCCAACTGCCCTCCCTTGCAGGCCTGGTCCCTCCCAACTGCCCTCCCCTGCTGGCCATCTTGTGGTGGCCATCTTGTGTCCACATGGGGGCAGCCATCTTGTGTGTTGGAGTGACGGTCAATTTGCATATTATTCTTTTATTGGATAGGATAAGATAGGATAGAGGCCTGGTGCACAGGTGGGGGCCGGCTGGTTTGCCCTGAAGTGTGTCCCAGATCATGGTGGGGGTTCCCTTGGGGCATGGGGCAGCCTGGGCGAGGAGCCTGTGGTGGTTTGCAGGCCGGCCATGCCCTCCAAGCCTTCTGCTCGCTCTGTGGCGGCAGCCATTTCTATTGGGATTTATTTATCTTCTATAATTGAAACTTTGTAGCCTTAAGCAGAGGCCAAGGCAGGCCAGGGCTGCAGAAGCTTGGCTTCCTCCATTGCCAGGGGCAACCCTAGCCTCCTGCTCTCTCCAGCTCCGTGGCTGCTGCCATTTTTGTTGGGATTTATTTATTTCTACTAGTGGCCTGGTGCACAAAATTCGTGCACATTAAAAGGGGATTAATTAGAGGAAATCATTTAATATTGCTGTTTGCCCTTTCTCTATAATAGAAGTGTCAGAGATGAAAGAAAATTAGTAAAATGTATATGAAAACTTTCCTCCTGTCAGAGAGTCAAGTCCCCACCCACCCATATGCACCTCAAAATCACATGAGACCCAGACCCTGCTGGCCCCCGCCCCCATTGGGCTAGATCCAGACCTGGCCAGTCCCACCCTTGTCAAGGCCCGCTGGGCAGGGGACGTAGCCTCAGGTCCCCTGGCCTGGCGCCCAGATGGGGGGTGTGGCCTGAGGTCCCCCAGCCCAGACCGGGGCGGGGGGCATGCCTCGAGGTTCCCCGTCAAGCCCCACCAGGCGGGGGGCACAGCCTCAGGTCCCCTGGCCTGGCACTGGGAGGGGGCATAGCCTCAGGTCCCCCGTCAAGCCCCACCAGCAGGGCGGTGCATCCTCAGGTCCTCTGTCAAGCCCCACTGGGTGAGGGGTGTGGCCTGAGTTTCCCCGACCCAGCACTGGGGGTGCACCTTGAGGTCCCCCATCAAGCCCCACTGGGTGGAGGTCCCCTGTCAAGCCCCGCCAGGCAGGGGGGCGCAGCCTCAGGTCCCCTGACCCAGTGCTGAGGTAGGGGGTGCGGCCTGAGGTCCCCCAGCCTGAAGTCCCCTGTCAAGCCCCACCTTGTGGAGGGCGCGGCCTGAGGTCCCCTGGCCTGGCGCCAGGGCAGGGGGTGAGGCCTGAGGTCCCCATCAAGCCCCACAGGGTGAGGGGCATGGCCTGAGGTCCTCCAGCCTGGTGCCAAGGCGGGAGGCGCAGCCTGAGGTCCCCTGTCAAGCCCAGCCAGGCAAGGGGGCACAGCCTCAGGACCCCTGGCCCGGTGCTGGGGCGGGGGGTGCAGCCTGAGGTCCCTCATCAAGCCCCACCAGGCGGGGGGTGCGGTCTGAGGTCCCCCGGCTTGGTGCTGGAGTGGAGGGCAGGGCCTGAGTTCCCCCGACCCAGCACTGGGGGTGCACCTTGAGGTCCTCTGTCAAGCCCCGCTGTGTGGGGGGTGCGGCCTGAGGTCCCCCGTCAAGCCCCGCCAGGCGGGAGGTGCGGTCTGAGGTCCCCCGGCCTGGTGCTGGGGTGGAGGGCACGGCCTGAAGTCCCCTGTCAAGCCCCACCTGGTGGGGGGGCACAGCCTGAGGTCCCCCAGCCTGGCGCTGGGGCGGGGGGAGCAGCCTGAGGTCCCCTAGCCCAGCACCAGGATGGGAAGCACACCTTGAGGTCCCCCATCAAGCCCCACCAGGAGGGGGGCATGGCCTCAGGTCCCCTGGCCTGGCACCGGGGCAGGAGACATGGCCTGAGGTCCCCTGTCAAGCCCCATGGGGGCGGGGGAAGGCATAGCCTCAGGTTCCTGCTGATTGCTTGTTAAGGCTCCTTATGGGAACTTGGCTTCAGCTGTGGGTGCAGCCATCTTTGTGATGAAGTGATGGTCAGTTAGCATATTCCCTCTTTATTAGATAGGATAATTGAAACTTTGTAGCCTAGAGTGGAGGCCTGGGCCGGCCAGGGTGTGCAGAAAGCTTTGCTTCCTCCATTGCCGGGGAAACCCAAGCCTCCCTCCTGCTCTCTCTGTGGCCGCAGCCATCTTGGTTGGGTTAATTTGCATACTCACTCCTGATTGGCTGGTGGGCATGGCTTTGTGGGTGTGACGGAGTGATGATTAATTTGCATATTACTCTTTTATTAGATAGGATTTATTCAAATGTTTTAGATCAAATTGATGAGCTATAATTTACATACAGCAAAAGGCAGAGTTTGAGTTGATTCGTGGAGATCAGCATCATTATAATCATGCTATAGAATATTTCCAGCACCTTAAAATCTCTCCTTCCCTTTTTTAGTCGACTCTCTTAACCCCAGATTCTGGCAATCACTAATCTGATTTCTCTCCATACAAGTTTACCTTTTTGGACATTTCAAATAAATGAAATTGTACAGTGTGAGCCATTTGCATCAGACTTCTCGCTTAGCATATTGTTTTTGAGCTTTACTCATGTTGTAGCATGTCTCAGTATTTCATTCCTTTTTTTTTTGGAATAGTATTCCATTGTATGGATAGTTCACATTTGGTTTATCCATTCTTCTGTTGATGAATTGTTTCCAGTTTTTGTCTATCACTAATAAAACTGCTGTGAATGTTTGTGTCAAGTCTTTGTGTAGACCTGTGTTTGCATTTCTCTTGGACCAACAGTAGAACTGCTGGGATGTATGATAGTGAGTATTTAACTTTTCAAGAAATTGCCAAATAGTTCTTAAAAGTGGTTGCACCATGCCCTAGCTGGTGTGGCTCAGTTGGTTGAGCATCATCCCATGCACCAGAAGGTCAATAGTTTGATTCCTGATCAGGGCACATGCCTGGGTCACTCACTCGATCCCCAGTAGGGGGAGTGCAGGAGGCAGCTGATCAATGTTTTTTTCTCTCTCTCTCTTTAAAATCAATACCAACATATATTTTAAAAAGTGGTAGCACCATTTTATACTCTCGTCAGTAATGTTGAGAATTCTGGTGACTTGACATCTTTGCCGACACGTCAGTCTTTTTCTCAGACATTCTTTGGGTAGGTAGTTGTGTTTCACTTTGATTATCATTTGCATTTTCATGATGACAAGTGATGCTGAACACCTTTTCATTTGCTAATTAGTTATTCACATATCTCCCTTAATGAAGTGTCAGTTCAAATATTTTGCCTATCTGTTATCAGGT
Organism: Plecotus auritus; assembly: GCF_963455305.1. Taxonomy (NCBI): domain Eukaryota; kingdom Metazoa; phylum Chordata; class Mammalia; order Chiroptera; family Vespertilionidae; genus Plecotus; species Plecotus auritus. The sequence goes on along the minus strand of NC_137785.1, from coordinate 40,065,923 downwards.
CAATCATCTTATTATTGAGCTATAAGAGTTCCTAAACATTCTGGTTATTAGTTTTTATCAGAAATATGTATTATGATATTTCCTTCAAGTCTATGGCTTAATGTTTTTTTCTTATCTGAATGGTACCTTTTAAAGAGCAAACATTTTTCAATTTTAATGAAGTTCAATTAATCTTTAAAAAAATGTTTATGGTTTGTGATTTTTATCTGTTATATAATAAAACCTTACTTACCCACAGATAACAAAGATTTTCTTCTACAAATTACCTTCTAGTTTTAGGTTTTACAATTAAATCTGTGATCCTAATCAATTTCTGTATATGGTGTGAGATAAGATTCAAGGATTTTATTTTTTCCCTCATTTGGATATCTAACAAATGGCTTACTCTCATCATTTTTTTAAGAAAGAATATCTTTTCTCCATTGAATCACCCTAGTACCTTTAATTATGTGGATCTTGCATTATATTTGATTGATCTATATATGTCTATCCTTATGCTAATACCACATTGTCTTGGTCACTGTAGCTTTATAGTAGTTTTTAAAATAACATGATGCTAGTCCTCCAACTTTGTTCTTTTTCAAAATTGCCTTGGCTATTATGGTTAGTTTATATTTTCATATGGTAATAAAATTATAAGTCAACTTGTTAACTTTGCAAAAAGAAAAGCCCACTGGGATTTTGATTTGTATTGCATTGAATCTATAGAATCTATATATCAATTTGGGGAGATGTAAATTAAAGACATCCTAAAATACTGAATTTCCCAATTCATGAACATGTTATATTTCTTCATTTATTTTATTCAGTTATATTTTTAAGAATCTGGATTACATTCTGAATTAGTCTTAGGTCTAGAAAACATCTAAGTGATCATTGAACCCAAAGGCCTCATTTTGTGTGTAATAAACCATGGTTTTTTCACCCAACTAAAGAAAGAAAATATTTTTATTATCAGCCCAGTGTCCTCTTCCCTTCTTTCTTGCTCATCAGAGGTTAATTTGAGTTAAATGATAAAGAAAAAGATATAAAAGAAAGAGATATAAAGAAAAAAATGCCAAGTATATTTGAGGTAGAAGAGTTCTTTCCTTACAGTGCATGCATTCATGTATGTAAACACACACACAAGACATACATAGACCCCAACCAGGGAAGTAAAGAGAAAGATGCTAACATGGACAAGAAAAGTGACTGGAAGAAGAAATCCGATTAATAACTATAACTGTGGACTTGGTATTTGGGTCCCCTTCAATGTCCTTCAACAGATGCCAGTAATCCCTGTGCAAGGTGGACTGTGATTCCCAAAGCTGGTGCTGCCACAGACAGAATCATATGGGCTTCTGGATTTGTAAGAGGGCCCCACATAGTTGAGGGAATTAGCCCAGCAAGGGTCTGACTTTACTTGATAGTAAAGCAAAACATAGCAGAGTCAGATATGAGTCCCAGGCTGGCCTCATTATGAACAGCAGTTGGTCCCAGATGAATGAAGCCTGATCCCTGTCCTGCACAAGCTGCCCCACACTCCACCCCTGCCTGGAACCATGCTTATATACAGTGGCAACACAGCACATGTCACATGACCCTAATAACACTGGTAGTAGTATTTTCATGATGAGTTTCTGCCTATAAAGCAGTAGGCAGTAGTAAGTCTGTACTGGTTATTTATATATTGAAATACTTCTATAGGTGATAGAAACTAGTGGTTTGTTTCTATAGAGCCTCTAACTGCTCCAACTGCCCCAAACAACATCTGTACATGATCTAGCAACCAAAGAATTAAAGCTTGGCACAGATGGCCCCCCTCCCCAACTCTAAGGTCCCTAAGGACATGGACTTCATCCATACTAATTGGTGCCCATGTCATGCCAGTTGTTAAATATTTTAAATATCACCACTTTCTAGAGAAATGTTTTAGAAGACATTTGATTTCACAATTCCCATTTCCTTAATATTCCTGGCCTACGTATTGCTTTCCATTCTCACAGATACTATATCTTACCTAGAATATAAGTGAGCTCTTCCTTCATGGTTGTAAAAAATGTAACAGTCACTACCACTTCTTAAGTATCTACTGTATTCTAACTTGTTATGGGCACAAACTCAAGTGATCCCCAAATAAACCTACAGAGCAGGCATTTTTGTCCTCATAAGAGCCTGAGGCTCAGGGTGGTTAATTAACTTCCTCAAAGCCAACATCTGGGTCTTGAGTCTTTCCATCATGCCTCATCGTTTTCCCTGATTTGGGTAATAAAAGTTGTTTAAAAATAAATTCTCAATTAAAAATGAGAATTTTTCATCATTCTCAACTGTTCCAATTCATTTAAAAATGCGCACCACCTCTCATTGTAAGATGTCATCTTTATTGAGCTTGTGCTTACCAACTCATGATGAAAGTATGAGAGTATCTGGCTTCTTCTGGCAATAGCCTGGCGGCTTCTCACTACAGTGGGGACTGTAGTCACACGTGCTGAGAATGTGAAGTCACCCAGTTTAAGCCCCGCACGAATACAATTATTCACGTTCGCAGTCCAACCCTTACATTTGTGTTTTTTATTTATATTCTCAGCCTTCATTTTCTCATGCTTTTATAGTCTCTTGTTATAAAATAATACATAGATTTAATACAGACAGGCTTTGCGGCAGTAAGAGGACTGGATTTAGTGGTTTCCAGGGGGGAATTATTTGGGATAACTAATTGAAACCAAAGTGCATTACCATTCCTTGCCTGCAACAATAAACACTAGGTCTTCAAAGGCTGACCAAGTTTCCAGTGATTCCCAACAATAGCAGTTGTCATTTTCAAATGATGGTCCTTTTGAAACGCCAAGTGGAGTGAAGAAAAAGTGTGTGCTATTGCTGATTAGACAGCAATATGACTTGCAGAGGCCTATGTTACTCCCTTGTCTGCAAATTTTCTGCCCTGATTAATTACAAAGAGTGCCAGAGTGTGTTGACGTTAGTTAAAAGCATTTGCTCTTTCTAGCCTGTCCTTATACCAGAATTAAGGATTTCTGTGTCGAGGTGAGGTCAGGAGGGTTCAGATCTGTTTTCCACTGATAAATCTTTCTGTCCCATAAGGATTAAAGGAACCCAAGGCTTTCATATGTAAAACGAATACATGATCGCCTGTGTGTATACGTCCCCATGATCAAAGAGTTCTTGGCCAAGTGGGAATGCCTTGGAGAGATAATAAGTAATTTGTTCACTGCAAACATTACAATTATCTATCCCTCTACAAAGTACTGAGAATAAATTCTCTAATCAGAGTTAATTAGCATCCTTGATGCTTTGGGTTTAGCTGACTAGTTTTCTTAAAGGCACAGGAACAGGAAAAATTTCATGCCTTTTTGGAGCCAACTTCTTAAACTCCTTCAAAGTTACTTGGAGTATCTGTCTACCAATTAGCTCAACCCATTTACTTCAATTTGATGAAAATCAATTGAGCAAAATTCACTGAGATCTTTCTCAATATTCATTTACTCTTCCATGCATTTCTTTGCTGACTCCCTACTCTGTCAATGTAGCTTTCTTAAAGGCTTAATGTCCTCAAATTCACACTACAACATGGGATTCCATAAAGAGGGATGAGTGTAGATGCCATGGAGCCAAAAGAGAAGAGAGGGGTGGAAACGACCTCTCTCAGGAGTGACGTCCTAGGTTGGTTTGGAGGAGTAAGTAGGAATTTGGAAGGTTTATATGAGAAAGAAGGGCATTGCAAGAAGCATATACAACAAAGCCATGTGAAATAACAACAGCAATAAATATTTATTCAGAGCTATGTGCCATATGCTGTGTATATTCTAATTCATTTAATCTTTACCCAAAATGCTATGGAGTAGATTCTATTATTATTCCTTTGTACAGATGAGTGCAAATAAGGAAACGAGGGTGGAGAAGATGAAATACCTAAAACCAGACACAGAGCTGGTAAGAGGTGACGTCAAGATTTGAAACCAGGCCATCTGACTCCCCAGGCTGTATGTTATACCAACTAGGCAAATGCATGTGAGTATGCACACACACTGGGAAAAATAATTTATTTTCTTCAAAGGAGTCGTGATGTGTTGGGGTCAGTGAGGCACAGATACATCTAATTTTCCCTGCACTTAATACACTCTCTGCATCAAAGAGTTTTGCACAGAAAATGCAACATTCACCGAGATCTGTTACAGAGGAAAGTCAGGGAGGCTCTTTATGGGGCAAGGGCATGACTCTGAAGAATGTCAGCTGACCACCCAATGCCTCGCTTTGTTTTACAAACATGAAACCACATATGGATGGAGGCCTTCATGCAGGGTCTGATGTATAGGAGGCATCTGACTTAGGGGCCGTGCATCCCCTCTCCTCTCAAATCCAGCCTCCTGCACCAGATAGTCTAAAGCCCTCCTATTTCAGTTGATCCTTCTCTTCTTTTGTGCTATCATGCTCATGTGATATGGAGGGAAAGAGGGGGTAATGGACAATTAGAGTAGACTCTTCTCTGCTCTCTAACTCATATAGAAATCCTGGGATTAAAATAACTTCACTCAGATTGGCCTTTACAATAGTGTCTAGTTCCGAATCACATTCTCACAGCAATGGTCCAATGCCTGAGAAGTAGCTATTATTACATTAGTCATCTATTTTTCATGCTATTTTCTTCTTTCATTCTTCCAACGACCCTCCAAACTATGCATTATCATCGCAATTTAATGGTGATAAAACTGATGCCTATGTAGTTTATATGACTTGTTCACACTAATATACTCCTAATACTAAAAGAGTCAAGATTTTTTTTTACCTCCCTCCCTTTTTTTAAACTGTGAGTTCACATTGTTAACCATTCAGTAAATTCTTGGTAAATTCTTCATCAATCTTAAATGAATTGAAAATCCAGGTCATATTCCCTTTATTTTAAGAGAAATGTAGACTGAGTTTGGAGTAAGAAATCTTGGTATCAAGTTCCAACCATGTAGGCTAAACTCAAGTTGCATGAGACTTGACTTCTTTAAGCATCAGTTTCCCCACCTAGAAAAAAAGTAATACCTTCCTCATAAATACAGATGAAAAGTAAAGGAGATGGTATATGTTAACATGCTCTTTAAATCACCCAACTGGTTTTTTGTCCCTATAGGGGGGCTTGGCGGGGGGGAGAAGATGGAGACAGAAATTCTGAAGCCTATTTGGGGGAAAGTAACCATATTTCTTCCTTGGCTTTCTTATCTGGAAAGTTAATGGTTTGAACTAGGTGGTTTTCAAACTTCTTATCTAGAAGGTGAAGTCCTTTTGCAAGTAAAAGTCTCAAGAAACAATCCATGTATCTATGCATGAGCATGACTCTGAGGGTGAGGGTTCAAAAACCTTAGGGCTCAACAATTTGTGACATTCTAGGATCCAATGGCCCTGTGTTTGAGGCTATCCACATAGAACAACAGCAGTAGATTCAAAAGGGATACCATGCTCTTGACACCAAAACTCTGCTATTGCTTTACAAAAGCTGGTCATTGTCATAAAAATAATCCAAATCAAGTCATCAATGACCATGTGTTCTATAAGTGACTCACAAGTCCTACTCCTTCCAACCTCAGAAGCCCAATGACATTTTCATGTGTTGATCTGCCAGCCTTCCTGTACAGCCATTCTTAATTCTTCCATTTTCCATGCCCACTAATAACTCCGTTATAAATCTTATGGCTTTTAATCTCCAACATACATCTTGAATCTCTCTACTTCCTTCCATCTCTGCTGCCATTTTCCAAAGTCAAGGCAATTAGCTTTGTCCAGACAATAAAGAATAATAACTTGTCCCCTCCCATCTACTCTCCCCATAACATCAAACAAATAAATTATTGATCTTTAAATACCTCTTAGATAAAGTTGAAAATTCCAACTATAACCTCCAAGACCTGCTCCAGCCACACTGGCTAAACTTGACTCACAGGCCAAAATCTTTCCTCTCTCCAGGCTTGGCATTTATCCTGCCATCCATTTAGAATACTTTCCTCCTACCTTCTTTGCTAGCTCACTCATCTCTTGCAGCCCCAGATCAAATAAATGTTCTTCCTCATAGGAATCTTCCCTGATCATCTCAAGTTCTTCATGCCTATTGTATAACCTACATATTCCCTCCATAACCCTAATCATGCTTGGTACTTATTTGTTTGCTTGTTTGGTGTCTATTTGCCCACTAGAATATAAAACCCATCAAAGTAAGAGGACCTAATTTTTTTTTCATTCACCATTATTATTTCAGTGCCTAAAACAGTACTTAGAGCACAACAGATGTTTACTAAATATCAGCTGGTAAACTCTGGCTAGAATTGCACTTAGGATGGCACTAAAAAGGCAGAAATACAGTTTGTTCTTCCCACCAGCACAAGATAATTTAGCATCATCATTCCAACCTTATGAAATGCTCTGTATACAAGGAATGGATGGTGGGGTGGAAAAGGGTCCCCTAATTACTTGCTAGGAGATAATTCCATTTGATATAGGGAATCAATAGAAAAATGAACTTCAACATATAGAAGTTCACTTTGCAATTTCCTTTTTCAGAATACACTTCCTCATAGTATTTTTGAATGTCAAATGTAAAGTATCCACTATGTGTAGGCTCCATGATACACTAGTGAACATATGGTCTGTTCTCCTGATCTCATGAAAATGCAAGAAAATAAACTTGTCAGTTAATCACAGGAAACATCAAAAAGGAAAAATCATCTAAAATGCTGTCTACACTAGATTTTTAAACATTAAGATCAAAGTACATTCTGAGGAATGTTTTTTTATTACCGTGTCCTATGAAAAGGGACCCTCCAGTAGATGCTGTGTTTCAACAGTTTCTCTTTTAACATAGCAAAAAAGTTACCAAAATATTTAAAATATTAACCATTTGTTAATCCAATATTATAATTGTAATATAAACAATTTGTAATTCCTGAAACTTGAAACTAGGCTAATTTATAAGCTTAAATGATTTTATATACATGTCTGTTTTCAAAGTCAGGCACCAAACAAATGGTAGCTGGGATGAGTGCTCCATTTTCATCATGAAACTGCACATCCATCATCTGTGAGGCAACCATAAATTACGCATTCAGGGGAAATTCCTCTCGCTGGGCCTGCTGGGGAAATCCAAGAAAAGCAGTGGGAAAAATGACTTACTACCTCTGAACACCGACCTGAAACGCATACAGATACTTCACTGCGAGGCAAAGGAACTGGTAGGATGTGTGATCCAGCCACAGAGTCCAAATGAACTTCCAGGAGTGAGGAAGTGGAGACAGAGGTGGAAAATGGACTCCAATGCTTCATTTCCTTACCCCCCACCCCCGCCACTCCTTAATTGAAAACATCTCTAGAAACCCAATTTGCACTTTTCGAAATACAACTATTTGACATATCGGGATCTTACCAACCACAGCACAGAAAGCAATCAGATGTTGCCTGTATCTTCCACATACAGTTCTTGGCAAATGCATGTTTGTATATTAAGTGCCAAATGCATATACAAAGTGCATGAAAAAATTAATAAACTCTGAGATGATTAGCCAAGATGATAAATAAAATGCCTAACAAATGGAGATATGGGAATGGGTATTTTTTTTTAAGTGCCAGGGATAGTCCTTCCCTTTGATGAACTGAAGCTTGAATGAAAAGGGTTGTGGGTCATCTCTCAAAAGAACTGAGACCCTAGAACATATTGTAAGTCATTTTTCAGCAACATAAAAGTATTAACTCTTATTTCATGGGATAACCATTATCAGTTAAACTAGTCACTGTATGTAAAGGGGCTGGAGCTCAGGCCCCTTTATAAATGTTTCTAGGATGAATACAAGTAGGACAGGTGGTAGATGTGCTTGTCCAAGTCACCCCAGAGCAGAGACACAGAACTGATGTGACAGTACAAAAAGGAGGGGGAGTTTGGCTTGGTGTGGAAGCATTTGGGTAACATGCTCAATAGTTTAGAGACTGGGCTCAGAAATCTAACCTTGTGTGACCCTGGGGAAAAAACTTGATGTCTATGAACTTCAGTCTCCTTGTCTGTAAACTGGAAATAGCATTAGTACCTTACTCGGTATATGACAAAATTAATGACAACAAAATGCTTAGGATAGGTCTGATACATAAGCACTCAATAAATGTTAGTTATCATGGTCTTATTACAACGTATAATTATTACTAGAGGCCCGGTGCACGAAATTTGTGCACGGGGGGGAAGGGGGAAAGGGGCGAGGGGAGTTGTCCCTCAGCCCAACCTGCACCTTCTCCAATCTGGGACCCTTCAAGGGATGTCCAACTGCCCGTTTAGGCCCGAACCAGGACTGCTGGCTCCCAACCGCTCGCCATCCTGCCTACCTGATTGTCCCTATCTGCTTCTGCCTGCCAGCCTGATCACCCCCTAACCACTCCCCTGCCAGCCTGACTGATGCCTAACTGCTCACCTGCCAGCCCGATTGTCCCTAACTGCCCTCCCCTGCCAGCCTGGTCACCCCTAACTGCCCTCCCCTGCCAGCCTGGTCCCCCCCAACTGCCCTCTCCTGCCGACCTGGTCCCCCCCCAACTGCCCTCCCCTGCATGCCTGGTCCCCCCCCCCCAACTGCTCTCCCCTGCAGGCCTGGTCCTCCCCAACTGCCCTCCCCTGTTGGCCTGGTTGCCCCTAACTGCTCTCCCTTGCCGACCTGGTCACCCCTAACTGCCCAGCCTTGCTGACGCGGTTGCCCCCAACTGCCCTCCCCGCTGGCCTGGTCACCCCTAACTGCCCTCCCTTGCCTTTCCCTCCCCTGCTGGCCTGGTCACTCCCAACTGCCCTCCCCTGCAGGCCTGGTCCCCCCAAACTGCCCTCCCCTGCAGGCCTGGTTGCCCCCAACTGCCCTCCCCAGCAGGCCTGGTCCCTCCCAACTGCCTTCCTCTGCTGGTCTGATCGCCCACAACTGCCTTCCCTGGCGGCCATCTTGTGGCGGCCATCTTGTATCCACATGGGGCAGCCATCTTTGACCACATGGGGACAGCCATCTTGTGTGTTGGAGTGATGGTCAATTTGCATATCACCTCTTTATTATATAGGATTAGCAAGGACTAGCCAACAATATACTTATTTGGGATGTTTGGGGGAAACAGTGAGCTCTCATCAATGATTGCATGTAACCAGAACATGGAGAACTACCCTTTAAGAAAGCCATGCCTTCACCAGAAGGTTACTAAGACCCCACGCACCTTTTGATTCTAGTTACAACTGGAAGCCAAATTCGTACCTGCTGAAATATGTAGGACTTTCAGAAAGGGCTCCCGCTTTAAATTCTCAGCAGAGCCAAGTCATAAAATGGCACTTATTTCTCTGGTCCATTTCTTGGCAGGCGGGCCTTTTAGCATCCTGCAACTACTTCCCAAGCCTCCACAGTGTCTTAGGGTATTTCTCATTACAGCACCTCCTAATAAAGTGTAAGACAAATTGGTGGCCAGGGGAGAGAAGTGTCTTGTGTTACATGTTACTTTAACTAGTCCATCTGTGATTTACAACTCAACAGAGGGATAGGCTTATAATTCAGGGGTGAGGGAGCTGGGGGAGGAAAATGTTGAGAATGAAATTGGAAGTACCACATAGCAGCTGCACACACTAGAGACACTTGGCTATTTTGTTTGCCGGAAGCAGAAGTTAAGAAAACAAAGGGGATGCAACAGAGAAGATGATGTGAGCATGTGACTGAACACACATAAATAGACTGGGGAAAACTGCAAAAGTGCACAACCAGTTTTGCCTGTTGGAGCTAAAATCATGCTAGAGACTGTCTGGACTCCATACAAAATTTAACCTGTGAAAGTAATTCTAATGGGGGAGGTGGGGACTGCACAAGAAACACCTCAATAGATATTTTTGTAGATCTTATAAACTTCCTCTCAAATTTCAAGTTTATATACTTTTCAAAACTGGAATCTCCCAGATCTTAAAATTTGGGAAAGACGTAGCAATTTTGATGCTTTCAAGAAACATTTTGTTAGATGTCCTAGTCATTAATTATTACTCTAAATGTGTTCAAATATCTTATTTGCTTTCTCTATTTAAAAATAACACATTTAACTTTTTTTTTTTTTTAGCCAGGAAATCTAAGGACAAAATTATATCTTAGCTGAGAAGATGACATTTTTTTAAAAAATTAAGCTATCAGTTGTTTGTCCAAATAAATGAAAGTAAAAACATATCTCCCTTGACACCAGCTGATTTATCCTAATTACAGTGAGGTATGTTACATCTCAGGTTTAAGTAAAATAGAGGTGCAAAAAATATAATGCATTAGTTCAGTTCTATTAATAAATATCTGCTTGAAACACAAAACTTAATGGTGAAAAATCTGGGACTAACTTCCTATGACAAAGAGAAAGCACGTGAAAGGAATCTTGGGGCTAAGTAGAATAGACACTTTCGTGCCTCCTGTCCAAACAAGTCATTGTCCACTCATTGTGGGATGTGTAGGTTCAGGCTCTGAACTCTTTAAATAGCCTTTTGGTGGTAGCCAAACTCCACCTAGTGACGGGACACTTTCTTTGGATGCGAATCAGGAAACTGAATTTAAATCTCCAGATACTAGTATGCCCCATGACCATCCACCATCCACATCTTTCCTGAAAAGAATGACATGGTCAATCATTCTAAGAATGCTTAGATCACTTCACTTTATCCAGTCGTGATTTGCATTCGACAAGTTATGAAATCACTCAAATATTACTGAAATAACAGGCTGATAGAGAAAGACACTTCCAGGGAATAGAAACACAGGATGGAAAGCCTCCTCTTAATGGGAATTACCTGAATGTTTTGAACCTTCACTACTCAAGTTTCATCTACACTGTTATGTCTTCACTGAGCAAAAAATTTTCCAGTATTTATTATGCACTACTCACTAAACTTCTTTAAGTTCAATATGCCTCCTTAATTCAACAAAATCTAGGTTCAAGGAGTAGTGAAGGAGAAGAGAATGCAGATAAGGAAGGCGGAAGCAAATAAGTGATTACTTTAGCCCAGAAAAGAAAAATAGGTGTGCTCAGTGGAAGTCAGTCTTGGCATTTGGATTGGATCGCGCATATGATGAAGACCATAGACCTCACTTCCCATCCCAACCCAGCCCTATTCAAAATGGAACAGAATGATGGACAACCACGTAGGGGTGAAACTCAGAGAAGAGAAACAAAGGGCCTAAATGATCCAAGTGGATATGGAGAGAAAAGGGAGGGAGAAATTGGAACATTCCAGAAGAAGGATTCCTCTACTGACCATGGGGAAAGGGTGGTCAGGTAAAGAGGCCCCGAAAGTCCATGTTACATAACCCAGGCCCATTGAAGGGTGGGGTTGGACAAGTTGAAGAGCATATAGGAGCTGGTCTCATCATAGATTTTATATAGATAGACTGGAAGATAGGATCTAAACTTGAAATAAATTACTACATTATGCATTCTTTAGATACCCTATATGTATTTAATCAGAAAATATAAAGTTGCTTAATAATGGAAGAGAGTTAATTAAGTCCCTTCTTAAAGTAAAATCCTGAAAGCCATTTATTCACTCATTCATTCAACCAATAATGATTAATTTGTGGAAAGTGCCAGAAACACTAGGAGCTCTGACTCTTACCCTTCCTTCGTCTTTCATGAGCTCTACAATTCTCCAGCACAAGGAAGAGTGGGAAAAGAATCAGAAGTCCTGTCGCTGAGCCTTCTTCCTTCCCCCAGGGTGGGAGGGAGCCACAGGATAGAGTGTTGGGTGAGACAACACCATCCCTCGGGCATTGAAGCGGGTGAAATGAGGGGCGAGAGAAGCCAGGAATTAGAAACGAAGACGCAGCACTTTTTCTGCCTCACTGAGTCATCCTCACACTGCACATAACCACCAGGGACATCAAATGACAACTCTCCTAAATATTTCTCATGTGACAATTGACCTTAGAACAATAAAGTAGAAAAAAAGAAAACCATTTGTTTAAAACTGCTTCTTAGTTTCCTTTATTTATGAGTTTTACTTAACATTTTTGCCTAATCATCAGATAGTCTCAAAATTTATTAGAGTAATAATAGCTTATGATTGAATATGCTTATAATTTGCAAAAGGTTTTCATAAAGAGATCATTCTTCTGAGCCTCAGAACTGTGGAAGTCAGCTGTTATTGCTCTTTCAGCCTGATAGATGTGGACCTGAGGTGCAGAGATGGTAAGAGATTTGTTCTAGAGATGCGGTGTTGTGCATTTGCCACACTTTTAAGTTGTGTGCTTTCCCCAGTCCGATGCTCTTCCATTAAGTGGGAATTAAACTGCATAGAATCACAGCACCAACACCCATCTTCACATACTCAGTCCTCCTACCTTGCACACATGTCATGGAGCCTCATATTCTGCAAATAATGGAAAAATATGAGAGGGAATGTTCAAAAAGAGCAGTAGAGGGTAGTGATTAAGAGCTAAGCATGGGCCCTAGCCAATTTTGCTTAGTGGATAGAGCATCAGCCCGCAGGGTCCTGGGTTCAATTCCAGCCAAGGGCACAGACCTCAGTTGCAGGCTTGATCCCAGGCCCCGGTTGGGGTGCATATGGGAGGCAACCAATCTATGTGTCTCTCTCACATCAATGTTTCTCTCTGTGTGTGTCTCTCCCCCTCCCTTCTACTCTCTCTAAGAATCAATGGAAAAATAGCCTCGGGTGAGGATTAACAAAAAAAAAAAAAAAAAAAGAGCTAAGCATGGGTGTCAGGCAGATCTAAAATCACATTCTGATTCTGCAACTTACCAACTTTTGATGCTGGGCAAGTTACTTAACTTCTTTCAGTCTGAAAATCCATTATCTCTAAGATGGAGCAAAAAACAGAGCCTACTTCATGATAAGTGTTATGAGGATGCAACCAATGTGCATGCATCTCTCTGCCAGGCCCTGTGCTAAGGACAGTTAAAGGAGAATGGCAAATACAAGGACTAGCACTGCTGTAGCACTAATACCAGCAGCAGCATGAGCAGCAGTAGTAATACTAGCAAGAGTTAGCACAGCAGCAGTAACAAGAGTAGTAGCATTAAAATAGTAATAGTGTCATAGTAGTAGTAGCAGTGTCATAGGAGGAGGAGTAACACCCTTTGTCATCATACTCATGCTCATAGTAGCAGTAGTAATAGAGGTGTCTGTGGCTCACACTCGATCTGGGGGAAAAAAAAAAAAGGAAGGTGATTGTCCGTCAATAAACATCAGCAAACACCCAGCAGAGAAAATTTCTGTAGGTATTATGTATTTGAAGTTACCACGGAGGCCACCTAATCAGAACAGATTTCAGCGAAAGTCAGAAATAGCTTTGATTTCAATAATCAGAAACCAGTATTGAACAAGGAAAGATGCGCACAATCCCTGGATTCCACCCAGGGCAGCTGTTGGCAGTGGCAGCGGAAGACAACAGTCCAAGGCGCGCCGGCTCTTGTGACACAGACCTCTCCTCTTTGTAGTCTTGGGAAGCAGCAGGCTCCTGTAGTCAGAACCAGTGCAGGTGGAACTACTGTTTCAAACCCCATCTTCTCCTGAAAACTTGCAGAAAGCAGGTGGGGCCAAATAAACTTTCTGAGAATAAAATAAAGAATAAATGGCAGCTCCTTGTGTGCTTACCAAGTGTCCTGCCCCATGCTGGGTGTGGTACCTGCACTTGACCTGGGCTATGGCCTCAGAGGTACAAGGGAACCAGAACTCAAAGAAGTAAAGCAACACAGCCACCATGAGAAAGCTGGCAACCAGCCCACCTGACTTCAGATCCTAGGTCTTCCCCCACGAATCCATGCTGGTACCTGAAAATGTGCCCGAAAAAGCTATTTGCCTTTCAAATAAGACATTTCTGGTAAGTCACATCTCACTCAAATTTAAACACAAGTTCAGCACTGTAGCAGTTGGTTCCCAAGTCCATGTCCTCACCCTTATTATCATAGTGCCCGCTGGCTTCTACCTGAGCACCTTCGCTGGCTGCTGAAGCTGACTCTACCTGCCCACCGGCAAATGCCCACCTGAAGTGCTGGGAAACAAATGCCCTCAACCAATGACTGGAGGGAGTTGGGGAGTAAGTGCTCCAGCTGCCTCCTCTCAGGAGAGATCCATGGACACCTTTGTGCCATACCAGCTCCCAGCAACATTAAGCGCCAGTGGTCACAGGAGCTCCTGGCTTGATAACACGTGCATTATTAGCTGTCTTCCCTTCACCATCTCAACTCTCCACTTCCCTACTGGTGCCTCTTTCCTCACCCAGGTAAACCGTTTACACTCAAATGCTTGCTCAGGGTCTGCTTCTAGGGCAGCCCAAAGTCATCAGAGCAAATTTGGTGCATGTGAGAACTTTGTCCATGAATTCCCTCACACAACTGTAGGGTCACACCTGTTTTTCTAAACCAGGGGTGGGCAAACTTTTTGACTCGAGGGCCACAATGGGTTCTTAAACTGGACCGGAGGGCCAGAACAAAAGCATGGATGGAGAGTTTGTGTGAACTAATATAAATTCAAAGTAAACATCTTTACATAAAAGGGTACGGTCTTTTTTTTTTATTTCAATAGTTTTATTCATTTCAAACATTTTAACAAGAAGAATGTAAACACTAATTATTATAATTTGAAACTTCAAAAAATGGAGGAATCATAGCACAATAACATACCTTATATTGAAGATGGCAAAGGCAAAATAAAATTGCCTAACAAAGGAAAGGTACAAAAGCCTTTCAAATTAAACTTAAATATAATAAAATAATTTAAAACTAAAACAAATAGAAAAGAACAAAATGTGTAACCAGTAAATTAAACATTTTCTTTAGTGCAACTTCCAAATTATGCCCGGGACGTAGATGTAGATGGCAATGTAGACTGGGTTGAAAGGTTTTTGGTCTTTAAAACATCAACTTCAGTGGGAACAGTGTTGTTGGTCTCCTTTTTTAGCTAATGCATCAAAGTCTGGAGTTAGTTTTGTTGTGGCTATTCTCAGGATAGATCTGAGGTGTTCGTCAGTTAAGCTGGATCTGTGAGGGGCTTTGTTGATGTTCATGATGCTAAATGTCTGCTCACAAACATAGGTTGACCCAAACAGCACCAGTATCTTCTGTGCCATCCTCCGGATGTTTGGAAAAGTGGCTTCATTAAGTGAAGCATAAAAGTCTCTTAGTTCAAGAGAGCTGAATTTCTCCTTTAGGACAAAGTCAGACTGAAGATGGATGAGTTCCAGTTGCACCTCTTCTGGTGCTGTTTCAGGGTTTTGTGACAAAGGACAGGCCACCAGTTGAAGTGACTGGTCAATTTTTTCAACATCAGAAAACCGACGACAGAATTCTGCATGCAGGTCATCCAGTGATTTGCTGTATTTCTTCATGTTTTGGATGGTCTCCTTCTGTGTGGCTAGTGTGGCAAAATGAGTGAAGACTTTGTCTAAAATTTGTCTGGAAAAGAAAATCAGCTTCGATTTAAAGGCTTTCACATTAGTGTACATGTCATGTACATACTGATCTTTTCCCTGTAGCTTCACATTTAGCTCATTCAAATGTGAAAATATATCTACAGCAAATGCAAAGTCACACAGCCAATTCTTGTCACTCAGCTCAGTAAATTCGTCAGACTTCCCCTTTAATTTCAAAAATGCACCAATCTCTTCTTTGAGCTCCCACACTCGTTGGAAAACTTTGCCCAAACTCAACCAGCGGACACGAGAGTGGTAAAGTAAGTCGTGGTGATCCACAGCAGTTTCCTCCAGAAACTTAATAAACTGACGGTGCTGAAGTCCCTTTGCTCGAATGAAATTAACAAGCTTTACGACTGGATTAACAACATGATTAAGTTGTAATATAGACTTGCACAATGATTCCTGGTGAATAATACAGTGAAGAAAAATAACATCTTGGTTAGGGTTCTCCTCTTTCACTTTATCCTGAATTCTTTTTAGCAGTCCAACATTTTTTCCAGTTAAATTTGGAGATCCATCTGTCGTGACATTAGCAAGTTTACTCCATGGTAGCTTCATTTTCTCGATGACAATAGACACCCGGTCATACAAGTCCTCTCCCCGTGTTCTTCCTTTCAGTGGCTCCATGGCTAAAAACTCCTCCATAATTTCAAAATTGTCACTAATCACTCGGATAAAAATTAAGAGCTGAGCAGTGTCCTTTACGTCATTACTTTCATCCAATGCTAGTGAATAAAACTTAAAGAACTCTGCCTTACTATTTAACTTGTTGGCCAAATCTTCATCAATCAGTTCCACTCGACGAGTCACCGTCCTGCGCGATAAGCTGAGTTTTTCAAACTTGCCTTTGCTCTCTGGACACAAGAGACCTGCTGTCTCTATCATACATTCTTTCAAAAACTCGCCTTCAGAGAGAGGTTTGCTAGCTTTTGCTAATTTGAATGATAGCATAAAACTTGCTTTGGTAGTTGTCTCTTGAATTGCAGTTTGTCTGTGGAAGACATTTTGCTGAGCCTGCAATTTAGCCATCAACCTCTGTGCAGTAGCCTCCCGTTCTTGAGGTGACTGCTTGCTAGCATAGTTGCCATGCTTTGTGGCAAAGTGACGGCTGAGATTGTACTCTTTGAAGACTGCAAGTGTTTCCTGGCATATCAGACATACCGGCATTGATCGGACTTCGGTGAAAAAATATTTTGTTGTCCACTCCCTCTTAAACACTCGGCATTCACTGTCCACTTTCCTTTTCTTTGGTCCACTCATGTTTAATATTGGGCTAAAACCAACAGTACCGTTCTCTTATTAAATTCTTTACTAAAATAAGACAGTAAAGTATAAAAACAAGTGATTAAATTTGCTCTACTATAACATTTTTGGTCTTCTAAAAATATATATATATAACAAAATCATCTGAAAAAGTTGAGACATGGGACAGAGGCACACCCTGACCATAGAGAACAACCCCTTTCCTCCATAGGAAACCTGTGTATCTTTCACACAGGCCCTTTGTTTATGGTAACACACATAGCTGCACATTGCTGTGTCTTCCAGACACACTTGTATGGGAGGTGCTAGGGCAGTGCAAAACATGGGTAACCAGTAGTTACCACTAGCACTTCCGTTATTGGCAAAAAAACAGCCGCAGTGCACATAGTGTGAAAGAGCCCATTATCAATGTCAGATTGCATCCACTGGACTCTATAAAAACAACCAAGTGCCACTTTTAAATGCCCATTGCAACAGTTTTTCTTATTAAAAGCTGGAAATGGCAGGATATTTATATATATATACCCCTACTGTGACAGCCTGGCAGAGCATTACAAAGGAGAAAACCCAGCATCTGGTGATGTCCATAAGTACAAGACTTCAGGCTGTCATTACCAGGAAAGGGTTTCATCCAAGTATTAGATATGAACATTTGATTTTCAGTTTTTCATTTGTCCAATTACTTCTGAAACCCTGAAATTAAGCGATTTTGTAATAAAATCTTTAGTTCATCACATTTCTATACAATCTTTTTGTTCAACCCACTGAATTTGGGTTTGTTCACACTAGCTGTGCGGCCATTGCAGTGTGGTGCAGTACTACAATGCAGCGCAGCTAGGGTTAATGCAGGGTACACATGTTTCCATCATGTTTGCGTTGATGCTAATGTGCAGTGGTGCATGTTAACACAAATGCCCTGTAGCACGCATTTTTACAGGCGCAAAGGGGAGAAGCAAACGCAGCGCAAAATGCATTTGTTTTGCCGCTAACACATGCGGTTAGTGGCCACGGTAGCGTTACTGATACCGCATCCGTATCAGCAAAAAAATGCAGCCACAGCATGGCTAGTGTGACATGTCCTCTGTGTGTCTTTTTCCCTGCTGCGCGCGCCCGCAGCAGGGAAAAAAAACTGCAGTGGATACAAGCCCTAAAAGCTGAAAGTCTTTGTTGTTTTATTAACAAGTCATTGTGATGTACAGAATGTGGGAACAGGAAAAACTTGTGTTTGAGTAGAGCTCTTAATCTTACCTCAGAAAGGCTCTGATACTGTGCTCTCCAGGGGCGTGTCTCCCTACATCACCACGATAACGTGTCTACGCATTCCCAGGGTGATGTCGGGGGACGCGTCTGCGGGAATTACAAGGAGCCTCTGGAAGAGTGAGAGGTTGTTCCTTCTACTGAATGGGCGGATATAAATCCGCCCACTCAGAAGAAGGAGCTGCGGCTGTGTTTCCCGACGTTGCCATGTTAACACTGCTGCTGGTGAAGGAGCAGAGGGGAGAGCAAGAGAACCCTCCGCTCTTTCGGCTCCGCGGGCTGGATAGAACAGCCGAACGGGCCGGATTCGGCCCGCGGGCCGTAGTTTGCCCACGGCTGTTTTAAACGCTTTTGCATTTTTTAATTAGCTAAAATTATGCCCAAGAACTTGATGCTTAAGGTTAACATGTGCTTTATTAGCTGTCTTCCCTTTCCCATTTCAATTCTCCTCTCCCCTACTGGTGTCTCTTTTATAGACTCTAAAGGCTATTAATATCATTATTGTCACAAGTACATTACTTTGAGACAACACTTTAGATTGTGTTGGGTTTTTGTAGCCTTTAAAACATCTATCAATTTTCCCATTGTTGCAGTATAGCAGGATTAATTATTACCAGCTTTCTAAAGAAAAGGGAGAGAGAAAAAAACCCATCCAAAACATTTCATATGTAATACAAATCTGAGTTAGGGGAAAAGAAAAAGTTCTCAGATTTCCAACTGTGTGTCAGAGTGAAAACTAGCCACATGAGGAAGTCAGAGAGGATGATGAGGAAAGTGGGGGTGGGGCTGGGACAGGAGGGCAGACTTACTAGAGGTTTGGGAAGGGATGCTCATAGCCACTCGGGTGCAGGCAGGTCCTTTATGGACAATGGTTTTTCAGGAGAATGTTCTCATCAACACTAGGAAGGGAAAGGATGGGATAAGAACTTACAGTGTACATGTGCCTATTAGGGGTCAGTCTTATGGATACTTCATATATTCTATCAATTAGTACCTTAAAGAAGAGTTCTATGAGGATCATTATCACCGTTTCTACAGATTGAAACAGCCTGAGAGAGCTTAATATAATAAAGAAGACACATTTAATGAATGGCAAAACTGGAGTTTGAAACTCAAGTGATTTATAGACTCTAAAGCCTGTTAATATCAGTAATGTACTATTGCTCCAACAAACATGCATGGAAATTGCATCACATCACAGTTTGCAAAGAACTCTCATTAAGGTTGAGAAAGAGGCAGCTCCTGACAGCACTATCAGGCACACCTTGGTATCAGTAAGAGCCTCCGGGCACTCACAGCCAGGCTGTGATATATTCCTACTGAGCATAATCGATTTCACAGAACACCAACACTGGGGAAATGACAGTGATGGGGAAAGACAGATTCAGGGCCACTCCATAATCAGGGCTGAGCAAAGACAAAAGCAACTACATTGTCCCTTAAACTCGTAGGCTTCTCACACTTGCTTGATGACAGGCATCTTTTTACATCAGCAAGGAATGAGAAACTCTGGGGCAAAATGTAAAAACATTGCACATGCTTGAAGTGAGTCATTGTCAGTGAAAAGTGAGTCCAAACCCACATAAACTATCCACTGCAGCCATAGTGGACATCGGTGATGAGGCTGAGAGGCTGAGCCCAGGCTCCAGGAACATCTACTGTGTCAAGTGAGAGAAGCTACAGCCTGGGTGTGTGGTTGGGGACCCTCGGAAGAGGAAGTTTTTTAGCCTAACAAGACCCTGTGGAGTCTTGGAACTTGTAAAAACCAGGTGTTATTGAGGACTAGAGGGAGCATCGAGTACTCACTAGTGTGATGGCCACACACTGTCTTCTGATCATCAAATGTGAAGCCCACAAACCACACCCTGACACACAGAACCCTAGTTCAATATTAAATGTCAATTTAATATTGATATTTAGATAGTTGAGAAAAGTTCCAACATAAAAATTAGAGAAGATGAGATGAATAGAAAAAGAAATGACCCTGGAGGAAATAGAAATAATTTGGAAACAGAAGACTAAAAGCAAAATTGTATTAAAGTTTCAAAGAAATTTGAAAATTTATAATATCCATAAAATATTCACAAAAAAAGAAGTATTCAAAAAAGTGTAGAAAGGCTAAGGAAATCTCCAAGAAAACAAACTGAAAGGACAAAGAGACAATATGAGATATATTTGTTTCCTGAGATAAGTGGGAGTACCAATACAAAAGTTATAAAATCCAACTTGTAGTATTTTCAAAAAGATGACAAATAAATTATCCATTTCTAAATTTTACCAAGATATGCTTAGGCATAATTATTTTTTAAATTCAGTATGAGACCATTTTCAGACCTTTCTACTTGGAAGTGTGTTAAAGTTTAATAAATAAAGTGGTAAGTTAACTAGGAAATAAACTCACTAAAAAATAAGGAAATGACAGAATCTCAATGAAGAAATTTGATTTAAAATGTGGACATTTCACATAAGATAAAAAGTGACAATAAGTAATAAAACTTTAAATAACACCTAAAATATGTATAAAAAAGTGACTAATATCATGAATAAATGTCCAATCTCATCAGGAATTTTTAGAAAATGCAAACTGAAATGAGATTTTCTTTTTTACTTATCAAATTAAGTTTTTAAAAGTCAAAGATTTTTGGCAAAGGAGCAATGGAATAGATTCTCTCACTCCCTTCCCATGGGAGTTCAAATTGGTACAGATTATATGGAAAATAATTTTATAATATGCATAAAATCATTCAAAAACAAAACATGTCCCTTGCTTTCCCCAGTGATTTTCTCACATCTATCCTGAGAAATTAAACTCACATCTCTCTCTGCACTTTGTAACAAAACCATTCACACAGACAAAGAAAGGGGAAAAAACTCTAACAGAGACATATATAGAGAAATGTTTATTATTTTGGCATAAACATTGGAAACAAGCTATACATCCAACAAGCAGAACAATAATTTAGAAACTGTGGCTCACTCATTCAGGTAGCCTCAGAGGGTGCTTTAAAAGAGTATGTAGTGAAATGGGAAAGTGTTAGTAATAAAAAGTTGGATGAAAAAACAGAATTAAAACTAGTTGATACAATGGGATGCCAATTAAATTATATAAATACATAATACACATATGTAAGAAGATATCTATATCTATATCATATATCTATATCATATATCTCTATATCTATCTCTATATCTATATCTATATCTATATCTATATCTATATCTATATCTATATCTATATCTATCTGGAGGGGAAAAGACTCTCAAATTTCAATAGGGAATATTTCTGATTGTTTGGATTGTGGTTACTTTTTATTCTCTTCTCTGGTGCCTTTGCTTTTTCTCCCAACCACTCACAATGAGCATATATCACTTTAAAAATAAAAATAAATCAATGGTTTTTTAATAATTTGTTTTTCTATTTAACTACTTAATTCTTGTGAAATTTATTTGGGGGTTTTATGGTGAGACTTTATTAAATGACCAACCCATATAATAAACAGACAGAGCCCATGGATTCTGCCAGGTCTGTGCAGATGAAGTAAAGGAGGAAGAGAAGGGGAGTAAAGGAGGTTTGTGCATGTTTGGGGCAATAGGGGGATGAGACTGGGAGTCCTGTCCTCTACTCCAAGCCTGAGAAGAAGAAAGGCACCTGGAGAGGAACAACTCAACGAAGCCATCAGTAGGAGCGGCCTTCAGACGCACATGCTGAAGGGACTTCAGTGATGGTCTGCAAGTCCAGACGCACATGCTAAAGGGACTTCAGTGATGGTCTGCAAGTCCTCACTGCTCCCCTGGCAGAAGCTCTCAGAGCTGGCTCCAACACACGAAGACATGCACTTTTTTAGAAATAGAAATACAGCAGGTCTCAATGTCATGCAATTTTATCCTTTTTAATAAGCCGTTAAATCACCGTTTACATCTGGCAATAAATTGATGGATTTTATACTGTTATAAGACTTTTCAGAGAGCTAGCTTAAGAACCGAGTATGCACCGTGGTTAATTAAGATCATGGACTTAGGAGTCGGTTCCATTATATCCTTGCTGTGTGGCCTCAGATAGATTATTTCACCTCACATGCCTGTGGCCTCATCCACAAAATGGAGCGAACAGAAGAACCTGACCCTTTGGCTTTCTTATAAGGACTCTATGACTTAGAACGGTGCCTGGGAAAAGAATATGTCCTATGAAAATGCTTTCTATATTAAATAAAAATAAGTTGGAAACAAACATCTTGGTCCATACCAGGCCTACTCATGTTTGAAATAGGAGACAATTGCAGTTACCATCATAAAACAAAAAGAAAAGTTGGTTTGTTTATTCAAATATGAGTAAATAAAAGGAAAAAAAAAACCAAGCTGGGGTCAGCATCCCTTTTGCCTACCCCAGGCCCCAAGAAAAACAAAAGAACAAGGTGACTGTCAGAGCCCACCTGGCAGAGTGAATGAAGATGCTCCAGACAGGAAGTGGAGGGAAGGAGAGAGCTCTGAGCAGCAGTGGCCGAGGGGCTGACGGGGGAGGGGGGGCGGGGAGAGGGTCCCCTAAACTTGGAAGGAGGACCAGTGAGATGTGGGGAAAGAGCTCCCTAGGAGCCGGCAGGACCTTGGATGGCATCAATGCAGGGAGGAAGCTATGCATCCCCCGGGACCTTCGTGGCTGAGGTTCAGGCTACAGATGTGAAGAGGTGGGTGGAGAATCGATATTGATGCCAGACAACACTGACACTTGGAGTAGAAGGAGACAAGGAACCATTTATGGTTGAAAAGGTTTTATTTGAAAAAACAAAACTATTTCAAAGGTGAAAGAACCAAGAGATAACGTGTCCAGGGTCATACAGACCTGGATTTGAATCCCAGTCCCCTGATAATCTACCTGCCTCTGCATTCCCCCTGGCTGCCCACTATCAGTGTCCTGGAGCTGGAGTAGATGAAGTATGTGTCAAGGTGAGCCAAGGCCTGACCTGCCTACTTGTCACCTGCAGACTTTCTGTGACTTAGTCAACTCCCTACCTGGTCCTCCTGGCCAGCCTTTATGAAGGAGATTAGTCATGGATTTAAGGCTCCAATGGCATTAATATTCAAGGGAAGGAATGATGTGGGAAGGCTGGATAAAATCCTGTGAGGAAGCCATGTTGACAGCTACGAAGTATTCAGGCTGTGGCATCAGAGAGCTGGGATTGAACCCCAGCGGGAGTTACAAACTGTGTGATACAGAGTCAGTGAATCTCTACCTGAGCCTCATTCATTTTCTCTGTAGTGTTAAGAACTAGCATTCCCATTTCGCACAATGCCTTTGTGAGGGTTGAATAAGACAATGGAGTGAGACGCTTAGCTGGATGCTTAGTTAATACAGCACCCTCTGGGTCCTCTCTAAATGTATATCCAAGTTTGCTTCTTCCCACCAAGAGGAATATCCAGGAACCTAGACCCTAAAGGGCACAGCCCTTTCCCGCAGGGGCTAGGCTGTACTCAGTGTCCCCACAGACATGTCTAAACCAGGTGACCTCCTGAAGACCTCCCTAACCCCTCGCTGAATTCCCAGTGGTTGTTTAAAATGACACAAAGAGAAGAACAACAGGACACGAAGACAGCTGGAAAAGAAAACAAAATGAAGAAAAATATTCCCCATGAAATTCTTGTAGTAAAAAATAGAAACCATGCCGTCTGTAACTGGGGTCAGAGAGTGAGTTCAAACGGTCCTCGGGACGTCTACACCTTGCGATTGTTCAAGAGCTTCGGCACAGACAGACAGTGTTAATCATTCTCCGCTGGTTGTTCTGAGCTGTGGCTTTGGCGAGTGAGAAAAGACCAATTCCCAGAGCTGAAAACCGAAAAGAAACACTGCACAATCATGAGAATCGAGAGAGAGAAAAAAGACAGTCTTGGGTTGAGTTATATGTTCCTGGTGAAGCCGTGCAAGGGCTTTCCAGCTGTGAGCTGCTGGGAGAGTCTGGGCCGAGATTCCCACGGGGAGCCTCGTATACCACTGCAGGGGAGGGAGCACAGGCCATGGCTAGACCAATGGTTGCCAACCAGGGTCAGGTTTGTACCCCAGAGGACATCAGGCAATGTCTGGAGACAGTTTTCGATTGTCACAAGTCTAAGGGAAATGCTATTGGCATCTAAGGCATAGAGACCAATGTTGCTGTTAAATATCCTATAATGCACAGGACAGGCCTCTCCCCTGTACCATACCCCGCCCCCGACCCCCAAGAAAGAATTTACCCAGCCCCAAATATCAATAGTGCTGAGGTTGACGAACCCTGACCAAAACAAAGAAATACAAGTTTGTCACTATGGGCAACAGACAAGATTTAACAGCTAATCCCAGCATCTGATCCCAAATCCTCTGTTCTTTATAATGGTACTCTACTTGAAGCCACATATATTCTCAGACGCCAGTCCAAGTTTCTTTTCTCTCTTTCCCCTGATACTGAAAACACATCATTTGTCAAGTCCTAAACAAACCAGACACTTCAAAGTGCTTTACAATGCTGTCTAGTAACTCTAGTTTCATTTTCATGATAATTCTGTGTAGGATGTAAGTTATGATCCCATTTTATACACCAGCAAACAGAGGCTCAGAGTGGTTACATAGCTTGCTCAATTAGGAGTGGCAACACCAGTATTCAAACCCAGGCCTGTGTGATTTCAAAGCATTAGCTCCCAACTGCTCAAATCTCCTTTCAAAGCTTAGCCTTACTGCCTAGGCCAGGGGTGGGCAAACTTTTTGACTCGAGGGCCACAATGGGTTCTTAAACTGGACCGGAGGGCCAGAACAAAAGCATGGATGGAGAGTTTGTGTGAACTAATATAAATTCAAAGTAAACATCATTACATAAAAGGGTACGGTCTTTTTTTTTTATTTCAATAGTTTTATTCATTTCAAACATTTTAACAAGAAGAATGTAAACACTAATTATTATAATTTGAAACTTCAAAAAATGGAGGAATCATAGCACAATAACATACCTTATATTGAAGATGGCAAAGGCAAAATAAAATTGCCTAACAAAGGAAAGGTACAAAAGCCTTTCAAATTAAACTTAAATATAATAAAATAATTTAAAACTAAAACAAATAGAAAAGAACAAAATGTGTAACCAGTAAATTAAACATTTTCTTTAGTGCAACTTCCAAATTATGCCCGGGACGTAG
Source organism: Plecotus auritus (assembly GCF_963455305.1). Classification (NCBI taxonomy): domain Eukaryota; kingdom Metazoa; phylum Chordata; class Mammalia; order Chiroptera; family Vespertilionidae; genus Plecotus; species Plecotus auritus. The sequence continues at coordinate 40,040,826 of NC_137785.1, read as the reverse complement.
ATGTAGATGGCAATGTAGACTGGGTTGAAAGGTTTTTGGTCTTTAAAACATCAACTTCAGTGGGAACAGTGTTGTTGGTCTCCTTTTTAGCTAATGCTCTGATACTGTGCTCTCCAGGGGCGTGTCTCCCTACATCACCACGATAACGTGTCTACGCATTCCCAGGGTGATGTCGGGGGACGCGTCCACGGGCATTACAAGGAGCCTCTGGAAGATTGAGAGGTTGTTCCTTCTATTGAATGGGCGGATATAAATCCGCCCACTCAGAAGAAGGAGCTGCGGCTGTGTTTCCCGACGTTGCCATGTTAAAACTGCTGCTGGTGAAGGAGCAGAGGGGAGAGCAAGAGAACCCTCCACTCTTTCGGCTCCGCGGGCCGGATAGAACAGCCGAATGGGCTGGATCCGGCCCGTGAGCCGTAGTTTGCCCACGGCTGGCCTAGGCAGACCCAGCAGGGCACTGAGCTTTGTCCTCCTAGGAAATGAAGATAACCCTAGCTTTATAAGGCTGTACAGATTAAAGATAATATAGGGCAAGAGTTCCCTGAGAGGTCAAGCAGATAATCCCTTGAGTGTTTATAGGAGTGCCTTACAGTTGAGTAGAAGTTGAAGGAGAGGTCCCCAGACTTTCTTCTGGTTATAAGATGTTAGATTTTAGCCAAACCTTAGCAATTCTTCAGGGCTTGACTCAAACCACCCCCTTTTTCTCCCATGGTTCCCTTACACCTTCCCTACCCTGTAAACCACAGGTGAGTTCCTTCTATGAAAGCCTGCAGTCTTCCTTTGTGTACCAAGCTCCAGTTAATCTCTCTTTCTTGTCAGATTGTAAAATTCAACCTGAAAGCAATTCACCATTAATTTCCTGCAATTGTTCTAGTGTGTTTAGGATCACTCAGGACAGATTATATGATAGTCATAAGTGCTTAATAAATAGGTATTGATAAACGTACTCGATAGGTGAGTGACAGAGGTAATAAAACTTGGTTATGCACTATGTACACTTGATCTCATTTGATCCTCATGATAACCTGTGAGGAGTCAAGACAACATTATCTGCCCCTCCCGTGTATCTGCTCTCACCCTGTACATTATCTTGAGGCTGCCTCAGGGGCTTTCGATTCCCTAATCCTACTATATAAATGGAGATTAACCTTTCCAAGACTCTTTTTCTGCCTCTAATAAATGCAGAGGCTGGACTCAATCAATGGTTCTTAAACTTTTATTTTTATTCAAAGGATCCTTTCTTCAGACAAGCTGCTACAGCACCTTAAAATAGTAAGTGCTAAAAGCAGAGCTGACTGGGTAGAAGGGGAGCAGGGTAGGTGTGACTTTAAGAAGATGGATTTGGGGCCTCATTTTTAAGCCGTCATGGTGGTTTCCATCATGACCATTGTCCTCTGGCCAAGTCATCCAAGCCACCATTGAGTGCTGGTCATTTGTAAGCGATCCAAAAGGACCAAACCTGACAGGGAAGGACATTCTTCTCAGTAGGCTTCTCCACTGACTGCTTGTTAGACAGCAGGGAACACAGTTCTCCCGAGGTCCCACACTGAGTGTCCAATCTCCACAGGCATCACTTAGACAACACGCACCATCCAAGGTTCACCCTCCAGGAAGGCAGGAGAAGCCAACCTTGATTGTTTCCTCTGCTTCATTACATCATTTCCTCCGCCACTGCCATCCCTACCCCCTTCTTGAGGAACCCTTGCATTTTTCTTGCATATAGCCATTCCCCTGCCCCCCAACCCTTGGATAACCTCTCCCTCTTGGAAAGTCCAACTCTGTATCATTTCTAAGCACGGGTTTTCAAAAGGAAAGTTCTGTTAAGTCTCCCCATCAACTTTGCCAGATATGATGGTAAGGTTCATGAGTAAGAACGGAAGCATTATTCCCTCCTCGCCTTCCCTAAATGCAGGGATAAAAATAAATAAATAAAAAACACCACTCATCCCTTCATTCCATCATTGCTTTAGTGATTAACCACAAAAAAAGTCCAATTTTCTTGAAAAACTCATTTTTTATCTTACTGGTTTCTCCATCCATCTCCCCCACACTGCACTTCCAAGCCATCCACCAGGAAAATAAGAAAAAAACACATAGTTACACACAAAGGCAACTGCATCCCATCTATTCTCCCCAAAGTGCATGATCGGGTCACGTGTGGGGAGATTAATGTGATTCTGAGCTTAGAAATGTGCCTCTTTATGATTATTAATGAGGATGCCTTGGAAGTGAAAGAACTTTGCAAATACAGCAGTTTAAAAAAATGTATTTCCTACCTTGTTTATGAGATACAAACATATATAATTCAGTTCAAGGGTTGAGATTTTCTGTTATTGTGTGCCAGGGATTATTTATCACAATTGCAAATAATTTCCCAGTACAAATTAGCCTCATCTTATCATCCGAACGGACTTCCCTTCCACATCACTCATGTCACGCTGAAATCTAAGGCCATAAAGTCTAGACCATGAAATAAGTCTTCCTTCGGATGGCAGCATATGGTGTGTGTTGGTTGGGGTTTTCTAAAGCACAATGAAATTTACCACTGTCAAAGACCGGCCTCCCCACTCGTTCTCAGCTGGTGACTCTGGTGTCTGAAGCTGATAGGAAATTATGCACTCGATAAAATATGAGATTGCGAGAGAGAGAGAGACAAAGCCAAAATAAGCAGTAGTCCACCAGCGTAGAACCCACTTTCAACAGCCAGTGCTTCACGTCTATCACCCTGATGGAAGCCATCCCGAGGTAAAAACATAAGCTGTGAGATATGTGAGACCTGAGGAGACAGCTAAGGCGTCCTGCTCAAAATAGAAGATGAATGTCCACAAATGTGTGCTGGGCTGCCCGAAATATGTTGAAACCCTGGCAGGTTGGAATATTTGTGTGAAAGGAATATGAACTCTGATTAGTGAACTTCTGCGAGGGGCATAAGCACATTTTTCTTTATTACATAGGGAACATTTTACTAACATCCACGCAGAAGCGAAATAGGTATACGAAAAAAATATCAAAATATGGATTTTTGGTGCTTTTATTGGGAAAATAAAACCAGATTTCAGGAAACCTCAATTTTCAAAAAAGAAAAACACTGCTTTTCAATGAAGCCAACACAAAAATGGGTCCAAGTTGAGTCCCATGACACGATGCAATTTTAGAAAAAAGTTAAGAAAATTAAACAATACAAAAGCAAATAAAAATCTTCTCAGTTCCTAAAAAGAGGGAGTCAAAATAATGCTATGCATTTATCTTTAATAAGGATTCTGTTTAGATGTGATGTATCAAATACTTTGAGGTATGTGTCCTTTGCTTTTGCAAAGGAAAGTGTGGAATGTTCTTTTTTCCCTTCAATGGAACATATTTTTATGATCCCTCAAACTTGTTTTTTTGTTCCTTATCCACAAACAGGCTGCCGTTGCTAGGATGCACTGTCAGACTCCACCAGGGGCACAATCACAAGCGCTTGTATCAAGCACCGTATTCTAGCTCAGAGAGGTGGCATGACTTGTTTAATGTCACACAGCAGATGGTTAAAGCAGAAGGCACTGGTCTAGAAGTTATGAACCTTGAGTTCCAACCCTGCAGCTGATAGGCCCAAGGTCTGCACCTTAAAATAAAACCTCATGAGATTTGTACATTTTCTATTTTTAGAAGCAAAAGACTCATATCTTTCCTTGTCCCTTTACATGTCCTCTGCACCCATGGAATCCTGTAGGCAGTTTTCCCGTGAACTTGAACTACACTCCCATAGTATACTTACATCTGGAACCTTTTTCCTCCCATCAACCACCAAGCCCCTTGTGTCTTTAAAGAGCCCTGCAAAACCTCTTCTCCTGCATTAAGCCTTCTGTGATGAGGTGCGAGCCAGGACTGTGCCTTCCCATTGCAAGGATTAGCACATGGAGTGCCGAACAGAAGAACACAAACAGAGAGTCAGTTCATCTGGGACCTGACTGGATGTGCTGGAGAGCGATCCAGCTGCTTAACATCTGTTCAATGGTGTCATATTCTGCATATGTCCTCAATGTCATTGCCTCAGTCTTTGGGACTCATTCGGACCTCCCTATACAGCCATCAGCAGTTGATGTGGGAGGTGGTACGAGCAGGAGCGCCCACCATTACGAACATCCCTCAACTCTACTTCACTAGAAAAGGGGGACAGCCAAGCATGTTCCCCAACATGGTGGGCTTTGCAGTGCATCAGAAACCCTGCCTAATGCAAGATAAGACCCTGAGCCATTACCTAAGGTTTCCGCCATTCACACCACTCCTTATGGGCCTCTGGGAGTTGTGCACATTTAAATAGTATCTTGTTACCTGCTGAGGATAATATGGTCTAATGGAAAGAGTTCTAGACTAAGAACCCCTGGGTTTCAACCTCAGTTATAACATGTGTGACAGATGTGAGTTCCATGAAAGCATTTACTCTCTGAGTGTCATTTTCTTCTTCTCTAAAATGGAAAAAAAAAATACTTGCTCTGTTCATCTCCCAGAGTTGAGATAGAAATTAAATTAAATCGTGTATGGAAATGCAATCCATAAGCATTTCACTGAAGGGAAAAGGAGTGTGCCTCTGAGAAGCATAGCGCTTGGTGAGCTCCCCAGAACAGAGTAGACCTATGTGACCTGGCCCAGGTCAAGAAACAGAGCATGGTCCACAAGCTCCCTGTGCCCCCTTCCTATACAGTCTCCCATCAAGGGTAACCTCTATCCTGATTCTAATCCCAAAAGTTAATTGTGCCTTGTTTTATACTTTATATGAATGAGATCATGCAATATGTACTCTCTCACGTCCCTCCTTTCACTCAACATTATGTTTATTAGATTCACCATATGGCCGTGAGTAGCTTTAATCATTTGTTCTCATTGTTGTGTCATATTCCATTATGTGACTATACTAGAGTATTGCTTCATCCACTACTGTTGATGGAATGTATGGATAGGGCTGCTAAGCAATTCATAAACTTATAAGAAATATACACATGTAAGAGAGGATGGTCATTACTCTAAGGCCATGCCTGGATGACACGGAGAGCTTGAGAGAAAAATATCAAGAAGTGAAACTACAGTGGGGAAGGTCCAGAATGCGATGTTTTCTGGGTGAAGAGAAGATATGGAATGTAAGGTACATCACAATTGTGAGATGCTGCCAAATGTGTTAAGTCCAGTCATTTATTTCAGCAAATATTTGAGTTTCCACAATTTGCCATATATTGTGCACAATTTCGTATGAATCTAATAAAACCCTGTAAGGTAGGAAGTATAGATATTTTTATCCTGATGCCATAGAATAAAATTGAAGCCCAGGGGGAGTGTGCATCAAGTAGTTGATGGCAGCGACGAGAGCAAATTCATTCATTCATTCAACAAAGATTTATTGAGTTTCCAGGATACACCAAACACTATGCGACATGTTAGAGATAAAACAGGCAAAATGGCAGAGGCCCTCCTGTCAATTACACTGCAGTGGAAGTGACGGCCACTGGTCACTAGTCACCTCGGTGAATGAAAAATTAAACTGTCCCTAAGTGCTTCAGAAGGAGAGGTATGTGGTGCTCCAAGAGCAGTGTGTGGATGTGAAGGGAAAGGAGGGAGGAGCCCCAGCAGAATCCACGGCGGAGCTGGGGCTGATGAATGAGCTGGAGTTGGCCAGGTGGGGAGGAAAGGAAGGGTATTCCAGGTGGGAGGAGCTGCATGTGCAGAAAACCCTGTCTGTGGAAGGAGCAGGTAGGTGTGAGAGGTTCAAGGTGCTAGGAAGAGACCATACTCCGTAGCCACATTAAGGAGTTATGTCTTTATACTCAGGACAGTAGAAAATGGTTTACCAGGTAGCCCAGGGTTATTCTTAAAATGCCATGGAATTCGACAAGGAAATGTGATACAAGATATACTGAGTGTGCACCAGCTATATGAAGGGCACTGACTGATTTTTTAAAAAATAACAAGCTACACTTTGAATATGCTTAATGGATCCCACTCAGGATAAGCCGGAGGAGCCACTGCTCATGTGAAAAAACCATCCATCACTCTGTAAAAGGAACAGGTAGGTGGGTTCTCAGCCTAGAGGCCTCCCACAGGGTCTGGGACGGGGACAACGGTTTGGATGCCCTTATGCGCACTGACTGGAGCAGCAGGTGGGGAGGCAGGGGCACCGGACAATACAGAGGAAGAGGAGGTCTTTACCCCAAGGTCTGTCTACACAGGCCCTTGTGACAGCTCTTCTGCAGCCACCTGACCTCAACATCACCTTGGGGACTGTGACGTGAGGTTTGTTTTTTTCCAAAAGGATTTGAGGTTCCTCTGGCTGCCAAAGGACACTAAATTTGAGAGGCACAGCCTTGCATGGAGCTCCCCAGAAAAAAGGTCAGGGCTAGATTATACCTCGCTCCTTGCCACAATGTGAAGGATCTTCTCGTTAGACAATAACGATTTTTTAAGAGTCATTGCGGTGTATTGCGAGGGCCTTTCTCCAAGAGTATGAGACAGCCCTTATGTTTCCTATCAAAAGGAGAACAAAAATAAGGCTCTACAATTTCTCACATTAGAGCTGGTGTCATATACTTCTCTTTTGCAGTGTTTGGCAACCTTGATGTATTTGCCTTTTTATTAGTTACATTCTCAAGCCCAGTGAAGGTTTGGCTTCTCAATATGTTTTGAATTAGACTCATGAAAGCTATAAAAAAAAATAACTGGCCGGAATTAAGCTAATAAGCCCCTAAAAGACTACAGAACTGCTGTTGCTGTGAGGGCATTTTTTCCCTCCTATCTGAGCATTCTGGTACCTAGATTGAATATGCATATTTTTGTAAAATCATAGACTCCTGGGACTGGAGGAAAGATTAGAAACCTTCTTGGTCCCATATCCCATCTAGTGTTCTACTCTGCAAGGCTCCAACGGAGCGCTTTTATTTTCTCTCTGTTGATCAAACACCTCCAGTTACTTGTGGGCCATCAACCTCATTTTGGATACCAACTCTGTCGCTCAGTGTATTATAATCCAGCCATATTTTTCTGATTTTCCCAATGACTATCATATGCCTTGCTGAAAAACAGAGATATTATAGCCCTGCATTTCTCGCTAATTAGCCCTGTTCTGAAACAAGGAAGGCAGATTAAACATGACTGACTCTGTTGACTCTTAGTTATCATTATTTCCTTTTTTCAAGTTTCTTTTAAGTGATTTATTTACAAATCTGTAAACATGAAGACAGTCAGCTGAATTGAAACTGCTATGTAAATACAGGGCAAGCATCTTGATGTTCAAGTCTTCTAACTTCAGTCATTCAGTCAACAAATATTGACTGAGCCCTGCCATGTGTGAGGACCCATGTTGGACCTTAGATGAAGACATATAGGATGGTTTTAGCGCCTCGAGAACTCACAGCCAACAGGTCACGTGAATAAACATTGACAATGACAGTGCAGGTGGACTCATGCCTCAGGAGAGTTAGGCTCTGCCCCTGGCGGGTACTGAGGACAAAAATGAGGGCATAGAACTCAGCCATGGTGGTGGCTATACCTGTGGGCAGGGCGGGGGGAGGGACAACAGCTTCAGAAGAATAAGGAGTTTGGATAATAAGCAGTTTTTCAGGAAAACCACAGTCTGTTTAGGAAGTTGCAGATAGATCCCTGGTTTTTAAGAGTCATTCTTTTTAAGCTTTTTAAAGATAGATTTTGCCTGGCCAGTGTTGCTCAGTGGTTGAGCATCGACCTATGAACCAGAAAGTCATGGTTTGATTCCTGGTCAGTTGTTTCAAATGGAAGTGAACCTCAGGGACCAACTGTCCCCGTGGCTTTCAAACATTTTTAACCACTGAGATCCTTCCTCAGATGAAATCTTAAGTGAAATCCCAATGTGTAAATCAAATTAAGGTGGGCATATTTATCTCCTAGGGTTGCTGTCACAATTGTGGCAAACTGAGTGTCTGAAAACAACACACATTTATTATCTGGAAGTCACAAGACCTATCATCAAGTTATCAGCAGGTTGCACTCCTCTCTGAAGGCTCTAGAGCAGTGGTCGGCAAACTGCGGCTTGCGAGTCACATGTGGCTCTTTGGCCCCTTGAGTGTGGCTCTTCCACAAAATACCATGGCCTGGGTGAGTCTATTTTGAAGAAGTGACTTTAGAAGAAGTTTAAGTTTAAAAAAATTGGCTCTCAAAAGAAATTTCAATCGTACGGTTGATATTTGGCTCTGTTGCCTAATGAGTTTGCCGACCACTGCTCTAGAGCAACCCATTTTCTGTGTGTGTGTGTGTGTGTGTGTGTGTGTGTGTGTGTGTGTGTGTTTTGCCTTTCCCAACTTCTGGAGGCACCTGCATTCCTTTGCTCATGGCCCCTTCCTCCATCTTCAAAGCCAGCAGCGTAGCATTTTCCAATCTCTCTTTACATCTTTCATTACATCCTTTCTCTCACTCTGACTTGACAGCCTCCCTCTTGTTTTTTATAAAAATATTTTTTATTAGTTTCAGAGGGGAAGGGAGAGTGAGAGATAGAAACATCAATGACAAGAAAGAATCATTGATTAGCTGCCTCCTGCTGGCCTCCTACTGGGGATCGAGCCTGCAACCTGGGCATATGCCCTGACCGGGAATCAAACCCCAACCTCCTGGTTCATAGGTAGATGCTCAACCACTGAGCCCATATCCAGCCGGGCCAGCCTCCCTCTTATAAGGAGCTTTTCCATTGCACTGAATGTACCTGGATGACCGAGGATAACCTCCCCGTCTCAAGATCCTTAATCACATCTGCAAAGCCCCTTTGCCATGTAAGGTAACTCACAGGGCCAGGAATTAGATATGGACACATTTAGGGGCCATTATTCATCCAACCAGAGTGACGTTGCTCTGGTCGGAGCGCAGGTGGAAGGTATGGAACCTCAATACCTAGAAACCTCCCAGTGCTGCCCAGACCATAATTTGAAAGCAACTGATGTGAAGCCTTCCTGAGATCAGACAAGGAAACAGGGTCCAGAGGCAGGAAGTGAATCCTTTTAGTGCCCATACGAAGTTTATGGGAGATCCAGGCCTAGCATCAGCTCCTGGTCCCATACCCTTCCCCCTGCCTCCCCCATGACCTTGAAAGGTCTTCCCATGAACAACACCAACCGAAACAGATTTGGCTCAAGCCATGGCCAGATTGCCTTGCAAAATGAAGACAGAGATGAGGTTTCCTTGGGCCCTGGATAGCAAACATCTTGTTATGAATTGGAACCCCTTCCACTCTGGACACATCTTGGTAAAAAAAATCCCTGTTGCTCAAGAGCTAACTGCTCCGCTCATCATAATGCAGAAGTCCGGGCTGTCCTAATGGGAACCGAAGACCCCAGGCAGCGCCTGAGCCCAGCGGGCCTGTGCGTGGTCCGGCTGCGCAGCTGAGAGTGGCCTCCACCACTTGTCCTCACATATGTGGCCTAGTGAGTAACCCATCTGCTCCCACACCAGCCCCTCCCTCTCTATTTCATGTCCTTTACCGCTTTTTTCCTTAGTCGCAAATCTGAACCACAAGTTAAAGACTTAGCAAAAGACTAGACACTCTGACATTTGGGGGATCTGCTGTTTATTAAACTGGGAGATTTGAACTGACTGTGATTTGTTCTTAATTTAGGACAGTGACAAACAAATGCCTGAAGTGTGTGTGTGTGTGTGTATGTGTGTGGTGTTTGTGCAGCATCCAGGATCCAGGCACATTTGGGGGAGTAAATGGTTTAAAAATACAGGCAGCCACAAGTTGGAAAAGAAGGGATATAAATGCATGTTTGAAATCAATTACGCTATGAAATAAGTGGGGCAGTTGGCCAAAGAGCGGAGTCCCACTGTACTGAGGCTGCATCTGTGGGCACAGCGCCGGAGACGCCTGCTGCACTAACATTACTCTCAGGAATGAATGGACAGGTCATTTCAGTCTGCTAACCTCTGGAGAGGCATGGAGGACAGCTTAGGGGGAGAGGGGATGGGCCACACCCCTGCCCCTTGGGCCCTGGGTCTCTCCTGACCCTGCTGGTAGTAATCACCTGGCCTTCTTGATGCAAATCAAAACGTATTTACTGAGCACCTACTATGTGCCAGGCACTGCTAAGTACTTTAGAAAAATCTTGTTCCATCTTCACAATCTGTTTGAGTTGGGTATTATCCTTTAGTTAAATTTATTTCACAGATTGACGCAATGGCAGCTCAGAAATGTTAATAGCCGGAGGCCCTTGCGAGTGGGAAAGTGGAATTTTAACATCACTTTTCTGACTCCTGAATCTATATTCGTCCTAGCACACCACGAGGCTTGCCCTGTGTTAGCACCCAGACTAAGCGCTGGGGTAACATCTGAATACAGACATAAACTCTGTGCACCAGGAGAGCTGTCTGGCTCAAGCAGTGAATGATTTAATTCTCTTTTTCATCTCCTGGTTCAGCACAAAGAACATCAGAACCAAATGTTCACCAAACTGAGAAGTTCCCTGTCCTCACGGAGCTTACATTCGTTGGAGGAAGGAGGCCCAGAGAGTCAGTGAATGAACAAATGCATTCATTAAATAGTTACAGATGCTGATAAGTATTAGGAAGGACATAACCAGATGGCTACAATGGAGAAGAACAGCTGACACTGTCCCACTAGGGAACACGTCGTTTTGTAAGATAAGGAGGTTCATGTCCCTGGAAGTATTTAATCAAAGGGTAGGTAACCCTCAAGGAATCCTGCCACTACGGGAGGCTCTAAAGGCGGAAGAAAGCAGACATCCATCAGCCTGATTCCTTGTGACTGTCATTAACCAACGGCAGGCGGGATGTGACTTTCCCCGCAGACATAGGAGGAATTCTGGAAGGAAGGATTTGGGTTATTGATTGGTATTCATGAAAACTGGGCCCAGGCCAGGAGAGCATCGCGCTGTTATGTCCATTGTTGTGGCAGAAACAACAGAAGAGAAAGTATTCAAATGCTTGGAGGTGGGGAGACGGTGTGTGTGGGGAGGGGGGTGGGGGGCACACCACAGTCATCCCCAGGAATGGCAGGGGAAGCGGAGCGCTCTGGGTTCAGGCCAAGTTCAGGCTCGACTGAGATTGTTATCGGGGCCTAATCACTCAGCTCTGCAGAGCCGGGCCCACAGGAGAACCACGGCTGGTTATCTGCTCACACGTCGGGTTCCAGTGCCCCTCCAGCCCAGGCGGGGGAGGAGAAATGTGCTGTCTGGGCTGGAAACTGTATAGGCACTTAAGGAGCACTTCATCTTAAAAGGGGAACTGTTTTGCTTTTGTCAAACTGGTTAATTTGTCCCAAATGTTAAAACCGCCCGTTCTCTCGAAAGACCAGCCATCTACAGACCAAGGGAGAGCTAAAGCAAACACCTCCTTGGTCTCAGCTCCGCCTGCCCGTGGGTCCAACCCGCATGTCCGCACTGAGAAAAGGTAAACCGTTTCACTCGCAGCCTGATGAAACGTTTCGGCAGCAGCCGGGTCCAGGATGGCAGGGTCCCGCAGAACTTGAGGCGTCGACAGTTTTCTGATCCTAAGGAAAATAGCATCTGATCCAGCTCAGACATAGTAGGGCCCCCATCCCAATAAGAACATCCCCAGTTCATGGTTTTGGACCTAAAATTAAGAATTCTCAGATTTAAAAAAAAAAAATCAATTTCTGCAAAAAGGAGGAAGAGAAGGAATGTGGATGTCAAGTGTTTAAAGTCTGGCAAAATTCTAAGATTTATTAACCTCCCTTAACACCCCCCCACACACACACACACATGAAAAGCATAGAGCCAAGAATTTTGCTACATTCTTTTTTTTTTTTTTAATTGATTTTAGGGAGAAGAAGGGGTAAGGGGAGAGAGAGAGAGAGAGAGAGAGATTGAGAGAGAGAGAGAGGGAATCTGTTGCCTCCCACACTCGCCCTGACCAGGGATCGAACCCACAACCTGGGAATGTGTCCTGACCGGAAATCGAACCCACCACCTTTCGGTGTATGGGTGGATGCTCCCACCAACTGCACCACATTGGCCAGGGCTCTGTATTTCTGATACAGGTTTTCTCCTGTAATCCTTACAACAACCTGTGGGGTAGGGACTTCGCTATAAGATGGAGCGGGGATAATACTCTAAGAAAACCGAGGCTTCGGGAGCTTAACCATGTTGCTAAGTCCACAGAGATGGTGAGGTGGTAGAGTCAGCATGCGAACCAGTTCTATCTCCCTTCCAGGAGCAGTTCTCAGACAGGGCTGATTCTGCCTCCCACCCACTCCCCTCCTGGCGACACGGAGCAATGTCTGGAAACCACCAGGGCATGGATGCTGTGGGCATCCAGTGGGCTGAGGCCAGGAGCTGCTAAACCTCCTTCCCTGCTCATGACAGTCCCCCCAACAAAGAAATGTCGATAGTGCTGGGGCTGAGAAACCCTGTCCAAAGGCTGTGCTGTTCAACAGCCCTCTTCCACCTGGCTTTTGTGTTTTCGTACCAGTCCTCTCCTTTCAGCACAAGTCCCTCTAGGGCAGTGGTTCTCAACCTTCCTAACGCTGCGACCCTTTACTACAGCTCCTCATGTTGTGGTGACCCCCAACCGTAAAATTATTTTCGTTGCTACTTCATAACTGTAATTTTGCTACTGTTATGAATCGTAATGTAAATATCTGTATTTTCCAATGGTCTTAGGCTCTACAGCAGCGGTTCTCAACCTGTGGGTCACGATTCATAACAGTAGCAAAATTACAGTTATGAAGTAGCAACGAAAATAATTTTACGGTTGGGGGTCACCACAACATGAGGAACTGTATTAAAGGGTCGCGACATTAGAAAGGTTGAGAACCACTGCTCTAGGGGTTATTCCGATCCCGTGGTAATCTTTGTGGTTAGGTAAAGCCACCTCTATGCCTTCCTGCCGTCAGATGAGACACGTACAGCATCACAGCCTCCTGGTTTCTACCCTTCTTCTCTCCCCCAGATAGTCAGAACTGGGAGACGCGTGCTTTCTCGGGGGTAGCAGGCTCCTGCCCACATTTTCTCTTGTCATCTTCACAGCAGCCCTGCAAAGTGAGAAACTACCCATCTTCCAATGGACGCTCTCACAGGTCCAAGGTTAACAAGCTAGAAATTCACAGAATTGAAATGACACAGCCTCCTGACTCATTTGCATCAACTGTAAGGCTTGTTTCCAAAGCTCCAGCCCCACCCACAGAGTTCCAATTCAGGAGGTGGACTGGGTCTGAGAATGGGCAGTGTCCCCCCGCCCCCCACAAGCTCCCCATGGGGGCTTGATGCATTTGTCTCACGCACCAAATTTTGAAGAACGCTGCACTGTATAACACTGAATGCTGGCTATGCAGTTTTGAATTGCAAAAATAATAGGGAAGATACTGATTTTGCTTATGTGATAATAACAATAATAAACGAGTGATAGATGAGTGTATGGGTGCGTGTATACCTGGAAAAGAACAGGCAGCGTTTGCCGGCTCTGAAGGGTAACCGACCAAAGCGTTGGCCTGAGCTCCTTAGAGATTCGAGTTCCGCCCCCAGCTCTGCCACTCAGCGCCTCCTGATCGCCACCATTTCCCTCTCAAGCCTCTATTTTTTCATCATTTACCATCCGCAGAGAAGTAGCCCTAAAATGACGAGCTTCTCAGAATGGTATCAGCATTAGACATTTACGTATGGGTTAATCTAGTGCAAAGATCCACTAAGCTACACTCGATAAATGCTTCTGAATGGCGCTGTTTTCAGTCAGAGTTTGAACTGAGTCTGTTCATCCTAAGTCTGTGACACCGCAGCCCCCCAAGCAGCATGGCGCTTCCCCTTCCGCAGAGCCCAGGGCACCCCCAATCTAGCAGCAGCTCGACGAGACGAAACCCCGTCCCCTCAGTGCATTCCCCCTGACCGCTGAACCAGAAGAAGCAACACTGCGAAAGCATCTGAAATATTTTTAAATTTATAAACATGCCTGGAGCGAGAGCCTGTCTTCCCAGCTCTGATGAGAGAGCCCAGCAGCCCCCTTTTCGTTCTTTCTTTTTATCTGATTGGGCTCTGAGCGACACATTCATGAATGAACTGAAAGAGAGATGTCAAAACGTGGTTAGATGATCGCAATTAGAGTTTTCCTTTGTAATTATGTGATTATTTGTGTCTGAAAACCCTAGAGTCAAATGCACTCAGCTCCATTACACGGTGGGAGCTGCTCTGAGTCCTGTCACAAAACACAGTGATCAGGCGGGTGGGGGTGGGGGTGGGGGTGGGGGTGGGGGTGGGGGTGGGGGTGGGTGGGAGGGGCGGGAAGGCCCGGTTCCGACGCAGGGAGCAGGGTGGTGAGCCGGGCAGCAGCGTGCACAGCATCAGCACGTGCTCACCGCGCTTCCTCCATGCCGGGCAATGCTGACCGTGCAGCGCACAACAGTGACAGAGCGGACACGGTCCTCCACATGCTTAGAATCTGGCTGCTATCCAAGTCACTGGGAGAGCCAGCGGGCATGCGACAAGACATCCAGCCAGTACAGCTCAGCGCCGCCAGGGCCACGGAAAGCAAGGGAGACTGAGAAACTCACAGACCAAAGGGCACAAGGGAGACGTGAGGACTAAATGCAAAGTGGTGCCGGGGGCTGGATGCCGGGACAGAAAGAGGACCCTGAAGGACAGCTGGCATTTAGTTCACAGTAAGGGACCCATGTCAGTTCTTCGTTTTGGCAAATGTAGCACAGTGGGGCTTGTAAGTTGCAGGAACTGATGGAGAAGTGACATGTTAACAAGGGGAAGCAGTGTGAGGTATAAGGGAACCCTCTATTAGTCTAACCACTTTTCTGTAAACCCAAAACTATTCCAAAACAAAAAGGTTATTTAAAACAGAAACTGGGGAAGTGCTCATAAAGATGCATATTTCTTGGTTCTTACCCCGAATATCCTGACTCAGTCATCCAGCCTTTTATTTCTTAGGCTGGAAGCAACAAAACTTGACCTTGGTCGCTGCCCTTTCTGAGGCCTGGATGCTCTGCTTTCTTTCCGTTCGATGAGGTACCTACCGTCCGTTCTCACAACATGCGATACCACAGGTCCTTACAATACTTTGCTTTTAAACTTTAGTTTAGTCAGCAAAGCAGTGGGTGTTTTAGGTTGGAGGAACTAATGGACAAATCTTCAGAGAGCTGTTTTTGTCCTATTTTGCCCCAAATTCAGAATGCCAGGGAGCGACCGGAATGTGTCACCTGCTTGTCCCTCACAAGAGAGAGCATAGCACCTTCCATGACCATCCCACTGAGACTGCATGAGGATTTAGGGGAGGAAATTCCCCACAGGGATATTAGGGTTATTCTGGTGCTGGGGAAAAAAAAACAGGAATAAATGCCGGGCATCCACACCTGGAGTGGGCTGAGGAATATGCATTTTAGCAGGAACCCTCACTCCCTGTTCCCCTTCCTGGGCGATTCTTTGTCAAGGGATTGAAGGGTCCCACTGAGACTCGCTGGTCTGCTGTGGTGGACAGACACCAGGCATGATGCAAAGCAGATGCCATTCGTCTTCTAAGAAAAGCAGAGAATGTAACAGGAGCCCAAAGAAAGAGATCGGTTCTGACCACAGAGAAGAGGGAAGGCGCTATGGAAAAAGTGGCAGTGAGCTGGGCCCTGAAATATGGGTAAGATTTCAGAGGGTGGAAAACGACAGTGTGAGGAGTTCCTTATTCCTTTTTTCCCTTCGGAAAAAAAAATCAGAGTAGAAGAGAAGAGGACCTGTTGTGGTCCAGTCTGGCTGGACTGTGGGTGCAGGGGGAATAGGTCCAGAGACGGGAGTGAAGAGCAGCCCATTCTGGGGGGAGGAGGGCCCCCAAGGTCCTGCAAGGTGCTGGCCGGCTGGAGGGACCTTCTGCATGCAGAGCAATTCACATGGGCCTCCCCGTTCAAGGCACCTCTCAGCTGCCCCTTGCACCTGGGTAATTACAAACTCCCTGACTCAGAACCTGAGGGTGAGAATGGATGCAGGGAGCGATGAAGGAGGAGGGCGGAAGACGTCTGACGATAGGCAATGGGGACCTGAACTCTAGTTAGTTGACCTGGAATGGCAAGATGGCTAGAGATTGGGCAGAGTAAGACAGCAGATATCGGGCCTTGAGTGGACGTGAGCAATGAGGGAGATCGCGTTCCTGACTCCCACCCGGGGAACCAGAGGTGAAGGAGCGTGCTTGTGCTATGGAGCTGTGCACAAGCTTTGGAATCCCGGAGACCTGCTGTGCAATGCGTTGGGTTATATCACTAGGATGGGGTGCCAGACTAGCTGTCCAGATAAACCAAAGAGCCAAGACCCTTGCTGGGGCAGTGGTGTTGAGATTCAAGTCTGCAGAGTGAAGCAAAGACTGATCCGTGATGTCTAGTCCAGGATGACCACGCTTTGCTATACGGTAAAGGTAAAGGAAAGAACGCAAGGAATGGGACTGTGAGTAGAAAGTGTTCTGTAGCTCCATTTTATGTCACTGACCAGAGGCCTGGTGCATGAAAATTTGTGCACTGGGGAGGGGAGGAGTCCCCTCAGCCCAGCCTGTGCCCTCTCACAGTCCGGGAGTCCTCAGGGGATGTCCTACTGATGGCTTAGGCCCATTCCTCTGCAGGAGGTGACCAGGCTGGCCGATCAGAGGACAGCACCACCCCCATCACTCAACAGCTACCACCGCCCAGCCTCCCTCTGCGGGAGGTGAGCAGACAGGGGATCAGGGGATGGCGCTGCCCCCATCACCCCGCCATTGCCACCCAGCCTCCCTCTGCAGGAGGTGACTGGGATGAGCCGATCAGGGGACGGTGCCAGCCCCCCCCCCCCCCCGCCATTGCCCTTCTACCGCTGCTGGTCGCTGCCCTCCCCCCAATTGCTATTCCCTCCCTCTGCCTGCTGGCACACGACTTGGCTGGCCTGGCACCGCCTGCTCTCCGGCAGCACCCCCCTGCCGAATGGTCTTTCCGCTATTCTGTCAATTTGCATATTATGCTTTTATTATATAGGACCAGAGGCTCGCCCTGATGACAGCGCCCCACCTTGGTCTAGCACCCCTGCTCACTTGCTCCACTATCCTGCCGCAGCCGACGCCCACCATGTTCTGTGTGCGCCCCCTGATGGTCAGTGCATGTCATAGCAACTGGTTGTTCAGTTGTTCTGCCATTTGGTCTATTTGCATATTAGGTTTATATATATAGATATTCCCAATGGGTGTGCTGCAGGCACGGGTATTTGCTTAAGGAGCCAGACAGGGACTCACAGAAACACCTGGGAGATTTGAGCCTGATTGAGAGAATGGAGGAGAAATTACCTGAAACAGAGAAGTAGGAGGAAGAACTGGATTGAGGAAGAGATACAGGGATGCCAAAGAACACCCTGGATTTGGATGCTTATCTCAGAAGTGCAGATCTCTGAGGGGTATAAGCGGGAATTCAAACCCCAGAGATGCTGGGGGCCTAAGACTGGAAGGTCTTTGAAAATCAATTAAATACCCCGTCTTTCTTTCTTTCTTTTTTTTTATCCAGTGTTTCTTGAATGGGAATAGATGCAAGTGTCCACCCCATGCCAAAATCTTACTGTATTGAATCCTACTGCTGTGCAAATTTTTCTTGGAGGTTATGTTAGATTAGAATAAACACAAACATACATGGATTTTTGTGGTCACTTGTTTATCCCTAAGGAATTTTACTCTTTAGTTCCTCTGGCTTGAGCTCCATGTCCAGCTGTTCGGAACTGACTCCAGTGCATTGTATAGATGGGAAAACAGGCCCCGACACAGGAGACCCTTGACCAGGGTCACCCAGTGAGTCAACATCAGGGCCAATCCTAAAACCAGGTCTCCTCCTCCCACTGCACTCCCCCCCCCACCCCGCCACCCAATTCAGAAGTAAAGAAAGAGCGAAGGGGAAAGAAAATGTGGTGGAGGCTTTGTTTTATTTTGTTTAAAGTCAAGTGTAATTATTTTTTCTAGATGTATCCTTGGGGCTTTGAGCTGCAGTTCTGAGCAGGTAAGCTCACCCTGTGAGTTGTATCTGTCCCCACAGTATGGCTTTCTCCACTCTAATCCATGAGCATGGCCGAGGAAGGGCAGCCCTTCCCAGCACAGGGCAGATCTAGCTTAATGCAAACTAAAACTACTGCTTATTTCTTTAGCAAGGCCTGCCACCAGTTTGCAGGCACAGTTAAAGTTTCTATTACTTTTACTATAAAAATCTTAAAATGGACTGACTGGTGTGGCTCAGTGGTTGAGCACTGACCCATGCACCCAGAGGTAGCTGGTTCAATTCTTGGTCAGAGCACATGCCCAGGTTATGGGCTCGATCCATAGTAGGGCGGCATGCAAGAGGCAGCTGACTGATGTTTCTATTTCTCTCTCCCTCTCCCTCTTTCTAAAATAAAAACATATATTATTTTTTAAAACTTAAAATGGATTTTGGTAGAAAACTCAACTCATAAAAAAAAAAATTCTAAGTAAGACTGGTATCACCTGGGAGGCCTGAGATGATAGCTTCTTGAGTTTTCTATGAAGGTGCCTTTCCCATAGCTTCCTCCCACCTGAAACACCATCCAGTTAAAATCCTAGCCATTCTTTTCCTTTTCATTATGACAAATTAAGGATAATCTCTGGAGGCATGCTGGTATGTCTCCTTCATGCTTTATCATGTTCATTTAAAATAATTGTATATGTCTATATAAGCATCTTATACTAAAATTTCCATTACTATTTCCTAACCATAGGGAATTCCTTCGAAGAAAAAAAAAAAAACACACAACTCTTTGCCAATTGACATACAAAATGTAAGAGCTTACTTATATTATCTTGTGTTTAATCCTGAAGTTGAACTTGTGTCCATGTTCTCCAACCAGTTATGTATCTTCTTTGGTGAACTACCACCCTTGTATGCCTTGTGTCCTTCTATTTTCCAAGGCCCTTCTCGTCCCACTTCTCTCATTAGGGGCTTTCACTGTCCCTTTGGCATAAAGTAACCCTGCTCCCTGTCTGCAGTCCTGAACGCCAGGAAGAGTGCAATCAAATCACAGTAATTGCATCTGGCTGTAATGAAAGCACTTGGGTGTAAGTGTTCTCTCTCCAACTAGAGCATGAGCACTATGCCCAGCTCCTCAGACTGTTGAGAGCAGGAAGGGGAGGGACGATGGGAGTTAGGATGGGCAGGTTTGGGTCTTTAGGTCTTATCACCATCCGAGGGTTGGGGATAACAGCAGAATAGGCACCAGGAGAGACGCAAGGAGACCCCTGCCTGTAGTCTGCATCTCTACTCAGTTTTCACTCAGACTCACAGGCCATCATGGCATCTCTGCTGCCTCCCCACAAACCCCAGATGGGACAGAGCCAACCTCTGTACAATACCCTGAAGGCTTTGCAGAGGCAGGACTAAGTGACTGATAAAACTCTAGGAAGTGCTCTTTAGATTAGCCAACTTTTAAATAATGTCAGATTTCCAACACAAAGGCCAACCCCATGAAAACCACAGTTAAGAAAACATCACACTTGAAACAAAACTGGAGGCTCAAACCCTGATTCATCCTGCTGGTCATTCTTGCCACGACCCTTGTCCTTCTCTGCTACTTAAGAAATCCATGACTCTCTAGTTTTCCCCACCTTCTTTATGGTATCTCACCTATAAGGAGAGGATTATCATGCTTCCAAATCAGGTTAATGAGCACAAACCAAAGATTACTATGCTAAGTTGCTCCTCGAACTAGATGTGGGAAGAGGGGGAATCACTCCAGCCTATTGTTTTTAATTAATCCCTTGTGCTCCAGGCTTATCTAGTCTCAGAAAATGAAAACCATATATTTTGCAGCATGTGTGCCAAATCGTATGTGTAATTCAGTGGAAAACCCCAATAAAGGAGGAAGCTCTAAAATTACCAGCAGTTCCCTGGGTCCCAGGAAAGCCTGGACAACATTTTGCAAACTTGAGAACTCCTTCTTTAAACCCCACTTGAATCTCAAACCTCACAGTGTATCTTATTGCTGTCTGGAATTATCCCATAGATCCAGTGTTGTCGATTATCAAGGTCAGGGACAAAGGCCATGATGAGCCACTGCTTGCTTTCAGAACAGTTATGTATATTGGGGAACCTGAAATTTATGTATTAAGTTATTAAGGATGCAGAAGCTTATGGATATTAAGAAATCTAAACCATCACTCCAAAGACAAATGGATCAAGAAGTCTGATAAAAAGTGTGTGTGTGCGCGCGTGCATTAGAGGTGAGAGAAATTGAAGACAGGGACTTTGACTTTGTTGGTCTAATGCCAAACACAGCAGGAAAAACAATCATTATTCCATCCATTTTAATATTATGACACAATTTGTTATTATTTGCTCAGTTCTATGCTAGGTATTTTTTGTTTTGTTTTGTTTTGTTTTAAGATGCAGATATGTTTTGTCCTTATATAAGAAAAGTAAGTAGGAACACATACGTGGTGTGTGTGTGCGTGTGTTCTAAAATCACACACTATATACATTTCTTCTTTAGAATCTTATGCATTAGGTGTTTTCCTCATTTGTGAAATGGAAATAATGATATCAGCATCTAAAAGCTAAGCCTTCCCAAGTAGTGAGGATGCTAGGGTGTGAACTCAACTTTTTCCAGGATACATGAGGCTACACCCTGCATCCAAATTAATAATTATCCTCTCCTGTGTAGACAGCTTTAAGGGTTTCTGATGTGCTTTCCCACACATTGTCTCCCACACAGTACACTCAGCAAAACTGTGAACTTGTTACCCTGCTCTAGAGAAGATGATACTGAGATTCAGAGAAGTGCTGCTTTATGTATGGAGATAACTATGGGTAACCCAGGAACACACTGAGCCAAACAGCAATCTGCAAAGTGTGGAAATCTGACCTAGCCATCCCTCTGCTTGGCACCTCTGGTCCCCAGGACAACATGTCAACTTTTCAAGGTTCAGCCGAGACCCCGATGACTCAGCCTCTGTGCTTCCTCCTCCATCTTCTCAGCCTCAAGTCCACAGTCCAGCCACAATGAACTCTCTTGGACTCCTCTATATCGTCATGATATCTCCAAGCACTGTACCTCTTTACATGCCCTTTTCTCTCTGGAACAATCGAATCCCTCTGTCACCTCCTCCCATTTCCATCTGGATAATGTCCACACCCTTTGGTCCACATGTTTGAATGAGATGCCCCTCCTTTGTGCTTCCCCGGTCCTGTTTTTCCCATTTCACTTAATATATATAGTTGATTTTTAGACAGAGAGGGAGGGAGAGGGAGAGAGAAAGAGAAACATCAATGTGAGAGCAGAACGTTGATCAGCTGCCTCCTGCATGCCAGGATTAAAACTGAGATCTTCCTGTAATAGAGCACATGACTTTTCTGTCCCATACACTATGGACACTGGACCATCAAGCAGAGAGAGTGGAGCAGGATATTTCAAATCTCACTTCTGAGAAATCACAGGCACACCATCACCATAGCACAGGTGTGATGGAGGATTATGAGCAGGACTCTCTGGGCATGATGAAATCAGTGCTTTTGGAATATTCCCTGACACCATAGTGAAGCAAGGAAATGGAGAGAAAGAGAGTGGCTTAGGAAAATAATAAACTTTTGCAGTGGTCCAGGAGAGAGAATGATAAGGAAGAGATGGTTGAAGAGACATTGAGAGAAGTTTGGGGGGTAACTAGCAAGGCAGATCAGTAATTCAGATAGTTTTTCTGAAGAAACAGCCCTATGTGCTAGTAAATCTTTAATTACTCGCTCTAGACAGGAGAAGCTAAATCTTGAAGGGCCACGGTGTAAATACTCCCACTATGGTCACTTGCCATGGTGTAAATACTCCCACTATGGCCTCTGTAAACACTCTCAGCATGGTTGATTTCAAGCTTTTAACTTGCCATCTCTGAACTCAGAGTTGGGATGAGTTGAATGCAACCGGGTCTTGCCAGTGCCAGCACATCACTGGTCCTGAGGCACAAGGAGCCCAAGTTGAGAGCAGAGTAAAAATGCCCAGGGCCTTGCGGAGCCCTGATCTACCCTGATGCACAGCTATCAGGTCCATAGGAAGTGGTTGAGGATGGATCCAGTGTCCATCCTCTTCTACTTACCTATTGATGTCCACGACAGGGCGCTGTGCTGAGCAGTGCTAAAAACACGCAGACTCTCACCTAATCCTCAAAATCACTCTGGGAATTAGGTGTTAATTTTTCACAGGTGAGAAAAGAGAGGCTTAGAGGAGCCAATTCATTGGTTCAAGTCACACAGCAAGTAGGTAAAAGGAGAAGAAATTTAAACATAAGTGTGCCTAATACAAGAACACTATTATACTTCTCCTCAGTGACTCTTCTTCCTACAAATCCAAGAGAGGGGACTGTGGAAAGCTGATCTAATGAGGGAAAGAGGAGGAGGAAATTAAAGACTGATACCCACAAGTAGAAACCAAACCCACATATATTGTGTATGCTGAAAACTCATAATTCATGCCAAACAGCAATGCTGGAGACCCTACCTCCACCCCCACACCAGATTTCTAATATGATTTTCTTACAGCCTTTTCCCTAGATTCCTGAAAGAGAAGAAAATGATAAAGCAATATGAAAATGAGTTATATCTATTTCACAATAAATTAACAGCATTCCTCTGTATCTGTGCACTGGACATGTATCTAAAACAGAAATACAGCTCCTGGCCCAAATTTCCCCTTCTCAGTCCTGCATGACTTACCCGCCAATCACTTAATATTGCCTAAACTGAATGTTCCTGAATGCAGCAGCCTGAGGGGAGAATAAGGTTTCACGTTTAATATGGGTCACACCATCATTCTCATCCAGCGTGCAAACCATGATAAGATGACGTTTAGAGTGATGATGTATTTTCAGAGCCATCAAAACTCAATGTCTTGTTCATACAGTCATATCTTTTAGTGAAAATGGAGAAATCAGTTAAGCTTGCTGGTTAAGACCAACAGTTTCAAAGTCACCCCAGACTGGGATGTAAGATACCCATTTTGGAGTGGGGGAGGGAAGGCTTACTGTTGGAAAATACATAGGATGACAGAAGGAGGGCCAAACAGTTCAAGATCCTAGGAATTATCACAATTCAGAGCCTACTTTCAGGGGGTGGCAGTCAGACTCCAAGATGGCAGCCAAAGAGCCTCAGTTCCTGGTTGGCAGTCATGCGTTTGTGTAGTCCCCTCTGACCATGGATAGAGCTGACCTGTGTAGTCAATAGGATGCTGCAGAAATGAAGGTATATGCCTTCCAATGCAAGGTCATTAAAAAGCACAGCAGCTTCTCCCTGGCCCTCTCTCAGATCACTCCTTGTGGAGGAAGCAACTACCCCTCCATGGGGACACAAACAGCCCATGGAGAGGTCCACACAGCAGGAGGAACCAAACCCTCTGGCCAACAGCCAGCATCAACTTGCCAGTCGCGAGTGAGCAATCTTGGAAACAGATCCTCCTGCCCCAGTCACGCCTTCAGATGACTACAACCCTGGTCCATGTCTTCTGTGCAACCTCATGAGACATTCTATGTTGCCTCCAAATTCCTGACTCACACAAATTGCATGAGATGATAAATGTCTATTGTTTTAATCTGCTAAATTTGGGTAATTTGTTACACAGCAATATAACCAATTCAAAGTCTTCCCTAGATGCAGAGCTGAGCCTGGGATTCCAATCACAGCACGTGCTAAAGGAGTTCTCTTGAGAAGGAACCTGTAAGGAGGGAGGGAGACAGGACAGGAAGAAGAAGGGGCTGAACAAGGATGTGGTCTTTGGGAAGTTCCAACCACAGCCTGGTCCAGGGAGGCTCTGGGCATAAATCGCACCACTAGGCAGTCTTCCTTGAAGCAAGGGGATCTAGCTGTGGTTCTCCTGCCTCTGTCATTGGCTGTGAGCTGCTCCCCTCTGAGCATAACTTCCTGAGTGAAGCAGCTCTCACCAGAGGAATGACCTTCTCCAGAGAGAGGGGCAGAGGACAGCCATGAGCAGCAACTCACCAGGCTGGGGGAAGGGTCCACTTGTTGATAAAGGGGCTCTGGGTAGGGCTCCACAGAGCTACTGCAACAAGGAACTTCCAACGACATCTCTATCTATGGGGCTCCCCCTCTACTTCCCAACAGGCTGGCTCTGAGGAGTTCACCTCCCAGGCAGTGGCCCCTCCTTGGTGCTTGTTCTGTCCTAGGAGGTCCTTTCATCCACAGATGGGGCTTCCTGTGGGTTCAGGAGGGTGAGTCTATGACTATGTTCATGTCACAGGAAGAAAATGAAAGAGTAGAAAAAACTGGAAAATGTCAGTGCTAATCCATGCAGTGGCTTCTAAGTCCAGGCAGCCCTGTTGTCCTATAAGTTGAGCAACTTCCAGCCATAGAATGCTTCCCAAATGAACTTACACTATACACACGCACACACGCGAACACGCACACACGCACACACGCACACACACTTAATGCTAGTCTTTAGTTAATTAAGTTTACTGCTTCTTTGTATGTATTACTATTTGGCACAAAGTACCAACAGTGTTCTGGTAGATGTGGCATTTCAGGAAAGAGCACATGGGCCTCCTGGCCCCAGGCAGGGTCCCACTCGGGGCTCCCTTCACCGGATATGCCCTTCCCCGAGATAGCCACGCTCTGACCTCCTATCCCTTTGTCACCCTCTCAGGGAGACCAGCATGTTCAAAACTCAGAGATTACCCCCAGCCCAGCCGGTGCAGCTCAGTGGTTGAGTGTCGACCTATGAACGAGGAGATCACGGTTCAATTCCTGGTCAGGGCACATGCCCGGATTGTGGGCTCAGTTCCTGGTGGGGGGCAAGCAGGAGGCAGCCACTCAATGATTCTCTCTCATCATTGATGTTTCTATCTCTCTTTTTTCCTCTCCCTTCCTCTCTGAAATCAATGAAAATATATTTTAAAATTAAATAAATAAATAAATAAATAAATAAATAAATAAATAAAACTGAGACACTCCCTAACTCTCTTCTCTGCTCTAGTGCTTTTCCTTAGCACTTACAAACATCAAATGTATGAAATACTGTATTCATCTTGTGTATTGTTTCTCTCTCCTACCAGTCTCCACAAAGGTCGGATTTTTATCCGTTTTGTTCCCTGTTAAATCCCCAGCACCAAAAAGAGGTTGGCACATAGTATACACTCACTGAATATTTATCGAATTAACACATGAGAGAATGATTGCATTCAAGTACAGGGTCTGCTACTCACTGGCTGGCCGCGTCCCCAATCTGAGCAGCATTCTACTGTGGCATTTGGCATGCCTTGTTCTGTCACGAGCCTCCATGAACTCCAGTGATGACAGGCTACCTCACTCTTTATTTTCCTTACCTGTCACTTTTCAGAAACATCTCATCTTTTCCCGAGGAAGGAAGAGCATCTCTGTTCAAAATATGGCTTTCAATCAGGGAGCCTGAAAAACACCCTGGCTGAGTTTGTCTGTGGGAACCGAGTTGGATCTGCAATGCCCCGGCTGCCTCCGCTGTCCCAAGCACGTCTGCTCGGGCGCTAATGAATCATTTCCATCCTTACCATAAACCGGGGTCACAAGTGAGAGTATTGTTCTTGGACAAGAATATGCATCCTCGAGAAACTCGCACTTGGGGTGACCCCAGCAGCAGGTCAGACTGTCTGTGTCTCCGTGGGGCAGACAGAAGGAGAGTTTGAGTTACAGCGTCAGGAAGTTCCCTCCTCGGCAAGCTTGGATTCAGACTTCCCCTGAGTCCCAGAGGGAAAAGTGGGCAACGTAAGGTGTCAGTGAAAGAACTCAGGTGCAGAAAATGTTACAAGATTCAACATCCACTAGGGTTTAAATTAAAAAGTGTGTGTGTGTGTGTGTGTGTGTGTTGGGAGGGGAGATAACAGGAAGCATGGGGAAAGAGACAGCAAAATTCCTTGAATAGCACTTTATATTTAAAAGGTCTCCTGAGCATGCCTATAGATAGTATAGAGGAAGAGAATGGACCTCATCATTGCCTGCTAGCTGCTCGTGACATGCTCACTGCAACACCTAGTCCCTCCGCACCTCCCCTCCCCTAGAATAAAACACTTTAGTCCAGGCCCAATTTTACATACTTCGTTGTTGTTGTTAATCCTCACCCGAGGATATTTTTCCATTGATTTTTAGAGAGAGTGGAAGGGAGGGGGAGAGACAAAGAGGGAAACATTGACTTGAGAGAGACACATCGATTGGTTGCCTCCTGCACACGCCCCAACCAGGGCCCGGGATCAGCCTACAACCAACGTATGTGCCCTTGATGGGAATCAAACCCAGGAACCTTGAGCCCGCTGGGCCAATGCTCTATCCACTGAACCAATCTGGCAAGGGCCCAACTTTATGGATTTTTTAAAAATTCACTGAAAATATTTTTTATTTGTTAATGGCCCATTTTGTGTTTATACCTTTCTCATCTTGACAACAATGATGTACAGGAAGTGTTTTCACTCCTTTATTCAAGATGCAGGAAGATTGCTCACGTGACACCTACCAAAATGGCAAGATCAAGATTTGAACTGGCATCTGGCAAACTCCAGTAACTGCAGTGTTTGCTTCTGTTCCCCTGAGCGGTGACAGGAAAGCTAGGCTATTCCTGTTTACTTGGTTATTTGCCTCTTTTATATTCTTTTCCCACCATTCCCTGCTTGCCTCTGTATTTTAGAAAACTACATTTCCCGTGTTTCATTGCTTTCTGGTTCCGGGGTAGGTTTGACCAACAGGAGACACAGGGCAGAAGATTAAATAAAGCACCAGCAGTAGAGTGAGGCCTGGGTGTGTCTCCCTCTGTGTCCAGCAGAAGCCCACTGTCCACCGCAGCTCCAGATCCTGGTGGCCACACCCTAGTTCCTGGTGACAACCCTCGTCCTGTTATTCCACCAGCCATAGGGGTGGAAGAGCTGGTGCTATCTCCGGTTCAGTTTCTCAGCTCTTTCACCATCCATGTCACCAATTCCCTGTATTACAGAGCCTCTGAAAGACCTGCACTGGCTTCTGTTTTCCTGGCTGTCCTCTGGCTGACACTGATCTTCTTTCAGAAAACAATCAAACATTATTCAGAGCATGTTCAAACAGTCTTAAAACTATAGCTAGAATGAAAACGCGGAGTAAAGGGGAGACTTAGTGGTCATCGGCATGATCTAAATAATCTGGATTTGGTGTTACACTGAGATAATCACAAGGCGTTGTCGTCAGATAAAGCCCATCGCTTGCACTTACTAGCTGTGTGACTTCAGGCGTGTTATTTTAGCCTCTCCGAGTCCTGTTTTCATCAGTACAAACAACCTGCAGTATGGCGGCACAGATCTGACATTGTGCGTGTAAAGTAGCACAGCACGACTCCTGACATGTAGAAGGCAACCGACAAATGTTACTTACTTTTCTTGCCGTGTAATTAGCCTTGGGAATCTGAAAGATTTCAAAGGGACTAAAAATAAACATTGCTCAGGAGTGGCGAGAACGAGGCCCTGGGAGAAGGACGTTTAATGTGATGAGCTACGAACTGCACATTACCTAAAAGAATGCTAAACCTTGCAAGATTGAGGGTGGGGGTGTGGCCAAAAGTAGACAAATATGACAAAAATGTTTTTGTTTAACACTCTTTTTTGGTATCACTCAGCCAGGAAATGTTTACTTAGCTTCTCGCCAATTCATGGCCAGGGGAGAGACACAGGGTAAAGTGGCCTCACCCCGGGTTCTCAGACAATCGGGAAACCTGGGTGCTGGTCTCAGCTCACTTCCCCTCGGTGGGCCTCAGTTTCCTCTCCTGCTAGTGAATGGTTAGGTCAGTGGCATGCAGCTCAGGATCACCTTCGCAGCTCTGAAAACATACACTTACCCAGGGCCTAGCATCAGGGTCTAATTCAGTGCATTCCTGAGAGAGGCCCCAGGACAACTTATTCCTAAAAGCTCTAGATCCTGACATGAGCTCCGGCAGAATCTCCTGGTCTAGGGCATCCAAGGTCCCCTCTGCTTTAGGACTGTCCCTGACCATGAATGCACACCCACCGGAGGGGAACAGAGGAGAGACGGGCCAGTGAAGGTCGCAGGGGATAGGAGAGGTTCCTGGAGGAGAAAGGGCTTCAACGGTGAAGGGTGGTTAAGACTGCGATCGACATAGGAGAGAAGTCTTTCCACGGAAGAGGAAAGGAGGTAAAAATGCCAACCCGTTGGTAGACCAAAAAAGAGGGTGGAGGGAAAACAAACTACAAAGGAGTGCCCAATAAAACAGGCTCTGAAGTGCGACCCAGCTCCACAACTCAATGAGCTTGAGCAAGAATGTGTTATCGCTGAGCTCCATTGTCCTCATCTGTAACAGGGCACAGCATAGTACCTGCCAGAGACTGGTTTCGAGGGTTAACTGGAACCATATAGTGCACTTACTCATGCTCTCAATAAAAAGGGCTATACCATGACCATTATCATCACGATTATTTCTGTTATTTTCTGCCATTCCTTGAAACTCAATAAGCCAGTGCTAAAGTGCTATAACCAAGCAGGAATAAAATGTGGTCTGGGGACTGGAAGAGAAGTTGGAATAAATGAAGACAGGAATGCAGA
Organism: Plecotus auritus; assembly: GCF_963455305.1. Taxonomy (NCBI): domain Eukaryota; kingdom Metazoa; phylum Chordata; class Mammalia; order Chiroptera; family Vespertilionidae; genus Plecotus; species Plecotus auritus. Next base: position 40,012,337 of record NC_137785.1, on the reverse strand, counting down.
GAATCAGGAAGGTGACACAGAAATTAGCAAGATTTAGAGCAGGGCTTCTCACTGTCAGCACTACTGATATTTGGGGTCAGATCATTCTTTATGATGGGGGCAGGGGGTGCATCCTGTGCATTGTAGGGAGGTCGGCAGCACCCCTGGCCTTGCCTGCTAGGTGCCAACAGTATCTCCCAGTGATGACAACCAGAAATGAATTCAGACATTGCCACATATCCTCGGGAGAGACAAACTCGTCCCAGTAGTTAAGAACTCCTGATTGAGAGTCATGAAAATGAAGATTTCTCCAAAGAAGGAGGAGATAGAACTAGAGGATTTAAAGGGAATGCTGATTTTAATAATTGGGGAGAAGAAAGAGGCAGTGTTGTTTGTGTGTGTGTGTGTGTGTCTATTTCTAAGTCTTAGATGAGTCCACCAGGAGCTGCACCTTTCCCAGGTGCTCTGCAAATGCGATTTGAGGAGAGGTGTCGGGCGAAAATACATTTTTGTCCAGATGGAAAGAGTGTCCAAGTCCCAATTACTAACCAAAAGTACAGCTCTTGGCTGCTCCCCAGAGGGTGTGATTCTTCCCTCAGTTACCATGGTTGCCTCCGAGAGTCCAGTTTCCCACCCAGCCCACGCCTGACCTCTCATCTCCCCCACGATGCTCTGATGGCCCAGGGAAATCCTGGACAGGACCTGCCAAGAGCTGTGGCCAAGGTAACAGATCTGACTCCTTATCTATGGGCCTCAACTTCCCCCAATTCTTTCCAAGAGGAAAACTCACCAGGCGACAGGGCTCATCAGAGATGCCTGACAAAGGCCAAATTGGTGAAGAGGCTGAGAAGCGGGCCCCTCCTCCCTAACGCAGCTGCAGGGCCTCAGGCCAGGCCCAGGGAGGGGTGGCTTTTCCTCGAAGGCAGCCTGCCTTTCCACGGCCCCACTGACTAAGTGTCTCTCCCTCCTCCCCTCCCCTCTGCCGCTCAGGCTCCCAAGTGCCTAGGTTGTTTCCCCAACTCCACTTTGCTCCTTCGAAGTCAGATGGGCCACATGGAGAGGGTTTCCTTGAGTTGAACATTAATTCAAACACTCCAGGTGAGCACTTCAAACAGCTGGTACAGTGAAGTACTGTACTTAACTTCTAGAATGTTCTTGGTCATCCGGACTTCATCACTGATGACTTTGTTCTTCGTCTGAGGCTTTTGCTCATGCCGTTTCCTGTGTGGAAGATGTCACCTATTTACATTTTAAACAACCTCTCAAAGACATAAATCAGACTGTATGCTTCCTTTTTTTTTTTAATCCCCTAGAACACAATGATTCTGTGTCCAACACCAAGCAGGTGTTTGGTGAGGGCTTGGCATGAATTGTTAAATTAGTCAAAGATATCTGACAACTAGCACTCTGCTTCTTAGCTTTGACTTGAGTCTGAACATTCACTCACTCACTAGCTGAGTCTCATGCAATCACCTGTCATTCAATCACTCGGCAATTATTTCCAGAAGGCCCAGTGTGTGTCAGGCACTGTACCAGGTGCCAGAGCTGTAGTGGTGGCAGAAACAGATGCTGTCCTTAAAACCAAAGGTTTAAGCCTTGCCAAAAGGCACACATGTATGAAGAAAGCTATTGTCTCTCTTTGGTATTCCAAAATCCAGGTTTTTCACAAATTCAAACTGCTCCTCCAGGTCATGCAAATAATTGGGATTTACAGTGTCTAAAAAGTCCTATCTGACCTGAGATAGGAAACGTAAAGGTCTTTGTGGAATCACACTCCTCAGTTCAGCCCCCACTCCTCCTTGGCCAATGCACAGCATCTGTCCTTCTTTTTTTAAAAAAAAAAATATATTTTTTTTTATTGATTTCAGAGAGGGAGAGAGAGAGATAGAAACATCAATGATGAGAGAGAACCATTGATTGGCTGCTTCCTGCACATCCCCAACTGGTGATCAAACCCACAAACCAGGTATGTGCGCCAATTGGGAATCGAACTGCAACTTCCTTGGTTCATAGGTCAGCGCTCAACCACTGAGCCACACCAGTCAGGCTGTCCTTTTCTTAATTCTTCCTCCTTTTACCCCTGGTTCCCACTACTGTTCTCCCTCCCCTCTGTAAACCTTATTAGCAAAGAATTTAATAAGTATCCTTTAGCATGTCACGATGCTATATATTATGTTTTATGTCTGTGTATGTGCATGTGTGTTTAACTCACATAGAAGTGTTGGTGTTCAAAATCACATCCTGATTCTTACTTTTCTCAATGAGAATTTTAATGAAATCTGTACAGGTTGCTATATCTTATGTCTAGTTAGTTCACTTAGAAAGCTTCGTAGTATTTGTATGCGTTTCCTATGGCTACTGCAACAAATTGCCACAAACTTAGTGGCTTAAACAATATAAATGTACTAGAGGCCTGATGCACGAAAGTGGTGCAAGGGGCTCGGCCCTCGCAGCCCCGGCTTCGTCCGGAAGGTTTACCGGATGGTCATTCTGCTGTCGGGTCTAATTAGCATATTAGCTCTTCATTATATAAGACTAGAGGCCTGGTGCACGAAATTCGTGTATGGGGGAGGGGGTGTCCCTCAGTCCAGCCTGCACCCTCTCCAATCTGGGACCCCTCGGGGGATGTCCAACTGCCCGTTTAGGCCCACTGGAATTGGGCCTAAACGGGCAGTCGGACATCCCTCTCACAATCCAGGGCTGCTGGCTGCCAACTGCTTGCCTGCTTGCCTTCCTGATTGCCCCTAACCACTTCTGCCTGCCAGCCTAATCACCCCCTAACCACTCCCCTGCCAGCCTGATTGATGCCTAACTGCTCCCCTGCCAGCCTGTTTGCCCCTAACTGTCTTCCCCTGCAGGCCTGGTCACCCCTAACTGCCTTCCCCTGCAGGCCTGGTCACCCCTAACTGCCCTCCCCTGCAGGCCTGGTCACCCCTAACTGCCCTCCCCAGCAAGCTTGATCGCCCCCAACTGCCCTCCCTTGCAGGCCTGGTTCCTACCAAGTGCCCTCCCCTGCTGGCCATCTTGTGGTGGCCATCTTGTGTCCACATGGGGCCAGGATCTTTGACCACATGGGGCAGCCATCTTGTGTGTTGGAGTGATGGTCAATCTGCATATTACTCTTTTATTAGATAGGATAGAAGCCTGGTGCATGGGTGGGAGCCAGCTGGTTTGCCCTGAAGGGTGTCCTGGATCAGGGTGGGGGTTCCCTTGGGGCATGGAGCAGCCTGGGCGAGGGGTCTGTGGTGGTTTGCAGGCTGGCCACGCCCCCCGGCGACCAAAGTGGAGGCCCTGGTATCTGGGGTTTATTTATCTTCTACAATTGAAACTTTGTAGCCTGGAGTGGAGCCAAGCCTTCTGCTCACTCCGTGGTGGCAGCCATTTCTATTGGGATTTATGTATCTTCTATAATTGAAACTTTGTAGCATTGAGTGGAGGCCTAGGCTGGCAAGGGCAGGCGGAAAGCTTGGCTTCCTCCATTGCCAGGGAAACCCAAGCCTCCCTCCTGCTCTCTGTGGCTGCAGCCATCTTGGTTGGGTTTATTTGCATATTCGCTCCTGATTGGCTGGTGGGCGTGGCTGGTGGGTGTAGCAATCAATTTGCATATTACTCTTTTATTAGATAGGATTATTTCACAATTCTGGGGGTCAGAAATCTGGAATAAGTCTCACTGAGCTAAAGTTGGGAAATCAGCATTGCTTTTCAGGAACATATCAGTTCTCTAGGCTCTATGTTTCTAGGGGAAGAGGCTGTGTCCTTGCCTGGTCCAGCTTCTAGAGGCTGCCTGCATTCTTTGGCTTGTGGCCCCTTCCTCCATCTTCAAAGCCAGCAATAGTAGGTCAAGTCTTTCTCATATCACACCACTCTCACACTGATTCTTCTGTCTCCTTCCCTACTTGTGATTACGTTGGCCCACCTGGGTAATCCAAAGTAATCTATTTAAAATCAGGTGACTAGCAACCATGCTTCCACCTGCAACTTAAATTCCCATCTACCATGTGAGGTCATATATTCATAGGTTCCAGTGATTAGGACATGGACTTTTGGGAGGTGGGGAGTAAGAGCATTATTCTGCCTACCACAGTAATCTGTAGTCTATGTCCACCATATTTCAATGAAGCTGAGTTTCCATCTATAGGGAAATAAAAAATGAAATACTCCACTTCCTTACTCAAACAGTGCCTCAATGTTCATCCTAGCAGATATAGTAGAGAATTTCTCTGGGATATATACCCAGGTATTGCTGAATCTTATAGTATAGTTATGATACTACTAGAGGCCCAGTGCACGAAATTCATGCACGGGGGGGGGGGGGGGTATGTCCCTTAGCCCAGCCTGCACCCTCTCCAATCTGGGACTCCTCAAGGGATGTCCGACTGCCCTCTCACAATCCAGGACTGCTGGCTCCCAACTGCTCCTGCCTGCCTGCCTGATTGCCCCTAACCGCTTCTGCCTGCCAGCCTGATCACCCCCTAACCACTCCCCTGCCAGCCTAATTGATGTCTAACTGCTCCCCTGCCAGCCTGTTTGCCCCTAACTGCCCTTTCCTGCAGGCCCGGTCGCCCCCAACTTCCCTCCCCTGCTGGCCATCTTGTGGTGGCCATCTTGTGTCCACATGGGGGCAGCCATCTTTGACCACATGGGGGCAGCCATCTTGTGTGTTGGAGTGACGGTCAATTTGCACATTATTCTTTTATTAAATAGGATATGTTTTCAAAATCCCCCACAAATATTCACTTTCTGACTCTCAAGCAAACTTGCTATATTTCTATAGAAAATATATGAAGGAAATACTGCAGCTGTCCCAAAATTTCTTGCCCCTCTCCACTTTTCAGGCACATGGTGAGATCGCCCTTCTCTCACCCCTCTGAAGCTAGGCATGGTCATGTGACTTGCTTTGGCCAATGAAGTGTGAGTGGAAGTGAGAATGTGTCCAGCAGACTGAAGTTCTATGGGCCAGTGCACACATTCACCTCCTGTCATGGAGATCCTAGACTCCCTTGTGGGGATGGAGCCTTCATCAAGCTGGGTCTCTGAGCGACTCCAATGGACAGAGACCACCCCTCTCCCTTGCCAATCAACCAGCTAGAATGTTAGGGGGGGGAGGGGAGAATCAAACTTTTATTATGTAAAGCCACCGAATGGCATGGTTTTTGTTATTGCACCATAATGTAACCCTTCCTGACCAATACATCATGAAAACTAAAAATAGTCTGAATTTAAACACTATTTAGATTTTGAAAGCATGTCCTTATCTATTATTTCCATGTTGATAGCTTTATCCCTCAGACTCTGTTGATAAAGACATTTTGAAATCATCTCTTGACCTGACATCTTGCTCACCGGTGGATGACACCCAGGGTCCCTCCACTTGACAATTTGTCCCTTGAGGACCACATCTTTTCATCACGCCCAGGTACAAAAGACAGTCAGTATCTGGAACATCGGCAGTGGTCAAACAATGCTGACTCAAGAGACTATTCTTCCCATCTTACATATGTTAACCAAGGCTCAGAGACAAGAGCAGACAGCCAAGGTTACCAGGCAGGAAGAAGAGGTGTCAGGATGAGGAGGCAGGGCTCCAGGCAGTGTAATTCCTCGTGGTCGGCCGAGAGGGAAGCATCCGTGACACCACCCAGACCTGACCCCTGTCTGCCTTGCCCACACCACACAGATACAGACATGGGAGCTTCCGTTGAAGAGGAACTGCCTGGATTCCTTAGTGAGTGAGTGGATTCCCTTCCTTGTTTTCAAAGAATGTGGGAATGACGGGTCCCGACATCTACTTCCGATGAAATGAGCATTTGGGCTCATTGCTTCTCGCATCTCTGTTACACATTTGCTAATACTTCCTCTTCGCTGAATTGCAAAGGGGCCTCACAAGGCTTCTTCATCAGATGGGCTATCATATACCATGATGTAAGCCCAGTGTCTTGGAAGACATAAACAGCTCAAATCAGCAAGAATTCTTGGAAGTAAATATAGACTGGAAGGTAAAGCACATACGGGGATGCTCTAGGCACACACACACACACACACACAAAAAAAAAATAGGGGCCCATGTTTGGTTTAAAATATAACTATAGAGCTTGCATGAGGAGGAACCAGAATTATCCATTTCCTCTCTTGTTATCATAAATGTGGTTCACGGTGATCCCCAAAGTACTCAGCGGCTTGGCTGTCGGCAGATGGTGTGGCTTCCCTTATCAGCCCATCAGCTGAGCTAACGTGACCCTAAGGAAACATGTTTTTCTCCACTCCATCTGTGCAAATAAACACTGGCCATTTCTAATCCTGAGCTGCTGCCCTGAAAAGTGATCTAAGTGATGTAAACTTAATTCACAAATAATGGCTTATCTCCAACTGGACCTAAAACACCAATTTGCTAATTCCTCGGATTTTCCTACTTCTTCTTGTTCTTGCCCCTGACAGATTATCACCCTGAAAATGAGTAAATGGTTCCAAGTGAGCGTGTCCCATGTGTTTCTAGGACTTGAACATCCAGTGCTTTGAAAGGGACTGATGGTGTGACCCAGATGCCTAGAGGTGAATGTTAACACGCCATCCTCTGTGTAAACTCAGAGGTCTGGGACAAGGAGGCTAAAGGCTTTGACTGGTGTGGAGACGGTAATCCCTGTGGGAGATGCTGAATGTTTGCGGGCAATGGAAGGAAGCTTGAGCCTTGGCATCAATCTCTAGATGAGATGGTACAACAGAGAGGTCAAGAATGTAGAGTCTGACCTAGATTTGAATTCTGCTCTGCCATGTAGTAGCCCCTTATTCATTTCCTCTCTTGTTACCATAAATGTAGTTAACGGTGATCCCAAAAGGAGTCATTTCCTCAAACTTTGCCAGCCTGTTTGACAGCTCACCTGAAACAGAAGGGATAGTAGACCTAGACAGGGCCGTTGTGAGAATTAAATAATTCATGCAAATGCTAATACAGTCCTCATGTGGACTATTACACTAATAAGAAGAACAATAATCACATTTCACTAAAGAATAGTTAATGTTCCTGCTGGTAGGAGAACCAGCCTGGGATGCTACACCAAGAAATAAGAAGGCAGCTAAGGACATACTAATCTCTGGAGTCTGGGGGAGCAGGCAGTCCCAGGGGAGAGGAGAGGGTCATCCAGATGGACTAGGTTCACCCTCATTAGTGTGGTGAGGCTCTGGTTATTATGGGCAATGGCGCTGCCCAAGGAGATGGCTGGGAAGAAAGTTCCCTCCAATGGAGCAGGTGAGAGTTGAGGGAGTGAGCACCTTTGCTGGAAAAGCCCGTGAGCAGCTGCCACTGAGAAGGCACCAGCTCTCAAGTGGCTCTGAGGGAGTGCTCGGAGCAGGGGCTTCTGCCAGGAGAGGGCAATGCCACCCAAGACAAGGAAGGCAAGTTATTCTGTTGCTTAAAATCCTCCCATGGCCTCCCACATCCATAGGAGAAAAATAAAACTCCCCTTCCTGGGCAATAGGGCTGCCCCTCCCTAACCCTCCAGCATCAACTGCCCCCCACCCCCACCCCATGCTCCCTGTGTCTCTCTCCTTTCTATTCACCCAACACTCAAGCTCTTTCCATGCTCACAGCCTTTGCAATAGTCTCCCTAATCCTCACCCATCTCCTCTGTACCCAGGGGACTCCCACCACTCCCTGTATTTCAGCTCCTGCATCACTTCTTCAAGGGGGCCTCTCCCGGGTGCTCCTAACAAGCATCCTTGCTGCTCTGCCCACCTCTCTGCGGGGTGCAGGCCTGGAAGCCAGGGCTTCCCACTGTGACTTCCCTGAGCAACGGAATCCCTGGTAATCTCCTTAATTCCCTTAGTAGTTCCCCCTTCAAAGACTCCTCAAAATCCCCAATCCTGCCAGAATCCTAACTTATATCTCCTCCTCCAACAGGAAAGAAAGTCAGTTTACACACTGCACCCAACTCTAACCATTCTATAGAGTTTGTGTCGGCCTCCTCCTCTACTGTAGCATCTGCTTACACACTGGGGTAATCGGCACATTTTAAGCCAGATGCTTAAAACAGGAAAACAGGCTCTGAATCGAAGCCCAAGATCCTCGGGCAGATGGCGCTTCCCAGACTTCCACACCTGGACAGGCTGGCAGCATGGAGTGGGGGCTGTGCAGCTTTAAGTTACTTAAGCCTAAAGTAAGCCTTCTGCTGATGGAAATGCCTGCCCGTGAAGGGAGATGTAATTACCTTTCCTGAAGTGATTCTCCCGAGGACATTAGAACCTTCGTGGTAGTCTAAGTAAGATCTGTGCATGTTTCCCGGGTGCATGACCTTAAGTGTGACCTTGAGAAGGTAGCGCTGATCCGGAAATTGGAAGAGCCGTTTCTGCCTGGTGTGTAACTATGCTAAGGTCTGCTCTTCCTGGATGTTTTGGGATCACAGCATGATGGGCAGCAGCTGCCGTGGGAAGTCTGCGCTCCTCAGAAATCCTCTGCAGTCTGCCCTGCCCCGCCCATGGTACCTGTGATTTTCCTGAGCAGCGCAGGGGTATGGTTCTCAGTATTATGAGTCTGGCCCAGCCCCCAGATATGCCCAGCCTGGACCGTGTCCAAAACAGAGAGCACTCAAAGGGATTCCTGAGAGGTGGCATCTGAAGCTTCAAATCCTAGGGGCCACTCGTGACTTGGAAAGTTGAACCCCCACTATAGCAGGCCCCCGCCCCCAACACCAGCCCACAATGAGGGTCTGGCCTTGACTCAAAGTGGGCCAACCATTCTCCTCTGCGCCATATGTATGAACCTTAGTGGGTGTTTTTATAATTAGCTGATCCCTAACTACCCCCCTTCCTTTGGGCACGGCGGCTCCGCAAGGCAGCAGGCATGGTGTGATGGCAAAGCCAGGCAACGCCAGTCAGAGTTGGCAGCTGAGGGGTGTCTCTTCCCACCATCCTGACAGCCAGAGCGGGAGGAAGTGGATAGTGCCCTCAATTTGAAAACCTCACCATAAAAACATCAGTGCCAAGAACCTACACACCCCACTGGTGTCTTTGGGCTACATGTGTACCCCTGGTTGCTCTGTGTTCTTGCAACAGCCAGCGCTCTTACTGTCTGGCCAATGGGGACACCCTTGGCTTTGCTCACAGACATGGAAAGCCAGTTCCTTGGAATTTATGTTCACCTCTCCCTGCTCCTGGAGGCGGCTCTTAAATGACTGACAGGTGCAGAAGTAGGAAATCCCCATCTCTTTTGCCCCAGAATCTAAGGCACAGCTTGCGTTCCAAAGGTCCCCGATGAGATCAGTCGAAGGGACTTTGTTTGAACTTGCCCTCCTCTCTGGCATCCTCCTCTGCCCTGTCCTCCTTGCCCTGTGCTCCCCCCGGGCGCTTTGCACCTGAGTCCTCGTGCCCTGCTCTGCTCTGGGTCACCCCAGCTTCATCAGCTCTGATATTCCACTCATGCCTGCAGCAGCTTTTTCTAATGGGAAAGCAAGAAAGAGTAGACATGCTTTGGAGAGCTGATCATATATATGCTTTGCTAATATTTTCTCCCGTTCCGCAAGTTGTCTTTTCTCTCTGTTCATTGTTGGCTCTACAGAAGCTTTTTAAGGTTGGCTTGCCTATTTTTGTTTCTGTTGCCTGTGCTTTGGGTGTGATATCCATGAAATCTTGGCCAAGACTGAGGTCAAAAAGCTTTGCTCCTGTGTTTTCTTCTAGGAGTTTTACCCAGGGGTGGGCAAACTTTTTGACTCGAGGGCCACAATGGGTTCTTAAACTGGACCAGAGGGCCGGAACAAAAGCATGGATGGAGTGTTTGTGTGAACTAATATAAATTCAAAGTAAAGGAGTGGAGGGGAGAGCAAGAGAACCCTCCGCTCTTTCGGCTCCGCGGGCCGGATAGAACAGCTGAACGAGCCAGATCCGGCCCACGGGCCGTAGTTTGCCCATGGCTGGTACCAACAGTCAACAACCATGTATTGTATATGCTTAGAATTTGTTAAGAGGATCTATCCCCTGTTATGTGTTCTTACCACAGTAACATTTTAAAAAAGAAATGCATAAGAAGCAATTCAAAGAATTACCATTGAAATATAAAGGCCCCAAAGAGACTATGTATTATATTAAACATATTTAGACCCTGCTCTCAGTTAGCTTACAGCCCAATAGGGATGTTTTCTACATCTATGTTTATATTCATCACATGATCTACTACATTATGTATAAAATGTATGTGTGTATATTATATATATTAGTATATAAATAGAAAAAACAAAAAGAATTAAGTGCCTAAATGCTAAGCTTACAGCCAGCCTATTGCTGAAGCATAAAAGGATATCTTAGGATTCCTTCTCCAAAAGATAAACTTGTGGAAAAACAATCTGGCTCCCCTGGTGTCACCCTTCAAGGCCCAAAGCATAACCATCTCCTAGGGACTTGACATCCATAAAAATAATTAAAGGCTATGGGGCTATTTCTATTTCTGGACCAGTTCTTGGGAGTAGTGTGTTCTATAAGCCTCCTGCAGTGAGGCAAGTGAGGAGACCAAAGACTGTAGCCACATATAAGTATGGGGTTGGATGCTGCCTCTACTACTTACTGTGGCATTGGAGTGCCAAATATTAAAACGTTTTATCCAATTTCCCTTTCTATAAAGTGGGACGGCCACCCCAGCCCTCACAGGTTTGTGGTGAGAATTATCCTATCTAATAAAAGAGTAATATGCAAATTAACCATCACTCCGCTACACCCACAAGCCACGCCCACCAGCCAATCAGGAGCGAATATGCAAATAAACCCAACCAAGATGGCGACAGCCACAGAGAGCAGGAGGGAGGCTTGGGTTTCCCCAGCAATGGAGAAAGCCAAGCTTTCCGCCTGCCCTTGCTGGCCTAGGCCCCCACTCAAGGCTACAAAGTTTCAATGATAGAAGATACATAAACCCAAACAGAAATGGCGGCAGCCACAGAGCTGGAAAGAGCAGGAGGCTAGGGTTGCCCCCGGCGATGGAGGAAGCCAAGCTTTCTGCACACCCTGGCCGGCCCAGGCCTCTGCTTAAGGCTACAAAGTTTCAATTATAGAAGATAAATAAACCCCAGATACCGGGGCCTCCACTTCGGTCGCCAGGGGGCATGGCCGGCCTGCAAACCACCACAGGCCCCTCGCCCAGGCTGCCCCATGCCCCAAGGGAACCCCCACCCTGATCCAGGACACCCTTCAGGGCAAACCAGCTGGCCCCCACCCATGCACCAGGCCTCTACCTATCTAATAAAAGAGTAATATGCAGATTGACCATCACTCCAACACACAAGATGGCTGCCCCCATGTGGTCAAAGATCCTGCCCCCATGTGGACACAAGATGGCCACCACAAGATGGCCATCAGGGGAGGGCAGTTGGGAGGGACCAGGCCTGCAAGGGAGGGCAGTTGAGGGCGATCAAGCCTGCAGGGGAGGGCAGTTAGGGGTGACCAAGCAGGCAGAGGAGGGAAGTTGGGGGCAACCAGGCCTGCAGGGAAGGGCAGTTGGGAGGGACCCAGGCCTGCAGGGGAGGGCAGTTAGGGGTGACCAGGCCTGCAGGGGAGGGCAGTTAGGGGTGACCAGGCCTGCAGGAGAGGGCAGTTAGGGGTGACCAGGCCTGCAGGGGAGGGCAGTTAGGGGAAAACAAGCTGGCAGGAGAGCAGTTAGGCATCAATCAGGCTGGCAGGAGAGTGGTTAGGGGGTGATCAGGCTGGCAGGCAGAAGTGGTTAGGGGCAATCAGGAAGGCAGGCAGGTGAGCAGTTGGGAGCCAGCAGTCCTGGAATGTGAGAGGGATGTCTGACTGCCCGTTTAGGGGCAATCAGGAAGGCAGGCAGGCGAGCATTTGGGAGCCAGCAGTCCTGGATTGTGAGAGGGATGTCTGACTCCGGGATCGGGCCTAAACGGGCAGTTGGACATCCCTCGAGGGGTCCCAGATTGGAGAGGGTGCAGGCAGGGCTGAGGGACACACACCCCCGTGCACGAATTTCGTGCACCGGGCATCTAGTATACATATAAAGTGCCTAGCTCAGGACCTGGCATAGAGCAGGACTCAGTAAAGTTTATTTTCTGTCTGTCCTACACCTTATTCTTTCTTTCAAGGACTCAGACCTAGGGAATATAGAGACTTAACTGGGTTGAGAGGCTGAGAAATGGTCCAAATCAAGGGACTTTGGAAGAAAGATATTTAGTAAGCTTCTTGAAGGCAGACGCTAAATCTTCTAAGTAGTTAGTACAGTGCCAAGCCTGTCTCAGTTGTCCAATAAACATTTAAACAATAATAGTTGCTTAAGAATTGGACTTTGGTCTGTTTCCTTGAAGAGGTCGCCACCTTGTGGACAAGGATCAAAACAGCACACCTCTGGAACCTGTGTGTTCCTAGGGCCATTTAAAGATGGCAACTTGGGAGCATGCACAAGTAACAATGTGTTTCCAGAGCAGTAAGGGCAATGAGGAAGGAAAGGAGCAACGTCTTCAGGTTCTGAAAAGACAAATGCATTTTCCTGACTCTAACCCTTTGCTTAGAGACTCCATCCTGTCCATGTATTGGCCCTCAGAAGTACCAGTGAAAATTAACACCTGACATCCTCAGGCTCTACAATAGTAACCCTAAACCAGGCCAAGTGACAAGGAAAACACAAAGACCTTATTGCGTTGCGCTCAGTCTATTAGTAACTGGCTTGGTCAGCAAGAAACCCTGTACAGAAATATCTGGTCTCTGAAATGTTTACACCCACGGAACATTCTGAGATCTAAGATATAAAATCACCTTTCAAGGAAACACACTTGTAATATACAACTGGGTCTCCAAATGGCGGATATATTCATAAAACAGAGCAGAAAGGAAATTCTAAATGGGGCTGGGGGATCCTAGGATCCATTCAATGAGTCTGTATTCAAGTGGGAAGAGCACCCTGTTCAGGCCAGAGGGTTCTGGGTACAAATCACAACTGTGTAATCTTGGACAAAGGGTTCAGCCTTCCTAAGGTTTCATTTCCTCATCTGTCAAACGAGATGATAAACTTTCCGCTGTATGACCACACTCGGCCACTTCTAGTTATGGTTCCCGGGGCGACATGATGATGATGAGGAGGAGGAGGAGGAGGGATTGTCTTCAGTGGTCAGGATGGTCCAAGGTAAACCACACCACACTTTTGTGCAAGTGTCAGGCTCCATTCATGACTACATGTCAGGTGGCCCTGCAGGACTCAGATAATCAGCTCCTTTCACCAATCGGGTGTTTTCACAACGAGCCCACGGAAGTCTGGGGTCAAAGAAGCACTTATTAAGTAATGCCCACAAATTTCCTGAACAGGGTTTTCGAGCAAAGCCAATAATGTAAGGAAAGCGCTGCCCACTTCCATCAATTCATGTCTGCCTCTGCTTCCTGCAAGATCGCCATTAGCGATTGTGATCAGCTCGGCTTAGGGAAACCTGCAAACCTTTCCTAATTGGACCAGGAAAAAAAAAAGAGGTACAGTGCATGTGACATGGGCTGACCCTTTGGCGTCACCCCCAGCAGTTACTTCCTGCATCCCAGAGGAAAGCTGAAGGGTATTTATGTTGGTGGCAAAAGCCCTCACATTGGTGTTAAGTAAAAGTAATTGGGTTGGGGGGCAAGACAGTTTTTATGCCGGACCTGCACCCCATCCCCAGAACAGAACACACGCCAAGGCCCCTTTCGTTGCTGATCATTCTAAGTGTCTTTTCCTGCTCCTAGAGATGGCGGAAGATCCCAGCAGACTCATTTCCTGCCGCCTGTGTTGGAAATTTGCACTGGTTTCACAGTTAAGATCCTCTTGTTGAAATGTGATTAGGTTCTTTTCTGTGTTATCCTTGAACTGAATCCTGGACATTGACCCTGAGCACGGGCTGGGAGTGGGCACCAGTAGTTTAGGGAGAAGATAGTGGTGAAACCTTCCCATTAAAAACCTGAGTGTCGCTGCCGAAACCGGTTTGGCTCAGTGGATAGAGCGTCGGCCTGCGGACTGAAGGGTCCCGGGTTCGATTCCGGTCAAGGGCATGTACCTTGGTTGCGGGCACATCCCCAGTGGGAGGTGTGCAGGAGGCGGCTGATCGATGATTCTCTCTCATCGATGTTTCTAGCTCTCTATCCCTCTCTCTTCCTCTCTGTAAAATATCAATAAAATATATTAAAAAAAAAAAAAAAAAAAAAAAAAACCTGAGTGTCACTGGAATTGGCACCTGTGGGTCTGTCACCCTTGAACACGTGTCTTGCCTTCGTCAGCTTCGGTGTCTTAACCTAGAAAGTGGGCGTGATATGCCTCCCGGCAGAAACCTGTGATGAAAAGCCAAGCCATTCCCTTCCTTTGCTGGGTCTATGAAAATGCACCTTGACATCACCTGTAAAAAGAGCTTCTCTCAGTGCCGTGCACTTACTGGTCCTTCAAAAATCCTATTTTGTCCTTGTCATCATCCAGGGAGGCAAACTGCATTGAGCCTATGTTATGGAGGCAGCTCAGTGTCACTTTTCAAGATCATGCACCATCGAGGGTTGGGGTTGGTTGGGGCCTGAAACTCAGTTGTAAACCCCAACACCTGTGCGTTCTCCGTGGGGCCGGGGTCCTAAAGCTGCGAGGGCATCAGAACGTCAAAAAGTGAACGTCCCGGGCCTCATCCCAGACCCCGATCCAGTAGGTCTGGAGTAACCCGAGTCTAATGCGAGTGGCCCTTAGATGCTGCCCCCTAACTCTTCTCACTGTGAAGCACTACTCACACATTAGCATACTATCATTACGAGGAGTAGTCGTGTCCATATTACTATCAGTTTTCACTTTTATAACTGAGGTGAAAATTGGGCACAGCTTGCTTAGAGATTACGTAAAATAACACCATCATGCATGTGCATACATGTATACACACACACACACACACACACACACATAAAAGGAACATATCTGATTCTACTTGCTCCAAATAGAGAGAGAAAATACTAGTAAACTTACACTCCATGGACCAAGTTAATGGCTATTTTAATGAATTTGGTAAGTTAAAGCATGTCTGGGGAGTCTATCATTTTGACCATAGAAATTGTTAAATCTCTCAGAGAGTCTCTGGGTTTATGGAGATTTTGAAGAAATGGGGAAAGACTAGGGAAAGTGAAAGCACTCACTCATTCAGCAAACTTGTGTTGCTGATCCATTTTGTGTCAGGCACTGGGGAAAGTGTGAGTGATCCAGCCAACAAGACGGGACCCTGGATGAAGCCCCAGAACGTGTCGTAGCTGTAGAAGAAAAAAAGCAGGGGGCTCTGGCAGAGCTGTTCGGGTCAGGGCATGGGGAATAGAATTCTCTTTCTGAGAAACAGACATTTAAACTAAGAACTGAAGGTAGAAAGGACTCAGGTGTGTGAAAAGCCAGACAGAGGGGAGAAAAGCATGTGCAAAGGCCCTGAGGCAGGCGGAGCTTGGTGGGTTCATGGGAGAGAAAGAAGGCCCATGAGTGGGCTGTGCAAAAGGAAGGCAGAGTGACAGGAAGCAAGGATGGAGAGCGGGCAGAGATCACAAGGCCCCGTGGGCCCTGGTCAGGAGTTCAGATTTTATTCCAAGTAGGGCAGCCACTGGAAGCTTGGTAATGGGAGACAAACATGATCAGACCTGCCTCCTAAATAATCACCCTGGGCACTGTGTGGAGGATGGCTGGAGGGGACCAGAGTAGAAGCAGGAGACCAGTGAGGTGCCTCACAGGAGGA
Source organism: Plecotus auritus (assembly GCF_963455305.1). Taxonomy (NCBI): domain Eukaryota; kingdom Metazoa; phylum Chordata; class Mammalia; order Chiroptera; family Vespertilionidae; genus Plecotus; species Plecotus auritus. Next base: position 39,996,687 of record NC_137785.1, on the reverse strand, counting down.
AGGCCACCCTGAGGCAGTGATGCCAGGTTCTGACCAGTCACTAACCTGAACTCCTGGTGACAAATGTGGCGCTTGGCCTCAGGGGGACCTGAACCAAAGCGCCCGCAGGCTGTGTCTTGATTCTCTGCCTTCTCTGTCCCTTCAGCACAAGGATCTTATGGAGCACATTTCCCTTGAGAGGAGGAAGGAGGTCACTTCCAGGGCCGTTCCCATCACGGCTCCTCTCCCACACCAGGCCTGGGATGCACGGTTAATGAGCTCAGTCGTTCTCAAGGGGACCAATGGTACCCCCGGGGACCTCTGGCAAACTTTTTGACTCGAGGGCCACAATGGGTTCTTACACTGGACCGGAGGGCCGGAACAAAAGCATGGATGGAGTGTTTGTGTGAACTAATATAAATTCAAAGTAAAGGAGCGGAGGGGAGAGCAAGAGAACCGGATAGAACAGCCGGATCTGGCCCGCGGGCCGTAGTTTGCCCACGGCTGCTATAGACATTTTTGGTTGTCATAAGTGAGGGTGGGGGGAACTTCTGCCATCTACTGGGACAGACCAGGGATGCTGCTAAACATCATACAAAACGTAGGACATCTCTAATTCCATCAATAAACAAACAACAACAACAAAAACATAGGACAGCCCACAACAGAGAATTATCGGGACTCAAATTCAACAGTGCAAGGTTGAGAAACCCTGAATGAGCGGTTCATCCAACTTCTTTTTCTCTCCTACAAAGCCAGTCTTCCCCAAAGTAGTTCCCCAAGAGGCAGGCTAAGGAAGAATTCAAATCATTGTAAACAAGCAGAGGAAAGGAAAATGGTGTGCGTTTATTGATCTCCTACTGTATACAGACCACTCCACTTTATATGTGTTAACTCATTCCCTACTTGCTGTATTGTTTATTTGTTTTTTACAACAGACCTATGGGAGGCGGGTGCTTTTATTACCCCCTATACAGGAAAAAAAAACTGAGATCCTTCTGGATCAAGTAACCTTTCAAAAATCCCAGAACCGGGATTCAAACCCCAGGCTCACTGACTTCACGCGTGGTGCCCTTTTCTGAATCCCATCCAACCTCCCAGGTCAGCTGGAGAGGAAGCAGAGCAGCCAGGCCTGATGGAAGGAGTCTGGTATCGCGCTGGGAAATGTAAATAATTGCGAGTATGGGGGCCGGAGGGATGGTCATCCTGTCTGGTTCCACCAGCCACCCAGACGGACCCTGAAGCCCTCCTACCACCGACGCCCCTCCCCATTACACGCACGCCCCTCCCCATAACATGCACGCCCCGCCCCATAACACGCACGCCCCGCCCCATAACACGCACGCCCCTCCCCATAACACGCACGCCCCTCCCCATAACACGCACGCCCCTCCCCATAACACACGCCCCTCCCCATAACACGCACGCCCCTCCCCATAACACGCACGCCCCTCCCCATAACACGCACGCCCCTCCCCATAACACGCACGCCCCGCCCCATAACACGCACGCCCCTCCCCATAACACGCACGCCCCTCCCCATTACACGCACGCCCCTCCCCATAACACGCACGCCCCTCCCCATAACACGCACGCCCCTCCCCATTACACGCACGCCCCTCCCCATTACACGCACGCCCCGCCCCATTACACGCACGCCCCTCCCCATAACACGCACGCCCCGCCCCATAACACGCACGCCCCTCCCCATAACACGCACGCCCCTCCCCATAACACGCACGCCCCTCCCCATAACACGCACGCCCCTCCCCATTACACGCACGCCCCTCCCCATAACACGCCTCCTTTCAGGCTCTCACTGTCCCTGGGTGTGGGCCTTCCTTCTCAGCCAGACGCCCGGACCTTTCGTGAGGAGGAAGGTGAAAGGTAAGGGTATCACTTGGCAACCACACTCCTCACGCGAAGAAACGCTGACACAGGCTGAGTAAATGTGTTGATCTGATGCCCACTTGGTGGGAGGCTCCGTGCAAAGAGCAGTGAGGACTGCGAAGTTGAGTCGTAAACAGTAGGCGTTATTAAAAGCGTTATCAAGCATATGTTTTATGATGTGCCCAGTGTGAGCCCCAAGGATGGATGAAACAGGACCCCTGACCTCCAAGGGCCTATGGTCTAAAGGTGCTAATTTATATATAGAAATGCTGATTAAGAGATGTGCTGACAGCAGCATTGGGCCAGATGGAGAATGGAGAGCCGATGCCCCATGTCTGATGGATGAATGAATTCGTGTGAAAAAAGGAACAAGTACCATTCAAAAGTACAGTGAAAGTGCTGACAAAGGAAGGCACAGGAGTGAATGAAATATGACCTGCTGGAGAAAAACGAGAAGTGTAGTGACGGACTGGCCTTTGATCTGAGCAAGATTCCGACGCGTGGGTAGGAGAGGACTTGCACCTGGAAGGGGAGAATTAGTCAAGTTCTGGAAGAAGGCCTCCTCAGACCGGGAGGGGGATTTATCCGGAGGCCAAGCCATCTGGGAAGACAGAGGTGGGATGGACCAGGGTTTTTCGGGGACCAATCACAGGAGAGACTGGGTCATTGGAGCCCTCTGATACGGTCCCACTAAGACTTAAAAGAACGATGAGGCAGGTGCTTTTACTAAGCCCATTTCACAGATGGGAAAGCTGGAACACCCACCTAAATCCCAGCAGGTAAGCATGGAAGCCCAGGGCAGATCCCAGACTCTTTGGCTCAGAGTAGGTGACTTTGGACTACAGACAGCATGTGAGCCAGATCTGGCACATCACCTGTTTTTGTAAATAAAGTTTTTTGGGAACAATGATGTGCCCATTCACTGGTATATGGCTACTACCATGCTACGATAGCAGAGATGAGGAGTGTGAGAGACCACGTGGTCTGCAAAGGCGAGTCTTTACCATCTAGCCTTACATGGAAAACGTCTGCCGATGCTGCTCAGAGCCCAGTCTCTTGGCTTGGGAGGCCCAGCAAGTTCTGGGCTAGCAGCACCGGGGGCCTTCCCCCTGGGGGACATTGCCAGCCACTCCCTCCTCTGCTGGAGCAGAGCCCATGGTGGCAGACCTAAGGGTCTTCTCGGGACGTAGAAAGCCCTGTAAGAAAGCACATCCCTTGAGGACTGGAATTCCTGTGGCATCTCTACTATTTATATTGCAAACACCACAAGAACTCATTTTTCATGCTATTTCAGCTGAAAACAGCCATGGCAGGACCACAATCTGGAGATCAGGCTGGTGGGGGAGAGCGTGTTTGTGCAGCCGGCTCAGCCTCCCGAGCCCCAGGTTGCCTGTCCCAGGTGCGCTGGGCCCGGGCCAGGCTTTCTTCTGGGAAAGCGGTCTTGAGGAATGAGGGGAAGCTGACAGGGAGACAGTGCCCCGCTGGAAACGTTGCCTCCTCTAATCTAGAAAAGCATGAAAACACGAGCTGGCGTTCATACGTCTACCTTGTTCAACAACCTAACATGGGTCATTAATTGAAATAAAATGAAACAAAATGGAATCCAGATGTGAATATACACTCACTCGCATACAATCCAGAGACCAGTCACTAAATGGAAATGCACCAAAACATTAGCGGTAGTTAGTTGAGGGGTGTTGGGTTATCTCATTGCCTCTCTCTCAATCATTTGTTTTTGTTTTGTTTTTCTTTCATGGCACAGAGGCAAAGAGAAGAAGGAAAAAAGACAAAATTATAACTTGGAATTATACTGAGTTTCTCCCCATAAGAATGTCAACTCCACAAAGGATTGTGTTTGCTGTTCACTGTGACATCTGTAGTGCCCAGCACATAGCCTGGAACACAGTAAGTGTTCAATGAACAGTGCTGGATTGAGTAAATGGTTATATTTTCACATATGCCAGAGGAGCTACAAGGAACACAACTCATAGAATTTTGTAAAGCCTCATTTAAAAATGTATCAATCAAGTCAAAGAATGGAAACTAATGTCTTACTTAACAAACATTTATTGACTACCTACTATGTGTCCACACTACCACTTCCCTTCAGATCCAGGAGACCTTGCACGGTACAATATTCATAGCAGATATTTAATTATTGCCTCAAGAAGTTCCCTGACCACACAAATTGCACAAACCGCCACCACCACAGTTACCACCTACTTTGAGAATGATGTATAAAAACAATAGAATAACTACTCATCTTTATGAGATTAAATGTTCCAATGAACTCATCGCTACAATCCCTGAGAGTCTGGAGTGTATTTTCCTTGGAGATAATAAAACAATTCAGTTTTAAACCATGGTGCAGAGGAGAACCCAAAGTTGCTTTGGATAAGTTATCACAAGCCATGATGAGGCCAGCAACGTGTGTGGATAAACAAGTCGGCATTTGTGAAAGTTTCCAACACAAAGCCTGGCTCCCGGTGTGCCTCATTCCTAGAGCCTCCATCCAGCCCCAAACGCCGAAGTTGAATTCAAATCACAAAATGAACTTGAGAGACTTGGAAAGGTTACTACAAAGTGTCTTAGAGTTACATAAGTTGAGACATGCTTAGTATGAAGCATGAGATGTTGAGGCATATTTTGACTCATTTTTTTCCCCTTTCATATACATGGAAATGAAACCTTTATTTTAAAGGCCACTTAGGAACGTCAAGTAATAAAAGACATCCAGTGCATAGCCAAGATTGCAAAATAATGGCTGGCCCGACCTCACTGTTTCGTAAGACAAGACGGGAGCTTGGATATAATGATAAACCCGTGGCTGAGGGTTAAGCCTGCCCACTCTGAGCCTTCATTACTAAGAATGCCCAGGACGGCTACACTTTATCTAGATCACATCTGCCGGCTGGTAAATTGTTCCAATAGGGGAGGAGGAAGTGAAGGGCAGCTGAGAAAATGACCTTCAGAAAGTGAAACAAAAAAAGTACAGCATATAGGGAATAAAGTCAATAATACTGTATGTAATAAGTAGGTATGGTGCCAGGTGGGTACTTGATATATATATATATCCGGGGGACTGCTTTGTAAAGTCTTAGCCTAATCACTATGTGTAGTCACCTAAAACTAATACAAAATTATATTGAATATGAACTATAATTGAAAAATAAAAATTTTAAAATGTGAAACAGACATTCTTAAGATACCACCCTTTTATTAGCCATCTTCCAAAACCACGAAAAAGAAAGAAAAAGATTAGACCTATACCACATTGCACATAGGACCAACCCTTTCATTCCGGGGAGGAGGAAAACGCTATATCAAACTGTCAGCCAAATGTAACTGATGCCACACTCTTTAAGAAAGATTGCTGAGTGATGGATTCTTAGCCATTATCTATTCATTCCACAAATGAGTATTAATCACCTGCTGTGTAGTGGGCCTAGGTGCTGAGAAGAAAAAGACCAGTCCTTAATGACAAGGTATGATTAACTCCTTAGGAACATGTTAAAATTTGCTAACGGCCTGCTGTGAGCCATGCGTTGTGCTAGGTGCTTCACAAACATCATTCATTCATTCATTCATTCATTCATTCATTCAATAAGTGCTTATTAAGCCCAAGCATAACAAGACACAATGGTAGGCACTAGGGTTACACCAAAGAGACAACAATCCGTCTTCACGCATCTCACTGCAAATCAATAGCGTACCACTCCACAGACATTATTCCAGTTTTATGGAGAGGAGTGGGATTAGATATAACCTACTCAAGGTCACACACTAGTAACCTGGCCAGATCCAGAACTTGGGCCAGCCCACCTTCAGGCCCTCCCTCCTTCCTCTAGAGTCTAATCCAGTGGTCGGCAAACTCATTAGTCAACAGAGCCAAATATCAACAGTACAACGATTGAAATTTCTTTGGAGAGCCAAATTTTTAAAACTTAAACTTCTTCTAACGCCACTTCTTCAAAATAGACTCGCCCAGGCCGTGGTATTTTGTGGAAGAGCCACACTCAAGGGGTCAAAGAGCCACATGTGGCTCGCGAGCCGCGGTTTGCCGACCACGGGTCTAGACCAAAGGCCAGTTGCAAACGCAAATGCCTGCAGGAACCAGCTGGCAAAGAGCACAGTGGGCCAGATTTATTCCATAACAGCAACTTGTGTTTGTTTTTACATACACACACTTTGACTGCTAAACTCACAATCATATTTCCACTTCTGCCAAGATCATCATCATCATCATTGTTATCATCATCAAACTCATAAGCTCTTTCAGGCTATTTTTCTCCCTTACACAGTCAGAGTTAATAAGAAATACCCCAAATCTCTTTTTAACATTGTTGTAAGGAATAATCAGGATGACCATGATAATAAGTGGCACTGACTCTCATCAACTTCATGGTCGAGGCAATGATGGGCCATGGTGGGGGCTGATAGTCACTGTGCAAAAAATCGGTCAAATGTTGCTAGAACTTCTGATTTTTCAAGTGGAGTCAGAAATCTGCATTGGAATGTCAAATCTCCCAATATTTAGATATTGGCAAACAATTTTTAAATTAATTTTAAGCACACCTACCAACATTTTGCTGGCTACACAGTACATATTTTAATGTTAAATCTGGCACGGGTCTCCAGATTATAAACTCTGCAAGTGGTATTTCCAGCAAATATTGTGCGTGTTGAACAATCTTTTAACATAGTTATTTAGAGCACCCATCAGTGGTCCTTTTCTTTCCATGATTATAGATATGACATGAAACCAATATAGAGGGGGGAAAGTATATTTCTACCAAATAGCATCATATCCCAGGTACCAAATAGAAGATGTTGACAAGGGCAATGAAAGTTTACAGAAGGAAGAGGTCACCCAATTCTTAAATAACTGTCATGGAGGAGAGGTGACTTTACCTTGGATTTGAAATGATGGGTCTAATTGGGACAAAGCGGCAAAAAAGTAGATCCAGAAGAGGTGGAACATGTGCAAGAGCTTGGAGATGAAAATGAGCAAAGCAGGTTTAAGGGATTGTAAATGTGAGAACACAGATGGAGTGGAAAGAATGACAGGGAAGTTGTGAAAGACGAGGACAGAAGGTTACACTGAGGCAAAGAACCATCTGTAAAATGGGGGCTGTATATGGTCTACATGGGATCAGATTAGAGGAGAGACTGAACTCTGGGGAATGAAATTGTACTGAGTGTCTTTTGACATAATACACTTAGTGCTTACCATGGAGAATGCTTCCAACAAACATTGAAGGATGAAATCAGCTCATATATATGAAGGCATTTTGACCAACACAAAGTATGTACAACATCAAGGGATTATTAATATTGATGAGGAGACAGTTTTCAAAGGAAACTTATATAGCACTCCTGAGAGAGGAATAATAAATCGAGGGCCTCTGGCCATCGTTCATGCCGTTGTCAAAGTTCAGCAGGCATTTCCTTTTCAAAAACAATGAGGGGAAACTCATTCCATTGATTTCTGATCCAACTGGGGATATTAAGCCAAAAGTAGAAGGGAAATAGAGGTTAATATGTGGCCCTTTTTTGGATTTCAGAGTCAAGAAACACACCCTACTCTTCCCCCACACCAGCCTTCCCTAATTTAAAAAAAAAAAAAGCAATAGCTCTTTATATAAGAAAGCAAGAAGTTTTACATTTATCAAATGCTATACAGTTCACTTTTAATTGAATGACAACACAAGTTTTGGAATCGAACAGACCTGCATTCAAGTCCCAGCTCAGCCACTTACCAGCTCTGCCAGCTCAGACAAGTCACTGAGCTTCTCTGGGCCTCCCTGTAAAGGGAGAGGCAGTGAAAGCAGGGCCCATCTCCTATGACTTCTGAGGATGGCAGGAATAATGTATAGGGAAACCTAACTACCCTCATGGAAATATCACGTTGGAGGCAAAATGATCTCATTATCAGGAGACATCAAAAGCCTAGGAGCTGGTTCTGTTGAGTTGCAAATCCCACAAAGATTTCATCCAGGATGTAAGTTGGTTCTTGATACTCATCTACCTCCTGCTAAGTACACTGCGCTGCCTTCGCATGTCCATGTTTCTCTCAGCAGGGGAATCGTATGCGCAGATTGCCCACAGCTGTCCCAGCCACATGAAAGACCCCGGTGCTCCCCAGTGACCTCCTGGCACAAGGTAGTCATTCATCAAATGCTGGAAGCTCAGCACCAGACACACAATGAAAGGTTAGCCCTCGGTTTTTACTGCGTGGGTATTGGCTTTCCCTGTCTGCAGCCATCAGGACAAAGCTTTAGACTGTTTACAAATGCTGGAGAGTTCTGGCCTTTTCTTCTTGTTGACTTTTAGATACTTGCATCATTAATCTTTAATTTTCACTGGAAACCTCAGCCGGCAATGGAAAGGAAATGCTGCCTTTTGCCATGTGCCTCAAAAGTCCCTCTGGGTTGTGCCCCTCTAGAGAGGTCTAGGAGGGATGGAGTATGTGGGGGAAGATTCTATGCAAAAATGGAAACGGTTGTTTTCTAGACACTGTGTATGCACTTGATACCAGCCACACCTGCCAAAGGTGTTGAGCAGTGTTTAGTACACTGTGAGCATTCAAGAGAAAGCAGTTCCTGTTATAATTATTAATTTTATTTAGTTATGGTTAGTTCCATAACTTGTCTGATCAATAAAAAATATATATGCCCAAGATAGGAATTAACTTCTGAAGTAAATAACACTTTCACCAATAATAACTGTTACAGAAATAGCAGAACAATGAAAGAAATAGCCAGTGTCACTACATAGTCCATGCCTCAGAGTATTGAACATGGACAAGGTGCAAATATTTTATTTTCCTTACTTGTGTCACATATGAATATGGAAAAATAAGTGAAATACTTCTGGCAAAAAAAAAAAGAACTGTTTTCTTTAAAATAATTTTGTAGATCACCACTATCAAATACAACATTCCATGATAATGGAAAAGTTGCAAAACCCAGCAAAAGACTGACTGATATAGCCATGTTATTGAAAATTCAATGTGATTTAATAATTTTAAGATTAATAATACCATATTCCATGATGTGTATATACCCTGCTTTACTTAGTCACTCCTCTACTTTTTCTTATTATAACTGATTTCCATTTAGTCTTGACAATTTAAAGGATACCTCCCAATAATATACATTAAAATGGGAAAACTAAGTATCCTATTAATTAACCTAACATCTTTGAGTTTTGTATATCATCTATGACTAACCAATCTGTGAGAAAGATTTAACGTGTGCTAATCCATTTATGTGTACAAGTATATGGATGCCACTGAAATAGAATTGATACATAAAACCTATGCTTTTGAGAAAGAAATAAAAGGTTGACTTCCTTGAAGATGTTACTATTAAATTCCTAGATTGGCTGATAAAACTCTATGTTCTAGTACTTCCTGCTTGATTAAGGAAACATATTCTGGTCACAATATGGATGAATCCATATTCGCCCATAAGATGAATAAGCAAATATATTATACCTAGCAGAACTCATGGTATTTACTGCTATCAAGGGAATAATGGGTTACTTCCTTTCTTTCTTTCTTTTTTTTCCGAATCCTCACCCTTGGATATACTTTGAGAGAGGAAGGGAGAGGGAGAAACATTGATGTGGGAGAGAAACACTGATGGGTTGCCTTTAGACATGCCCCAACTGGGGATCACACCTGCAACCCAGGTATGTGCCCTGAGCAGGAATCAAATGGGCAACCTTTTGGTGCACAGGACGATGCTTAACCAGTTGAGCCACTCTGACGGGGCTTGAGTTACTTTCTTTTCCCCCGACCAATTCCTCCAGAAGGAAAAACTGACACATTCCCAGCCACCTACTGTAGTACAAGAGTCAAGATACAGTTCCTGAGTTTTGATGAGGTTAAGGTGTAGTTGAGGAGAAAAAAAAATCCAACACCCTTAAGGTAAGCTGCCTTAAAGTAAATGCTTTAAAAACAAAAGGTGAAACCTCCATGGCTAGACTGTCAAGGTAATGTCTTTGGGAAGTGGATGTAAATTTATCTTTGAGGAAAGGCCAAGTCTTAGAAAATCTGAAAGCAGAATGGAAAATAAAGATTCCTAGCCTGTTTGGAAGTAACTGGAGTACTAGTCCAAGTGAAGGAGATACATTTATTGGAGGGAGGTGGGAGGAAGGTATGAGAGGGCCAAAAAGACCCTTATTGGGGTGTGAATCTTCAGGGCTTTATTCTGTAGCCAACAGGGATGTGATTTAATAATATGAGAGCTTACAAAGAGTTCTGCTTTCAGACATTGTTCCGATTATGATGAGATCAGAAGAAAGGACGTTTGGGGACAGAAAGATCACTTTAGGGACATATGTTAACAGTCTACATGTGAGGTGAATAAAATATAAACTCAAGGAGATCCACAGAAATAAAAATTCTTTGGAGGGATGTTGAAGAGGTGTAGTTAAAAGACCTCTGAGATTAGATGAACGTTGTAAAATAGTGAACGAGTCATAAGAATTTTGCTCTAAAATTTTAAACGTCAGTTATTGGGAGAACTTCTTATAGAACCACCGAGAAAAAGAGAAGCCAGGGGAAAGTATCCATTTAGGAATGGCAGAGAGCAGAGAGGATGAATCTGGTTTGGAACGTGCTGGGTTAAATGTAATGTTATAGATGGAGTGAGTTGAGAGATGGTTAGAAATATTTGACTGAAGCTCAGTCAAGAGATTTGAGATTGGGTCTTATCCACTGGGAAATAATAGCTGAAGCTATAGTACTAGATGAGCTCATCAAGGAAAAGATATTATGGAAAGAAGATTGGGGTCTTGGGACAAAATCTTAAAGAATGTCCATACATAGAGATAGCAGACAGAGAAGTTGAAGATAAAGGGAAAGGAATAACTAGAACAATAGGAGAAAATGGATGTCACAGAAAGATTTGGGATCATGGGATAGTTACATTGGAAGATATCTCAGAGTATAGTGGTTTTGACATTTAATTTAGCCACCTTTTTGTCAAATGAAGACCTATGTGGAAACTCTATAGTAGAACTATTCCAAAGAGAGGTTGGTGACTTGAAGAACTTCCCTCCAACCCCACCCCAAGAATTCATTGCTACAAAAGGAGGGCTCCCCAACTCTCTGAGACCCCACCAAAGTTTGAAAATCATTGCTGCAACGGATTCTCTGTATTTTACATATGAGGAACTGGGACTCTATGAGGAAAAGTGAATTGTGGAAAGGCAGAAATTGTTAGTGGCAGAGCTATGAGCCACATTTCCTGATTTCTAATCTGTAGCATCTAAATACCAACAATGCTTCTTATTGTGTCTGGAAATGTGGGCAAGAACAGAAGTTCAAGGAGGAGGGATGGTGACCTGGGGATGATGCCACAGAGGGTGTGCAAATGGATGAGAGAGTCCTGGAAAGGCAGCCAGGAGCCCAGATGAGTTGCTGGTCCTCCATATCTGCAAGGGATGCTGCGGCCCTACCCAAAACCACTTCTCTTTCCACGGGTCTCAGGAGAAAAGTCCATTCTCTTTATTCTTTATTATTATTATTATTATTACTATTATTACTAATCCTCACCTGAGGATATTTTTTCTATTCATGTTTAGAGAGAAGAAAAGGGAGGGGGAGAAGGAGGGAGAGAGAGAAACATCAATGTGGGAGAGAAATATTGAGCGGTTGCCTCCTGCACATGCCCCGTCCAGGGATTGAATCCATAACCTAGTTTGTGTCCTGATCGGGAATCAAACCTGCAACCTTTTGATGTATTTGGGATGATGCTCCAACCAACTAAGCCACCTGGCCAGGGCCATTATCTTATTTGATCTTCACAATGGCCCCAGGGTAGGGGGCAAGTTGGGATGATAATAGTACGTTATTCACATTTTACACAATGACCCAGATATTAACTTGTCTAAGATGACATAACTGTCCCCACACCAGCACTAGGATTAGAATTCAGGTCTAAAAATATCTGTCCAGAGGCTACATCTCATTTTAAGTGTTCTTACCGCAATAACATAATTTTTCATTGGAAAAAATAAAAAATAACTTAAAAGATCAAAATTCATCTGAAAAAGGAAAGGAAAGGAGAGGGTTACTCAGGAGAACCCCCCCACCCCCCGACCCCCCAGGTGGGAGATTCCTGGGTAGAGCAGACAAGTGTTCCCCGGGGGTTTGGCTGAGGATAACAGCAAAATAAACAATAAGGTCCCAGGCAAGAGCCACTCTCTCATTCCTTTGACAGCTGAATGGTTAGCTTCCCTGGGCAGAAATGTGTACAAATCTGGATTACGTCGAACAGCCAAATGCCTTATCTACAAGCCGACAGACAAAGCTTGATCTTTGGCCTAAGGAGAGAATTAAAAGGTGTTTATGTTTCAGAAATAATCAGAGTCAGACATCTCAAAATTAAAATTCTTTGTCAGCCTATCAATATTTATGAAAGTGTAACATGCCTGACAGCCCCCTTCCACAGTTTCCATGCATCGAGGTTGGGAGGTGTTTGACCGTATACAGATAGCATCTCTTTGCCAGCATGTTTCTCACTGTGCTCTGCGGAGCAAAGTTCATTTAAAAATATGACCCATCTCCTAGTTAAGTTACCTATATTCGCCCTTCTCGTTGAAATCAACCATAGTGAAATTTTTTTTTTCTTACTAGAGACCTTACAGGATTGAAAAAAGTAAACTACAGGTTCCCCCAGATTAATCAACTCCAAAAACCCATGAATTATTAAACCATGACTATGATAAACTACAGTCAATCCAGTTCAGAATGAAGGCAAGGTTTGCAGCATTCAGAACAAAAGGTTTTTCATCATAGTTTTTGAAAAAAATAATTTTAATATGTTTGTATTGATTTTAGAGAGAGAGGAAGGGAGAGGGAAAGACAAATATCTATGAGAGAGAAACATGGATTGGCTGCCTCCTGCACACCCCCTACTGGAGATTGAGTCTGTAACCCCGGCATGTGCCCTGACCAGGAATGGGACCAGCAACCTCTCAGTGCATGGGACAATGCTCAACCAACTGAACCACACTGGCCAGGGCTCATCATAGTTTTGATATTGATGCATCATATGAATTTAGTCAAATCTTTTTTATCTTCAGCAACTTCAATTTTATTATCTGCAAAATAGTTATTGTATATACATATGTATTTATATGTGTATTGTGTCTGTGTATGGATGAGTGTGAGAGAGAAAGAGTGTATGTGTGTGTGTGTGTGTGTGTGTGTGTGTGTGTGTATGTGTTTAAGGTCAGGTTCTCTAGAAGCAGAGCCTGAGGCAGGAATTCAGAGGCAGGTGATTGATGGAGGGAATGCTCTTTGGGACAAACCTGTAAGGGAGGTGAAACAAGATAGAAAAGGGGAAAATATTGAACAAGGATATGGTCTCAGGTAAAGTCTAAGCTTATCCTGACTCACGGGAGAAGAATAAACAGACCAGAAGCATAACACATAAATATCTCAGGATTGCCCCCACCCTGAGACAACAGGGTCAGCCTTTATCACCCCACTATTAGGCACCGGGATGCCCCCAGGGTGGAGGGAGTCATCCCTCTGGGTGAAGAGGCTGCTCTCAAATGATGATAATTCTTTGGAGAAGGTGGCCAGCCATGAGCATTGGCAGCCAACATTTACAGCAGTTGGGGATAGACACGCTGCTCCCATAAAGGAGAGCTGTACAAGGCACCAACATATATGTTATAGATACAGGGTGTCCCAACATGTATACACACTTTGAATAATTATTAATTCCAATGGCTTAAATCTGAATAGAAAGGAACACCAATTGAGATATCAGAAAACAAGTCTGTATACATTTTTGGGATACCCAGCATATGAATACAAGTACTTATTGCATATATGTGAATGAAGGTAATGAAATTGCATGTACACAGACATGAGAGATGGGGGAGGCTAGTAGGAGAGAAAGAGAAAGAGGGAGAATGACTTCTATTTCCTCTATTAGCTTGCAATGTTATTATGAGAATACAATAATGTAATACTTGAGGAAATACTAGAAACCCTTGCCTCAGGCATTCTCAAACCCATCCTCATTCCATTTTGCTATTCCTTCTGCCTTGGACTGCCCCTCCCCTCCCCCCAACCAAGTTTTCCTGTGACTTCAAAGTGCCTATCAGGTGCCTCCTCTTTGGAAGGTTCCCAGGTCTGCCTCCTCCTCTAACCACTCCCCCTACCGCACTAGTCATCATGGAAGGCTCACGAAGAGGGACACAGGAACAATATCCTAAGTGTGCAGTAGCCACCTTAGGAATCAATAATTCATGGCCTCAAATTCCAACTCCCTACTTAATACATACGTTGCCTTTGGCAAAGTCAAACCTCTCTGCTTTTCTTTTCTGTGAAGGTGGGTGATGCCACCAACCTCTAAAGTTTTATTATACATGTTAAAAACTATGGTTATATGTTATGTAATGGTTTTTCTCTGCATGAAGGAGCACATTTGTAGCATATCCAGGTTAAGTAGACCCCATAACAGCTTTGAAACCTCAGGACTCTATCAAAAAAAGAATGATTCTACTTGGACTCAAAGGAAACAAAAAGAATGCATAGTTCTTACACTGAAGGAATCTAACATTAAAGAGAGGAAAACATGAAAATGGGGGCCAAGGGGAGTCCCAGGCCACGAGCCAAATCTCCTGGTAGCGGTTGGGCCCAGGAAGGAATGCTCAATTAAACTTGGGTATAGTGATTTCTGAAACGGTACCCTCCAATTCTGGTGTCCAGGACTGCATCCTGCCCTCCCGCTGTGTTCCACCAGGAGCAGCCATCCTCACTGTCCAGCTACTCTTGCTGGGTGCTCCTCAAACCAGCCTGGGATTCTCAGCCTTCGAGATCTGCCATCCGGAATTGGCTTTAATTTCAACATTCATCAAAGTATTTTGCTTGTAGCAAGAGGCATTCTTTGAATCCTCCTCTTGAAGGCTGCTCCATATTTTCTGGTTCCAGTTGGCATCTAGCACAAAGCATTGGCACCATGTTTGTTGTTTTCAGAAAAATACTGCAAAAGGCAATGCCGTCTTAGCAGCTCATGTAGTGGAAAAATTGAGTTTGTAGCCTATTCTGTTTACCAATAATTGCATGGTAAGTCACTTCAAAATAGTTGTTTAACATAGCCATTTTGTTCTTTCTCGTGATTCTATGGGTTGGCTGGGCTAGCTGGATAGTTCGGCTGGTCTTTTTTAGGGTCTTTCATGCCAATGCGGATGGAATTTGGGGCTGGTGTCATCTGGAAGATCAACTGGGATGTTGGCTAAAATCTCAGAGCATCTCCTGAGTAACAGTGGCCACAGGGTGTCTCTGACATGGCAGAATAAGGAGAGGGAAGGAAGAGGCAAGTTGTGAATACCTGCATCTTATGTTTTAAAATAATGAACACACAACAACAAAAGCCCAGGAGTGGATCAGGTATTTTTATAAGTGCCCTTCGCCTCCTTCATTTCCACTGCTTGTATGTCCATGATCTCATCAGCCAAGGCTGTGAGGTGAAAAACCAGCCAGCAACAAGGGGAATCAGTGAGCCAACATTCAGGCACAACCTCAAACACACAAGTAACATCTCAATGCACACACACACATGCACACGTACACACCATCCCACGATGGGAGTCAAAGGAATGAGTTCATGGAGATACTTTCATGAGAATTGTAATTTTCTACCTGAAAATATGAGTATTCTAAAGTTCATAACATTTTCTGATAAGAATCTCTGCTACTCTGCAGTATGTCTCTAGTCATAGGCTTCCAGCCCTACAAAAGATCTTAGAATTTCAGAGTCCAATTACCTTTCCCAGAGGCAGTATTAACAGGGATAAAGCAATGAAAAATGACGATATATTTCTCAATCTTTGTTGATACGGCGAACCAAAGGTGATAAGAAGATCACAGATTTTCTTTCTGAAAACAGTGTTTCTAGATGCACTGCCTTTTCTGCCTGCTCTACCTAAAATAGCAAGTTTATCACCTTCCACCAAGATTTAATTTTCTCTGTGCATTTCTAATTTCCTGATATTATACCTATTAGTTTATTGTGTCCTCTCTACAAAATGTAAACTCCATGAGGGCAAGGGCAAGGACTTTATCTTGTTCGTGTATATCCCCTTGAATGACCCCTGTACATAGTAGGCACTCATTAAATATCTGAGTGAATTTATTAACAGTAATTTAATTCTAACTTTGTGAGGTTGTGCTTTGCAAGATGAGAAGTTAACCTCAACAAGATGGCAATGTGCATTAATAACATAATGCTCAGGAAAACTACAAGAACCTTTAGAGGTATAAACAAAGAACCATTGAGAAAGCATAGGGAAAAAGACTATAAATTTGAGTACAATCCATTAAAATGAAAGAGATGTGGTTCAGACAAAACCTTAGCACACCAGAGGCTTGCTATGGCTTGGGTCCTGTTTCAAATGTCCATTGTCTATGATCAGATGTCCTCACTCCATGACCTTAGATTATGAACTTGTATAGAGCTTCTTCCTCTATAGGATAAACCTGTTATCTGCCCACATACCCACTTAGGTTCCTTTCCATGATAACACAAGAGGGAACTGTGAAAGAAGGAGCAGCGTTTTGGCACCAATTCCTCAGTAAGTCTGAGGTGTGAGTAATGGCCTTAGACTAAGAAAGATTAAGACCCATCAGCGAACTGTCTTCTATCAAGGTCTACTTACAGGGATGGTCTCCAGGGAGTTAATTTTGATAAAAAGAAAATTGGAAACCAAAATGGAAACTTTTTAGAATTATTTGCTTTGAACTAATTTCAGACTTAAAGAAAAACAAGAATTGGTGAGTTTCCATATACTTCACCCAACTTCTAATATTTTAATAGTCTCTTTCTCCTTGGTGCCCTAAAATGTAGCTGAGTTGCATCTAGTTGGGGGTCTTTTTTTCTCTCAACCTGATTTGTGCCTAGTGTCTACTCAGCACTGGAAAATTGTCTTCTATTATATCTTGGATTATTTCCTCATTTCCATTGTCTCTATGCTCTCTTTGGGGAACTTCTAATTGTCAGGAACTGGGCCCTCATATTTGATCTTCTATGTCAATGTTTCACCCATGTTTTCTCTATATCATTTTCTTTCTATTCTGAGAAATTATTTAAAATGCTTCATCCAGGTGTCAAATAATATTTCTTAATTAATACTATGATGGCAATAATAGTTTTACTTCAGAGCAAGATTGCGCACTTTGGTACCATTGACATTTTTGGACAGATGATCCTTTGTGATGGGGAACTATCTTCTGCCTTGAAGGATGATTAGCAGCATCCCTGGTCTCCTCCTGCTGGGCACCAATAGCACTGTCCCCAGTCGTCACAACCAAAAACGTCTCCAGACATTGTTAATCACCCCAGGTTGAGACCACTGATTTAGAAGTTTAATTTCCCTATTTCTTCTCTTTTATGGTAGACTCCTCTTTTATACGGCCACAACTACTAATAGGATTATTCCACAGAGTCAGAGTCATAGGTTCTTGTGAAGTCTCAAGAAAAGCATTTGGGAACTCATGCATAGGAGGACGTGAGCAATCATGGCAAGGTTTATTGGAGTGAAAACAGGTGCCCAGTGTCCCATCCATGACTGGGTAGCTAAGCTGTGGCTTGCTGTGAAAGAAGTCCAGCCTTTGGAGCCACAGGCCCACACTTGTCCTCACCAACCCCAAAAGAAGGGCCAGGGCTTGGAAATGCTGCGCCATTTCTCCAGCATTGCACCCGAAGCTTCAGTATTTGTCCAGCTCCGTCTCTGCCTGGGCTTGGGCCCGTGCTTCTGCCAGGCGCTCATGGCTGCTACAAAGAGAGAGTGCACGAACAAAGCAACCCCGGACCTTTGTTACCTTTCCCTATATGTCCTTGGGTTTGGGAAGGAGAAAGCTTTCTTTTAAACTAACCAATATTCTTCCTAATTCCTCGCAGGTTCGTGCTGCCCCTGCCCCCGGCCCCCAATCCCTCTCCTGGATTTTCCCAGGCTTGACTCTCCCCTTTATGTGTCCACTTTGGCTTCTGAAGCACATGCCTCAGCAGAAGAATTTCCCCTTTCCTGGTTCTCCTCCCCTCTCCGCGCCCGCCCCCTCCCCCCCGAAATCTGGGGAGGAAGGGCTGTTCCCTGGGGAGATTGGAAAGCCACCTTCCTTCCTACTCAGAGGGGAAGGAGGGTGTTATTCCCTTGGCAATGTGCTGTCCCCTACAGTGTCTGGAAGCTGTAGCTTCCTAGACAATCAGGCTTTGCCAGTTTAGTTCCCTTCTCCTTTGTAATAACTAGCTAGCTGCCTATGCTAACACTAATACAATTAGGCTTTGTTAAATTTCTCTCCCTTTCCTTGAATTATTCCTATCTTTTAGAGTTAGGTGTTCTATTTGTTCATCTTGGTCCTCCTCTATCATTGATTTCCCTTAACTGTCTGGTGGTCTTGCTGTACATGTTCATGAATCAATTAATATAGATCAATTAATCAATTAATGTGTCACTGAAGTGAGTCTCTGGGTTTTTTTTAGTAGGTTTACTCCTCCTCCCCCCAATAGACCTCTTCCCTGAATCCGGGGACAGACCAGGAACTCAGGGAGCAGCCTGTGAATAAGCAGGTTTCAGTGTGGGGTAAACCAGTCCAAAGCAGGCAGGCAGGTCGACTGATCCCTCAACAAATGTCAGTTCATAGAATGCTTTACTCTGGGATACTAACATCCTGACCTAAGTTCTACAGAGGTCTTCTAATACTCACCCTGATTCCTGCCTCTCCTCCATCCCTGACCCTCTGTAATCTACCGAACCCAAGCCAGCAATGTCTCTGAGACTCCAGGAAAGAATAATTCCAAAACTTAACCCAACTATTACTGCCTTGCCCAGGTGTGTTCTGAGCCCCTTCTTCCAAATGTCTTTCAATAGGTAGATAACTCAACAAATTGTTACATTCATATTGTGGAGTACTATGCAGCAAGACAAAAGAACAAACTACTGATGCCTGCAACAACTTGGATGGATCTTAAGGGAATTATGCCACGTGGAAAAGCCAATCTCAAAAAAATGTATGATTCCATGACAAAAATAAAGAGGTGGAGAACAGATCAGTAGTTGCCAGGGGTTGGAGATGGAGCAGGATGGCACGGTGTGGGTGTGACTATAAAGCGTAGCACAAGGGAGATCTTTGTGATAACAGAATACTTCTCTCTTGATTGTGGTGGTAGTTACACAAATACATATACACATGTGATAAAACTAAAGATACACACACACACACACACACACACACACACATACACTGCATGTAAAACTGATAAATTCTGAATAAGCTCTGTGGATTGTACCAATTTCAACTTCCTGGCACAATGTCACCACCGGAGAACACTGGGTGAGAAGTAACTCCCTTCATAGAAGCTGTAGGGAATCTTCCTCTATACTTTTTTTTTTTTTTGCAAACTCTCATGGATCAATAATTATTTCAAAATAAAAATATCTCTAAGTGGGGTCACTGTGATCCCAACTTCATACCCACCATCAGATAGCCACAACCTTCTCTGACCCACCGAAAACGCCCTCTTCCATTCTAAGACAAATAGGGTTTCATTCCTTCTATAACCTTCCCGATGGGATTTCTGGATATACAGGAAGCAGACTCTTGTGTTCACAAATAGCGATCCTGAACTGGAAACAATGCATATATTTCCTTTGAATTAAGAGAAATATAAGAGTTCAAACAGTAGTTTCAATCAAAAGCCCAGTTTAAAAAGATGATTTTTTAAAAAAAAATTTGCTAATCTGATAGATAAAAATAATAGTTCATCCTTGTATTAAAAAAAATAAGTTTTAAAGAAAGTAATCTACTTTTGGAAATATGTTACTGATGTATTCCCTTAGGAACTCTAAAGTCTACCCTTGAAATGAGGGAGCACGTGGACCTTGTCAGACTATGTTAACTATGTGTATTGTAAAATTCCTTTCCACAGAGTTGTGTCCTTAGCTTTTGTTGAAGATCTTCCCAAGGAACATCCATATGAAAATGGCTGTTGCATGTGTAACTCCTGTTACAGACTTCCCCCATAGTTTCCTCGGTGTCTCCTAAGGGATCTCTATCAATTTCCTTGAGGGGAGTGGTTCTCAAAGTCCAGCAGTATCAGTATCAGCTGGAAACATGTTAGAAATGTACATTCCCAGGTCAGGTTGACTCAGAAACTCAGGCTGGGACACAGATACCCATTTAATAGGGCTTCCAGGAGTTTCCAAGTATGTCGAGTTTGCATGACCTTAAAACATAGAGATGAATTCCCTATTATTGAATTTGGCTGAAAGGAGATCTTCTTTATTATTTAAAATGAAAAAGTATGTAGTGATGAGGGAAATCCCTTATAAATTTGTTTTTATTCTATCTTTCTGCTACTGTGAACCTTGTATATTTAAATTCTTTTTTTTTCTTTCTTTTTTTTTTAAGATCTAACTGACTTTATTGAAGGATTCATGAATCAGGCAACATCCCATCGAGCAAGTAGAAAAGATCTTCCCAGCCCTTCACTCCCCCCCACCCCCACCCCCATTTTCATTTTGCTTTTGCTTTTGCTGCTAGGAAGTTCAGAGCCAAATTGGAAGGCGGTCCTGGTAAATGTATTAACACGGAGCGTTATCATATGGACTCCTTCCCCCTTTCCTTTCCTTGCCCCAATTTCTTATTTTTATTTTATTGGGTTTTGTTCCTTTGGGGAGAATAGAAAGTTATAAATATAGTCAATAAATAAAAAAATCCTTAACAACAGTGGCAATGTGTTCTTATATGCTGCCACATGTTCCATTCAGAGTATGAAATACAAATTATGCAGACTGAGCAGATGTTACCAGATATTAAATTGTTTCAAAAACAGATGACAGAACAGGAAAATCCAAGTACTGCCTAGAAAAAAAAAACATATTTTAATGTGTAACTCCCAGGGATTCTTATGAAATAGAATTATTATTGCCCTTTTGTTTAAATGTAAGAGAATGGATTTAGGCTTAGATGTATTATATTAGCATGTTAACCACTATTGTTCTTTTGGCTTCTTGTCTTTGAGTGATCTTTTCTTGTTGCGAATTATTTTGTTTCCCTCATTTTGAAACAATGTGTATTTCAATTGTCTTTTTATTTTCCATGAGCTAACAGACCAATACAATTCCCATCGGAAAAAAAGTTGTTCTAAAATTTCACATGCAACTAACAAAACACCAGGACTACTGATAAGTTTAACAATTCCATGAATGTGTTATATTTTGTTGGGTTTTATCTGTGACACATTCTGACATGTCATTGAAAACCATATGGTTAAGCAAATGTTCAATAAGAGGATGAGATGAACAACCAAAACAATAATCAATAATCAACAATGTTTCTTGAGCAACACTTAAATTTTTGTTTAAAGTCTTAATTTTGGAGGATAGAGAAAAAGTATAAAACACATTCTCTGAAGACAGACAACCGATTTGCAGAGACAATGTTCCCATTGGACAGCACTGCTCTGTTTTACAGCCTCGCTCATCCTTGGAGACCCTGCCCAACCAGACCGCTGACAACTGGCTAGGTCCTGTTCTAAATCAGGCAACTACACAGAACCTCGAAGCCCTGGCCCACCTGCTCCAAGTACTACCACCTGTTAAAATCCCCTGCTGCTCCACCACCAAACAACACAACGCCTGTGGCCATTATTACTGGAATGCTCCAGACTTCTGAAAATTCCCTTGGAGCACACCCTGTGTTTTCACTTCCCAGGGCTGCCAACAGGAATCACCGTAAACTTAGTGGCACAAAACACAAATCTATGATCTTACCATTCTGGAGGTCAGAAGTCTGATGACAAACTCCCTGGAATAAAATCAAGATGTCAGCAGGGCTGTGTTTCTTCCTGGCGGCGCCAGGGGAGAGTCTGTTTCCTTACCTTTAACAGCTGATAGAGGCCACCTGCATTCCTTGGCTCTTGACTCTTGATATCTGCGAGGCCGGCAACACCTGGTTGAGCCTTTGTCACATCCATCTAACACTGGCCCTCCTACTGCTTCCACTTTTAAAGACCCTTATGATTGCCCAGGCAGCATAGCTCAGTGGTTGCGCATTGACCTATGAACCAGGAGGTCGTAGTTCAATTCCTAGTCAGGGCACATGCCCGGTTGCAGGCTCGATCCCCAGTGTGGGGTGTGCAGGAGGTAGCCGATCAATAATTTTCTCTCATCATTGATGTTTCTATCTCTCTCTCCCTCTCCTTTCCTCTCTGAAATCAATAAAAATTACTTTTAAAAAAGCCCTAGCCAGGTTGGCTCAGTGCATAGAGCGTCTGCCTGCCGACCGAAGGGTTCCCAGTTGGATTCCTGTCAAGGACATGTACCTAACATACCTCGGTTGCAGGCTCCTCTCCGGCCTGGACCCTGGCCAGGGGCATGCAGAAGGCAACCAATTGGTGTGGTTCTCTCACATCAATATTTCTCTCTGTCTTTCCCTCTCTCTTCCACTCTCTCTAAAAAAATCAATGGAAAAATACCTTTGAGTGAGGATTTTTTTAAAAAGCCCTTTAGGATTATAGTGGGCACACCTGGATACTCTCGGATACTCGCCTATATTAAGGGTTTGCTCATTAGCAACCTTAATTCCATCTGCAACCTCAATTTCCCTTTGCCAAGTAATGTAGTTCTGGGTTCTGGGGATTAAGACAATGATGACTTTGTTGGGAAGCATTATTCTGTCTACCAGGACCAGTGAGCCAACAAGGGTGTAACTGAGTGAGCAGCACAATAGGCCGGTGGACTGACCTAGTGAGTGTCCACCTCCAGGTGATGATGGTCCAGCTCCTCTGGGGCAGCCAGTTATCAGAAGGGTCATTGTAGGGCAGAGAGGAAGCTCAGCTCCCCACTTACTCCTTCACCTCGCCCAGCTTCCCTCGCCTTGTCTATAGCACGAGGATAATAACACCTACTTCACAGGTGACTGTAAACATGACGTGAGAAAATACATCAGTGTCTGGAACATAGCAACACCCCCCAAAGGCAATGAAATGATGAAAATGAAAAAAACAAACAACCATATGAACCTATGTCCCGTGGTGCATGCATACCTGGTTTCATTGCACTTTACTTTACTGTGCTTCACAGGTGTTGGGTTTTTTTGTGTTTTTTTTTTGTTTGTTTGTTTGTTTTTTTACAAACGGAAGGCAAGACCCTCCACCAGCAAAAATATGCCAACTCCTCACTGCGATTCTTGCTTTACTATAATGGTCTGGAACTGAGCCTACAATATCTCCAAGGTATGCCTGTGCTAAGGTACTAAGTCTAGAACATAGCACTCTGGAGTTCAATCATCACGTGGAAGATAAAGGGTGGAGGTTTCAGAGGGAAAATTATGTGAGTCAGTTTATGCCAGAAAGAAAAGAGGCAATCAGCACGCAGAAGCCATGAGACATGTCTCTCCAATACCACTCAACCACGGATCAGGGCGTAAGGCCAAGCAAGGACGGCCTGCATCCAGCAGGCGATGGGTGTGTGCCCAAGCCTCTGCATGCACTTCCTTCGAGACCTGTATAGGGAACCTGGCCCCTCTAGCGTGTGGGGGCCACTCTCCTTAAGGTAATTTCTAACTATTTTTTAAAAATAATATTTTAGCAAAGTTTCAGTGATATGGGGAAGTATCTCGCCATGGATACAAAGCCAGATACATAATTGTATATTCTTAACAACAGCAATTATGTAGGAATAAACATTTGTATTTGACTTGCAATTACTGCAAAGAAGTGTTTATCTTGACTTTGTATATGGTGGGTTTAAATTTTTTTTCTATCTTTTCTACATTTTCCAGATATTCTAAGTGAGCATGTTCTTTATAATATAAGAAGTAGATGTGCTTATTTAAAATATATAACAATAGCCCTGTCTGGTGTGGCCCAGTTGGTTGGAGCATTGTCCCTGCACTAAAGGATCATGGGTTTAATTACCAGCCAGGG
The DNA here is from genome assembly GCF_963455305.1 of Plecotus auritus. NCBI lineage: Eukaryota > Metazoa > Chordata > Mammalia > Chiroptera > Vespertilionidae > Plecotus > Plecotus auritus. Next base: position 39,972,862 of record NC_137785.1, on the reverse strand, counting down.
CACTTACCCAGAGGTTGTGGGTTAGGTCCCTGGTCATACGGGAGGCAACTCATTGATTTTTTCCTCCCTCTCTTTCTCTTTTTCCCCTTTCCTCTCTCTAAAATTAAAAAATATATATAACAATAATGAGAAAGATTAGTTGTTTTGGTCATTGATTTTGTTCGCTCATGATTCCAGATTTCTAAGTACCTGGTTATTCAAAACAAACATTTCCTTTATATTATCAAAAATATTTCTCCTAGCTATTCCTTTCCCTGTTTCTAGGGGATATCTGTTTTCTTTCACATTGCTATTTAAAAAATCCCAACATTAACTACCTCAGTAAGCAAGTCTATGGACCATATAAAACTGAAATATTCCCATCAGTCAAAACAATAAATCAAAACATGTGGTTAGGTACACATCCCACAGTCACCATCACTAGCCTCACTTATCCAAAGTTCTCTGGCTTCATGCTGTTTTCCCTTTCAGTTATCACTACATCCATTATTCAGGCAAACTCCTTTCCAATATAATTTCATATCAAATAAAGAAATGTGTTCAGAGATTGTAACTCTAAGTAGGAACACAGGTCTGGTCTCTCATAACCCACATTCCCTGGATGCAATTAGTTTAACGTCTTTCTGAATGTGTTCTTAATATAGGCTTTACCGTGGACCATTTTTCATGTGTCTTGGTTTTTCATCACTCAATTCTTAAATAAGACCACAGACATTAAAATGATAACATATCATGTTGAAATCAGGGTTAAGTTCAAGGGGGAAATCACATGCTCTGTCTGCAGTTAGAATGAAGGAAAGTGATTGCAGATCATGACTGCATCATTTTCACAATATTTGGACTTGTTTCTTGCTGTCGCTTTTAGGTTAATGGAGTTACACTTTGAAAGTCGGTCGAAAGCATTCAGAGGTCATTGTGCACACAGGGGTGGGGGCATCGAGGGGAGGCAAGTTTTCTCAGATCCAGGGCCTTAACAATTCGTGAAGATGGCAAACTAGATCATTATTACAGAAAGATCTCAAAGTCCTCATTTAAAATGGAGAGGAACAGTCTTACTCAAAGTGACTAAGAATCAAAAAGCTATCTGAGAAAAAAGAAATCAAGCCCTACCTGAAATCCAAAGGAATAATTCCAACAAACCAGACTTATGAGATGTTCAGGGTTTGTTATATTAATTATTAATAATATAGGGCTCTAGGAGTCCCATACTTGATTGGACTGCCTTTTTATGGAGATTCGGAAATTTCCCACTATGGCTTCTGTGAGTCCAGCTTATTTTCCTTGTACCTCGTAACATCAATTCTTCCATTTTACTCCATTGACTACTACCTCTTTCTGTACCTTCAGTCTCTGAAACATCCTGACATAGGAAGGTCATTAATTGCCAGGGCTCAGAATTTGCCTAATCTCAACAGCATACTCGAAAATCTGTCTCCACTCTAATAATAATTATTATCATAGTCACATTAACAACGAACACTCACTGAATGCTTTCTTTGTCCCAGTCATTTTTACTTGAATTATCTCATTTAACTCCTATAAACACCATATGAAGTAGGTATCAATTAGTAAACTCTCTGAGCCTCAGTGTTCTGATCTGTAAAATGGGGGGGTATACAAAATGATAAAGATTACACAGTGGATAAATACTAGGTCTAGGAATCACACCCCAAATTTCTTAACCGAAGTCCATGGTCCTTAACACTGCACTATGCTTGCCCTAGTCACCTTGCTATCAAAATCCCCAAGGTCAAGCACATCCATTCAACCTATAGAACTTGACTACCTCTAGAGTTTATCTTATTCCAAAGGACATATATGGATATATGTCACCTTTGATATGCAGATGGTCCCTGATTTGCAATGGTTCAACTTATAATTTTGTTGGCTTCACGATGGTGCTAAAGCCATACTCATTTAGGAGGAAGAGTACTTCCAATTTTGAATATTGATCTTTTCCCAGGTGGCAAAATGCAGTACAATGCTCTCTCATGATGCTGGGCAGTGGCAGGGAGCCCAAGTTTCCAGGCAGGCATGCAATCACAAAATGAGACAACCTATACTCTACAGTGTACTGTGTTGCCAGCATTTTTTTGGATATTGTGTGCTGAGCACGTTTAAGGCAGGCTAGGCTAGGCTATGATGTTCAGTAGTTTAGGTGTATTAAGTGCATTTTTTACTCATATTTTCTACTTACAATGGGTTTAGTGGCAGGTAACTCTATCATAAGATGAGGAGCATCTCTATATAATTTTAGAGTTACAGAAGAGTTGCAGAAATAGTACAGACAGTTTCCATATACCCTTCATTCAGCTTACCTAAAGGCCATGATTTTTTCACACTGTCTTCCCTCTACAGGTCATTATTGTCAAATTCAAATAAACTAAACTGCAGCATCATAGGGACACAGCTCCGGGAACCATCTGATATTTTAATAGTGCCTCACATTGTATCTGCCATTATTAATGATTCCCTCTATGCCTATAGTACAGGCACAGACCTTATAAACCTGCACATATTTACATAACAGATAGATCAAGGATATTTATTTTGTTGTGTCCTTGATGAATCTAATGAACTGTCCCTCTCCTTAGAAAATGCAGAGACAAACAATCCTACAGATTCCAGGTAGTTTGTAAATGCAGAGACAAACAATCCTACAGATTCCAGGTAGTTTGTACACCCAGGATACCTCTCTGAATTCAATCTTATCTGTTTTACTTTTTGGAAGCTAACAATTGCAGTCTCACCTGCTAACTTTACTCAACTCACTATCTTTCCCTCAATCTTCATGGAGCTTCTCCACATTACTAACCCTGGAGAGGTTACCAAGGAACTGGAGAGCCACTCCTCTGAGAACATGGCTTTCAACCACTGAACTGTTCATGGTTTGGGGCTGAAGAAATGGCCATCTGCCAAAAAATACATGCAGCTGCCACCAGGACAATCTCGTCAGGCAGTAAGGACAGTGGATCCACTTCACAGTGTCAAATCCATTACTTCAGGGATTTCCTGACAACACACCAGCCCAGTCGGCCCCTCAGCTATGTACTCGCTGAAGGTCAATCCACTTATCCATGCAGACCTCACTGACTTCTCACAAATTAGTATTTATGACTCTAATATTCTGTCCAAGCTAAACATTCCAAGTTAAATATAGCTGGCTTCTTTCTTGATAAACTGAAAGTCTAAACTTCTCAAACCAACATTCTACTAGAGGATCATCAGGTGGTTACTAATAAAATCACAACACCTAAGAAAGACCTTAAAAGAGAATCAGAGGACAGTTGACATTGAGTGACTGAGAGCAAGAAAGTAGCCTTCCTCAGGTAACATAAGACATTTTTCAAATATTAATGCATTAGAAATGTAAAAGGCTATTTTCAATGATACACACAGTTAAAAAGAAATACAAAATTAGTCAATCCTCAGCATGGTATCATGGAAAGAACTCAGACAAATAAACCTGAGTTTGGGCGTGCCACTTAACTTAGTGATGTAACTGCTCGGCAAAATTTTTCTCTTCTCTAACATGAGGAAATAACGCACACAAAAAAGGACTGCGACAAAGAGGAATTATGATAATGTGCATAAGGGACTCTGCAGCAAGGACCAATTCAGTGAATCTTAGCTCTCTATTACTTAGAATTATTTCCAGGATTCCCAGGTTTTTAGAACAGCAAGAAGGTAAAAGATTCCACAATTTGAGACACATCAAATTTTGAAGCTCATCAAAATTTAGGGCATTTAAGTGATGAAGGGTACAAATCTCTGTATGCTCGTCAAGTAGTCAAGAGCCAACAAAGAACATTTAAAACTTAATTGAGATCAATAATAAAATGATACACGTAAATCTAAACATATCACCACATATATGTAAAATATAAGTAGTCTAATCACACTGTTTAAAAGACAGATAGTGTCAGCAAATATGTTAATAAGATCCAACGATATGTTTCTACAGGACACTCCCTTGAAATATAAAGCTATAGGTGGCGAATAGTAAAAGCATGGGAAAGGATGTACTATGAGATATTAATCAAAAAAAGCTGAAGTGACTATGAATATCAGATAGTGTGGACTTCAGAATAAAAGAAATTAGCAGAAATAAAGAAAAACATTATATAATGATAAAAACGGTCAGTTGACCAAGAGACATAACAATCCTAAGTGCAGAGTAACCTAAAAGCAAAGCTTCAAAGTACATGAAGCAAAAACCAACAGAATAAAAAGGAGACATAGAGAAATCCACAATTATAGTTGAATAAGAGTTCAACATTCTCCTTCAGTAAGAGAATAGCACAAGTAGACCAAAATACACACACACACACACACACACACACACACACACACACACACACACAAAACAGCCAGGATATAGAATAATTAAACAACACCATCAACCAACTTGCTTTAACTCACTGTTGTCAAGAGTCCCATTACCAATATGAGGATGAAACTATATCTAAAGACCCCTAGTGGTAGAGAAATTTCATCAGACAAAATCCTGGACAGCTTGCTAGGGGATGGACAGCACGTGCCTGAAGTCCAGGATGAGCCTGAGTGGTGAGGAAAGCAACGAGCCCCCTCTGGGGTTCTGACTTCTTACCTGTGGAACAGGCAGCTGGTGTGCAGAGCAGTGATGTGGAGTGGTCACAAGACTGAAGATAGACAGTTTGGGTTAAAATCATAGCAGAGCTGCAAATGCCTTGGCTTCTCTGTGCAGCATCCCCTCATCCATATGGAAAATGATCCTCCAAAGCACCTCCTTACAGATCTGGTGGGAGAATCAAGATACTCTAAGTATTACACCTAAAGCAGTACTTGGTGCATGGTAAACACACAACCAATGTCAGTCATTATTAAAACCACTAGAGGCCCGGTGCACAAATTCTTGCATGGGTAGGGTCCCTAGGCCTGGCTGGCAATTGGGGCCATCCGGGGGAGGGACCGCGGGAGGTTGGCTGGCCACGAGATGTTGGCTGTGGGAGCGCACTGACCACCAGGGGGCAGCTCCTGCATTGAGCTTCTGCCCCCTGGTGGTCAGTGCACAATATAGCGACTGGTCAACCGGTTATTCCTGTTGTTCGGTCATAACGGTCGCTTAGGCTTTTATATATATATATATATATATATATATATATATATATATATATATATATATATATTATTCTTTCTAAAATTACTGAGAGCTGTGTTTCTCAACCTTTTATGATTATCTCCTTAAGAAGCTTCTTTTTGACATTTTTTTCCTAATCTCTCCCCATCCCTGAAATTTTAATATTATAGATGTACTGCACATCTGTGTATGTGCTAAGGCCCTTTGAAAAGCCACAAACCACTATAATATTTTAAGAACCAATTTTCATACTCTTGGGAGAAATATCACCCCTGTTGAAAATGCACATGATAAAGAAACTAATCTCCAACATTCTATAAATCTAAATCTGCATAGATCAGCCCTAGCCGGTTTGGCTCAGTGGATAGAGCACCAGCCTGAAGACCAAAGGGTCCTGGGTTAGATTCTGGTCAAGGACAGGCTTCTCCCCGGCCTGGGCCCTGGTCAGGGAGTATGCAGGAGGCAACCAATTGGTGTTTCTCTCACATTGCTGTTTCTCTCTGTCTTTCCCTCACTCTTCTACTTTTTCTAAAAAATCAATGGAAAAATATCCTTGGGTGAGGATTAAAAATAAATAAATAAATAAATCTGCATAGATCATATTATAAGACCTTTAAAGTTATGTACTTATGTTACCTTAAAAATGAATTAAAGTTGCCAGTGGAATTGTTAAATTATGCTATGAAGCGTTTGGGAGAATAACAGGTTAAGTCTAAGGATTTGGGAAAAGACTCCCTAACTAACGCAGGCAGGCATCTGGCCAGAGACTCGGTCCCATTAGATAAATATCATTACATCCTAGAAATATATTTATGTCCAAGTTACTGATATACACTCTGAGTTTGAAGATTTATGAGATTAGGAAAAAATGTTTTAGTCATGAAGAATATGAATAAATGAAATATCTTTTCTTTAGTCATGTAACAGGGCAGATTGAAATGTTCTCCTAATTTCTCTTGACATGCAGCCCATCTCTCATTAGCCTATAAGGGTGCCTGTAACTGCAGCACCTGTCAAATACTCATTTCCAATGATCAACGATCACATTTAAAGGACAGCCCAACCCCATCTTGTCTTTAAAGTGGAGCGAGAAGTCTAACACCAAATGTTATTCAGGCGCCAGGAAGGCATGTCTTTTCTCAGCCCCTAAATCACACACTGATGGCAAAATAAGACAAAAGCAGCTCTTTTGAATACTGCAGCCTTTCATTCTTTACTGGTCTTAGAGATATGCAGCCCGATCTTGGTAAGTTATCAGAATATCATTTATCCTTCACATTGGCTTCTCTCTTTTCCTTGAACTTCTCATGCTTTCTTCTTCCATTGTGTTCAGAATGAGTTATTTTATACTGATTCCCTCTGTGATGCCATCCAGTTAAAAATTATTCAAGTCAGAAAGAATGAATATAGTGATGTCAGAGATGAAAGCTTTCCAGTTTCCCAAACAGAGTGTCTTCTAAGACGATCATACTCGAGTTCAGATTCTCCCATTAAGAAATTTACGTGAGTCCTGACTGGTTTGGCTCAGTGGATAGAGCGTCGGCCTGCGGACTCAAGGGTCCCAGGTTCAATTCCGGTCAAGGGCATGTACCTTGGTTGCGGGCACATCCCCAGTAGGGAGTGTGCAGGAGGCAGCTGATTGATGTTTCTCTCTCATCGATGTTTCTAACTCTCTATCCCTCTCCCTTCCTCTCTGTAAAAAAAAAAAAAAAAATCAATAAAATATATTTTTTAAAAAAAAGAAATTTACGTGACCAGTTAATCATGATCTATGGGGCTGACTCAATTTAGTCAAACTCATAAATGGTTGATATACATTTTTTTATTTGTTTATGTTTTGTTTTCATTTAACTCTGAGGAAGACAACCTATCTAGTAACTAAAAAATAGATCACACCTACACAACTAGCAAAAACACATGGAGACAAATTAGTAATCAGATTGTTAGATCAGAATGGAATCTTCAAAAAGAGGGAGCTATGGGTGGGAAGCAGTGATCTGGAATAGCAAAAACAAATAGCTGGCATTTGTTCCATATTACCCTCCCTGCACCAGTGGCAGATACTGTTGGTAAATCATTGCATGCTTTTGATAATAAGCTGTGATGCAGCCTCTATATCCATCCACACAGTACTCTAGGCAGCCCCAACCAATCAATCAGAATTCTTCTATGAGATGAAATCTTATATGCCATATCTGAACTAGAGAATTGATTAGTCTAAGCCACGGATCTCCCTTTTCTGCCCATAAAGCAGAATTCTCCACCCATTATCTGAATTTATATTTATAGAAGGTTAAGTAACCTCCTCTCACTGCTGGGACTAGAAAAGTATTGCCAAATTCTACTTTTGTTGTGGTGGAGCATATCTGAGAGATAAAATTAGAGAGATTTATAGAGAACACTTCTGAACTTCAAGAAAAAGTCTCCAGAGATGAGTCCTGAGCATCTATATTTGTAGAAATCCCCATGGATATTTGGTGCTTCTTAAAAGCACCAAAATTGTGTACTGCTGGCCATCCAGCAAAAGAAACTACCCAGCCCATAAGATTCAACTATCCTGTCTCTGGCATTAGAGATAATGCTGACTACACAGCCTTGTTGGTGAGGACGGATACTCAAGACCTTTCAGTATGATGCTCTAGACTTCTCCTCCCAGGACATTGGATGTGTTATGTTGGGCAATCATTAGAGTTGTTCAATTCACTCTTTTGAGCATGGTAGAAAGATATTGAACTGACATTCATCCTGTCCCCTTAAGTTAGGTGTGGCTGAATGATTTGATTGGCCAATCCTATGGTTGCTGAAGAGACATGCAAAGCTCTAAGAGACAGGCTCTGATTCACCACATCTGCTATCCCTCTGCCAAGTGCCTTCATCCTTATGCATGGAAGGTATAGCATTGGCTTTGGGCTTACAGCACATGGGATAGAGCCCCCAACCCACCCATGACAACCATGGTGATGGTTAATTTTATGGGTCAACTTGACTGGCCAAGGGATGCCAGACAAAACATTATTGCTGGATGTGTCTTTGAAAGTGGGCTTGGTAAAATAGATCACCCTCCCCAATGTGGGAGAGTATCATCCGATTCACTGAGGACCCAAATGAAACGAGAGGAGGAGGAGAAATTTTCCCTAGTTTTACTGCCTCACTGTAAGAGCTGGGATATGTCACCTCATCTTCTCCTGCCCTCAGACTGGGATTTACACCATAGACTCCCCTGGTGCTCAGGCCTTCAGATTCAGACCGCATTATATCACCGGCTTTCTTAACCCTCCATAATTGTATGAGCCAATTCCTCATTATACCATAAATAAGTATACATATACATATACATATACATATACATATACATATACATATACATATACATAAATATATAAACACAATTGGTTCTGTTTCTCTGGAGAATCCTGACTAATACAGGCATGTAGAGTGAGCAAGAAATGACCCTTTGTCCTTTAAAGCTATAAGGGATTATTTGTTCCTTTAGTATAACCTGGCCTATTCTAACTGATGCCTCATGCAAGGAAAACTTTTTGCAATCCTTGAGGAGTCTTTCTGGGAAATCTCAAGTAGAAAAAATTTGGTCTCATCAAGGTCCCTTCAGTTTTGGCAAACTGTAAACATCTAAATAGATAGAAATAAGTTCTCTTGATATTGTGGGATTTTTTTTTTAGATGAGACCTCTAAAGAGGAGCAAAGAGCAGGTTTGAACACAATAGGGAGGAGAGGAGGAAGGAAATGAAGGCAAAATGCACATGGGAACAATTCTTGGGGCCTCATGCAAACTTGTGCTAATCCCTGACTTTTGATGTCTCCAGAACGACTGGGCAGGGGCCCAAGCCAATCTGTATTGGAATGAGATACACTGAACCACAGTGTGTGTCAGGCTCCAGATACCATTGAAAGCAAGATGCGAACAGAAATGGTTAAATGTTACCAACTATCATTTTCCAGGCAAACATTTAATTTTTGTTGTTTATCTGTCTTCTCCACAATAAGAAAAATATTCAAATAACTGATTTAAGGAGGGCTTGATGCTAGAAAGGCAGTATTTTTTTTTTCTGTCTAGCTTTCGCAATATATAGTACTTTTAGGCTACGAAATATTTTTCAACAACACGATTACAAATTTTAAGAAGTGCCATCCAAAAACTATAAACTACAAATCCAACTTCTAAAAGTTCACACAAGTTCACACATGTCAAAAAAAATTTTTTTAGATAATAGAAAACATGTTTTTCTGAGTATAGTATGCTGCTGATATTTTTAATAATTTTATAAATAATTAATTCCCAATCAAATATAGTGAAGGCCTTTTCTTACTGCTTTTATTATTTTCTTGTCAGAGATATGCTTTAGAAGAAGAGTTGAAAGTGAAAATAGCAACTCACATAAAAAAATTATCCTTTTACAGAAAATTTTCATCAAAACTACATACTCAGTTATGGTTTTATAAAATTATAAAGTCATAGGAATATATTTCATAACTGTATATTGCACTTAAAATATGTACTTTTATGGAATGTTCCAAAGAAGACATTTAATTATAGGATAGAAATTATGATCAGTTTTTCCTTTCAAATCAGATATTTGGTATTTTTTATGAATGGTATAGATTAATTCATCCATTTATTTAATCAAAAAATTTTTGAAAGTACTTATCGCTTACTAAGTTTAAGTCTAGGTACTGAAGGTACCACTGTGATTAAGACAGACAAGAACCATGGATTTACAGAGCTTATGTTCTAATGGGGGTAACAAATAGACAGGATGGATGGATGGATGGATGGATGGATGGATGGATGGATGGATGATAGATAGATAGATAGATAGATAGATAGATAGATAGATAGATAATCACTGGTGGCTTTTCCTTATACTATGTATAGGTTCTATAGTAAGGAGATAATGAATGGTGGTCAGATATATTAATTAGGTAAGAGATTCAAGGAAGACATCTCTGAGTAAAATACCTTGAGGAAGAATCCTAAATGAAGTGAGGAAGAGTATTTCAGAGAGAGAGGAGAGTAAGTACAAAGGTCCTACAGAAGGAATAAACTTGGAAGATTTAAGAAACAGATATTGAAAATGGCAAGATCTAAGAAGGAATGATGGGAAAAGATAGTAGAGGTAGCGTGAAGAATATCATTGGAGGTAAGCAGGTCCTCTAAATCTATAGTGAGGATTAACAAAAAAACAAACTACGTAAAGTGTCTGGGTCGTGGTCAGCACTCAACTATTAGTCTTTCTTTCCATTTTACCCGACTGTATTTATTTTAAGAAATGTCTAGTCAACAGTCTTCTCCACTGGGGTTTTAGTCCTCCTTTAAATTGATTTCCACTTAAAATGTAGGACATTGCTATCTCACTATGCAACACATCTTTTCAACCTTCAATTTGCATGAAAATTGCTAGATCAAATAATGGTATACTGCATAAAAACCACGACTGTGAAATCAAGTCAACCCTACAAGAGTGACCAAACCAGAGGATTTGCCAAATGCCACCACTACCAATTAGAAGTCATAGTGACTTGGGACAACATCTTTTAAAAAAGAATAAGAGGTCTTTCTTCCAAAGAGACCAAGAGTCTTTTTTTATTGCGAGGACCCAGGGTAACAGGGGTTAACATTATTATTCCCCAACATTTGGTACAACTGAGCACTGAGTGCTCACATGGTAAGGAACTGCTACCTTTCATTGTGTGTTTTGTGTTCTTAGTTAGGTCTATGTATTCCCTGACTCTTCTCAAACACAAAGTTTCTTTACCAAATATAAAAAATTGAGAACCTTGCCATTCACCACTGCAAGGAGACTTTTAGTTAGAATGGGCAGCTCTGACTCTGTCCTGAAGCTTTACATTTCTTACTTGATTCCTGGTGCTACCACCCCATTGGCTTTGAATAGTGTTGGAGGAGGAGAAATTAGTTAAGGAGTATAAATGTGGACATAAAACCCCTTCTCTTTATACCTCACTAGAGGCCCAGAGCACGAAATTCGTGCAGAGGGTGTGTGTCCCTCAGCCCAGCCTGCACCCTCTCCAATCTGGGACCCCTCAAGGGATGTCCAACTGCCCGTTTAGGCCCGATCCTACCTGGGCAGGACATTCCTCTCACAATCCAGGACTGCTAGCTCCCAACTGCTTGCCTACTTGCCTTCCTGATTGCCCCTAACCGCTTCTGCCTGCCAGCCTAATCACCCCCTAACCACTTCCCTGCCAGCCTGATTGATGCCTAACTGCTCCCCTGCCATCCTGATTGCCCCTAAGTGCCCTCCCCTGCAAGCTTGGTCACCCCTAACTGCCCTCCCCTACAGGCCTGGTCCCCCCCAACTGCTCTCCCTGCAGGCCTGGGTCCCCCCCAACTGCCCTTCCCTGCAGGCCCATTCTCCCCCAACTCCCCTCCTCTGCCAGCCTGGTCACCCCTAACTGCTCTCCCCTACAGGCTTGATCGCCCCCAACTGCCCTCCCTTGCAGACCTGGTCCCTCCCAACTGCCCTCCCCTGTGGCCATCTTGTGTCCACATGGGGGCAGCCATCTTTGACCACATGGGGGCAGCCATCTTGTGTGTTGGAGTGATGGTCAATTTGCATATTACTCTTTTATTAGATAGGATAACTTAAACTGAGACAATGCTAGAATGGTCACATCTGACTTTGCAAATGAGAAATCAACACAAAAATAAAGAAATCACCAAATCACCACTGTAAATGTAGATACTCTGGTTTCCCAAGAATGACTTCCTGGCTTTCAGCTTGTGGCTCTGTATAGCTGAAGGCAATTCCTAGCTTTTCCTCTCCTTTAACTCAACATCTAGGAGTTCATTTCTACACATCTTAGATGTTACTCACCCCAGTTAAAGAGCCCAACAGAGAGAGACCGCATCTCCCTTGTAGTTTACCTACAACAGGAATAAAATTCACTTGAAAGCTCAGCTTCTAGTCTTCCATAGGCAGAGGCTGTATATTGGTGGGTGCCAACAGCATCTCAAAATAAATCTAGAAATACAAGGTCCTTGTGTCTAGGAGTAGTGGGTCATTTCCTTACAAGTATTTCATTCTCCAAACTACAGCTTTCTTAAAACATGAAAAGAATTTGTGCCAAAGAAAATAGCATTTATAAGTCTAACACCCATTAAAAATTCTCCCATATTATATTCTTTAAAATATAGATGTTGTTTTAATAATTGTTATTTTCATATAATTAAATAAACTTTGTATTTCATAATTTTCTAATAATTTTAAGCCATCCCATCTCTCTCCCATAGCCTTCAAATACCTTTATTTACTGAACTGGTAAGAGAATAACTGTAAGACAAAGTAGAGCATGCTGTGACCCATCTCCTCTAGCGGACTACACTTAAAATGTAGGACAATGCTATCTCACTCTGAGAGGGCCAGGCTATGTCTAAATCACCTTTCATGAAGCTGTTATTTTGTAGATATTGGTTACTCTGCCTAGAATTGTTTATGGTAAACACTTTTCAATTTTGTTGGCTTTCTAGCATATGAACTTTCTTCTCTTGCCCTAGCCAATTTGGTTCAGTGGATAGAGTATTGGCCTGCAGACCGAAGGGTCCTGGGTTTGATTCTGGTCAAGGGCACGTACCTAGGTTGCAGGCTCCTCCCCAGCCCAAGCCCTGGTCAGGGATCATGCAGGAGGCAACCAATCAATGTGTCTCTCTCACATCGATACTCTCTCATATCGATATTTCTCTCTGTCTTACCCTCTCTCTTCCACTCTCTCTAAAAATCAATGAAAAAATATCCTCAGGTGAGGATTTAAAAATAAATAAATAAATAAATAATAAACTTTCTTCTCTGTTTGGTGAATTCTACCAATATTCCATTACAGAAGCAGAAAATGTCCGATACTGGTTTTCTCAGACTCCCTTGCAGCTAGGGCATGAATACATGACCCAGATTCTGTCAATCAGATACACCCATATTGGACTTTGAAATAGGAAGTGCCAAGAAGTGAGACTCTCTCTGGCAGCAACAGAGGTTGCAACAAGCTCAAGCTCCCAGACCACAGTCACAGGGCTCTAAGTTAAAGTATTCAGGAATTGAGTTTTTTCACCAGAGAAAACTAAGATATGATTTTGATCTTTGTCTCTGGCTGTGTAAATCCAAGCCTGTTTTTCAGCCCTCCTAACAATACCTTTTCAATAAAACTCCTACTCTGTTTAAATTAGCCAGAATCCATGCCCAACACTTCCAGCTAAAAGTACTCACTACACTTTCCTTACCTGGAGAACCAGCTCAAAGCTCCCACTACCTAGTTAATGAGTGAAAATGTGAGGCAGTCACCTGGCTATTGTTTATCTCATTTCTGCATATAAACAGAAAAGTTGATTTTTAAAAACAGACCAATCTCCTATATTGGGGCGTTTGGGTCCAGTTCAGAACATTATTCTCTTTTCTGTGGGAGCATAGATTATCTTTCCAGATAACTACCCATCAGTCTGATAATAATGCTGCATAGTTGTAGTGACTCAAAAACTCTTATCAGTTATGATGAAGGTGAAAAATACTTTTTAAAAAGAATGCAAGTGCTCACCTGAAGAGGTGTGTGTGTGTGTGTGTGTGTGTGTGTGTTTTCAGATGAATATTTTGGACCACAGGTTTCTGCACACTTTTACTGAAAACTTTTTAAAGTAAATGACATTTGAAGAGCAGAAATATACATTTCCAAATAAATCTGCACAATCCAGTCCTTCATTTCATCAAAGATTCAGGACCAAGTAAATCGTGTTCAATGGCTTAAGTCCTCTCTCAAGGACTGAAGAATAAGACCTTTCCTAAACAGGGAATCAGACCTGCCACCCTCCAGGGTTGCTGTCCTCTCATGCTCTCAATTATCAACTTCAAAGCTTCTGTTTGGGGAATCCTCTCCTTGCCATGCTAAGGATAGAAACACATGAGGTGTCCTCTGAGCAAACTTGGGAATGCACCTCATCATATTTTCACTGAGATTTTAGAAAATAGCAGTGAACAATGATGTGCAAACAAATCCACAAGTAGGCCATTGTTTCAGTCTGTGGTTACTCATATGTCCGTATGCTTCCAAAGTGCATGCTTCTTACCAGCAAGGTCAACACAGATACTTAAATTACATGGTTGTGGGTGTAGACAGAGCCTTCCAAACTTGGCTCTCAATCAGAACAAAATTTGTGCTGAGATATAAAGAAAGCTCTTGCCACTGGGAATGCTCATCTAGAGAAATCTAGAAGCAGTGAGCTGTTTTGGTGCAGATGCCCAAGGGGACCTTAAGATAACACTTTGCTGTATGTGGGTTTCAGGCAAAATTTATCTGCTCAACTACCAGTAGAGAAATCCTACCTAGAACCCATGGATTCCACTTGCTTGTCAATTTCAAACAGTGGGGCTGGGTCTACTCACTAGCATATTGGGAAAGAGTTCTGGCTCCCACAGGATTGGAAGTGGGGAGCAGTAACATGAGCCCCATGGATCTGAAGACCCTGTTATCTGAATTCTGTGTGAATTAAGCTTTGCCTGATTTCCTCAACTCAGTGTTGAATTCACCTTCCTTGGAAACTTCAAAACTGTTTCCTTCTGCTTCTCTTAAAACACTATATTCCACTCTTTAGTATTTGCATATTTTTTTTACCCCTTCTAGACCTTTAATTCCCCAAGACAGTAAACTGCATTTTATTTATTATTATATTCTTCTCAGAACCTAGGAATCTTCTACCCATCCTTTTACCTTTTCCTTAATTCAGCAACAAGTATTGAATGCCTACTCTGTGTTGAAACTGGGTAGGCCCTGAGATAGAGGCATAAATAAATCCAGTCCATTCCTCCAATAAGATCACAGCCTAGTGGACTATGGAATAGATGAGGCAAAATTGTATTCCAGTTTTCCCAGTGGTGTGATCTATTCTAATGATCATGTTTTAGAGGGGTTTGATGTTTTATGACTTAAAAATAGGTTTCTAAATGTATTGTATTCTGATGACGTCCCAGTGAGATGGACAGAACAGTGAACTGAGATCATACACAACAGGTTAGAAGACTTACCCATGGTTTTATCATGATGTGTTTTGACAAATACATTGAGAAACATTTTTGAGAGTAACCATGAAGCGAAAGGGAAACACTCTTCCATTTTGCTGTGACCTGAAGCCTGAGTTCTGACAATCATCCCAGCTTCAAACATAGCACCTGAACCTAGGCATCTGTGGTTGTCTGAATAGTGGTCCCAACAAATGTCCACATCCTAATCCCTGGAACCTGAGACTATGTGAGGTAACACGGCAAGAGGAAATTAGATTGCAGATGGAATTACAGTTGCTAATCACCTGACCTTGGGATGGGGAGAGTATCTTGGATTTTCCCAGTGGACCCAATGTAAGCACAGGGTCTTTAAATGTGGAAGATGGAGATGGAGAACCAGCAAGATGACAGCTTGAAGAGGATTCCGTTGGACATTGCTGGTTTTGAAGATGGAGGAAGTAGCCACAGTCAGGGAATTCAGGCATCCCCTTTAGGGGCTGGAAAAGACAAGAAAAACAGATTCTCCTGGAACATCCAGAGGAACAGCACTGCTAACACCTGGGCATAGCCCTGTAAGGCTCACTTTGGACTTCTGACCTCCAGAACTGAAAAATAATGTGTGTTGTTTTAAGTGATAAATTTTGTGGTAATTTGTTGCAGCAGTAGTAGGAATCCAATACAGGGACATTATGAGCAAATGAATTTCTAAATATCCTTCTTCACAAGATGTGTGTGTATGAAATAAGAGAATACATGCAGAGGGACGGCCATTCACACAGAAGATGAACCCTGAATGTTAACTCCCTTCTGCCCTCCCTTGAATACCCCATCCTGGGAGTAATTTTTTTAACCAAAATTTAAGCAGTTCTTGGCCTATACTATTCTCTGAATAACATTAAGAAACACTAAAGAAAACAAACAAACAAACAAATAAAACCCTTCTTCAAGGAAAGTAGGTCTCCACTTTAGCTACACATGAGAATCACCTGGGGAGCTTTTTAAAAATATAGATGCCCAGCCTCTGTCTCGGACCAATCAAATCAGTTTCTCTAGGAGGGAGTCTCAGGTATAGGTCTTTTAAAAGCTCACCCAGTCACTCTAAGGCGTGACAAGGGTTGAGAACACCCTCACTATAGCCACAGAGGAGCCCTTTACATCAGACCTAAGAGCGCCTGGGTCTGGCTGAGGCCAGAGTCCTGCCCCCAGTTCCTCTGCCCCTGCACTTGTCTCCACTGTGTCCCCAGTGTGACTTTCCAGTGCCTTCTCCTATACACAATGGTTTTCCAATTTTTTCCCCCAGAAAACTCTTATTAAAGTAAAACTGACTCAGAAGTCCAATAGATACAAGAGAGGAAAATGGGAATTTGGGGAGTCTAGAACCCTCTGACTCCAGCCTCTGCATCTCCTCTGAAGCTCAAGTTGCAGAGTAGGAACCACTGTTTACTCAGTGAACCAGAGAGCTGAGCTGGACCCAAGCAACCATCCAGTGTAGCATGTTCCAAACTGTATGCCACAGACACTTAGATCCTCAAGACATTAACAGATGTCATCTGGAAAATATAATAGATGTCATATGAAAAAAAAATAATAGGGAGGTTCCATTATCAAATACCTTAGAAAAGAGCACCTAGCTGTCTTACTCTTGCATGTTAAAGGCTCTGAGATGCCCTGCAGTTAAAGTATATATTTTATATTTTAGATGCATATATTTATTATTTAACCTTATATTTCCTAACCTTATTTGACCAAGGAACTGGTCAAATAAGGGAGTTTTTGTAAGGAATACCTGTCATCCAAGGGACTCAGTTTAGAAATTATAATTCCTTCTTATGAAAGAGGAGAAAATGGGGCCCCAGGAGATGATGTAATTAACCCAACAGCATGAGGCACAGTCTGCCAATGCCTCCTGTCTCCCCTGGACCCTGGTGAGCTCCCTTGACTGGACTATTTCCAACATGCTGACAGCTTCCCACCGCCGGGTGCCTATGTTTGCCCTCACTGTCTAAGAGCTTCCTCTGGTCCAAGGAACACTTGTTCCGGGTGCAGGGAATGATGACTTGGTGCATCAGTGCTCTGGTCTCCCAGCCTCCAGTGTGGGGTGCACTCCACATTGACTCTTAGAGGGTCTCCAGTGGCCATGAGGCCCGGTCACATACCTGAGTGCCCCTCTTATTGGCTTTTCTCACTTCCCTGCCCTAACCCTACTTTCTCACCTGTGCTTCCTGGGAACAATGGGGGGGGACCCAAACAAAGAGTTACTCATTAAGAAAATTAGGAAAGATGGTCTAGACTCAAGATCTAGTTTAGACAATAAATAGATGATTTTTAAAGACAATTATTAGAGCAGTTTAAAGGTTACAACGAAATTGAGGGGAAGGCACAGAGATTTCCCATATACCCCTGCCCTCACACATGCACAGCCTCTCCCATTGTCGACATCCCCTGCCCAGAGTGGCACATTTGTTACAACTGATAAACCCACACTGACACATCATTATCACCCAAGCCCATGGTTTGCATCAGGGTTCACTCTTGGTGTTGTACATTATATGGGTTTGGACAAATATATAATGACATGAATCCACCATGGTAGTATCATACAGAGTAGTTTCACTGCCTTAAAAATCCTCTGTGCTAATAATCTGGTTTGTATACATGATATCAGATTCAAGCTTAAGATTCCAAGTTCTAAGCAGACATAGACATTTTTTCTTGAGACAAGCAGCTAAATTCTACTGTCAAAATCAAAAGACATTAAGCATTTTCTTCCTTCTGACCCTAAAAAAAGAGAGGGGGGGGGAATAAGTCTGTGTTAGAGATAAAACATTTCGCCTTATCTTCAGAAAGTAAGCAGGGCTTCTCCATCCTTGTGCCCTCTGGTGAAAGGTCACAGACAAATAATATGTCATGTTGCTAGAATGTTCTTTGAGAAGGAAACAGAAATGCTTAAGAAAGTTGAACTCAGAAATTTCTAAACAGGCTGCACATCTGAGGTGGCTCCTGGCTGCCAATTTTTTTTTTTTTTCAAAAACAGTGAATAAATTTGCTCAAGAAATTAGCTGTCGATAGCGGGGGTTGAAAACCTAGCCAGGGCTCTAAGTCTGGCTGAGAGCTCAAACTATTTTCCAGATACTTAGGGCTCAATAAAATCTAACACATTTTTTCAGCAACTTCTTTTCCCCTTTAATTTCAAAACCATGACATTATAAGGTAACTTCAGTGTGTGTGTTTCAAATAATAGTTGATACTAAGCTAGCAGATAAGCATTTCTGAATATATATATATATATATATATATATATATATATATATTTAATTTATTTCAGAGAGGAAGAGAGAGATAGAAACATCAATGATGAGAATCATTGCTGCTTCCTGCACACCCTCTACTGGGGATCAAGCCCGCCCAGGCATGTGCCCTGACTTGGAATCGAACTGTGACCTCCTGGTTCATAGGTCAATGCTCAACCACTTAGCCACGCCAGCTGGGCTCTGAATAATCTTTTAACGGAAGGGTTTTCAAGAGATGACACTTGATTTTGGTGAATGATATTTTCCCCATATTTGAATGGTGTGTACTTCTGCACACTGAGGGAGAACACTGAAGCTTGAAATCTCATGGGAGAAGCCTACACACACACATACACACACACACACACACACACACACAGAGTTCATGGAGGTTTCAGGCAACCTAGTCTTATATAATTGGGAGGGAGAGAATCGACTAAAAGTAGAAAAAATGCAGCCCTTCCCTTTCACCTCGGAGGAGACTGATTATGTCTAAGGCCAGTTGGACAATGGTCAGGACAAGCATTACAAATAGATGAGTAAGTTGTTAGAATCCATCTGCTCAGCTCTGAGCATCTGAAAAGCTGGCTGGGACCAGGGCTGTGTGCTTCAAAACACAACTATATCTGATCTGCGCTTCATCAAAAGTCACGGTTGCTAGAAACCTGCTCCCAGACATATTGTGCTTGTGCCCCATGAGGGTGGGACCTGTCACTCCTTCCTAATTGCCTCTTGATCCTCAGTTCTCGTCCCACTCATTGCCAGAAACTTCCCCTGGCGTGTGGAGTGACCTCAAACCCAGACAAATGACCAGACCGTCTGACTCTCTCCTTGCCCAGCTCTGGAACCATATTTAGTTCTGAAGGGCAGAGAGTCCATCTGAAGATGTTTTGCTCCATCTTCCTTGACCTCACACTGTGGAGGCCCTGATACAGGAAAATACAATCTCAACTGGACATTTCCACCTCATACCTCCAACCAAGTCCCCTCTCCATAGACTTTCTGCCTGCTCCATACATTGCTCAGAACCCCTCAAGTGCAAAGCCTGCTCCTAAGAAGAATGCTTTAAGAGGGTGATGGAAAGGTCCCCTTTGCACAAAAATGATTCCCTCAGAAGGCTGTCACAGGACCAAAAAATTTACCATTCTACTTTTTCTCTGGATTAAAACACAGAAAGCAATTGTCTAGAAAGATAGGGAACATATGAAGTTGTTATCTTATATAATAAAAGGCTAATATGCAAATTGTCCCCTCAGGAGTTCAACCGGGAGACAGAGTTCCATCGCTTGCTATGATGTGCGCTGACCACCAGGGGGGTGGTGTGGAACTTGGCTGGCGACCAGCAGGGATGGTGGGGTGCTGAAGGAGCAAGGGAAGGAAGAGGCGGGGAGGCTGGGAGGCAGGGAACCTGAACGGAGGCCAGGCCTAGGGACCCTAGCCATGCACGAATTTCATGCACCAGGCCTCTAGTCATCTATAAGCATACTTCCTGGAAGTATGTAGGACATTGCTACATATGCAATTTAGACATCACCACACACACACTAAATGAATTTATTGGATTTGCTCTGGCCACCAGCAGGGATAATGAAAAGGGATCATGGCCAAAAAATATTGGTTTAGAGATTTTACAAAGAAAGATGCGTGGGGTACAAGGTGTAGAGCAATTAAAATGTTTTCCCTTAGTTGAGGGATTAATGGAGAGGAGGACAGGCATTTTACTATATTTCCCCAAAAGAACATATAGCACATATCCCTAAGGAGAAGACATACAGATAAAAAAAGATGATGAAAACAATGACTGTAGTTATCATTCCGTGAGAATACATAGTGTTAGACTATGTATACATAGTGGCATACATTATTTTATTTCCATGATCCATATACTAAGTAGGTATTGTCATTTCCATCTTACAGATGGGCATAATGAGGTTCATAGACAATTCATCACTTAATTTATTCACATACGACTACTGTCAGGTTGTGGGTTCAAGCCTAGATTCCCCTCCAAAGGTCATAATCCACTTGACCAGACCATCTTCCTAATAATGCATTGGTTGTATTACAGTTAGGGAGCCCAGATGTTCTTTCTCAGGAAAAAAGAAAAGAGAGAGAGGAAAAAAATCCCACCAGATTTCAGATTAGAGGCTTGGCATAAAGCACCAGAAATGTCAGTGAATTAAATTGACAATCACTCCTTGGTTTCACACCCCACCATTTACCTAAGTCTGTGGTTCCCAAAGTGTGTGTGTGTGTGTGTGTGTTGCTCAGAGGTATTGCAAGGGATCTGTGTATCCCTCTATACATCTAACCTTGACTGCAGACAAAATACATCATGTACATATCAAGATATTTCTGTGATTGATGATATACCAGCTAATTTAGAAGTGTTACTGAATTCATATTCATTGTGTATTTATCATTGTATATTTTCCAACCTAAAAATAATAAAATCATAATTAGAATCATATGGAATGAGTGCTTTTGTTATTAAAAAAGGGATTTTTCAACCCCACAACCCACAAATTCCATTCCTAGATATATACTCAACAGAAATGCATCAGCGTGTTCATCAATAGCCATTGTACGGGAATAGTCATAGAACACATTCATAACTTCCCAGAAGTGGAAACAACTCAAATGCCAACAAGAGTGCAATGGGTAAAAACATTGGGTATGGCCAGTTCAAATACCACAGCCACACAGTGGAATACAATGCAGCAATTAACGTGAATAGGTGACAACTACACAAAACAACAGGGTGAATCTCACAATGTGATACAGAGCATGGGAGCCAGAAACATAAAAAGTACCCTCTGTGTGATTCCACTTACATAACAATCAACAACAAGCATAATTAATCTGTGCTGTTGGGAGTCAGGAGAAAAGTTACACTGAGAGAGTCGGGCAGTGAGTGGAGGTTGAGTGAGGGGGCTTCTGGAGAGACATGTAATGTTCAGTTTCTTATTCATCTGGATGTTGGTTTCATGAGTGTATTCAGATTGTGAAAATTCCTTGAGCTCTCCATGTGATTTCTACATGTTTTTATATTTATGTTACATTTTAATAATAAAAAATTTAAAAACAGGGGGTAATGACCCCCAGCTCTGTACACAGGTTCATCCCAGCCAAGTCAGATGCTTAGAACTTTGCCAAACATGAATTTTTTTGCCTCCCCAAATTTGCTCAAACCATCTCCTCAAATTCAAATCGCCCACACCTCCATCTCTGCCTACAAACACACCCTTTCCATTCTTTGATACCTAGCTCAATAGCATCACCTCCAAGGAACCCTCTTCACTTCTCTAGTCAGAAGTGAATTTTCTCTTCTGAGCCCCAGAGAGTTTCATGGGTTTCTCTGATCACAACCTCAGAGCCTTGCATAGCAGTGCTTGCCAAATGATAGGTCATCAATAAAGGTTTTCAGGTGTTAAAATTTCCACATCTCACCTTATTGTGCAGTGGTTTATGTTTGTCAGACTCCCCACCCTCAAGAAGCTCACAGTGTTGGGAGAAATATGTCTATTCATCTTTATGTTCACTCATCTTTGTATGTGTTTACTCATCTTTGTATGTGTTTACTCATCCTTTGTATTGCCCACCACACCTAGTCCATTACCAGGCACACAGCAAGTGCTCAGAGAATGTTTCTGAATAAAGATCCAAGTCACCTATAAAAAGAATTTGCTGTGAAAGAGATACCTGGATGATTCCACAGTTACAGGTCTATTTCCTACCTCTAGAAAAGAAGAGAAAGACTTCAATATGAACACTGCCCTTCCCCCAGGTGGCTGATATTTTACTGGGTTGATGCTAGACCAACTACTCCCTTGGGGGTCCAAATATCTATACAGGCAAAAATGTGAATTTTACAATAAAGAAAACTGCAGACAGCTGAGATGTTTGGATCGCAGTGATGGAGAGCTCAGCCCAATTCCAAGACCCTTGGATCAACCTTGGCATATGCTTCCACATCAGAGGAAAAGAAATCCAACAATCAAATCAACCAGGCTGCATGCAATGAAAAATGACAGAGGTGGCATCAACAGATAAGCCTTCAAGTCTGCCTCTGCCGTCTCCCAGGAAGAACAACGGCATTTCTGAAGAGTCTCCAATGCGTTCTCAACCTATAATCCTGCCTCCTCCCTTTTCTTTTCCTTCCCTTTCCTCAACAATCTGCATACTGTCTGAAACAAATTCACTGTGAGATGATTTTTTTAAATCATTAGGGCAAAATGAGTGGTGCTGAAGTGCTAAGATTCCTGAATTAATAATATTGCTGCCATCCATGATTTTAACTTTCTCTTTTCTGTAGGCAGAAGCCAAAACATTAGGAGATATTTTCCAGCATTACAGTCAAGCTGTGCATTTTTAGATTTGTGGGCAGGCTGAGTGATCTTCAGCCAGGATCTCAGCCCTCAGCCCTACATTCCAATGTCATTCTCTGACCACAGCATCATTTCTGGCCTCCCCCAGGTCATCACTTTGGAGAAAATAAAGCACATTTTCAGAATTTAATTTAAGAATAACCCAGGCAACCTAAGGCCAACTGACAAGGCCATTGGTGAAGTCAGCAGAAGGGAGAGCTGATATTGGTCAGCACCTCCATCATTAAGACGTTTTATACCTGTGTCAAGAATTTCATTGAAAGTTGGGAGCCTGGCCAGGAGGTCATGGTCCCAGTCAGGGCACATGCCCGGGTTGCAGGCTTGATCCCCAGTGTGGGGCTTGCAGGAGGCAGCCAATCCATGATTCTCTCTCATCATTGATGTTTCTCTCTCTCTCTCTCTCTCCTTCTCCCTTTCTCTTTCTCTAAAAATCAATAAAAACATATTAAAAAAAAGTTGGGAGTTTATAGGCCCAAACAGCCTAAAGAGTCTACATCTTTTCCTTTTGATTACAATCACAAGAAAACAGATCATTCAAATTAAAACATGTATGCCAGGGCTAACCTACTTAACATTCAGGTATCAACTTGAATTTCATTTCTCATAGAAGCCTGGCCCAAGCCTAGCTCAGGTTAGCATCTCCCTTCAAAGGATTTGCCACGATTGCTATTTACTAGTCACTTGTGTAATCATACATGGAATGTCTGTCTCTCCACAGAACTATAAGTTCCAGGAGGGCTGATCGAAGCAGTCTTGTTCCTGGCTGCAGCCCAGTATCACAGACTTGGTCCGTAGTACTTGACAAATATTTGTAGTTAGCACCACTAGCTGACTCCACAAATTGCTACAACCTGGCAATCCAGCAACCCTCACCCTCCGTGGTTAGAAACCAGAAAAGAAATAAAATTGTTTTTCATGAGCCCATATAAATGGTGAATCCATGATCAAATTTTCATTCTCAAGGGCTCCAAATTACCTCCTGTTCTCCTGTCCTAATTTATGGCATCACCATCCTCCAGGTGAACCATTTCGAAACCTAAGAAACATCATTGGCTCTGTCTGCTTTGTCAATCCCGCTACTTCCGACTAATTGATTCTACCTCTAAAACCTTCCTTCCACCTGCCTGCCCCTCTCCTTCCCCTCAGCTCACCCGAGGCCAGAATCTTGCTTCTACTCTCCTGGACCTCTCATTGGCCTCTGACCTTTGCTCTTTCTTTTGACCAAATGTCTTTGTTTCTAGTTAGCAGGTAATTTTTGATACTTTCAGATCATGCCCTACTAGAAAAAAAGTGCTAATAAATTACTCATACCCTGGTGAATAAAATGTAAATCCATTCCTTGACATACTCCTTGGTCCCCAAGCTGTCTCACACCATCCTCCAATGTCCAGTTGAAATGCCACTTTATGCAGGAAGACTTTCCTAAATTCACATCCTCCTGGAAAAACAACCAAATACTTCACCATATTTGTTTAGAACTTAGTAAATGTTTAATTTTATTCATTACAAAGCATCTGCTAAATTGTCCCTATTAGTCTACACTTGATCTTAGCCAAAAGGCCGAGAAGCGATGATATGTTCGTATTAGTCTAGAAATATCTTCCAGCCATAATCGAGATCATACCAATTTTTGTTTATCCCAAAATGCCTAACACTATGTCTGGCACATAGTAGCTTTTTAAAAGCATTTCTTGAACTTAATCAAATTCATTCCTTCATTAATTCTTTCAAACATTCAGTCTCTGTTTACCAAGCCCAACCCCACCCCAGAGACAATGAGATAGAATAATTGTGTGACCTTAGGCATATAGTATATGATCAATAAATGTTAACCTCATCTTATTATTCTGATTGTCTCACAAGGCAGTCTGTTCCATTGTTGTGCAGATACAATGACTAAAACATTCTTCCCAATTCTGAGTTCAAATATTTTCCCTATAACTCCTATTCATTGATCATAGTTTCTTTGCCCGAGGGCACTGAGAATGAAGTGACTCCAAAGCAGAGGCTCAGACACACTTAAAAAAACCCTGATTCTCAGCCCCAGGCCTGGAATCAAGAAAGAAAAGCTGGGGTCAACTGGGGAGAGAGAGCTGGATTTCATTAGTTCCATGGGTTTCTGAAAAGGGCTAAGGTTCTGTAAGTTGGTGTTTATTTTCTACCTTAGGAGCTGCACTCTGGGAGTCCAATATACTGCTTAAATTTCACTTACTTCCTTGAGCTGTAGGGTTTGGGTCAGCAAGGAAAATTCTGCAAAATGACTTCACCATTGGCAGCAATTTGCCCTTGGCCAAATTGACTTGCAATTACTCTAAGAGTGTCAGAAGTTTCCAAATTAGCTTAGGCCCTGTGTGATGCTGAGTAGGCTCCTTGGGGTGGGTCATGTCCATTCCTTGAGTCTAGCGCAAGATGGATCCAGCTGCCCTGAAGTGTGTGCCCTGCAACCTCATCTCCCCCAGCACCTGGTTCCACTCCTCCTACACACCATGACACTTAAGGACTTGTTTTCATTTCTCCAGGCGCACACAACCTCTTCAATGATACTCTTGTACCTGAGTTAATTATTTTTTAAGAAATAGCCTCTACTGACAGGAGGTTGCTTTCTTTAAGAGAGCAGGTTTCTCACCTTCTTCAGCCTGCTCTACAGCGGACTGTTACGCTCTAAGGTCGCACAAACCAAGGCATCCACATCCACACACAGTGACACCGTAGGCTTATCTTCAGTTTCTGAAACCATGTCCTGAAATGCCAAGAAGAGTCTGTACCTCTCCGGTGGTTGCAATGACTTATTTTCAACTCCTAAATTCAGAACAATCAGAATTTTCTTCAACTAAAGAGAAACAAAATATGTAGCATTTTTGCTAAATTCATTGGATATCTGCTAGGTGTACTGGTTAATAATTCGGATTTTGTAATCAAAGAAAACACAATAATTTCAAGAGAAACATCGAAGTGCTTTATTCAAAGTAATGTCCATCACTAGCTACACATTTCCCCCATTTTTCAGGTAATTTGTGGGTACTGGCCAATAAAACTTTTCTTGTTTTGAGGCAAACCATTCAGAGACCCAATTTTCCACTTCTTCGTATGTTTTGAAGTGCTGTTCAGAAAGTGTGTGTGCCATCGATCGGAACAAGTGGTAATCTGAAGGAGCAAGGTCTGGTGAATATAGCAGGTGGGTTAATACTTCCCAGGCAAGATCTTTTAATGTGTCTTTAACTGTTTTTTGAAGTGTTTTATGGTGCATCATCATGAAGCAAAATTACTTTGCTGTGTCTTCTGGAACATTCTGGTCATTTCACGATCAAAGCGTGGTTCAAATTGATTATTTGTTGTCAGTAGCGATCAGTATTAATGGTTTCACCTGGTTTTAGAAGCTCATAATACACCACACCTTCCTGATCCCACCAAACGCAGAGCATTGTCTTCTTTCCAAAGCAATTTGGCATTGCAGTCCATGTTGATGGTTGACCTGGATCAACCCATGATTTTGTGCATTTGGGATTCTCTAAATAAATTCACTTTTCATCGCCAGTCACAATTTGATGCAAAAAAGACTTTCTTTCGTGCCATTGAAGCAACATTTTACTGATGACTTTTCGGTTTTCCATTTGTCTTTCATTCAGTTGATGTGGCACCCATTTTCCTTCCTTTAAAATCTTTCCCATTGCTTGTAAATGATCGGAAATTGTTTGCTGAGCAATGTTTAATCTTTCTGCAAGTTGTTTTTGAGTTTGACACGCATCTTCATCCAATAATGCTTGTAATAGTTGGTCTTCAAACTTTTTCAGTTGATCTGTACGTTCTTTGTATTTCACATCGAAATCATCACTTTTAAAGTGTTTAAACTGGCATTCACAAGTATCTTCAGATGGAGCATGTTCACCATAAACTTCCCAAAATATATGATAACTTTCAGCAATACTTTTCTTCAAAATAAAGTAATGAATTATAACTTCCCACAAATGCTCTTTTTTTGGCACAAAATTCGACATTTTTAAGTGTGAAAATATCTATGATGTTAACACCTTAAGCAAATTTGACATATGAAGTTTTGAAGCATGTTGTCAATACAACAAAATAGCATACATATCAAATAGCATATATATCAACATGTGTAACTCCATCTATTGAAAAAAATCCACCTTATTAACCAGTACACCTTGTACTCTGTCCCACTGCGTGACAGCAATGGCTTCCTGATGGACCCTCTGCCTCTCCTTTTGTCTTCTATGACCTATTCTCTACCAGATCCCAAAGTGATTTTTAAAAATATGCCATATGTTACAGGCTTGCTTTAAAATGCTCCAGATCTTCTATGTACTCAAATTGAAATCATAGATTTTATAGCCCTATATACTCTGGCTTCTGATATCTCTCCACACCCTCGCAAAATCCTCCCCTTTGTGTAAAACACACATGCAAATAGAACGCCTCACAAACGTGTCAAGTCTGCCGTGGCTAAGGGCTCCTAGTTTTTGCACCTACTCATCCCTCCACCTGGGTCGTTTTCCCCCAAGTTCTAAATATATGGCTCAGTCTCATATTTTTGCTTCCATCCTACATTTAGCTTTCTCTGACACCCTTAGAGCCCCCTTCCTCAACCTGAAAATCCACTCTTAAATAACTCAGTTTACTTTCTTTATGCCAGCCTTCTTGGGTGTTCCATGACTTATGTAGTTGATAGCCCAACTCTAAATAAATGAAAAGAGAGTCTACAAATATAGACTTGCTGCATTGCTCAGTATGGGGAAAGAAAATAATAATCTTAAAGTCATTAAACTCTATAGTCATCGTGTGAATTATATATATATATATATTTCCTCCATAACAGCCCTGGAGCCATCGCCAAGAAGAAATACTAAGAAGATGAAATATTCCCTTTTTTTCAATTGCATTTATTTTTTAAATTAGATTTTAGAGAAGGAGGAAGTGGGGGGAGAGAGAGAGAGAGAGAGAGAGGAGAAAATATCAATGTCAATGTCAAAGAGCTACATCTATCGGCTGCCTCTTGTATGCACCCCGACTAGGGATTGAACCCACAACCTAGGTATGTGCCCTAACCTGAAATTAAACCCACAACCTTCTGGTGCATGGATGATGACCCAACCAACTGAGCCACACTGGCCAAGGCAATATTACCTTCTCTTTAACAATGTCTTGTTCACTTTATAAGAAGGAAATCCTTTGTAATTTCCAGAAGGTTTTTGCAAACTCTTTCCTTCCTAAAAAATGAGCAAGACACTGCTAAAGAGCCAGCTCCAAGAAAACCAAAAATCCCTGTAAGTTTCATATCAAGAACTGTTTTAGTGTTTTACATTTGTTGTCTGTAGACTTGGGCTTTAATTGATTGAAGATTAAAAAAAGGGGTGAATGAGGATAAAAAACTTCAGTCATTGTATTGTGAAATTTAACAAATATCAAGGGATTGAATTAATCTAATATTCATAAATCTTGCTTACATTTCTTAGAGAAAAAAAGAAGATCCTACCCATGAAAAAACTTCTCACTAACATTGGAAGAGCCAAGTTTGATGTGATTGCACTAATAGGTTGCTTCTTTAATGCCCCAAATTCCTTCTAGAACTGAATTATCAGCCTACTTCATACTCCATAGATACTACAGGGGCAAAAAAAATTAATCAGAAGAGGAATTTCTGCCCTGGCCAGTGTTTCTAAATGGTTAGAGCATTGGCCTGCACACCAGAAGGTTGAGGGTTCAATCCCCGGCCCTGGTCTAGTACCATGCAGAAGGCAACCAATCAATGTGTCTCTCTCACAACGTTGTTTCTCTCTCTCTCTCTCTCTCTCTCTCTCTCTCTTTGTCTCCCTCCCTCCCTTGAGCTCTCTCTAAAAAATATCTTCGGGTGAGGATTAACACAAAAAAATAAAATAAAAATAAGAGGAATTTCTCCTTGATCACTGTCCATTTTCATGATCCTCAGAAGACAGACATTGATACAGGAACTTCTCTCAATGATGAATGAATAAGCCTGTGGCTTGTTAAGTTAGCAAGAGGCATGTCCAAGTTTCAAGGCCTAGAACAGGGGTGGGCAAACTTTTTGACTCGAGGGCCACAATGGGTTCTTAAACTGGACCAGAGGGCTGGAACAAAAGCATGGATGGAGTGTTTGTGTGAACTAATATAAATTCAAAGTAAAGGAGCGGAGGGGAGAGCAAGAGAACCGGATAGAACAGCCGGATCCGGACCGCGGGCTGTAGTTTGCCCAAGGCTGGCCTAGAAACTAACTAACTAAATAAATAAAAGTGAAAATAAAATAATAAAAATAGTAGCAACATTAGTCAATCCTAACATTTAGTGAGCACTAATTCTGTGTCAGAGTGGTTCTAAGCCTTTTACATATGTTATTTCATTTAAATATTATATCAGTTGTATGAAGATGCTGATATGATCTTAACATTTTACAGATGAGAAAACTGAGGCACAGAGACATTAACAAAACAAGCCCGAAGTCATTCAAGCAGGGAGTGGTGAGGCAGGATTTGAACCCATGAAATCTGACTTCGACACCTTCTCTCCTGACCACTTACTGCCCCTCTCTGTGTCAGAGAGACGTGGGAGTCAATACACTATAAACAATGGTAACAGCACCCAAGTCCTCAGAGTTCGAAGGGAATAGGTTTGCATGCGTGGCTATGCAAGGCCTCTGTCACCTTGCTGAAATCATGAGAGGCTGAGAAGTGTGGCTGGCCCACTCACCCTGTGTGATTCAATCTCATAAGAAATTCTGGGGATTCTTGCAATATCTCCCCTCTCTTACACTGGGCAGATCTTCTGTTTTTAACCCTTGTCTGGGCTGCTTCAGTAGATTCCCCACTATCAGTTTCTTCTCTTTTATTATGCAGCCAATTATTATTTTAAATTTCAGTTCTAATCCCATTGGCCCCCATTACCCATTACCACGTGGGTTCAAATCCCAGCTTTGCCACTTCCTATGTGGGGAAACCTGAACATGTCACTTAACCTCATCTTAGGTTATGTGCCTTCATCATCAATGGAGCTAAAATAACTTTCTCACAGTGTTTTTTGAGGATCTGGTTCATAGTGACTGTTCAAAAATGGTAGCTATGTGGCAAAATAAAGCACTTGGCATTTAAGACTTTCTGTGTGCATGACTCCTACTAACATTTTCAAGTTTGTCCCACACGAATGCCCTTCAACAAATATTCCTGTCTTTGAAGTTCATCTTCTCTCCTTTAGACCAGCATTTCTCCATGGTGGTCCTTGGACCCTCTGCAGCAGATTCATCTGATGGGCCCTTAAAATTTGATGCTTTGGCCCCATCTCTGGCCTTGTTAATCAGAACTTCTCTGAATGGATCTTGAATACCTTTGTGTTTTTTATTGATTTCAGAGAGGAAGGGAGAGGGAAAGAGCAATAGAAACAGCAATGATGAGAGAGAATCATTGATTGGCTGCCTCCTGAACGCCTCCTATTGGAGATCAAGTCCACAACCCAGGCATATGCCCTTGACTGGAATTGAACCCGGGACTCTTCAGTCCACAGCCCGACACTCTAGCCATGGAACCAAACTGACTAGGGCCTATCTTTGTTTTTAACAGGCTCCCAGGCAATACTTCTAAACACCAATGACCGTGTCCCCCTGCCCTGTCTATGACAATACACTGAGTGGCCAGATTATTATGATCTCTGAACGCATAATAATCTGGCCACTCAGTGTACTTCTCTTGAGTACCTCATTTATTTATTTGATAAATCATTTATTTGATATCAAAGGTACTATAAATTGTGCACCTGATCAGTTTTCCCCTTTGCACTGGCTGATAGAAAGCTCAGGGCAAATAGGTGGTTGATCTCCAGCAAAAGTCTAGAATACTTTTGGTACCCATTTGAGAAACAAATACACTGAGTGGCCAGATTATTATGCGTTCAGAGATCATAATAATCTGGCCACTCAGTGTATGTTCTCTGTGCCTGAGATTCCTTCCTACTCTCATATCTGTCACCCAAATCCCACCAATAATTCAAAGCCTGTCTTAAATTTATCCTCTTTCATTAAAGTGTTCCAGATTCCTCCCTCCAGAAGCAATCTGACCCAGCTTTGAATTATCATGGCACTTATTTATATACATGACAAGTCATCCTAACATCGTCAGGCACCTTGAGGTGAGAGTCAGTGTGTAATTCACATTAATATCCCTAAAGAGATCTATCCCAGGGCTTTGCGTAGAGTAGGTACTCAGTGAAAATTAATCTAATGTGCAGGACAAAGTCCAATACCCATGTTTTCAGATCATCTTGATAAACCACAGGTATTAAGCAATAACTGATTCATTTACGGAAGAGAAGGAGGGAAGCTGACCAAGCAGACTTTATTCTCTCTCTCTTCCCCTTCTATCTTGTTCCTGCTGCCATCAGCACCCAGGATCACCGCTTGATTCCTTAGCCCAAGTCTTGCAGATGGGGAATGGGTGGAAATCCTTCATTACTTCCCTTTAGCACAGGTAGGATTTGCTGACATTGTTACCTATTTCTCTTTGTATGTAAGAGTAAGCAAAAAAGGAAATCAACATAACAATCATAAACCATGTAAAACTGTAAAATTTCCCTGATTCCTGTTTCGCCCAAAAGGCTGGGATGATTTCGCCAGCATCTTGGTGGGCTTCTGGATCCAGGAGCTCTGCCATTGATTGCTGTTCTCCTTACTGCTAAGCAAACACTAATCACTCATGCAATTCCCCCCCTTCTTAAAGCATCCCAGTACTTTTTACTCCTGTTTATTAGTCACCTTGGGCTCTATAACAGAATACTATGGACTGGGCAGCGTAAACAACAACCATTTATTTCTCATAGTTCTGGAGGCTGGAAGTCTGAGACCAGGGTGCCAACATAGTCGGGTTCTTTGTGAGGGCCCTCTTCCTGGTTTAAAGACTGCTCGGCATCCCATCACATGACAGAGAAACAGAGACAGTAAGAGTGAGAGAGAGGGAGCAGGAGAGAGAGAGAGAGAGAGAGAGAGAGAGAGAGAGAGAGAATGAATTTCTCTCCTGTCCCTTCTCATAAGGACACTAATCCCATTCATCAGGGTTCTATTCTCATGATCTAATTACTTCCCAAAGGCCCCGCCTCCAAATATCATCATATTGCAGATTTGGGCTTCAACAACAAATTTAGGAAGAGGGACCCAAACATTTAGTCCAAAGCACCCACCAACCCATGAAGCACCCCACCCACCCATGATCTCTGTACATCTCATCCTGGATTTTGTTGAAAGGGGTACACATTATTCCCAGGCAGTGGCAAGCAAGATGGACGTGACTATGCCAATGTAATTTCAGACCCAACAGTGTAACCACATTTCAATAAGGCAAGAGCAATTGCATTCATATCCCATCCACTCTCATCTCATTCATTACGTTCCAGTGATGCCACTCACCCTGCAGTTCTTCAGACACACCCAGCTCTTTCCCACCTATTTCCTCTGCCTGTCATGCTCTTCCCCCATTCGTTATGAATATGTGAACCCTTCCTTTAAGAATCATCTTTTCTTTAAGCCTCAGCTTAAATATTTGGTCCACAGAGGGGGCTTCCTAGAACATAGCACAATCTATAGTTCTTTTATTCATTTCTTTACTTGCCTTCTCCTCGTCAGTCTTTCAAGAAATGATAAAAACTCAACAAGGTCAAGAATTGTGTTCATCTTGTTCATCATTCCTGACACATAGTAGCTGCTCAATAAATGTCTGTTGGATGATTGCATAAAATAATTACACAATATATTATCACAAGTAATGGGAAGGTATCACACAATCAAATACATCAGATCTTTTGTTCATATGCCATTTAACAACCAGAAGATAATATATTTCTATTTAATTTTATACCAATGTAAGATTTCAACATTAGCTCTATAATTTAAGTTCTTTTGATGCTAAAAGAAATAGGTCCTCCTCCTTATCCTGGAATATAATTTACCATAATACTTATTCTATAGTATAGAATAATAAACCTCATTTCTCCCAATGGAACTCAACTCCTAGAGACTAATATTGACATCAGCAACAAAGAAGAGACAATTTGAAGAAGCAGATGTGGCTATTTTAGAAGAAAATAAAGTCTAAATTCTGTTTTAACTTTGCAAGTCTCAAGAATTCTTTCATGACAATACACTGAGAACTACTTCATGAAAATAAATAGCCACAGAGGAATATGGATTTAATTGCCTGAAATGCTGCATTAGCTAAAATAAAACAGCTGTGATCACATTCTGGGTAAAAACCATTGTTCAAAAATGAGTTCTATTAAAGATCACTCCAATGATGAGTCTGGCTTTCTAAAACCAGGCACACCACTTCCTGGACCACCCATTGTTCTTAGGGTAACAGTGATTCTAATTTGGGGGGCATCTGGGTTGGAGAAATGTTGTCTGTGCCATAGGGCATAGGACTGCTTGATAGATTTTTCTATTTCCCCTAAATACACAGCTCAAGTTACTCAAAATTACTCAGCAAAACAAATTCCTTTCATATTTCTGTAATCCCAGGACACAGCAAAGGTGCTGGGCAGGCAGCTGGGGCTTCCAGAGTCCCATCTCACTGCAGGATGAAACAAGAAGCAGACTCTGTCCAAGCTCTTCCTAAGGAATCTTTGGGAACATATTTGGTCCCTGAAAAAAAAAAGAATCTCCAGGGTGATGGTATTCGATATTTCTCAGGCTCAGAAACCACCTTGAGATAATGCTAAAGTCGTAGAAAATTCCATAGAAAATTCATATATACATTTTTAACACAAAGTTGGAAGTCTCGCTTCCAGAAGCTCTGTAAACACCCTAAAATTATCCCAAACCACAAACTCAGAACTCTTGTTCTAAAATGCTGGGGCAGGGCTTGAGATGCAGAAAGCCAAGAATTCAAATATTTTTTTTCACCAGCCACCATCATATATCAACATGGATAACTCTGCCACACACCAGTCTCACCTCTAAACCTTCCACTGGTCCATTTACAGACTTTGAAACTTGCAATCATTATCCAAGCAAGTGGATAAGCAGAAGAGAAAGACTGAGAAAAGAGGAGTAGAGGGCTATTGAATTTCTACATTTCTATTCTGTCTAATCCTACATTCTTAATATTCTATTTCACTGACCTCACAAGCTAGTTGTTATCAAAGTTAAGTGTGCCTAAAATTCAACCTGTGAAGGTTACCTTAAAATGCCAATTTCTAAGTTTCATCTGGCTTCTGATTCATCAAAAGGATTCTGTAGTTTTTATTAAACACCTAGGTATTTTGAAACTGATGGTCACTCAAACCACAATTTCAATGGTTTTCTGTCTTATTTCTCAGTGTCTAAGACATCTCAGTATTTCAAGATCCAAACTACATATTTGTTTTATATCCAGAAGTGCCTGAGAATTATCACTACTGATAATTAATTGATTATTAGTCTTAATTTCACCTGCAAACTTCCGTTTGCCATGTAATGAAACATATTCTTGGTGTGACACCAGGACAGAAGGGCAGGAGGCACCAAACTCCCTCCTACGGCAAAGGCCACCTTTTCTGGCCATCCTTCAAGGCCCACCTTCTCCAGGATGTCTCCCTAACAACATTACCCCTAACCCCGCAATGTCCCCCCTTTTTGAATGTCTGCTCCACCTAGTTTAACTATTTTGTGTGAACTATGAAACAGACAATGTCTCCTCATCTTGTTCTCTTGCTGTTTCTTATTTCTTGTTATCCACCACCTGATTGCTAGTTCTTCGAGAGCAAGAATATGCTTTAAATGCCTCTTCATCCCACACAATAGACAACCGATCATGAGCATATGAGTAGGTGCAGCAGCCATTGCTTTTGCCTGCCCAGCATTTATTATCCCCATGCTTATAACCCTAATCTCTACTTCCCTTTGGAGAATTACTCTCCTCCAACCTATGCCCATTAGTTTAAGATGGGGCTAACTCTACTTCTTTAAATAAAAACAACATTTTTTATTGATTTCAGAGAGGAAGGGGGAGAGAGATAGAAACATCAATGATGAGAGAGAATCATTGATTGGTTGCTTCCTACACCATCTGGGATGGAGCCAGCAACCCAGGCGTATGCCCCGACCGAGAACCTAACTGTGACCTCCTGGTTCATAGGTCGACATTCAACCACACTGAGCCACTGCAGCCGGGCTAACTCTACTCCTTGATGCGGGCACATGATATTCAGTCCCTGAACTTCTGCAAGTATAACCAAGGAAATGAGAAGTCTTTCTTGCGTAAGTTGCTGGGGCTAGTGGGCTTCAACAGTCATTTTGTCACCACTAGGGGGAGAGCTGCTCAAAAATGGAGCAACACAGATGCAAGCAGGGCTGAGAGATAGAGACAATACACTGTCTGAGTCCTGGAGACCTGGCTCTTGGATTCAGCCAGGCCAGAAGCCAGCCCCACCTCCCAAACTTTTCAGCTCTACATACACACAGCTAATAATATAACATAGTATTTGAGCCAATTAAATGTGTCTTACCACTGCAACCAAAAGAATACAGATTCATTTAATGTTTATAAACAGTGATTGGTTGAATTAATAGTCGTTGATTTAGGACATGTTGCGTAGATTTGGGTTCTGTAAGCCCACAAAATATCTTTTTGGAGAAGAAGGTTAGTTGTTTACCTTCTGTCTTTGGCAAAGCAGAGTGGTAAAGCTATGGCCTTCAGCACTAGATTGAATGTAGATCCCACCTCTGCCACATATGAATCGTGTGACCTTGGGCAAGTTACTTAGGAACTTAAGTAGGGGAAGGTGGCAGTAAACAATGTGCATTGTTACTGGAAGATCATTTTTATCCAGATGATGGGCTGCAGGGTGGAGAGACAGAGGCAGGAAGGCATGATCAAGTCCAGGCAACAGTGGATGAGGGTATAGAGTAAAGCATTGTGACTAGAGCAGCGTCACTTGGGATGCAGATCAGAGAACAGACTGCAGAAACCCTCAGACTCAGGGGCAAACTGAATGTGGGATGTGGGGAAAGCCAAAGTTCCTGGAAACTAGTTCAATTCTTTTTCTTGAGGCATCAAAACAACGGTGGTGGCAGTGCTCTTACGTGCTGGTCAACCTGTTGAGCTATGACAAATGTCTTCTTAGGAAGGACAGCACTCAGGGCATCATTACAAGTATAGCAGGCATCTAACTAAGAGCCTACAGTGAGAAAGTGTTCCCACTCCTGGGCAGGTAGGTACCAGACCAGAAGCGCCCCGCACACTTGCTCTGCCCCCCGAAGAATGTCTCAGCACCTGCAGGGTTTCTGCTTCTAACCAGTGCTGAGAACTGCCCGCCATGTGCACCGCATCCCTGCAAATCCCTAGCCAACTCCTCATTCTAAACAAGCCGGGAGTTTGGCTGACTCCTTGTAAGTAAACACTCTCAGCCTCAATGTTTGGAAACCTTGGGCTCCAGCTCTAGATGCGCTCTGCCGGGCTGCGCGTCACGGATGCACCACCCTCCCGATGCCCCGCCACGCGTCTGCGGAGCATTCCTTCGCACGTGCATGCGGCAGGAGAATCTCCGCGACACGCACGGCAGACCATCTGGCTTCGGTGTGTTTCACTTCGCCAGCCTTCTTTTGTTTATGGAGGAGTTGACTTTTCAAGGGAAAAAAACACTTCGGGCTGAGCAGCGGAGTCCCAAGGCGGCTAAACGTCTCCCCCTACTGGACCCTTCACTGAGACTTGTAAGTCATTCAGAGCCGGAAGCACAAAGACCATTCCCGCTGGGAGCTTTTGAATTTCACAGTCAAGAAAGGGCACACAATGCAATACACAAATGCTGCATCATGGAACTGTGCACTTGAAACCTGTATAATCTTACTAACCAATATTACCCCAATAAATTTAATTTTAAAACGGCATTAAAAAAAAAACTTAAAAAATGTACATTGCCAATTATGTGCAGCCCCCGCCTTGTATATTTTACCAATTAGATCAGTAGAAAATAAATATTATTTGACATCACTTGAAACTCAACCAAGATGTCATTCCGTGGGCGAATGGATCAATACACAAACTGTGGAACATCCAGACAATAAACTCTTAAGCAGCTAAAAGGAAATGAGCTATCAAGCCATGAGAAGATATGGAAAAACCTTAAATGCGTATGACTAAGTGACAGAAGCCAATCAGAAAAGGCTTCATAGTGTGTGATTCCATCTACGCCATTCTGGAAAAGGTAAAACCTTGGAGATGGTAAAAAAGAAAAAAATCAGTGGTTGCCAGGGGCTGGGGTGAGGGAGGGATGAATATGCAGAGTATAAAGGATCTTTATAGCTATGAAACTATTCTGTATGATACTATAATGATAGATGCAGGTCATTACACATTCGTCCAAACTGTTAGCATGTACTCCACCCAGAATGACCCCCTACTGTAAACTATGGACTTGGGTGATGATGTGTCAATGTAGGTTCAGCGATTGTAACACATGAACCACTCTGGTGGGCAATGATGATGTGGGGGAGATGGCAAGTAGCCAATCACAGAACTCCTTTGAGTAAAACCTTTCTATAACTTTCCAATGCCCTTAGGCCATGGTAAGGATGTGAGTCTCTTAGCCCCTGCCTGGTCTTGACCCTACCACCTACTGTAATAGCCTTCTCTCAGCCACTCCTCTTTTATTTTTATTTTTTTAATTCCAGACACACTTAGATTCTTCTGTTCACTCTTAAATTTGTAATCTCTCCTGTCACAGGACCTTTGCACATGACCTTTCCTCCTGACTGCTTCATCTGAACAACTCCTGCTCTCCTTTCAGACTTCAGATGAAACACTTCTTCCTCAAGGAACATGTCCTGATCTCCCCAGCCAGGTGCTGAGCCTCCTGTTAGGCACACTCATCACACAACATACCACTCCTTTGAAATACTTGTCACATTTCTAACTGAACTACTGTCTCCATGATTATTGATGGCCACTGCCCTCTCTCGATCTGCAATGTCCAGTATAGTAACCACTAGTCACATATGGCTATTGAGCACTTCAAATGTGGCTCCTATGACAGAGGAATTGAATTTTAAATTTTATTTCCTTTTAATTAGTTTAAATTTAAAAGCTAGTGTTTGATTTACTTAATGGAAATTTTAAAAGCTTGGAACAACCTGAATATGTGAATCTACTTTTCAATTGTATATTTTATTAACTCTAAATATAGATCAACGATTTCCAGAAATTTAGCATCTTAATTGGGATGTGCTACATGTGTGAAAACCACACTAAATTTTGAATACTCAGTATGAAAAAATAATGTACAATATCTTATTAATAATGGTATATTGAGTATATGCTGAAATGATAATCATTTAGAGATAATGGAAACAAAATATATTAACAATAGTTTATTAAACAGGTTTATGAAATTAACAGGTTAATTTCTCCTGTTTCTTTTTACTTTCTAATGTGATGGCTAGAAAACCTAAATTAAATATGCAGCTCACATATATTTATTGGACTGTGCTGCTATAGACTGTAAGAAAGGTCCTTGAAACTGGAACCATGTATTATTTAACTATTTTATGCTCAGTACTTAGCGTAATATCTGGCTAATAATAGGTGTTGAATTAATATTTGATTGACATTTGAATAAATGAATAATTATCCAGTACCTGGCAAGGTTAAGAAGAGAGGATGGCACATTTGCTCTATGTTTTCTAACTCTGTGCTTATTTTGTCTTTGCCTAGCATAGAGCCTTGAAAATAATGATAATAATAACTATAATTATCCTTCTTAGTTACTTACTATGTGCAAAGCACCTTTAATCGACCTCAGATTGGTTGTAAAAATTAGAGATAATGTTTGTGAAGCAACTTGTGCAAAGCCATCCTATCTAATAAAAGAGTAATATGCAAATTAACCATCACTCTGCTACACCCACAAGTCACACCCATCAGCCAATCAGAAGTGAGTATGCAAATTAACCCAACCAAGATGGCTGCTTGGGTTTCCCTGGCAATGGAGGAGGCCAAGCTTTCTGCACACCCTGGCCGGCCCAGGCCTCCGCTTAAGGCTACAAAGTTTCAATTATAGAATATAAATAAATCCCAACAGAAATGGCTGCTGCCACCAAGGGAGCAGAAGGCTTGGCTCCGCTCCAGGCTACAAAGCTTCAATTATAAAAGATAAATAAATCCCAGATACCAGGGCCTCCACTTGGGTCGCCGGGGGGTGTGGCCGGCCTGCAAACCACCACAGACCCCTCGCCGAGGCCGCCCCATGCCCCAAGGGAACCCCCACCCTGATCCAGGACACCCTTCAGGGCAAACCAGCTGGCCCCCACCCGTGCACCAGGCCTCTATCCTATCTAATAAAAGTAATATGCAGATTGAACATCACTCCAACACACAAGATGGCTGCCCCCATGTGGTCAAAGATTCTGCCCCCATGTGGACACAAGATGGCCACCACAAGATGGCCAGCAGGGGAGGGCAGTTGGGAGGGACCAGGCCTGCAAGGGAGGGCAGTTGGGGGCGATCAAGCCTGCACCCGAGGGCAGTTAGGGGTGACCAGGCTGGCAGAGGAGGGAAGTTGGGGGCAAACAGGCTGGCAGTGGAGCAGTTAGACATCAATCAGGCTGGCAGTCAGAAGCGGTTAGGGGCAATCAGGAAGGCAGGCAGGCGAGCAGTTGGGAGCCAGCAGTCCTGGATTGTGAGAGGGATGTCCGACTGCCCGTTTAGGCCTGATCCCACTTGGATCGGGTCTAAATGGGCAGTCGGACATCCCTTGAGGGGTCCCAGATTGGAGAGGGTGCAGGCTGGGCTGAGGGACACCCCCCCCCCCCGCGCATGAATTTCGTGCACCGGGCCTCTAGTTATTAATAGACATCATTTACTAAATGCTTGCTTATGAATAACTGAATGACTGAATAAACAAAATTACAAAGCCCAGCAAAAGTCAGGATAAAATATTTCTAGGCCTCTGTTGCCTTGAACATGAATATGAATCTAATTTTTTTCAAAACTGCTTGCCCCAGCTTAGAAAGGCATGCAGGGATTTTTAAGTATAAAATCTTGGAATAGAAACAAGAAAAATATTCTATTGACAAGAAAGTAGGTTGCTCAGGTTACACCAATAAATTAGATTTAAAATGCTGAAGACACACTTGCCTTCGGGAGCTTGAGATATGGTCCAGGCCACGCTACCGCTCATCTGTGATTTAGCCAGAGAGCCTCCAAAAGGACCACAAAGCCAGATTAATTAGATATAGATGAAGCTTTATGTTCTTGGGCTGTACAGCCTTCCAGGCCAATTATCCAAGCTTCCAAGCTCAAGAAAATACACTGTGTATTTGGCCACACGCTTTGTTCTCAACTCAAAAACCCATATGTATATTTTAATGGCAATTTAGTCCATATGGTTCAGATTATTTGCATTAGGTTCATCAGAAGCAATTTTTGAAAGAAGCTACAATTTAATAACGTCTTCAGTGTGCCGCGCTAGACTTGAACTCCTCCCTGGGTTCCTCCAGCAGACTGTGCTGGATGGAATTGGTATTAAATAAAGGCAACATGAAGATGGGGAGCTGGGACCCTGAAGCCCGACCGCCAAGGGTCAAATCCCTCTCACCAGTCCAGATGTGTTTGACTTCGGGTTGACTTTCCTTGTCTGTAAAATGCGTAAACAATACATCTCCTGAGGTTATTGTAAAGGCTCACCAAGTCTATGAAAGTGATTACAGAAGCCTCACTGTGTGCCAGGCACTGTTTTAACCATTAGCTATTATTGTGGCTGAATAGATGCTGCAGGTGACAGAAAAATAACTTTGGAATGGCCTGTACAGGTTAGTGTTTTTATCTTTCACATGAACACAGTCTAGGTCTGGCATGTGACCCCACCTCACCAAAACCTGATTCTCCCTGCCTGCTGCTCCACCTGTCAGCACTCAGTTCTCCCTTCCAATCCAAGAGGGCACCCCAGCGCCATCCAGCTTATCCACATTCCAGCCAGAAGGAGGGAGGAAAGAGGAGAAAACCACACATCCTCCTCCCTTGAAGAACACTCGCTAGAGGTTGTGCGTACCACTTCTGCTTACGTTCCATCGTGTGTCATCTTAAAGAAGACTAAGAAATGTAACTTTTTAATTCTGTTATTATTTAGTCTATTATTATTACTACTAGAGGCCCGGTGCATGAAATTCATGCACGGAGGGGGGCTGTCCCTCAGCCCAGCCTGAACCCTCTCCAATCTGGGACCCCTCGAGGGATGTCCGACTGCCCATTTAGACCCGATCAGTGGGATCAGGCCTAAACGGGCAGTCGGACATCCCTCTCACAATCCAGGACTGCTGGCTCCCAACTGCCCTCCCTTTCAGGCCTGGTCCCTCCCAACTGCCCTCCCTTGCTGGCCTAACTGCCCACAACTGCCCTCCCTTGCAGGCCTGGTCCCTTCCAACTGCCCTCCCCTGCTGGCCATCTTGTGGTGGCCAGCTTGTGTCCACATGGGGGCAAGATCTTTGACCACATGGGGGCAGCCATCTTGTGTGTTGGAGTGATGGTCAATCTGCATATTACTTTTATTAGATAGGATAGAGGCCTGGTGCACGGGTGGGGGCCAGCTGGTTTGCCCTAAAGGCTGTCCCAGATCAGGGTGGGGGCTCCCTTGGGGTGTGGGGCAGCCTGGGCGAAGGGTCTGTAGTGTTTTACAGGCCGGCCACGTCCCCGGGCGACCCAAGCGGAGGCCCTGGTATCTGGGGTTTATTTGTCTTCTACAATTGAAACTTTGTAGCCTGGAGTGGAGCCAAGCCTTCTGCTCCCTTGGTGGTGGCAGCCATTTCTGTTGGGATTTATTTATCTTCTATAATTGAAACTTTGTAGCCTTAAACGGAGGCCTGGGCCGGCCAGGGTGTGCGGAAAGCTTGGCTTCCTCCATCGCTGGCGAAACCCAAGCCTCCCTCCTGCTCTCTCCATGGCGGCAGCCATCTTGGTTGGGGTGAATTTGCATACTCGCTCCTGATTGTCTAGTGGGCGTGGCTTGTGGGTGTAGTGGAGTGATGGTTAATTTGCATATTACTCTTTTATTAGATAGGAGGATAAAAAATGGAAGAACAGGTATTAGGGACAATTGGTGGTCACTGTCACTGAGTCATGGTGGGGAGATCATTGGATGGACCCAGAATGCATTCCACATGGAGATCTTTGGATAAGGGCACATGGTTTGAGGAAACTACATCTTTAACACAGTACTCAGCCATCTTCGCATTCTGTTGGCTTATAAATCCCATAAATATATGCTGAATAAAACACTAAGTAAATGTTTATTCTAATTACTGTACAAAAGTGACCGCAAACCTCTTCGCTCCATTCTCACCAGAATTCTATCCATGGAAGGTTTCGGATGCTTGTGGATTTAGAAAGAAAAGGAAGAGCTGGCAACGTAGAATCC
Source organism: Plecotus auritus (assembly GCF_963455305.1). NCBI lineage: Eukaryota > Metazoa > Chordata > Mammalia > Chiroptera > Vespertilionidae > Plecotus > Plecotus auritus. The sequence goes on along the minus strand of NC_137785.1, from coordinate 39,930,654 downwards.
TGCTTCAGTTTGTTTGCTTAAAAAAGGCTCCTCCAACACCCAAACGCAGTCCCATTCCAAAGCCCCTCACCAGCCCTCTCGCCTGCATCCTGGCCGAGAAGTGATGACACTGCAGCAGGCTTGGGGTGCTGCTCCAGAAACTGACCGCGCCCCACCCCGTCTGAGCCTCCACAAATTAAAGATGTTGACAAGACAGACTCAGATAATAGGAAACATATTTTTGGCTGGTGAGTTCGCTTTTGGGTCAGACTTGAAGACTGTAGCAGATACTTTGGGAGCCTCCCCAGCATCCTACACCAACCTCTCCTCTGAACAGAACTGTATTTCCCAGCCTTGTGGTTCCGTTCGGGATTGGCTTAAGTCAATCAACGTATCCAACACAGTGTCCACAATAATTATCTCAGAGTTGGGCATGTGATCGGATAAGATGTGAAGGAAGAGGTGGCGACCTTGGAGAAAGAAGCTTCAGTTGATGCTGACTATTCTCTTTGGATCACAAAAAATATTCATCAGATTAACAGCCTATATTACATAGAAACTAGAGTGGCAAGGTGAAAAAAAATGGTGCAGAATGGCATTGTTGAGTCAGTGGATTGAATCTTACCTAAAGCCCTTCATACCTTTGGACTTGAATTTCACAAGCCAGTAAATTCTCCCTGTGGCTTAGGCCTCCTGAGTTGGGGTTTCTGTTAAGTCGTATTCTGATGGACACGGAGCCATTCAATGAAACCTGGAAATATTTAACTCGAGACAAATGAACCAGGAAGCCAAAACCAAACATCTCTCATATCGGCCATACCAGGATTGCAACGCTGCCCTACCAATTTACCACTTGGGTGAGCACAGGCAAGATGTCTGAAGAAAGCATGAGACTCAGTTTCTAAGTCAGGAAATTGGGGATAGCTATAGGGATAACTATATTGATCTCACAGACTGTTGTGTGTGTAATGCCATCCAACACAAATGAAATTGCCCAGAACCAAGCCTATTTCCCTAACAGGGAAATCAATAGACACAATAAAGTCACAGACAAAGAGAGAAGTAAGACTTATGTTTACTGAAAACTAAGTTGTGTCTGAAGAGTGTCTCTAATTGGGTATGATGTCCATGCAGGCAAGGAGGAAAACGAACAGACCCTGATGGACAGCCATGAACCCAGACTTCACAAGACATCACAGAGATGATAGAGATCCCAGGTATTCCCCAAGTAAAATTTACATGTAGTTAAAAGAAAATTTCATATGATATACCTCTGTCGATATTCCAAATTTCTTATGATATACCTCTTATGATATACCTTTGACAAATGCATAGAGTTGTGTAACCACCATCACACTCAAGGTGTGGACAGTTCCATCATCCCCAAGTTCCCTCATGCTCCTTTGAAATTATCCCTGAATCCCACCCCAAAAAGAGCAACAAACCACTGATCTGTTTTCTGCCCCTGCAGATTAACCTTTTCCAGAATGTCATATAAGTGGAATCATGTATTAGGTAGCCTTTGAGTCTGCTTCTTTCACTTAGTATAGTGCATTTAAAATTTGTCCATGCTGGGGTATAAATCATACTTTGTTTTTGTTGCTACCCATAAACATTTCATTAAAGCCTACCTTCTTCTTCGCCGTATACTCCACATAGGATGATGGCTGTGGGCACAGAGACTAGTTTCCAGTTATCATTTTCATGCCTCCAATTTTGTATATATATTTGGAACTGTTGGAGGAAAACAAGCATGTTAGAAGAAGAGGAAGAGAGAACCAAGATCTTGAGATATCTCTTTCTCTCTCTATCCCCCTTTCTCCCTCTCTCTCTGCCTTGCTCTCTCTACCATGGGAAAACACAGTGAGAAGGTGGCCATCTGCAAGCCAGGAAGAAAGTCCTCTCCAGAAACCAACCCTGACAGACCTTGATCTGGGCCTTCTGGTCTCCAGACTCTGTGAGAAGATACATTTCTGTTGTTTAAGCCACCCAGTCTGTGTTCTGTATCATGGGAGGTATCCAGCAGACTAATACGGAATGACTAAGAAGAAAGACCTGGAGTTGGTAATAATTAGTGAGCTAAGTTTGGTTCTAAACATCTGTTTCATGTGTGTGTGTGTGTGTGTGTGTGTGTGTGTGTGTGTGTGTGTGTTTTCTTGAGGATGAAGATAATCTCCCATGCAGGCTCACTATGAAGACTGAACTACATGGATAACATATGCAAATTGTTTATCACCTTGACACCTGGAAATGCTCAATATATGGCACTTCTTATTGGCCAGCTTGACCCATCCCTGCACCTAATATCCCTGACATACAGGATATTCAGGAAATATTTGCAAAAAAATAACTGAAATGTAATTGGACATGCTAAGGAACAGCTATGCATTTTAATTTTTAAGTTGTATAATGAAGTAGTTGATGCAAAAGGATGTTTCTGACATCTGACACCATTATTTTCTGTTGACCACAACCTACACAGGAAAGAATCCTATAGTAGTCATTTTCATTTTAGTATAAGCTGATTTCATTTAGTATAAGCTCCTTGTAGCATAAAGTCTCTACAGTAAGATGAAAAATATTGGTTGGTGGCGGGGGGGGAGGGGGGGGCGGGATGGAAAGTATAGACAATGAGGTGCTTTCTTTTGCAACTGAAGTCATAACTGGTTCTTCTCAAGGCTCTAATGGAAACCAAAGGTAAAGAGGAATGAAAAGAGTGTCCTATCTCTTGGCCTTCACAACGCCCTTGGGGAACGGGGTGGGGGAGGGAAATAGTGAGTGTATTGACTATCCTGTGATAGCCATGGTGGTGTGCTGGGGCCAGCTCATTCCAGCCCTTGAGAGCCAACTGTGGACTTTTCTTCCCAAGCTTACGTTCAGTAATACCATGTTGGTAGCTTGAAATTGGCCATGGTGGGAGTGTTCACACCACAGAAATTGGCAAATGCTATAAAGCAGGGCTTTCCTTACCCTCTGGAGAGCCAGTTGTTACACATTTACCAGCACACCGCTGAGTCCATGGCCCAAGGTTACTACTGCTTCCCAGGGGAGGCACAGGGAGCAACTGGAACTGCCATTCAGAAATCTCTGAGAGGTAAAAAAAAAAAAAAAAAAAAATGGAGAGCAGGGGTTTAGAATGAATGATTCAAGAAAGTTAAGGAAGCCAAGAATTTGGAGTTTGGATACAAGACCTTTTTTTTTTTTTTTTTTTAAATATATTTTATTGATATTTTACAGAGAGGAAGGGAGAGGGATAGAGAGCTAGAAACATCGATGAGAGAGAAACATCGATCAGCTGCCTCCTGCACACCTCCCACTGGGGATGTGCCCGCAACCAAGATACATGCCCTTGACCAGAATCAAACCCGGGACCCTTCAGTCCGCAGGCCGACGCTCTATCCACTGAGCCAAACCGGTTTTGGCTACAAGACCTTTTTTTATCTTTCATCATTATGGAAATGCAATGGACATTTGTGACCCCGTTCTGAGAATTAAACCATGTGTGGTATTGAGAAAATTATCCTCACAGATGCTCACTGTACCTTTTACCCTACCAACTTCTCTGCTAAAACTATTACTCCCAATAAAAGTATTAAAAATGTATGCAAAAATTTAGTCTTCAGGAGGTACCCCACAGCATTCATTATCATGTAGTATATTTTGGAACTGCCTAATGTCCCACAACGGAAATTCTGTTTAACTCTATTACAGTGGGTCCATGTAAGTGGATACTCTGCAGCCTTTAAATATTCTTCTAACATTTAATTTTTAGTGTTATGGGAGAAGAGATGCAATAAAAAGTGAGAAGAGCAAGTTATAAAACAGAATAATTTCAATGATGACAGTTTTATAAAATACTAGGGGCCCAGTGCACGAATTCGTGCACCTGGAAAGGAACTGTGGGCCGCGAGGCTGCGGTGCGCACAGGGCAGATCTCAGCCCATCCTCTGTGCCCCCGCCCGGCCCCTCCCACTGCAGCCCCAGTCCCCTCTCGGCCAGCAGCCCAGCTCCCACTGCGGCTCCCACGGGCTGACAGCGCCGGCCTTGCCCTGCTCGCACCCGCTGATGGCACGGAGCGATTAGGGCCAGTGCCAGCAGCAGGTGCAAGCGCCGGGCAGGATCGCGGCACGCAGGAGCAAAGAATTTTCAGTGACCACCAGAGGGTCACCCCAATGAGAGTGACTGGCCCCCGCCTTGGTCTGGCGCCGCGGCTCACCTTTTCCACCATCCCACCACAGATGATGCCTGCCATGTTCCGCACTCTGCTGCCTGCTGCCAATGCCTGCCATGTTCCACGTGCACCCCCTGGTGCTCAGTGCATGTCATAGAAACCGGTTGTTTGGTTGTTCCACTGTTTGGTCTATTTGCATATTAGGGTTTTATATCCTATATAATAAGAGAGGAATATGTTAATTATTCCTCAGGGTGTAACGACCCATGTAATGACCGGATCATGGATCTGCAGGAGGGTGGGGCAGGGAACTACAAGCTGCAAGGGGCAGCAGAGAGCTACAGGGGGGGGCAGGGCAGCAAGCTATGAGAGTGGGGGAGGGAGGTGGAGAGCTACAGGAGGCCGGGGCAGTGGGCGGAGAGCTACAGGAGGGCAGCAGCGACCTCCTGGCACACGGATTAGTGCGCAGGGCTACTAGTATATAGATAAAAGCCTTGCCCTGGCCAGGTTAGCTCAGTTGGTTAGAGTCATCCCCATATACCAAGGTTTTGGGTTCCATCCCCAGTCAGGGCATATACAAGAATCAACCAATGAATGCATAAATAAGTGGAACAACAAATCTCTCTCTCTCTCTTTTTCTTTCTCTCTCTCTACCCCTTTCTCTCCAAAGTCAATAAATAAAGGTTATAGAATAGTAGAGAAGTTAACTTTGAGTGAGAGAATTAATTGTAACTTTTCTGTTTTGCATTACTTTTTGAAATAAGAAAAAAAAGAAATACTATTTTTAAAGTCATTTCTCCAACTAGATAATCTGATAAGTTAAAACAAAAAATTTTGTTTATCTATATAAAAGTAAGGCTACTTTAATTAATGAGATTTAATAACGATTATGCCTAACAGGCAACATAGCAAAAATTATAAAATGGTTTATTGTACCTGAAACAACTATTACTATTTCTTTCCCTCCCTCCCTTTACCATCTTCCTCCTCCTTCTCCTCTTTTTCCTTCTGATAATAATAACACTGACTAAGCATTTTCCATGTATCAGCTATGGTGCCAAGTAAATGAGACACATTAACTCATTTATTCTTAAAAAACACACAAACCTATGAAATAGTTACTATTTACATCTCCATGTAACAGATGCAAAAACAGAAACTGTAAATAACTTGCCCAAATCCTCATAGCCAGTAAGTGCCAGACCCAATATCACACCTTCATTAATAAAATCACACATTTTATGCTGAAACAAATAATCAAATTAACGTTTGTCACTCATATAGTCAAACATTTTTTAAAATGGTAGGCTCAACACTGAAAATGTTAAGACAGATTCACAGTGTTAGCCCCATGAATTCCCTGGGCTGTGGTAATGAACAGAGTCTGGAAGACTAGACAGCTGCAATGCGATGACCCACGCTGGATGTGCTTATTCCAAACACAAAGGAACTCTTCACCATAAACTCCCAACGTGACTGAGAGGCCGTCAGTGGAGTTTCACTTGGTCAGGCAATGCCTAATCACTGAGCACCTCGGGAATCCAGGCCACTGTCCTAGGTCCTGGGGACAGAGCAGCAGCAAACAAGGTGAGCACGGCTCTGTCCCGTGGCGTACGCAGACTGACAGGAAAGGGCAGGGCACTCGGTCAGCAAGCTGCTGCTGGGATGGAGACGCACGGGGTCCCAGTGACGCTGCCACTCTCCCTTAGACATGGTGGGCACACTCACAGCGACATTCCGTCGCAGCCTAATCTTACCCTTTTTTAGAAAGATGACTGCTTCAGCAACATTTTTTCCTCCGTCTTTATCTTTACATCTGCTCTTCCAGGTCGTTGTGAACTGATTCTAAGTGCTCACACAGTAACAAAATAGAAAAGACCAGGACTGCTGCCAAACACCTCTGAGCACTAGTCCCCGAGTGTGAGACCTGGCAAGAATAGTGGGGAGGTGGCTGCAGCAGTGGCATTTCCAAGATTCCTCTTGAAGGAAACATTGACACTCCCACTGCTCGGCCCCTGCTCCTTTAATAAAAGCACGTTGCTTCCTCTCCAGTACTAGATTTCCAGGAACCGCCCTGACACACACACCCCAGGGTACCCACAGATTGCCTTTTCTCCTTAGAGAGGGAACTGTTCAGTGAGATGTCTGGGGGGACTTGCGCTCTTCCCTTCGAGATAATATGCGTGTTACCCAGCAGAGGGCAGGATTGCACAATGCACTCTAGCTCCTCTTCCGTTAGGGAGAGAAGGTGGCATGAATGGATAGATTTTCAACATCAGGGCAGATCAAAGCACAGAACAAATGCTTGGCTGTGTGCTTAGAAAAGACAGCACGAGAAACGTTCTGGGGGGGAGTCCATGTGTGTGGGCCCCAGAGTCACTCGGGGAGTCACTTCACTGATGGTTCTGTTTTGTGCCAGTCTCAGCCTGTGGATAACCAATGCCATAGCTGGGCCAGCCCTCGTAGTTCTTATTATGGCCGCAAGGCACCTGCAGCCATAACTATCAGGAAACTTTGGGAAAAATAAAGTTACTTACTTACAAGTCCTGGGAATTACATGGCACACCTAGGACCGCACTGCGGGGTTGCAAGTAGAAAGAGAGGGAGAGCAGGCCTGGGTTCTGCTTTTACTGAAGTTGAGGGTGGAGCCTACGCTATCTCCAGGTGAAATTAAAACTAAGAGTGGGAATTGAAAGCCCAGCAAGAGAGAAAACAAGCAGCCCAAATGGTCAGTTACTGAAATCAAACAAGATCTCTAAAACACAGGAGGGGTGGGGCTGCTTTTTTAGCCTAGTCCTGAATGCCTCATAATGAAAGCCTACGTCAGGCACCTCCATCTTAACAACAAAAGCCAGCAGTGGGAGCTCACCCTACAGGGTCTCCATTTCCCCAGATGTATGGTAATGGCATTCTCTTGGATTACCGACACTGCAGTTACTCTCTTGAAGTTGTAATCTTTTAACATGCAAATGGAGTTTGTGATCTGGGAGTGGGAGTAAGCAGGTGAGGTGACTCACACATGGTGACTCCAAGTCTCCTTCAAATAGAGGGCAAGATTTTCCTCCCGAGTGAGAGTCAGAGGTTGCTGTTGGCTGCAGTTGCAGTAACAATGATAGGCTACTATCCTGATTTGGACCAAGATTAGTTCATTCGGTCACTCACTCACGTCCTGTTTCAGTAAAGGTATACCAAGTACCTACTGTACTATGTCCCGGTAACTTCATTAAGCACTAGTACCCTTAAAAGTGTGATAATGGCATCCTGTCCAGTCCATGGTTTTCTACCACCAAGCCCGGGGGTAGAGCGAATCCAACACTGACCTACAGTTGAGGTTTTGCTGGGCAGGCTCAGTGAAAAGTGGGCTTTGGGGTGGAAGCAAAAAATCCTAGGGAGACAATTGCCATGAGGTCCAGCTAAAAACATGAGTAACCTCCTGAGTTGCAGCTGGTCCAGATTCCATGCATCTGCCTCTCCCTGCCTCCAGCTTTTCCCATCACAATCCTCACTCTCTGTTGCTACATGGGCCAGCTGCAGCAGAACAATAACCAGAAGTACTAGGTTCCATCATAGCTCTGCCACTGACCATCTATGGGACCCGGAAAAAAGTCACTGTCTCCGAGTTCATCTCCCTCACCTGTAAAACGAGGCTCCGTTCATCTTGGTTAGTGGAATATTTTTGAACCAAGTAGAATGTTCCTGGTACTGTGCTTCAGGCCGAGGACATTGTAAGGTTCCAGGCGCAGGAAACGGGAGTCGGAGACCAAGGCATGTTAAAAGAGGAAGTTTATTAGTTTATTCCGCAATAACGAGCGAGATAGAAAACCAGGATAGGAGGGGGAGGGGGAGGGGGAGGGGGAGGGGGGGAGGGGGAGGGGGGAGGGGGAGGGGGAGGGGAGGGGGGAGGGGGAGGGGGGAGGGGGAGGGGGAGGGGGAAGAGGAGGACCTAGCTGGGCTGTCTCGCAGACTGGGGAGAACAGCAACATGTGCAGAGGTGAACACGCCTTTTGAGGGGAGGAACAGGAAGGGGTGGGGCCCAGGGCACTTGGCATGCGAATGATTGGTGGTTCAATGTCTCGGGAATGTCCTGGCAGCAGACGCAGGTTACATCATACTCCGCCCACCAGTTGGGGGAAGGGAGGATCTATCAGACATAGAGAACAATTTTGCTCCTCAAAGAGTTCACATTCTAGCACATCCTAGATGTTTTTAATCTATAAAACAGTGGTCCTACCTCTGAGAGAAGGTTCCACCAGATACCACCTCTACTGTTACAAGTGGCCTATGTTTGGGGGTGCCTAATTTGGGTCAAACTCTTTTGCCTTTTTTTTTTCCTGGGAGGCAAATAAGACTGATTCTGTCTTTACCAGCAATTTATTTTAGTGCAGGTTCACTGTGGGAATTATAATAATTTTACAAGCCAATAACATACAGGACAATATCTCTTAATCAGCCAAATAAAGAAATAACATACTCCAAACAAATGACAAATTAATCACGCTATAGTTCCAGGCAAGGGGCGATGAGGGGAATACAGTCAAAATTTTAACAGAGATGTACCTTTTTATAGGAGGAAACACTTGGGAGAGAACGTTGCTAGGGAATGAAGACACTGGTGTTGGCAGGAGGGCCCACTTCCTTCCTACAGTTTCTGTTTGGCCTTTCACCGCTGCCCACCAAACCCTGCCTTGGCCGTGGCAGGAGCTAAATGCCCCAAAGGTCTTCAGAGAATTTTCAGGTTAGCAAAGAGTATTGCCCAAATTGAAACTCTCAGGTAGTCCTCACAGATTCTCAGCACTGTATTTATAGTCTGAAATGTCCCCTTGCCACAGTTGCTTCTCCACATGCTCTTATCCATATGCCCCCAGCGAGGCCCCTCAGCATCTGGGCTGCTGTTTATCAATGACAATAGATGTGGAATAATGGCATCCTGGCACAACTTACTTCATTCTTGTATCAAAGCAACTATTTTTTTTTGTCTTTGTCCTAAACAAGTGGATTAAAAATTCACTTAAGTTGTAAACAAGTGGATTTAGGAAATCATATTAAACTAATACATAACATGAGTTATTTTTGTAACCCTTCATCACAACCCTGTACAGCAGATACAATTATTCTTCCCACTTTCCTGTTGGAAAACTGAGGATTAAAAAGATTCTGTTACTTACCAAAAGTCACACTGACAGTAAGAGGTAGTAGAACCAGAATTCCCATACAAGCCTGTCAGAGACTAGTGCTTCCAGGGGTCCTCAAACTACAGTCTGCGGGCCACATGCGGCCCGCCGAGGACATTTATCTGGCCCGCCGGGTGCTGCTGCCTGTCCTGCTTAGCACCTGACTCGTCCCGGGCCCGCAGTGTGCATAGGAATTTGTTCATAGTTTTTTTTTTAAACTATAGTCCGGCCCTCCAACGGTCTGAGGGACAGTGAACTGGCCCCCTGTTTAAAAAGTTTGAGGACCCCTGGGACTTCATGTAAGCATAGAACAAGGGACCCAGCTCTCCTAGGATGTGAAAATTCAAGTCAACGATTTCAGGTGAGGCCTGTCTTGATTCTTGAGATTGAACTGTGTTGTTAGTCTTATCAATCCCTCTCCTAGAATTAAATTTCTCTAGTGACTCTTCAGTCTTTATCAAGAAAAGTTGGCTTAATAGGCAGAACTGGAATTTGAGGAAACTAGATTTCTCCAAATGTTTCCCATAACTTTTGGTCCAGAGCTCTTCAACAGAGATGTGGAAAGATGTGAAATAATCATTTGATACATAGTCAAAAAAATAACACAGTTTTGTCTTGGCTGATTCATAGCTGCTGGTTGAACGATGCCATTTTTTTCCCTGGGAAATAGCACAATTATGGGAAAGGGCTGTCAACACTAATCCCTCCATCATGCACCCAAAAAGTCCCAGGGAATCTGAAATGCTAAGAAGTTCCAATATGCTGGAAAACATCTGTAAAGCACAGACCTTTTCATTTTAATGAACACGGTGGAAAGTTTCAGCTTCAATGAGTTACCAAATTCCTGAGCCATCTTTAAAGTCTTGTGTTCTGTCCTTTGCTAAGCCAAAGACTGAAACGACCTTGAAAGTTATGTTTAAGAGTGTAGAGCCAACATGGCTGTTACAGTTGTTAATGTTTAAAATGATACTTCAGACACTCCAACTAATGTAAACAAACTTGAGTAGGCTATTGATCATTTTTTTAAATTATAATCAGTATACCATGCAATTCATTTAAATGTACAGCTGAATAATTTTTAGTAAATTTTCTGAATTGTGCCACCATCACCACAATTCAGTTTTAAGGCATTTCCATCACCCCAAAGATCCTCATGCCAGTCTGCAGTCACTCTTCATTCCCACTCCCAGCCCCAAGAAACCCCTAATCTCCTTTCTGTCTCTAAAGGCCTGCCTTTCCAGACATTGCATAGATGAGATCACATAAAATATGTTTGCATCTGGCTTATTCCCTGTAGCCTTTTTTGAGGTTTATCCACGTTGTAGTATGTAGCAGAGCTTTGCTCCTTTTTCTTGCTGAATAGTGTTCCAATGTACAGATGTAGCACGTGTTGTTCATTCATTCACCAGTTGATGGACACTTGAGTGGTTTCCACTTTCTGACCATTATGAACAATGCTGCTATGAACATTCAGGCACAAGTCTTTGTGTGGACATGTATTTGCATTTTTCTCAGGAGGTACTAGGAATGGAATTGCTGGGTCATAGAGTAAATCTAAGTTTAACTTGCTTTTTTTAACTTCATTTTGTGGACTAAATAAAAAGGGCCACTTGCTAACCTGACAAGCTCAGGGAAGGCCTGCATGGCAGTCTTGCAAACTTAAAGACCTAAAGTAACCACAAAGATGGTCTGAAATTAAAACTTTAACTAAAAGCAGTTATGGTGGATAGTCATGTCCTAGGCTGGTATTTTCCCTGACAAGGTCAATTTTTACCTTAACTGAGCCTATTATCTTTTTGCATCTAAGATAACATATCCTTGAAATGTCAGAGTAACTGGTAAAGACCCTTTTCCCCGACCACTGGGGCACAACCAAATGCACCTGGGCACCAGGACAGACCATAAATGCCTTCGTTGTTATTGTTATCATGTTACTTGTTGACTGATAACTATCCTGTACCCACCTAAGTAATGTGTCTCTCATTTTACTTTTTATCCAATCCCAGAGGTTCCCCCGCCTCCACTTTGCTTTCTCCCGCCCCCCTAATCTATCACCAATGGATTTCATGTAACCCGCTTAAATCTCCTCCTTTAATGCAAGGTATAAAACAAGGTGAAAAACCACCATTCTCCGGAGCATCACCCTAATCTGTTGAGATTCTGCTTCCCAGCAGTTGTCGACAGTTTGGCTCAAATATACTCACAAATATCCTTTACAGGTTTGAATGTTTTTACGTCAACAATTTGTTTCACTTTCCTTTTTCTGTGTAACTTTTTAAGAAACTGCCAAACTGCTTTCCAAAATGGCTGCACCATTTTACTTTCCCATGCTGATCATCCTATATAATTCTATATAATAAAAGCATAGTATGCAAATTGTCCCCTCGATCAGGAGTTCATCAGGGTGTTTGACCAGGGGGTGGGGCCGGCTGGGGAAGGAAGCGAGTACCTGGCCAGCGGCCAGCAGCCGCTAGGGACCCTACCAGTGCACTAATTTCGTGCATTGGGCCTCTAGTTTTTAATAAGACACATTAACAGCAGCATGAGTTTTCTACGTTGTTGCATTAACTCCACAATGTTGGGAATTTCAAGTATCTTTAATCCATTAGAGGCTTTCTGGTTTTAAGCTGCTTCAAATCTTGTTATTGCTCCATGAGTGTGGAGAAGTTGAAAAGGGAATATTATGCCTCTTAGTAAAGAATCCAGTAACTATATACTTAAATTGTCACCCCCATGTTTGCATACTTCCTTATAGTTTACAACAGCTTTCTGGCTTCTCCTATTGGCTACATGTTACTGCTATTGTAAATTCACCGACACCCCAAACCTGAGTGAGCACCCTCTTTCATGATTTCCATAGAGCCCCAGGAATGCCTTTTGTTACTATATAATTTCTAAAGCCCCTACAAAGGAACTGCATCTTACTCTCCTGTGTCAGCTCAGCACTCCGCATAAATTTTGCCACATTGCATGTACTGAATGATATTCTATGGATCAGCGAATGAATCAATGAACACAGAATAAGCCCATCTGTTAAGTATATCATCATGGTCTCAATGTCACATAACTGAAATATGTTACAAATGCCAATAATGACAGATTCGGATCCCTGTCCAGGTAATTTCCGATTTTCCTCAAAAAATAACTAGGAACTGAACCTAGCATGGACTTAATCCCAATAGTCTACAGAAGGCTGTGAGCCCTAGAAAAAGGCTGTCTGCTCCATCTCTCATCGGCTTTGCGGCCTCGGTCTAGTTACTTAATTTCAGTAAGCCTCGGTTTCTTTATCGAAAAGCATTGCTGTGAGGATTAAATGAGATAATCCACACAAATCCCCGAGTTATTATTTTACCATGTCACCATTCTGACATTCACTGAGTATTTATTAAAATCGTTACGAACATGAGTACGGAGGCTGGTGTATTTTGCTTATAAATGCAACATTCCCTGCCGCGGGCCATCCTAAGAAGTGATGAGGTATGTCACACCCCCAGAGATTTGACTTACAGCAAATAATTTCAGGCCATCAACCAACTTGCCAATTATAGTCACTATTGAGAGACTATAATGTAAGACCCTAAATCCCAAGGTGATGAATGACAATGAATGTGTACTGTATATTGTGTGTGCGCACACAGACGTCTCCACTTTATTCCTATCTCAGTGGATTCCTTTAATTTCAGAACTTGCATGCAGGGGGCCTCTTCTCTGAGAGGTTGGTGTTAGCACACCCATTATCAGGAGCGATGGCTTGTCTCCAGGGGTTTTACTGGCCAGGACCCAGGGGGAACCACATGGGCGACCGGAAAGCTCTTTGAAATCCTCAGCGAGCAAACCACTGCTGCGGAAATGCTTTCGCCACACATTACCCAATTTGAAAACGAAGGGGTTGCTAGGCTGCCATACATCACTGGTGTTGCATGGACCAGCGCCGTCCACAGGCGTCTACACAAGACTACAGAACTCAGAGAGGCACTGCATGTGTGTATCTGAATGCATGCACTTTGCAGGGGACCGCCATCTCTGGAGGCAAAATCTGGTTAGACTCCTCACCTACCGCTTGCTCATCTTGGTCAAATCATTTAGCCTTTCTGAATCTCAGTTTCCTCATGTGGAAATGGGGATGAAATACTTCGCTGAGTCATTATGATTATTACATACAGGAAATGTAAAACTGTCCGGCCAAATGCATGGCAAATTATAGGTGCTCAAAACCAACAGGTGTTACTACTGTACAAGGTACACATGAATATACTTCTGCACACAAATATGCCATCATGCTAAACAAATTATTCAGCAAAACACTTATGAATGTGAATCTTGTGATGTAAACCTCCCAAACACAGAGACAAGGAAATGAAGGCAAGTTCTCTTCCAGGGTCTTCTCTCTGTTTAGTTTGCATAGTTCCTTTTACATTGGTCCTCTTGTTTGCACTGACAGGCACCACTGAGCTAATTTTTTTTTTGACATGTATTTTCTGATGACCTGTCATGGGTGGGGATGTCACTGAGTCAGCAAAGGAAATGAACTTGTTGAGGACAGAAGGCGCCCAGACCTGCCAGTGCCAGAAGACTAAGCAGTGGAGAGAAAGATGGCCCCACGGTGGCAGCGGAGGCTTCCCCGCCGCCAGCTTCAAACACCTGAGACAAGGGCATGGCCCCCAGACTCCAGGTAGAAGAACTTGCAATGAACACACACCCTCAGAAAACTGGTGGCCCCTCAACATAACCCACCTCCGCCCAAGACCATTAAACCCCCAAACACACTTCTCAGGAGAGGAAAGAACTTTGCCCAAGATGGTTTGGAGTGCTTTTTCATTTCAGAGAAGGATAAATACTCGTTTGTCAATGAGAAGTGCAGCCTGGCATCGTGGCTGGTAAAACCCTGATGTAATTTATTACACTGCATTTTCCTAATTGCATATAAGGTTTCTTCTACAGCACTGTGTAAATAACGTCCAGACGCGCGGTCCTGGAGTGCACTCCACAGAGGCCAGTTGCCCTCCATCCACTTAAGCAACTTTGGAACAACAGAAATGAATTAGGATTATTGAATGCTGATGTAGAAAGCTGAGATATCAAATATTTAATGCCCCGAACATAATGATGTAGTTGATTGTGTGTTCTTGTTAGTTTCGGCTTTATCATTTTGCATCAGTGATCCTGCAAATGCGTTCATTTTCCTGCAAGGCTCATCGGGTGTTGCTATGGAGACCGTAGCTGCTCTGACATATTCCCCCAGGCCCTGTTTGCTGGCTTTTTTCAGTAAACACTTAATTATGCATTGCATTCGGCAATCAGGGTGGTTAGAGGAGAGTTTGCTTAGCTGATTTCAGGTTAAAGATGAGTTCCCCCTCATGAACAGATGCTTTCAAAAGTCTGGCGTGATTTTAATAAACAGGACAAAATCAAGAATCCTCCAAGAGAAAAGCAAACAAGTAAGAAAACAAAAATTTGGTCTAATTTATTCAGATAACAGACCCATATAAAAGCCTATCAAAGCCTAATTAACAACCTTAACTCCATACTATAAACACTCATAATTTGGGGAGCAGAATGGTTCTATTTTTTTTACACCGTATAACCTAAACAGACAATTCACACAAAGATAAATATTTTTGAGGACTATTCTGTCTAGGAAGATTGCATTATCAAAATATAAGGTCCTTCTTTAGGTCAGGGATTTTCAATACAGGACTGGACTTCTGGGGTTTGTGATCACCCCCTCTTCCTATAGATGTGAGCAGAATCTTGATTCTGGGTGTATATGTACATCTTCTGGAAAGAGGGCTCACAAACTCAGAAAATCAACAGACAAAACAAAATGTAGGACCATTGATTCTAATGAAAAGTACCCCATGCTCTCTGGAGAAAGCCTGTTAGCTCTTTCCCATCACACACACTTACCAAAATTCAGGAAGAGTTTTCATGGGAGGAACCCACCTCGAGTCTGCTCATCATCCAACTCTGGGTTTTGATAGAGACGTACCTGTTTGTGCTGGAATTCTTCCTCATTTGAAGGAACAAGTGATGGGTTAGATGCCCCAAATAAAGAAGGAGATCTGACCCATGCCTAGCATTCTAAGTTACAACAAAAGCTGTGCCCCAATTGTGGACGAAAAGGGGCCACATGCTAACCTGACTAACTCAGGGAAGGCCTGTGTGGTGGCCTTGCAAACTCAAAGGATGGTCTGAAATTAAAACCTTTTAATTAAAAAGCAGTTTATAGTGAGTAATCATGTCCTAGGCCTAGTAGTCAAGATACGAGGTCAGGTATCTGCCCAAACATCAACTTGGATCTTTACTGAGCCTACTGTCTTTTGTATCTAAGATAATATACCTATGGAATGTCAGGCTAACTTGTAACTTCCCTTTTTCCAGATCCCTCAAGGCACAACAAATGGCGCCAGGACACAGACCACAAATTCCCTCATTGTTATTGTTATCTGTTAATTGCTGACTATCAACTACCCTGTACCCACCTAAGTAAAAAGAAGTGTCTATCATTTTACTTCTTATCCAATCCCAGAGGTTTCCCCACTTTTCTCCCACCTCCCTAATCTATCACCAATGGAGTTCAGGTAACCCACTTACTCTTCTCTTTTGTTAATAATGTATAAAACAAGGTGAAAAACCACTATTTTCCAGAGCATTATCTCAATACCTTGAGAGTCTGCTTCCTGTCAATTGTCAACAGTTTGGCTCAAATAAACTCAGGTTTGAATGTTTTTTACACTAACACAGTGAACTCAGTTTTACTAAAATGATTTAATTCAATGAAATAACTATTAGACAGATTCCTAATAGGAGGACTTAGATTTCAGTTTGATTCACTTTTTACTAGGGATTTACTGTGTGCCAGGTACTCCTTTATACACACTCTATTTATGTCCTCCTCGTGATTCCAATGTAGTTATTTACACTAAAACTAAAAAATGGAGGCCAGGGCTTAGAGTCTGACAAAACTCAGACAGAATGACTAAAGCAAATCTAGGAATGAAAGGGGCATGAAGAAAGAAAGGGGTCAAGCCTCACCTTCACTGAATGTCAACAATGTGAATGTATTTGTGCAGCTGTGTAGGACTGGACAGTTGGACTACCCGGCGTCTTTCTCTGTGCAGCCTCAGGCCTCTCCACGGGCTCGCTCATGTGGTCTTCCCAGCATGACAATCTCAGGTGACCAAACTTCTTACATGGTGGCTCAGGGCTCAGATCAAGTTTTCCAAAAACCAGGGCAGAATCTGCAACACACCTTTACTTAGAACCTGGCCTTTTGGGTTCTAGAGCATCACTCTGTGGGCGAAAAGGGGCTGCATGCTAACCTGTCAAGCTCGGGAAAGGCCTGTGTGGCAGCCTTGCAAACTCAAGAGGCCTAAAGTAACCACAAACTTTTTAGTTAAAAAGCAGTCTGTGGTGGGTAGTCATGTCTTTGGCTGGTATCTTCCCTGACAAAGATCAACTCTGATCTTAACTGAGCCTATTACTGTCTTTTTGCACCTAAAATAACATATCTTTAGAATGTCAGGGTAATTTGTTACTTCCCTTTTTCCAGACCCCTCAGGGCACAACCAAAGTGTGAGGATAGAGACCACAAAGTCCCTCATTGTTATTGTTATCTGTTCACTGTTGACTGTTAACTATCCTGTACCCATATCCAGTCCCAGAGGTTCCCTCTTCCCTCCCCTTTGCTTTCTCCCACCTTCCTAATCTATCACCAATGGATTTCATGTAACACACTTATGTCTCCTCTTTTGATTATAATTTATAAAACAAGGTGCAAAACTGCCATTTTCCAGAGCATTATCTCAATCCCTTGAGATTCTGCTTACTGGCAATTGTTGACAGTTTGGCTCAAATAAACTCACAAAAATTCTTTACAGGTTTGAATGTTTCTTATGTTAACAACTCCATTTGTCAAGAAGACACTAGAGCCAGCCCAGATTGAAGAGGCTGGGGGAGGGGAGGGTTGGCTCTACCTCCCAATGGAAGAAGTAGCAAAGACTGTAGCTATGTTCTGCTGCTCAAAAGACAGGGCAGATATTGTAGGTAACACTGTTAAGTAACTGCCCTAACTTCTCTACATGCACATTATCTCAATTACCTCCACAAAGCAGCCCTGTCATCCCATTTTACAGATGTGAAAACTGAGGCTCAGAGAGATTATGTAACTTGTCCAGGTAGTGGCACAGTAAGGATTCAATCCAGGATTGCCTGCAAATTCTGTGCCATTCTCTGCTAATCTTCCTGGTTTTACAATGCTTTGAATCAAATTACAATCACTAACAGCCCCCATTAATTGCTTCACCTTTCTTCCTAATACACTATTTGGATCTTTCATGAAATCTATATATATAAAAACCTAAGTGACTGTTCGACTGTTCAACTGGTAGCTATGATATACACTGACCATCATGGGGCAGATGCTCAACACACAGGCATGGAAACATGGAACAGAATGATAAATCTCAGAGGGAAGGAGGAAGAGGGTGTGGGCAGGAAGAAATTAACCAAAGATCTTACATGCATACTAGAGGCCCAGTGCACGGATTCGTGCACCAGTGGGGTCCCTCAGCCTGCCCTGCGGGGATCCGGCCGAAACCAGCAGTCTAATATCCCCCGAGGGGTGCAGGCCAGGCTGAGGCCGGGCCTCTTGTATCATATAATTACTCATCATCTTTTTTGGCATACAGGCATCTCCCCAAAGAGATCACAGAATCACAAAAATGAAGAGCTGTAAATTGTGAGATGGGTAAACAGAAGGGTACATAGGGCCAGCATCTTGTCATGATCACATAAATGACTGGAGGAGAGAGAACTGGGCTGGGGGGGAGCAGCAGCTTCTGGTCCAACCCTCGCTCTGTCTTCTTGTCTACAGTTTTGGGCACCTAATAGCCTCTGAAAAAAATGTATAGTGAAGCCAGCGATTACTGATGATATTCCCTTCCTCTGTCTTGTCTAGAGCTGAACCTTGTCGAAGGGAAGATAATTTGCTCTCTAACAAGAGTACTTGAAGTGCATTTCTTTCACTAGCTTTGAGATGTCTGTCAATTTTTTCCATCTAGTTCTAATCTAATAGAGCCTAAATCCATTTTCAACTAATTACAGGAAATGCTTCTATTACGTAAATTAAGTCTGCTACTACCCCGGTAGCCTCACCAACAGATACCTTTTCCTCCATTCTCCAAGGTTCGCTTTTCCTTCCTTTTAAAGAGCTTGTCACTCCCAAATCACCCAGCCATGCCAGAAGCTTCTTCAGGTCAATCTGCCCTCAGGAGGGACAGAGCATCCACCAATTCTAAATCCGAGAGCCCTGCATGTACTGACTGCAAATTGCTAATCCTTGTAGAGCTATGCAATGCTCCTTCTGGCTTTAGGAAAACAAAAGATGGTTTGCTACTTGCCTGGAGACTACAAAGCCTGCCAAAAGCGAAGTGGTGGGAGTTAGAATTACCCCCAAAAATGCTGTGAAAACGCCTGTCCTGTCCACATCTGCTTTGCTTCCTTTCATAAATGAGCTGAAGAAAACTTTGAGTCGCACAGCCCATGGTGCATGTGCTACTGAAGGAAATAGTGAAGCCCAAAGTGACAGGGAAAATAAAAACTTGGCTGAGATCATGCCCAGCAGAAAGTCCAGCTGCAGATGTAAAGAGCTGTGCTTCATGTTCCAGCTACTGGCTGTTCAAGAGGATTCCCCAACATGTGGGCCATGAGGATGAAAAGGAAATGGAAAAGGGGGGAAGCCTAGAGGGTACAGCCAATGCACACCGAGGCAGGACGGTTTACAATGGCTCTCTATGTGGTCCACCGTTGACCCATATGTTGTTACGCTGTGGGGAACTATAGTAAGTATAGTCACGTGGAGATGGCAGAAAGCAAAATATTCTTCAAACTTGCCCATGGCCGCCTCTCCCCAGCAGAGCACCCTTCCCTTCCCTGAACAGGTGTGGTTACTCACAACTCTCCCACCCACCTCAATCCTGCTCCCCTCCTTCTGCACCTGGAACTGAAAGGGGGCAGCAATAGAATTTGGGGAACCAGCTAGTATTATAAGAAATATGAATCATGCTCTGTTAACCATGATTGTTTTATTCTGATTAAAGAAGGCACATTCTACCCTGGCTGGAGCTGACCTGGAGATGCAGTCTTTCCTCCCCATTCGGAGCTGCCTATCATCATGGAAAGATGAACAACGATGCTACAGAACCAGAGTTGCCAGCCCTTTGAAGATCCCCAGCCCTTTCTGCACACCTGCAGGCCTTTGTAGACCTCCAGCCTGCTTACCTGTTAAAACTGCCCACCTGGCACTCCCTTTGGCTACTTCCCCAGGTAACCCCAGCCCTTGCACATCACTAAGCCCTTTGAAGACCCCTAGTCCTTTTGCATGTCTGTAAACTGCCCTTTTGCCTACTTTTCCTTTGTACTTGTGCTATATAAGGAACTTGCTTATGGTGGGCTGCAGAGCAGATTTCTGTGGCTGACCTACTGCTCTCCCATACTGCTGGAAGTACTGGAATAAACGCTCATATACGATTCAACCCTGTCTCTGCCTACTTGGCTTGAGTAGTGACAGGCAGCACGGACCCATTGTTTGTCGGGTTACAGAACGTCCTCTCCTCCTCTCCACTGGTCCCCTCTTCCTGTCCTCTCCTGAAAGAGGGGGCCAGCGGAGAGGAGAAGAGGACGTTCTGTAACTGGGCTCCCTGGCTCCTCGCAGCACTGTGAGCTCCAGGCAGGCCAAGCCCCCTCTGCATGGGGCCTGTTCCACCTGTAACTTTCATCCAGCCCTTCTCAAGGCTTATGGTTCAGATCTTGGCTTAAATGTTGCCTCCTCAGAATGTCCTTTCAAGTCACCACATAGAAAATAAGTGCCTCATTATTTCCTTATTAACACATTCTGGTTATTTTCATTTTATTATTTTCATAAGAATCTCTCTGTGTGCACTGTCCACACAAGAAACATCCAAACCTGTAGATAATGTTTATGAGTTGATTTGAGCCAACATGACGACATATGCTGGGGGACAAGATCTCAAATGCTCTGGAGAATAACAGTTCTGCACCCTCTTTTATGCATTTGAAATTAAGGAGGGTCATAAAGAAGATTACATGGAGGTGGGGAAAAGCAAGAGGATTGGACCCTGCGACGTTACTTTCCACAGAATCCCTTTTATCATCCACAGTGCTGAAGGCATTTGTTCACATTTTTAAAAAGTAAGTTCCATTAGATCAAGAGTCCCTCCCTCTCCCTTATTCTCTTCTGCATTCCTAGCACCTGGTTCAGTGCCTAGAACATGCAAAGGACATAATATGTACTTGAAGGCAGGGTGGGAGGGCTTACGGGGGGCCAGCGTGGGGGAAGGAGAAAGGAGAAAGACGAAGGAATATAGCCATAATTTCAGGAATCCTGTTCTTCCACTCATGGCATCCATTCTTCTTTTTTAGAGCAGAAATTCACTTCAGAATTTGAAAACTAGCAGAAAAATCTGTCAGATCAATTAGGGTGGAGGAGGAAGGAGAGATATAGAGAAACCTGTTGGGTTTTTTTGTTTGTTTGTTTTTTGGCTTATCAGTAGCAAAAACGGTGAACTGTATAGGTCAAATAATTTTGCAGATAAATGCAGTTGTGTTTTAAAATTGTTCTTATCCAGGTATCCATTAGGTCTCCTGGCCCCTCCTCTGTCTCTCCCACTGGAAAGGCATGATCAGGGTAGGTAGTGTCTGTCTACAGTTTGCTGGTTCTTCAGCCCTCACACCACTCACCAATGGTTCACGAGTCTCCACTAACGATGCAATAGTGTTTTAAATGATTATCAGTCTGAGAGCAAGAAGGAATTTTTACCAACATGTCATAAGTACATTCTGAGTACCATTTAAGAGCACAATAAAACTATCACTTCTAGACAGATCCCGAAGTCAAATAAATTTAACAAAGGCATTTTAGAGTACTTTGTCTCAATAAAATATACTGAGTTGATTGCTTCCAGACCCAAATATGGGTGAAAATCAATTATGAACATTTAGGAGCTCCAACTTCCCATCCCTGGGTGAGAAGCCCACTGCACCCTCCCCCCATCGACATCTTGTCTTCCCCTCCCTCCTGTGACATCACCCTTGCCTCCTGTTTCCTCCAATGCCACAGCTACTCATTCCTACTATCTGTGTCCTTTTCTATTTAATTTTAACTGTTGGAGTTTTTCAAGGCTAGATCCTATCCACTTCTCAATAACCATGACACCAGGAATATAACAACAACCCTTAATTCGAGCCACTCTTTTATGCAATGATCTCACCAAAGTAATAATGTTCCATCGCCTACTGTGGTCTCTGTTCCACAGAGGAGGGAACAGACACAGAGAAGATCAGTAATGTACCCACCCTGGGTCACATGGCTCGTCATGGACAGAGGCAGGCACTCAAGTACCACAATGTCAGCTCATAACCATTTCTCTCTACCTGTGGTTTGCAATGGGGCAATTTTGCCCCTCAGGGGACAAATTGGAAATATCTGGAGATACAGTGGTGGTTACAACTGGGGGATACTACTGGCATCTGGTGTATAGAAGTTTGGTAAACATCCAGCAATGCACAGGACAAGTGCGGGGAGGACAAATGTTTCCTTCTTCCCTTCTAGGTTCTTTGTCTGGTCTAAGAATTAAACTGGCATAAGACAGGTGTTCAGGAGAAATACAAATTTTGTACATACGGGAGACCCATAAAAATAGGAGACTCAAAGGCAGTCAGGCAATTGAGGCTTGTATACCATCCTAAGCTAAAGATGAGAAGAGCAAATATTTGGTAAGCAGATGTTTGCCAAGCCATAAAGATAAGCCTTTCTGATATAAACAGTTATTTCTGGTAATAGCTCTCTTCCTGGTATAGACCCATCTAAATTTTTTTAGGCAGTGAAAGGGGAGGTAGAAAGCTTCGCCTGAATCTGCTGGGTCTTAAACCATCCACATGTCAAAGTGGCACCTTTTGGGGTGGTGTATTCTGCTCCCCCTGAGAGCTCCCACGACAAAGAATTATCCAGCCCAGGACATGAACAATGCAGAGGCTGAGAAACCCTGCTCTATAGCACTTTCACAACCTTTTGTTAGGTAAGTCTACCCTTGCCCACAGCTCTGAGTTCGACCTGTAAAGCGAATATACCAGAGTTTACATTCTTAGCCCTGACCTCTTCGATTTTTATGACTTTCCCGCATTTGGATATACAACTTGACATCTCCATGTGATATCACAAATGCACTGTATCCAAAATTGACCTGTAGACCTTCTCCCACCACGTTTCCTCCTCCAGGGTTCCGGGTCTCAGCAAATGACACCGCCATCCAACCGACTGACTACAAAAGCCAGAAGCCTGGGAGACCCCTTGGCAATTCCTCCTTCTTCCTCTTCCCCAATTCTATCCAATGCAAGTACTGCATCGATTCTAGCCCCCAAGTCTCTCTGGAGACCACCCATTTCTCTCCATCTCTACCAACCTGCCTTCCGAGTCCCAGGTTCCCTTCAGCAATTTCTAGCGTGGGCAATTTTGGCCAGCTCCTCAGCTCCGCATCACCACTCATCAACCAGGGCACCTCTCATATAGTGTGATGCCTCAGAAGACATCACTTAAAAATTGCTATGCTGACTTTTTTAAAGTTGGAAACTATTAAATGGACATTTTCCTCAGCTCTGTCAACACCCTTCTCTGAGCAGATTTCCCAGTTTGGCCATCCACGGAGAAAGGTAGCTCCGGGTGAGCTCAGCAATGCACCGAAGAAGCTTCGGCAACACATGGAGAAGAAAACCCTGGAATTCATGGGAATGTGCGTGTGTTTTCTCAGTCTTAATGCTGTGCCTGACACATAGTAAGTACTTAATAAATAAAAAATAAAAATACCTTGAATATATATATTGAGCACTTACTACACTTACTAAAGTACCAGATCCTATGCTGAGTGAAGGGATTACACTGGTGACAAAAAATTGGTCTTTCACTTACGGCCTCTCCTGATCACAAACCAAACATTTTCACAAAGAACCTATTCCAGTAGGAAAGCTGTTGCCTTGGTTTCCGTCAGGCAGAGTCCCATCAGCCCTGTCCTCGTTCTCGTCCTCTGCCGAGAACAGCGGCTCTGAGTCCTATGCCCTTTATCTTCATCCTTGCATGAATTCCTCTCTCCCATTCTGACATTTGAGAGGAATATTCTTTACAATCTTCATTTTTTTGTGTATGCTCCTTAGGGGCAGAAATGAAATTGCTAGGGTGGTAGGTGGCATGTTGATAAATTGAGTACAGACAGACAGTTCCTCTCTATGTACATCAGCATCCATCATCTACAGCAGGCCCTCCTAATCTGGATTCCACTGATCCAATCAGGTCCTGCAGTGGCCTGAGAGAGTCTCTGAAACACCCTAGAAAAACATAAATTTGTGCATGTCCATGCATAGCTGTGCTTTTCTAAGATGATTTCATCAAATTCCCAAAAGGCCCATGACTCCTCAACCCCCAAAGTTCAGAACCATTGAGATGCACAGGGCACCAATTAAGTACATCAACTGTTTATGTGTGCTGGCGGCGGCATAATTACAACAACCATATTTTTAAAACCAAAAGTCAGGGTACAAATTTGGCACATTGCTGGACACCAAGATAGGATATTGAAGTGAGAATTTCTCCAGAAAACCCAAGATATAGGGTCACTCGGGATGTGATGGGAGCCAAGGAAATGGGGTTTACCCAGGTCACGCCAAACAAGTTAGAACAGGAAGTTTCCCTGAAGACTATACTATTATTGGCAAAACAGGGACTAGAACTGGGTGTTTTTCTCATTCATTGTAGTAGCATTTCCATAACTCCACCCCCTTGCATTTATTCTAGAACTAGAGGCCCTGTGCATGAATTTCATGCACAGGTAAGGTCCCTAGGCCTGGCCAGCAATCAGGGTCAATCAGTGGGGCTACCAGCAGGGTGATCAGGGGGCCCCCTGCTGGCACCCGCCTTGGCCGGCTTGGGGCCTGCGGGCTGGGGGCAGCTCCTGTGTTGAACGTCTTCCCCCTGGTGGTCAGTGCGCGTCATAGTGATCAGTCGTTCTGCCGTTCGGTCGATTTGCATATTAGCTTTTTATTATATAGGATGGGCCCATCTCTGCCACCCCACTTTTTCACCCTCCCCCCTCCTCTCCCCTCTCCTCTTCGCCCCCCCTCCCCCCAACACACACTCTTCTATCCTCACTGGGAGAAACTCTACAAAATATCTCTGGCTCTTTTCCTAGGTTAGGACCACATCTCAGAGTGATTGTATATCCTGGATTTTTTTCTTTCTTTTTTAAATTTCCTCCTTTCTTTCCTTCCTCCCTCCCTCCCTCCCTTCTTTCCTTCCTTCCTTTCTTTTTTTGAATATCTGGGATTTCAAAGACCTTTTTCTGATGTCAGA
The DNA here is from genome assembly GCF_963455305.1 of Plecotus auritus. Classification (NCBI taxonomy): domain Eukaryota; kingdom Metazoa; phylum Chordata; class Mammalia; order Chiroptera; family Vespertilionidae; genus Plecotus; species Plecotus auritus. The sequence continues at coordinate 39,905,915 of NC_137785.1, read as the reverse complement.
CCTTGTTTCACACCTCACAACCCCAAATTCTGGTCAATCAGTGAGTCTATGTCAGAGTAACAAAACAGAAGTAAAGAAAGGAAACTAGAACCTCTCTGACTACCAGTTCTTGTTAGCCAACCCACAGAAGGTTCTTCTGCCCTGTACTGTGCACAGAATTAAAGCTCACTCCTCAGAGCATGGTCCCTGCACCAGCAGCGTCGCATCACCTGGACATGAGCCACTCATGCAGAGTCACAGCCCCTTCTTTGGGCTTAAGGAATGAGAATCTGCATTGAACGAGACCCCGGGGAGCTCTGCACGTACATTTCAGTTTGAAAATCTCCATATTAAAAGCATGTGGCCGTCTGACGAACTAACCGCTGGCCAAGGTTAGTTATTACAGCCATCCTAACCTAATTAGAGAAACCAGAAAAGAATCAGATGTGCACTGTGAATCAGCTCTGTAGATCATCGGAGTATCCCTTTTTCCTTCATAAAGAGTCTAAAATGGTCCTGCTGCAGTGCATTTAATGGAGCATGGCGGAACAGCAAAAGAACCACTATTCTAACCGTTCAAAACCTGGCTTCTCATTGTAGCTCTGCCCCTTACCTTCAGATCACTTTATTTCTCTAAGGCCCTGTTTCCTCTGATACAAAACAGAGCGAATATTACCTTCACTGTCCATAAAGCAGCATTTCCATGAATGTCAAATGGAAGCAAGTGCAAGGTCATGGCTAAGAATGCAGATCCTTGGTTCGAACAGCCCCAATTATGAAGTCTATGCCTAGCACTTCTTAGCTGAGAAACCTCAGGTAAGTACCGTGGCCTCTCTGTGATATAGTACAGTACCTCTCCTACAAGGTTGTAGTGCAGATTAAACATTTAACATTGAAAAAGCAAAAGGCCCTCTGTAGGCACAGAGCAAGCAATCAGTAAGTGTTTTCACCTGTGTGAAAGCGCTTTTGTAAACTGTGAAGAGCTCTAAGATGTGGAAGTTTATTCCCGTTGGCAGCCGGCAGCAAAACCATCAGAATGAAAGATGTCGCGCAGGGCTCACTAGGGACGCCCAGCCCTCTGCCCTGGGAGCCCTGGAGCACATATCGAGGCTCAGGGACCTATTTCCAGAGTAACTCGGGGCTTTTCCACTGTGCTCGGTAGCACAGCGGTGAAGTCGCAGGGCTGTGTGCTCACGGATGTTAGCTGCTAGCACTGCGTTACTTTAGTTTCATAGAAAATGATCTTGTGACCAGTTCTCATAAACTCACAAGGTAGAGGGGCACCAAAGCATTAATCTCTAGGATTTCCACTGTCTTTCTTTATAAAACTCATTTTGTGCAAATTAAAACACACCCCTGTTTTGTGAAGCCAGCATGTTTTAAGTGCTCTGTGGGTAGAGTTGCATTTGATCCTCACAATCACCTTACGAGTTAGATACTAATAACATCCCCATTTTACACACGGTGAAACTGAGGCCCAGGGAGATTTGCCCAGGGCCACACAACTGGGAACAGGGGAAGCCCGGTCTCTGGTCTGTGAGATTCCAAAGCTATTTGCTCGTTCTTCTCCTGAGACGGCTTCATTCTCTTGCTTGGTTTCGGCCAGGTCCATTTCTCTGAATATCCCAGAGGAAGACTGTGAGAACACCAGCAAGATGGGCCTGTTGCATAGCAACACTGTGCTTGAGTCTGGTGAGGGGAGATAGGCTCCTTAAGTTTTTAAAGCGCCATCACTAAAAATAGCCTGAGATATGACAGCTAAACACGAGGTCTCCTCCGAGAAGAAAAACCCATCTTGCAACTGAATTTCTTTGCTGTGTTGTCCTTGAGAAAAGCATGTGAAATTATGGGGGGCTGGGCCTCGGCAGCTTTTCTCAGCAAACACATTACTTTCTCCCACTCTCTTGCCTCATAGGTGAGGTGCTGCCATTTGTATAGCACTATCTCCATAGTTTTCCGCTCCAAAGCTGGAATTCAATTTAGGTTGAGGCAAGAGCAGCCTGCTTGATTGCAAAACATGGCCTTCAGCACCCCTGTATTTATCTCCCAGAAATTAATCACCTTGCTTGGAATTACCTTAGGTGCAAACCTTTATAATGCCTACATTTGTCAACCTGGGAGAAACCGTGCCAATTACGGTGGCACCAAGTATAAATCTCATGCCTTCCAAAGAATATTAGACATTTAATTAGATCTTGAAAACCCTCTTTACTTGGTACCTTAAGGGTCTCCCGGTCCTCTTCTGAGGTTGATAATTAAAGGAAGGACTCCTCCCCGAGTCTGCTGTGTTTCTCTGGGAATGGGAGAGTGCCCACCACAGTAATTACTTAGGCTGAATACTGGCCTGCCTTGTGTAGGCACAAGAAGGAATAAAAGAAATTTAAGTGCAGCCATTTGCTCACAAATACATTCCAAGCTAGTTGTCCATTTATTTATTCATTCAGGACAGAGTGATGGTCCCCCAAGAGGTCCACCTCCTAATCCCCAGAACCCGTGAATATGTTAAGTTACATGGCCAAGAGGAAATAAGGAAACAGATGGAATAACAAATGGGAATCCGCTTGAAAATAGCGAGATTAGCCTGGATTACCCAGGTGCGCCCAATGTATTCACAAGGGTCCTCAAAAGTGAAAGAGGGGGGCAAGAAAGTCAAAGGAATACATAACTGTGGAAGAAAGGCACAGAGAGATGCAACCTTGTTGGCTTTGAAGATGGAGAAAGGGAGCCGTGAGCCAGGGAATGAAGGCAGCCTGTATGGATGGAAGATGTTCAGTGTTCAGTACTGGGACACAACAGTGAAGCGTCAGCCACTGCCTTTACCCTCTCGCAGTTCACTCTCTGCTGGTATAGACAAGAGAGCAACACAAACAGGTTGTAATGTGAGCAGTGAAGAAAAGCCAGAGGGGTGGACAGAGTGTCTCACAGAATGGGGGTGGGGCTATAGATGGGAATGATGGGAGGCATCTTTGTCTAAAGGAGGAGAAGGGGATAGGGGAGAGAATTCCAGCTTGAGGGGACAGCTAGTGCAAAGGCTCTGAGGTGGAAAAGAGCTTGGTACATTCCAGGCTCTGGGGGAAAACCAATGCGATTGGAGCATAACAGGCCAAAACAAGGGAAGCAGAGATGACATTGATGAAGTAAGAATAGGCCCATCATGCCCTGGCCAGTTTTTCTCAGTGGTTAGAGCTCTGTGGATGTGGAGTTTATTCCTGTGGGCCGGCAGGCAGCAAAATCATCAGAACTAAAGATGTTGTCCAGGGCTCACTAAGAAATTTCCCAGCCCTCTGTCAATTCCACGTCAAGAGCACATACCTTGGTTGCCCTGGCCCAGTGTGGGCATGTGTGAGAGGCAACCATTGATGTGTCTCTCTCGCATCAATGTTTCTCTCCTACCCCCCCACCCCCACTACTTCCTTCCCTCACTCTCTCTAAAAAAATTGATGGAAAAAAATGTCCTTGGGTGAGGATTAAAAAAGAAAGAAAGGGCCCGTCATTCTGGGCCAATTTGGATTATTTACTCTGCGTTCTGGGTTTAAAGGATTTTGAATAGAAGACTAACATCATGCAATTCAAATTTAAGAGGATCCCTTTTGCTGCTGTGCAGAGGAACGGATTGCAATGGAGGGACACAGAGACACCAGGCTTTTGCTATTCTCCCTGTAAGGAGATGACAGTGGCTTAGACTTGGCTAATAGCTATGGAAATGGAGATGGGAAGGTTCAAGACTGACTTTGAAAACAGAACTCTGACTTGCTGATGGGCTGCACTTGAGAAGGCATGGGTAAGGAAATTATAGCACCTTTCTTGGTGTTTGTTTTTGTTGCCACATCTGTTTTAAGCAAGAGGGAGACAAGAGGCAAGGTGCATCTTTCTATATACTCCAGTCAATTCTTGCATGTATATCCATTCATTCAACAAGTATGCATTGAGCACCGACTATGTACCAATTGCTATTTTGGGTATTGGGGATGTGGCAGTAAACTCAATATAAAGCCCTTCTTCCATGGTGTTTAAAGACAATGAGCAGATAAAGGCAAAAATGTCTAATAAAATTTCAGGTAGTCAGGCTATAAAAAAAATAAAGCAGGGAATTGGCACTTCCAATGGGATGCAAATCCCAGCTAACGCATGGGAACCAGGAGTTCATTATTTAGCCTCCTTGGGAAATAGAGATGTTTATTGTGGTTAAGATAATTGGTAATAACTGCAACCAGAGTTGTCATGAGCCCTGAGGCAACTACCTCTTTTTCTGTCAAAAAGTGTTCCATGGTGAGTCTCTCATTGGGCCGTGGAGGATGCCTTTATTTTTGATAGAAGGAAAGGATTCAGGCGTCCTCAAACTACGACCTGCGGGCCACATGCGGCCCGCCGAGGACATTTATCCGGCCCGCCGGGTGCCGCTGCCTGTCCTGCTTAGCAGCCGACTCGTCCCAGGCCCGCAGTGCGCATAGGAATTTGTTCATATATTTTTTTTTTTAAACTATAGTCCGGCCCTCCAACGTCTGAGGGACAGTGAACTGGCCCCTGTTTAAAAAGTTTGAGGACCCCTAGGTTAGATAGATAGAAGAGTCAGAATAAGAAGTGGAGGTGAGAGGGAGGGAAAGAAATGGGGAGGGTACTGCCAGGTGTCAATTAGCAGCAGACTTTTCCAACCTAATCACTGATCACTGGACCACACTTTCTTAGTGACACACAGGTACCGATTTTCCTTGATTTCAAGACAAGGGAAGAAGTGAATAGGAAGTTCAATCAGGCCAACAAATTATGTTAACAAACATGCCTGAAAGGTGCGATTTGTGTAGAATATTTAAATTCTGAATTTCCCTGCAAAATAAGATTTTCTTTTTTATTCAGATATTACTGAAATTGGTAAAACCAGAAAAATACTGCTCCCCAAAATGGGGGTTTACCACCCCAAAACAATAAAAGTGGTCATGTAGTCTTTTGAAATTTCTCTGTGCTAAAAATAGAAGACTAGCAAAATCCTGAGCACATCACAAAAGATGTTAGACTTCAGGCTTCTTTAAATATATATATATATATATATATATATATATATATATATATATTTCAGAGAGGAAGGAAGAGTGAGAGAGAGAGAAACATCAACAAAGAGAGAGAATCACTGATAGGCTGCCTCCTGCACAGACCACAATGGGGCTCGAGCCCACAACCCAGGCATGTTCTCTGACCGGGAATTGAACCGTGACTTCCTAGCTCGTAGGTTGACAATCAACCACTGAGCCACGCTGGCTGGGCTAGACTTTGGGCTTCTTGCTGGCAGGGGCTGACGTGGCAGCTTTCAGTTCAGATCTAGTATATAATAGGTACGCGTGATGATGTAATAAAATAGATTAGTAAGTTTGAGCAATAAATTAGTAAAACAATAAAGTGTTATGTACGACTATTGCATACAAAAGTCTTCTGTTCCTTGAAACAATGCCCGGGGTATGGTTTTCAGTGAAAATGTTTAACATCTATTTATAGATCAGTGAAAAGACTTATGAAATAATCAAACATTCATTAAGCAACTACAGCTAAGTATAGGACACTATGCTAGAGGAAGATAAGTCAAGATACATATCACAATAGAACTGTTTTTTGAGAGGTTTCTGTACTGGAGAGAGATAGAAAAAACAAAAGTAAAACATGAAAGTGAAGACAGTGATTGATGATGATAAAAAGGAAGACAAGGCCCAGCCGGTGGGGCTCAGTGGTTGACCGTCGACCAATGAACCAGGAGGTCATGGTTCGATTCCCTGTCAGGCCACATGCCCGGGTTGTGGGCTCGATCCCTATGGAGGGTGTGCAGGAGGCAGCTGATCAATGATTCCTTCTCATCATTGATCTCTCTCTCTCCTTTCTCTCTCTCCCTCTCTGAAATTAATAAAACTATATTTGGAAAAAATAAAAAGAAGACGACGAGGAGAAGGAAAATATCCACCATTTATTGAGGTCTTACTATTTGTTTAGAATTTATTGAAATTGATATATATTTATCATCATATCTAATCCATAAATGATCCTATGAGAAAAATCACTAGTTTTATGCACATTTTACAGAGAGGGTAAGTTGCCCGAAGTCACACCCATCTACAAATAGTGGAGCTGGGGTTCAAATTCCTGTAGCAGGGCTCCAAAATCCTGTTTTATGCTGCCTCCTTGCCCTTCAGGTAATGAGGGGGCACTGATCTACAGAGAAATATCAGTGAGTGTAATTGCAGCCTCATATTCCATATTAAATGCATGAAAAGTCAGCAGCTATTTACCCTATCAGATTGTATATGAAGACTCCTGCTCTCCAGCAGGAAGGGGAAAGAGAAAATACTTTGAGTTGTAATTAGCATCTATGACCATGTAGATATAGAATGATTTTAATGACATCACATTTTCAGCCTCCACTGATAAAACAAGAACCAACTCAAACTTCAATCCATCAAAAATTCAGATTTTGTTAATCAACTATTGAAATTATGCTTTTTGAAAACAAATGGTCTGGAGAAAACTCCATGATAATATTATGAATAGTTAATGATAAAAGCAGGATATAAAGCTGTGTATATATTATACCATACTCCAAATGTACAAAGGAAAAAATCTTTTAGGCATATATGAGTTAAAATGTATTTTTTTTAAAAAAAACTCAGAGAAATATAAACACTGGTGATTTCTGTGTGATGATATTTGGGTTCATTTCTATTTTCATTTTTAATTATCCTCTATTTTCCATGTTTTCTAGAAAGGTTATAGTATTCCTTTATCAGGCAAAGTTTAATTTCAAAATCTGCACACACATACACACACACACACAAATCTACACACATTGAAAATCAAATAGAAATGAGACTGGTGTTATTCACAGATGATTTCTAAATTTATAAAAGTCAATTTGATATATTGAAAAAAAATCTAGAAATAGCAAGGCTAATATATTTCTTCTTGATTCATTAAGTCTAATCTATAACTTCATTAACATGATGAAAGACTGTTTTCCTAGCCCAGGAGAGTGTGAAATAGACCTTTCTCCTCTAGATGAACGACCTTTACCTGGAGTCAGAGCCTCAGATACAATGAAAACCAAGGGCCAACACACTTGAACACTTCTTCTGATTTTTCCAGAAATCCAGAAGAGAAGAGATGGATCTTAGCAACAAGGAGAAACGAGTTACAACCTCTCAGCACTCCAGACAGAATCACACGTGCCAGAGGAAGAGGGGAACTTTGGACCTTGGTTCGATGGACTCCAACTCCCAGGGGCAGTGGGCTCAGAGGGCTAGGCACCTCCTCCACCCTAACGAAGCAGGATGGATTATGTCATCATGATTCGTGCATGTTACCTACAACACTTAGGGAGTAGTACATTCCGTGTTTTAAGAAAAGTGAAAAGGAGTATTTCTAGAGAGAAAGGTGATTTATATTTTTTGAAGAAGTTTAAAATGTAGGTAAACATAAACATGTCATTCTCATCTTTATCTCACTTGTACTGTGTATTGTATTGGAGAACAGCAGGGAAGGGTGCAAACTGTGGTTAACTTGAGGAGCAGCCTTTAGCTAATCGGTGTCATGTTCAAATCTCAGAATGTAGTCTGTAACAGAATTACCTGGGAATCTTTTTAAAATTAAAGCCCCTGAGCCACAAAACCAGACTCCATTCACATGGCCTAGAGCAGGGTTCTGGGACCTGCATTTTAATAATCACCTCAGGTCAGTACTATTCACTACAAACTACAAGCCACATATGTAACTTTATGTTTTCTGGTAGCCACATTTTTATAAGTAAAAAGGAACTGAAGAAATTAATTTTAATATATTTCATTTCACTTCATGAATCTATTATTTCATCATATAATTCTTATTAATAAAGTTATTAATTTTTGATACTAAATCTTCAAAATATGGAGTGTAATTTACACATACAGTGTACCTCAATTCACAGTAGCCATGTTTCAAGTGCTCAGTTGTTATTATTGCAGGAGACTTACCTTTTTCGTTTAAGTTTTGTGAAATTTATACTTTCATTGATGTCCATTGCTTAAGTAAGCATAAGCTGCTTGTCTGAGTCTGTTGGGGTTGCTATAACAAAATATCACAAACTGGAGGGGTAGGAGTGGAGAATAAACAACAGGAATTTATTTCTCAAAGTTCTGGAGGCTGGATGTCCCAGAGCGGGGTGCTGAGGGCCCTCTTCCCCACAGACTTTTCATTGTGTCCTCACATGGTAGAAGGGCTGGGGAACTCTGTGGGGTGTCTTTTTGAAAAGCATTAATGCCATTCATGAGGGCACCACCCTTAGGACCTAATCACCTACCAAAGGCCTCGCTTTCTACTACCAACACGTGGGATTTTAGGATTTCAACATATTCATTTGGAGGGGGTAGGGGGAGACACAAACATTCAAACCATAGCAGTGCTCAAACAAAACAATGTATTCGGCCACTATCATTTGCTCCAACCATTCCTCTCCACTGGAATAGGAGACTGAGCAACCTATCCCAGCTCTGCCTCACAAGAACTCCCATGACTTTCGACAAGTGGCCACTTCACCAGTGAAGGTCACAATTTCCTTATCTACATGTAAATCACTTGAACTAGAAGCACCACAATCTCTGCTTTCATCCTCACCTGACTCTCTTCCATTGTGCAGGTCTGTCTCCAAACTTCCCCTTTTTATAAGGATACCAGTCATATTGCCTTAGGGACTCACCTACTCCAGTTGACCTCATCTTGACTAATTACATCTTACTTCCAAATAAGGTCACACTCTGAGATACAGGGGGTTAGGATTTCAATATATGAATTTGGAGGAGAGATGATTCAACCCACAACAGATAGCATTGACCCACATTGGACTGTGGTGATGCCTCTACAGGCCTAAAACCATCAAAGGTTGCCAGCAAACCACTGGAAGCTGTTGAGAGGCATGGAACAGACTCTTTCTCATGGCCCTCAGAAGGAACCAACCCTGCCAACACCTTGATCATGTACTTCTAGCCTTCAGAACTGAGAAAACACATTTCTGTTGTTTAAACTGCTCAGTTTCTGATACCTTGTTCACAGCAGCCTAAGCAAATTCATCCTCTGTCCGTCTGGAGCCTGAGATAATGAAGACTTTCCCATCTTATAGCTGTGCCTCGTGGGAATCACAGACTTTTCAGTGGGAAGGGAGGGCTACCAGGGGCTCCTCTGTGCTTTGGGCCAGAAGTGACACAGGCCGCTTCCGCTCAAAGGCTGTTGGCCAGCACCAGTCCTCTAGATCCTAACTGCAGGCCTGGGAAACACGGAAAATGAGCATCACCATGTCTGCCACCCTTCCCAACAGGGAACCTCCCCAGAGAGTACAATATTTTCTTGAGCAATAGAATAGCTTTGCTGGGTGGAACTACATAGCATTCAGCCCTCCCTTCTGTAAGTGTCAGGGGAATTAGACGAGGTATTGAGGAATTGAGGTATGGAGGCGTGAGAGGTCCATGCAGGTTTCAGTTCATGTCAGATGACCTTTATAATCGAACTGCCATAGTTATAACTGGCTGTCAAGAGTATTACACCAAGATAGACTTGGGTCTGAATGAGTTGAGATCAATGACTAGCAATTGTTTTGGGGAAATGATGAGAGAGAAAGAGAGTATGTATACCAGGCACTTGCCCCTCCACTTCTAGGGGAGCAACTATGGATAATGAGGCAATGTTTATTTCTGGGTCAGCATAGAAAAGGGGTCAGAATGCCTGATTTTAGTCCTCAGTCCCAAATAACATGATAAAATCCTTCCCCCGATAATGTACATCCCTTTATGATTTTCAAACTGCTTTTACATATGTTATCTTATATGGTATTCTCAACATTCTTGGAAGGCACACATTTTAAGTAAGTGTGTGTTGGGTGGGGAGGAGGGGAGGTTCACAGAGGTTAAATGGTTTTCCTAAAGTCATGCAGGAGGAGTGGCTTTCAAATTCAGGATTGGAGCCTACATTTCTCAGGGCTCCTACCCATTACCCTGGGACAGAGGTTAGTGTCATTACTGATGGACAAACCTCCTGGTCTCAGTTTTAGAAAGCTTTTTGAAATAGGAGAAGGAAACACTTCGTTCAGCAGTCCATTGGTAAGATACTCTTCACACAAGTACTGTGTAGGAGGTTCTAAAATGACTGAAACAAGGAGTTGGTTGCCATTATTTCTCTTAGGACACACCAAGGTATTGTTGGATCTGCAGGGGGCATGGTTAAAGTGCTTTTGTTCTGATGTATCTGATAGTGCAGCATTGAAAAGCACACCAGAGACACATTGCTCCAGAATTTAACAGATAGGCCAGTGTCGAAAGGTAACTGTGCAGAAACTCCATTTTTTTGGTTAATTCTCACCCGAGGATATTTTTCCATTGATTTTTAGAGAGAGTGGAAGGGAGGGGGAGAGACACAGAGAGAGAAACATCGATGTAAGAGAGACACATCACTTGGTTGTCTCCTGCACATGCCCCATTAGGGCGGGGGCTCAAGCCTGCAACTGAGGTAAGTGCCCTTGACAGGAATGGAACATGGGACCTTTCAGTCCATGGGCCAATGCTCTATTCACTGAACCAAACCACTAGGACAAAACTCCATTTCTTGTAACGTTTCTTTTTCCTTTCTGTCCGTCCCCTCCCTTCCTTAGTCGTAAGCTCTTAGGACATCAGATTCTGGTCTATGTCAACTTGTCTTAAGAACAAAGCCTCAGGTCTGTTGACCAGAGAAACAGAGTGGTCACACTAAAGATAACATTTTGACTTCAGTTGTGTTTCAGCCCCAGGCCCAGGAAAGTTGGCCCTACAGACCACACCCTCATGAAACCAGACAGAACAATGCCATGGCTGACATCAGGACCTGATACAATGACCCACTACTCCCAGCCCTGGCCGGGTAGCTCAGTTGGTTAGAGCATCATCCTGATACACTAAGGTTGCAGGTTCAATCTCCAGTTACGGCATCCACATACCTGGGTTGTGGGTTCGATCCCCAGTCAGGGCACAAACCAGAGGTAACCCGTTGATGTATCTCTTTCACATCCATATAAAAAATATTAAAAATAATCGACTACTCCCTACCCTGGCCGCAATCAGTGGGGCCCACAACCCCAACTCCTTTAGCCATCACCATTAATGACCCCCCAGCCCCCATATATAACCCATCCCCTGGAAGCGACTGGACAACCAGGTCTTTGAACAACTAGTTTACTTGTGTCTCCAGACTTGGCACCATTTCCTCAACTAGTAAACCTTACTTTCTTGGCTGCAAATTCACTCCTGTTTGCATTTGATTGAGCTCTGATGCACGCAGGCAAAGGAACCCCTTTAGTCCCACATCAGAATCATACATGCAGGCTCCACGCTATGAGATATTCAGGTAACATGATCAGGTAACATTTCCCTCCTAAAAACACGGGCTTGAGAAGCGTCCCCAATGGGTAGCATGAGAAATATGATTAAAGTGGCTATTTTAAGATGACTTTTTAATTGCAAAATGACAATATCCCAGCATCTCTGCCTCACAGAGTTTAGGGAAATGTTTCAATAGTGTTTGTGTGTCCTAAGAGGCAGGCTGGTACATAATTGCAAATTATTACCACTTCTGCAGGTCATGCTGACAAGATTATCTCCCAGCAGGCTGGCAATCAGAGATGTGCTTCTAATCCGGTGGGTTTTCACAGCTGGCCACCTTTTTCTTTATTCCAGGATAAAATGGAAACTAGTCTTACAGGCCTACGCCTTTCGCTTTCAGGGACTATTTGTCATATCAAAGCCCATTTGTCTGGGTACCAGCCTAACACAGTTAGGTAAACAGTTCTAGGAGGAACCCGCAGCTGTCTGAGAGACAAGTAATCACGAAACACAAAGCTTCATCGCAGCAGCTGCCATCTAAATACAGTTTTCAAAATGTGGCAGCTAAGAGGCAGTGTAAGGGGAGAATTTTCAAGGAACCACCTATCATGTTCATAATGCTTAGTTTGAAATGGGGGCTTAAATTCCCAATTCTTTGATATGGTGGGAAAAGCCCTGTAATATCTGGCCCTTCTCCCCTCAGCCCTTCTCGGGATGCAGGGTGCCAGACACAGTGCTAAATGCATTCCAAGCAGTCTTTCTTTCTTTCTTTCTTTTTTTAAAATATATTTTATTGATTTTTTACAGAGAGGAAGGGAGAGGGATAGAGAGTCAGAAACATCGATGAGAGAGAAACATCGATCAGCTGCCTCCTGCACACCTCCTACTGGGGATGTGCCCGCAACCAAGGTACATGCCCTCGACTGGAATCGAACCCGGGACCTTTCAGTCCGCAGGCCGACGCTCTATCCACTGAGCCAAACCGGTCAGGGCTTAAGCAGTGTTTCATTTAATCCTCAAAACAACCCTTCAGTAGGTATAACTATTACTGCCATTTTCCAGTTGAGGAAACTGCAGTTCAGAGAGGTTAAGTAATCTGCCCAGGGTCACACAGCTAGAAAGGGGCAGAGCTCCCTGAACCCAAACACTCTCCACTCTTGCAGATCATGTTATCATGGGCTACATACACACTGTGCTTGGGACTGGGAATTGTAAGAGAAAAAATTATTGTGACATTTGTTAAATGGTTAGAAAAACTGATTCAAGGCTATTGCAATAGGTGTCAAAACTATCCCAAAGGGGAGGGAGATTGGGCTCAATGCCAAATACTGCAGACAGCTGGGGATTCATAGCCACCTAGCGGAGTGTGGAGGGTCAGTGGGTGAAAAATTACTAAGACACATACGAGGATTCTTGCTGAAGGCAGGTCAAGGACTTATACATCAAAGGTGGAGGGCTGAGGAACTTGATCAGGTACCAAGGATGGGCAGGATCCTCACTAAACTGACTTAGCAGGATTCTTGGTAAAACTGAGCGAGGCAAGCCAAAAACAGGCCAAGGACCAAGGTGGGGACTTAATGGAAGAGAGGCTCCAGGGAGCCTAACCAAAGTTCGGTCAAGAGAATCTCTGTCAGGAAACTGACCTGAACAAAACAGGCAATCCCTGTCCTCGAGGGGTGAAGGCTCTAGAGTCAGAGCGACAATTGTGTAACCTGTGGTGTCACGGCTGCCCACAGTGGGACCCTTTCGGGGGTTTCCTTTCCTTCCATCAATATTTGACCAGGATAGTAGAAGGTGAAGGTGGTGGTAGGTAGTGGAGATGGGAAGTGATAAGAGAAGATGTGGCAGCTCTGTGGGTAGGTAAGATCAGGACCTGCCTAGCATAATCCATTCATCCCTGAGAGTGGGCGGCAGCCAGCCCAGGGCTGCATTTTGTCTCAGCTCCCAATATCCCTTGGAGTCTGTCTGGCCCTTTCTCCCTGGCTGTCTTGTCCTGGGCTTGCCCTCTAACCCTGACCTACCACTACTTTGCTCTTCCTGATGAAGAGCTTACCATGAGAGAAGGGAGATTGGGGAGACCATTTCCTGCTTGATTCTACTGTATCTTAGCAGTCCTGCATTCTGGGTTCCAGAGAAACCCACACCCCAGCCCCATGGGTGGAGTGAGCACCCAGACAACACACACTTGAGTGTTCACTCACTCAGCCAACACTTAGTGAGCATCTAGCACCTGAGAGGACGTGTGCTAAGTGCTAGCAAGATACAGAGATGGATTCAACATTCATTGGCAAGTTCAGCAATCAGCACAGCTCACAGTTTGTTTAGACATTTATATAAGAAATCATGATAGAAGCTGAGACTTGGACAGCTTCCTAGGAGAATATAATCATGACTATCACTTGGGGAATGCTTACGATAAGCCCACAGTTGTTCTAAGAATGTTGTTACCAGTACACAACAATCCTAAGAGGTAAATCCTATTATGAGGCTCCTTTTAAGAGGAGGCTTAGGGAGATTATCTTGTCCAAAGTCAGAGCGGCGAAGTAGGGAAGCCGGGACTGAAACTCAGAGCTGGCACACCCGACAATGGACAACATGCTGGGGAAGTACTGGAACCTCCACCGCAGCATTGTGCCAATGGGTACCTTATGACGGGCACTCAGATCTGGGAGGTTCAGTTCCACCTGGGGATCAGAAGAGCATAAAAACCCATTCAATCTGATCACAAAACAGAAGCAGACAATGCCTGGACTTAGCAGACACTAGGGAACCCGAGCCATTACTGGCAGCAGCTGAGTTCTCAAAAGCTCACATTGTGCTGGGAAAGGCTTCTCTCTCCTCTGATGCAACACTTCTCAGGCCTCACTGTGAGCACCACTCACCGGGGAGGCTTGGTCAAATTCAGGTTCTGATTCAGCAGGCGTGGGGTGGAGCCTGAGACTCTGCACTCCTCACAAGCTCCCAGGATGCAGATGCTGTTAGTCTGTAGACTGCGTTTGGACAACTAAGGCTCTGGAACAGTGGTGCTCCAGGTATGGTTCCTGGAACAGCAGCAGCAACATCCCCGTTAGAAGTGCAAACCCCCAGCCCCACCCTAGACCAGCTGAATCAGAAACTCTGGGGTGCACCCTGACCAGTTTGGCTCAGTGGATAGAGCGGTAGCCTGTGGACTCAAGAGTCCCAGGTTTGATTCCGGTCAAGGGCATGTACCTTGGTTGCGGGCACATACCCAGTAGGGAGTGTGCAGGAGGCAGCTGATCGATGTTTCTCTCTCATCGATGTTTCTGGCTCTCTATCCCTCTCCCTTCCTCTCTGTAAAAAAATCAATAAAATATATTAAAAAAAGAAAAGAAAAGAAACTCTGGGGTGGAGCCCAGCAATCAGTGCTTAACAAGATCTCCAGGCGATGAAAATGCACCCTGAAGCCTGAGAACCAGTCACTGGGACAGCAGTGTGTCCTCTTCACTCCTCCATATAAGGGTTCTTGTTTGTTGTTGTTGTTGTGGGGTGTGTTTTTTTTTTTCTGCTGGAGACACTTCCAGACGAGGGAAGAAATCCTGATGTACTTGCTACACGCACTGAGGGTGGAGGGGATGCAGAATCCCTTTCTGACAAATCCTCTCTCAGCAACTCATAGATGGTAAATTGTGTGGTTGCATTTTTAAAACCACAGGTCAAATGCCAGATTAATCTGTATCAGGATTCACCTTTAACCTGAGTTACATAATTATCAAATATTAACAGCTATGTGTGTGTACATTATATAGGGTGTATGTGTGTGTTTATATATAGGGTATCCCCCAAAATGTATACACACACTTTGAATGATTATAAAGGCAGTGTTTATTAAAATACATTTCATTTTCAAAATTGAGCTATGAGCTGTTAAAATGTGTAAACATTTTTGGGGACACTGTGTGTGTGCGTGTGCGTGTGTGTGTGTGTGCATGTGTGTGTGTGCGTGTGTGTGTGTGTGTGTGTGTGTGTAGGCTTTGTACTATTTGATAGATTTATGGGGAAATATGCAATTGACTATAAGGAACATTTCCAACATCAAAATGTAACTACAACAACATAATAGAAATGAAAACTGCTTAATGTATAATATTACAGAAAAACATCTCACCCTAATTAACATGATCTCAGTATTTGTTAGAGAGAAGGTTATAATTTCTCAGTAAGAGTACAAACAAGCTTATGATCATAATTTTATGAGCCCTGAATTTAATTTCAATAGAAATTGAGATGTTTGTTTCCACTGTATCAAATTTGCCTCTGGATACTGGGAGAGTATATTATTCAAGATAGAATAGGCTAAGTAGCACATAAATAGAAATTTCCTTTCATGCTCACATTACATGTCCAGCACGGTGTGTGTGTGGGGGGAGGGGGGCACGAAAGAGGGAGGAGTGCTCTGGTCCACCCAGTCACTCGGACCCCAGGCTAAGAGAGCTCTACCTTCTTGGGTCACAGCTACCTCAGCCTGTGCTCTAGGATACTGGTACAGGGCAAAAACGAAAGACTTAGACAAAGCTTTTTCACTCTCTTATCACTTCCACTCACATTTCATTGGCCTAGCTGCAAGCGTAGCTGGAAGAGTGGTCCTCTATATGTCCAGGAAACTAGAACTAGAGAAAAGAGAACTAGAAATTGGTGAACAATAGTAATGTCTCCACATGAAGCTGAGATATGTTGCATTTAAATCCCTAATAAGAGCCATAAGTAATAAAAATGGCCAACAATCAACAATAAGATCTTTATAAATCAGCATGTGTGAAGCTGCCATTTATGAATAATTTATTATGTGCCAGGCACTGATTATCCTATTTTACATATATTATCTCAACTGGTGCTAAAATAGCCTACAAGGTGGTCCCATTATTTATTTAGCCAGCGTAAACCTCTAGCCAATCTGAGGCAGCATTTGAACTCAGTTCTGTCTGACTCCAGAGCACTCAGACCCAACCCATGTACAGTACTCCCAGGTAACATTGCCAGTCTCCTCTCCATTCTTCAAAGCTCTCTCTGGTTACACACTGCCTTTCTGTGGACTGTTAGGGTTACCAAAGGAGGAATGCATGAGGCCAAAGTGGTAAGGGATTATGAATTTATTAGGTCATCTGGAAAACCAGAGGGGCTGAGCCCCCAAATGGTGCCAGCACCCAAAGATGGGAAGTCAGAGGTTTCTAAAGGATTCTAGGCGGGCTTTTCTGGGCAGAGAATTCTCTGTGCAGGTCTGGATTCTGGGAAACTCCGGAGGGAGAGATAATGGTCTTAGCAAGTGTAATGTGGTCTAAGCAAGTGGAATGTCCATTGTGAAGTTGCCTAAAGGTCAGTTCCCAGGGGAGAGGGTATCGATTCAATTATTTATCAGACCTAACATGGACTACGTAGTGATTTAAATCAGATGCTAGCAAGGATGAGCCCTAATCTCTGTAAGACCTCCCTTAGTGTCCTGGAATGAGTCCAGGAGTGCATCCAGGTAGGACTTTGTAAGGCCAGGTCCTAGCACAGCCTGAAGTCTTAGATGCTGATCTACTCTCATTTTCTCTTCTGTCCTACTGAGAGAGATGGGCCCTGGTTTTCTCCAGCAGCTAGAAGAGTCTATGAATGCCTGACAAAGAAAATGCAAATTGGAAACATTTAGCAGGATGTAGACATGGAATGGAAAAGAGAGAAGGCTTCTTGTCAACTTTTACCTGGAAGTTCAAAGATAACCTTAAGTGCAACAAACATCTTGCCCACCTTGCCCTCAGCTTCAGGTACAATTTCCTCCCCTTTCCCATGCAAATGATTCATGATCTCCAGTCATTTTTATTTTTAATATCAGGCAAACCACGTAAACCATTGTTGTTTTTCTTGAATCCTCACTCAAGAACATGCTTTCATTGATTTCTAGAGAGAGATGAAGGGGGAGAGAGAAACATCGATAGGTTGCTTCCCATACCCTCTCGACAGGGATGGAACCTGCAACTTAGTTATGTGCCCTGACTGGGAATCAAATCCACAACCTTTTGGTGAAGAGAATGACGCTCCAATCAACTGACCCACCTGGCCAGGGTTAAACCATTATTTTAATAGGCAGAGTATGCATTACAAATAAAGTAAATATGCCCAGCCGGTGTGGCTTGGTGGTTGAGCGTTGACCTATGAAACAAGATGTCATGGTCCGATTCCCAGTCAGGGCACAGGCCCAGGTTGTGGGCTCAATCCCCAGTAGGGGGCATGCAGGAGGCAGCCAATCAATGATTATCTCTCATCGTTGATGTTTCTATCTCTCTCTCCCTCTCCCTTCCTCTCTAAAAAATATTAAAAAAAATAAAAATAAAGAACATCTGAAGTCATATATATACATATATATGCATACATATGTATGTATATATTAACCGGCTATCAAATGCATAAATAGCATAAAAACCATGTTCAACAGGATCAAAATGCCACAGAATGCATGCTGACATTTGAGAAAATGTTTTTATTCAAATCCTAGCTTCATCTACAGCTGCCCTATGACACCCAGTTGTTTGCCTGCTGTCCGCCTCAGACGCTCATCTGCAAAGGGAAAGAAAAGCCTCTCTACCTGGGAGGGTGGCTCTGAGGGCTAATGAAGCCCAACCACCCAAAGCAATAAGCACACTCTCCCTCAAGGCCTCACACGCAGGCCCTCCACACAAGCGGTGGTAACAACTCACACAGCTGTGGCAGGAGGTTAAGAAAAGAAAGCTAGAGCCCCTGGGGCTGCTGTGTGGAGGATGCGATAGGGATACATTTGTACCTGTATTAAACAGGGCGTACATTTAATCTCTACACAAGGTCGGAGGAGGACTTGCATTGTAGAGACTATAAACATCTCATTTTCCAGGAGGCCATACAATAGGGCTAGTTAGCTGCCCAGAGTCTATTTGGGGAACAAAATGTACATTTAACTACGAAGAAAGTCAAAACAACAAAGGAAACATGTTCTGCCTTCTATGCCCACCTCTAAAGCACGTCTGTATTCTGAATGACGAAGCGGAAAGGAGATACAGCCTGGCAGCCCGTGCCCTTTCCCAGAAGGATGACTCACCACCCCAGTGAATATCCCAGGGAGACCTGTTTATGAGGATGGCGACCTCGGAGCGCCTCTGGCTGTGCATGTTTTATGCTCTGTATTATGCCTCATGTGGATAAACTGAAGCAAGTTCACTTTGAATGCACAGTCTCATAAAATTTCATAAAAGCAGACACCATGCATATATCGTGTGGGTATATATATCAATGGACGTGCTGTGGTCTGGTAACCTAGCCAGAATTCCAGAAAATGGATTGTGGCCACAACCCACACTGCCTCTTCCTCAGTAGAGAACCCAGCTCTCTCTAGAGCCCTGGAGGTGCCTACAACATCTCGCACCCACCCCCTTTACCGCCCCCCCACCCCCACACACATGCATACACCCCACTGCCCACCGCAGCTAGAAGGTGACCCTATAAAGCCAGCCAGTCCTCCTCTCTCACTGCCTTTATGAAGGGGCCACAGTGTACCCTAGCAGTGTTATCGCCCACTACTAGGTCCACCCTTTCTTTAATCAAAGCCAGCTTCTTTCTACAGGACTCCCCATGGCTTTTATTCTTCAGTGTCTCTTCTTCTAGAATGAATGTCACCTCCCCCTCTAGCCCATCAAAATCCTTCCTCTTTTTCAAAGCCCAGTTGAAATATTTTTCTATATCTATAGTTAGAAAAGGAAAAAAAAAGCAAAATGTATTAGTTACCTGGGTACTGAGGCCAGAGCAATGGAGAAAAGATGCTTCTCTCTCTCCTCCCCCCCCCCCCCCCCCGAGCTTAGAATTTAGTGGAGGGAGGCAGAGAATTAGGGAGAACTCACTATGTATTAGATCACCTAGTGGTGAGTGCTATGAAGAAAAACAAAGCAGATGAAGGGAATAAGGAATGGCAGTGTTTTTAGATACTATCTGGGGCAGCAGCATCAGGCTTCTCTGTCAGATGTTCCTTTATTCCCAGGGAGAAATAATTTATCCTTCCCCTACAAGCCTACCCATTGCACTACCCCAAGTGCCTAGAACAACACAGCAGCTCAGATCGGTGTCAGTGGGGATTATGGGGGCAAAACAAACTCTGCGGCCAAGTACATCAGAGGAAAGTGGGGCTAAACAAAGTCTGGAAACGTTACCATGTTAACAGATTATATGTCTGTGAGAGGCAGTTATCAAATGCAGCCTTTCAAAATGTATTTGACATTAGCGCCCTCCCACAGGGCACATCACAGGTGTAAGGTTGCTTGGAACACATTTTGGAAAGTACTCTATTTCCCCTTCCACAATATTAACTCTGTAAAGACAGGCATGGCATCCAATCACTGTGTCCAACACATAACTCAGTACAGCTCATCCTATGTAATAGGCATAAAGAAATAAGCACTTTTGTTTGCTAACAGCTTATTGTCTTGGGTAAATCGAAAGGCCTATTTCAAACTCCTCACTGTTGTGATGGGAGGTGGGGTAAGAGTAGGTGCCTATTGGAGGTAATGTGAGCTTACTTTTTTTTTTTGGTAAAAGAAAGGAGTTAGTGACACTTGCTTCTAGCCTTCATTCCCCAACAATATCCTGGGAAGAAGCCTCTAGAATGTTCCCCCAAGCATGTGTTTAACCTGGAAGACACTGTACCCTTTGTGGAGGTCTTAAGCAGATACTTCCAAGAAGGTTGCAGGAGGGAAGGAAACTCAGAAATTGCAAACCTGTCTATGCTAATATGGTAGCCACTAACCACATATGGCTATTTAAATTACCTAAAAGTATTATAAAATGTAAAATTTAGTTCCTTATTCACACTAGCCACATGTCAAGTGCTCAATAGCCATATGTGGTTAGTGGCCACCGTATGAGAAAGCACAGATATAGAGAATTCCCATCACGGCAGAAAGTTCCATTGGACAGTGATGTAAGAAGTACAACCCTCCACCATCAGATCTGAAATTACTCCATGACAACCCACATTCTTTTCTGCTTCCATGAAAGAACTCAAGTAAAGACCAATGCCCACCCTCTCTCCCCCAACAAGAGTAGTGTGCAGCCATCTTCAGACAAACAGCCATAGGAAAAGCCAGAGGTTAGCATCAAATGGATAGCATCCTTCTCAAAGGGCCTGTCCTTCTATCTCGGGTCTATCTGTCTGTCTGTCTGCCCCCCTGTAGTACTAATTACCCCAGATACACCAGGAGGCTGCACGCCAAAGTGTAATCCCCGTGAACAGAGCGCAGATGGCATGGTTTTCCTTGCGGTATAAACAATGGGCTGGATAAGGTACCAAGCCAGGTAAGTGGTGGAGTCTGGATTTGGGGAGGGATGTGAGTTTCCATCTCCCCGCACCAATCCATAAAAGCAGGAGTTTAGCCAGGGTTGGGCTGTGGGCAGACCGGAGGCCAGGGTGAGGACACAGAGGGTAACTCCCTATGGAGTGGAGTCTGTGCTTCCTCCACAGACACTGAGCTTCCCCATGCACTGGAAAACCTTAAGCCAATTTCACGACTAATTCACAGGCTAATTGAGACCAGGCTGTGCCTCATTGTAAGGCAGAGTTACAGCATTACACCATTACGTACATCCTAGGCCGAGCCTTCATTTAGATCACAAATTTCCCAGCACAGTTGTTATTGGTAATTAAACCTACTTGATTGTTTCATTACACAGAGATTCCATGACAGTAAAGAAATTAAACATAACTAATCTTTAGCTCATTTCTAAAGGTACACGGAAATGAGAACTGACAACAGTATAAAATATGTGAATGATGCACTCCCATCATTTCTTGTCAGTTTTTGGCAGGCCTGGCTCATGGAAGCTCAGAGATTTAAGACCCTTTAATACGCAAGCATATATCTGTTTTACTGTTACACAATAAAAATTAAACATAGATGAAAAACAGCATGAATTACTGTGAAAAAATCACATTTGCAGCGCCCAGATGTAAATTCCCAGCAATTTACATGTTTGTAATCCAGGGCAGTTCTAGAAGCATTTTCCCTCTAATCTGTGTCTAACCTTTAGTTCCCAGGCTGATTTTCACTCTTCTGTTTTTTCAGATTCCAGTTCCATTTCTCCCCCTTCAAAGTGTAGACATATCAGAATCACACAAGAGTCTGGTTGCAAATGCAGATGCGTGGGCCCCACCTGTGTCAACATCCCTGAAGCTGCAGCCCAACAACCTACATGTGTAATCAGCCCCCAGGAGACCCTTGTGCAAACTAAAGTCACTCACTGCCACACGTGGTACCAAAGTTCTCGAGTGCAAGAATTAACTGTCATGCGTCTCTATATCTCCAGCATCCAACTCCATGCCTAGCCAAGAATGGTCATCAATGGGAGGACATATTGACCCAAATTCAAAAGTTCTTTCCTTTTTCAAATGGGTCTTTAAAAAAAAAATCAAAGACCACATTATGTAGGGATTTCTCTGCTCCAGCCTATTTTCTACAAAATAATCCACTCACCTTTCCTGAGACAAACCTGCCCACATTGCCAACTCCAAAGACCAGAAAGAAAGATTGGTCCAATGCTACCAGGAATGGTGCTTCCTCGTGCTGATGGCCACCATCTGCCCTTCCCTTTGGGGCAAGGAGGTGGCTTATGTCCTCAACATCAAATGTCTCTCTTGGAGCATTTAAACCAGTGTCTTTAACTTTTACAACAGAATCACTTAGAAGCTTGCTCAGAAATGCATGTTCCTGGGTGAATTTCCACCCTGAGATAAGTACCCACCGGGTAGGTTTGGGGCACTGCATTGTCTGTGTAACCCCCAGATGATTTTGATGCGGAGGACCCTGACCTATTCTTGGAGAAATTACTATTTGATTCCAGTCCTCAAAAAACTCTCTCAACTTCCCTTCCTCAAAAGGTGGGAAGGCTATACCCCCTCAGTGCTCTCTGATTTGGCAGGAGGGCGGGGGGGAGTAGATGGAGGATGAATGCCCAACCCAGCAATTATAACCGTTATACTCTGATGGATGCGATACTTAATATGAAAGTCCTTCCCTGAGACTGTCCTCCCAGAGCTTAGAGACCCTCCTGTAAATTAAGGAAGGAATGGGGGAAACTCACATTTCTTGAGCATTAGAAAATAATGCCAAGGGCTAAGTATTCCTATTCTCTTACCATCTCTCCACAGCCCATCTAAACCTCACCATGTATTCCCAGGCAGAATTAATTGCTGGCCTGCTGCACCTTACTCCCCAGAGCACTTATTCCCTTTCCTGGATTAGCTCATTTATCTGGCATTCAAGCTAATGGTTTGCTGCAGGTCTTTTCCCCAGACATCCTTTGTTCGAAGGCAGGTTGAAGTTTCTTTATCTCTGCAGCACCCAGGCTTGGCTGTAAGGTGCTACTCAAATAAAGGTTCCAGGTGGGTGGGCTGCAGGTAAGGTCTACCTTGGCCCCTAGGAACTGCTTCTTTGAGAGAACTGCACATCGAGGTGTTGGCTTTTCATGCTGCCCTGAACCTTTTTATAGCCGTGCTTCTCTTCAACCCATTTTCTAGAATTATGTCACTACCAACAAATCTGTGTACAAAAGCTACAGAGATGAGTACTTTTCCCTAAAGACATTGCCCATTAACTGTGAAGCCTGTGTTGCTTTGCAGGTTTGAAGATACATGCACACATATACATGTATGTGTATATACCATGTACATATAATCTTATTATGATGCATTTCACCTTGTATAGTTCCATGTGCTATGGCTTCCAGCCTTACAAACCCCATAAAACCTACTTATTTTTACAGCAGTCTCTCTGATCTTGAAAGAAAATTCTGTGCATATAGCCTTGGTGTACAGCAAAGTATCTCTACCCTGCTTTTACATTAAGACCATTCCCTGCTACACTCTGAGTTTCTGACATCAGGAATATGGGGATTTTTCAGAAGGTATGAAGCATCTTTTTCTGGTTCCTGGAGCCCAGACTTTTGGGAGAGCCCCCTGTTTAGCTCCAGTCTCTCCCTACTTCCAATCCACCCACCCCGATTCCATAGAGATCTTCCCAGACTTGTTATTCCCCTCTTTAGGCAGAAGGTCAATCTTCATCTTGCTGAGGCTTCCGAAGCCTTTTCACCTGTTTCCAGGCCTCTTCACTCATGCTTGGCTCCTATTGTTCCCTCTGCCCAGAAAGCCATCTCCCCCACTTTGGCCTCTTGAAATCCCACCTATTCCTCAAAATCTACCTGCGTGCCAACTGCAGCTCAGTGGATGGGATCAACACCTGGCTCCACAATTCACCTGTTGTGTGACCCTGGGCAAGGCACTCGACTACACTGAGCCTCAGTTTGCTATTCTTCAAATCGAGGATTCAATCAAAGGATGTCTAAAAGACAAGAAGATAAAATCTCCAGAAATAATTTTTAGTCCCCAATTCAATCCTCTGAACCACTTGCCCTTCCCTTCTTGTACAGAGCTGAGAATGCACTGTGCATTACTAGACTGAGTCATGTTTATTATAACCCCCAATAGATTAAAAGGTCTTAATGGTCAAGGTGTCACATTTTAGACATGCCTAGCACATAGTAAGCATGCAATAGATATTAGAGGAAGGGTTAATTTATCTCCTCATTCATAATCAGAGCCATATAATTCACAGGTCAGTTGCTTCTGAGAGGTGATGTTGAAACAAATGAACTCAGAGGTCAGAATGATCTAACCTTGAACCCTAGCTGTGTGAACTTTAGAAAGACATTTTTTTATTTCCTAATTTGGAAAGTGAGGATGTTAATACCGCTATAGAAATAACCCTACTTCATAGGGCTGCTCAGAGGATGAAGTACACAAATGTGGGTGAGGTACCATCATTGTTATTATTAGGCTGTCATCAAGCTTTTGGTTTGGGCTCACAGCCTTGGCAGACTCACTAGGGGAACATCTAAGCTCAGCGGTTTTAGAGATCTTGGGAACTGTGGCCCAACTGTCCCACGACCCAGGGCCACACTGTGAATTTCACAGTCCCGAGGCAATTTTGGTTTTATGAACCCCTTCCTCCATAAACTAATAATAATAATAAAATAAAATCTATGTTATGACTGTATTGGTATAAAGATGAATGTAATCTGGCTGGATTTATTATTTTATATTGCTTATTATTATATTCATTTTCTTCCGATTTTAAAAGAAATTAAAATGAAAACATTATTGTGGGCTTCGGGCATTGCACCTCCTGTACAGGACAGAGAAGTCAGCCTGGCCTTAAGTCTCTGAAGTCTGACCTCCGAAGTGTCAGCTCCAACCAGGCTCCCAATCACTGGCTCTTCTCAAGCCCTCCTCTCGCGTCTTTGCACACCATAGAGTCTTCCCACAAATTTGTCCTTCTTCCTAGAACTCTCTCCTCTGCCCTTCCCCTTGTTTATTTTCCACACATACAGAATCTCCTATGCACAGATCAGTGGTCCTGACCCCCATTTCTGATTCAGCAGCTCTGGGATGAGACCCCGGAGTCTGTATTTAACAGCACCCGAGTGGTGCTGATGCTGCGGGTCCTGAACTGACTGCACTTGGAGACAGCTGCCTTGGAGGTCTGCTCTGTTTCCATTCCCTCCGGTAAGCCGCCTCTGATCTGATTTGGTCACGTTTCTCCCACAGATGCTCTCCAAGGACTAAAGGCCTCTGCTTTATCTATGTAATTTTCTGCTTCCTGTCTCTCTCTCCCATTTGACGGTAAGCTCCACGTGCCTTTTTGCCAGCTGTGGGATTTGTACCCAGCACATAGTAGGTGCTGAGTAAATGCGTGTAACGGCTGTTCAGAAAAATGGAACCAACTTAACCTCCTAGCAACAGTAAATACGAGTGTCAGAATCCTCGCAACTCACCAGCACTGCATTTTCGTTTTTTCTCTCCTTTTTTTTTTTTACAATTCTCAGTTTCAGAATTCCTCACATGCCCGTTGTTCCAAGGACAGAGCAAGGAGCAGGGCAGAAACTGCTTCCAGGGATCTGGAAGGGCCTGCATTAAGCCCCGCAAGCCCCGCCCTCACGTGTCGTCCCGCCCTGATTCTCCGCCTTCGGCGCCAGACCCCGCCCACTCCCCCACGCCCCGCCCCATCACCATCTGTGGACTTAGGCCCCGCCCCATCACCGACTCTGGCCATAGGCCCCGCCTCATATCCGTCCCTAGGCCCCACCCCTACCCCTTCCTCAGGCCAGCTGCCTCTGCGCATGCCCGGCCGCCCCAGCACCTCTGAGGAGTCACCCGCTGGAAACAAACTTTCCCGGAACAATGTCGCGACCCTGCCCTCCGGAGACAGTCAGGTAAAGCCTCCCCGGCCCCTGGCACTCTGAGCCGGCTTTGATCTGGGCGGGGTCGAGCTGATCGCGGGCCGCGGGTCGTAGGGGCTTTTACCCGCGATTGCTTTTGCCGAGCCCGCACTCGATGCCCTCATCTCCTTGGCCGCCGACAGGGTCCAGGGACCTCTGCATCTTCTCCAGCCCCAGACGGAGCCGGGCTCTGGCATCTTGAGTTAACACCTGTCATCATGGATTCCCCCCGTCCCCCAAGGGCAAGGCGTTCCCCTGCCCAGCCGCTTACGTCTTCTGCTCCAGGCATCTCCAGAGTTCGATCTCTGGAACGCCAGCCCGCACCTGGCAACCCAGGGTTCAAGTCCTCCGGTGGCTACTCCCAGTCGTGGCCTTGGGTCTCAGTTACATAACCCTCTGGTTCTGGACCAGATTAGGCGCTCACCTCGCTGGGCTGGTGTGAAGATGAAAAGAGAAAAGCAAGGCAAGAGTGTGGGATAAGCCCATGCTCAGAACAGGGTGGCTGCTACTTTTTTGTTGGTGTTTTTATGGTGATTATTCCCAGGATCAGCCCCTAATGTGGACAGACACATTTTTGCAGACTTAGCATCTGCTGGACCCTCTGATTAGTTCTGGGGCCTCTTTGAAGCCACACTGGGCAGACATCCTCTTCTGGATGTCTCCCTGGAGTTCCCAGCACTCTGATTCCTTTCAAGCCTTTGGTCGTTATTTTG
This sequence comes from Plecotus auritus, assembly GCF_963455305.1. Lineage (NCBI taxonomy): Eukaryota > Metazoa > Chordata > Mammalia > Chiroptera > Vespertilionidae > Plecotus > Plecotus auritus. The sequence goes on along the minus strand of NC_137785.1, from coordinate 39,879,592 downwards.
CAGTTCACTGTGGTTATCCAACCACTTTTAGGGAGCATCTGCCAGTAGAAAGAGGCATAAAATAGCAAACACCTCCCACAAACAACTGCTCTTTTAATGATGGAGACATTTATGACAGTAGTCATTTGTAGGCCACTAGCTGAGTACCAGCCACCGTATATGAAATATGTCATTAAATTCTCATAAATACTTTCAAACATGTCACAGATGAGGGGAGGGGAGCTCCGAGAGGTCATTCCTAAGCATTTTGAAACCAGTTCTAGCTGACTTCCACATAGAAAAATTACAATTAAGCTGTTAGTTTATTGGGTTGTCAATAACAGTGTGCCACAAACTGGGTAGCCCACAAAACACAAGTTTATGCTCTCACAGTTGTGAAAACTAGAGGTCCAAAATCCGGGGGCTGGCGGGCCATCCTCCCAGCCAGGTTCTCGGGGAGGGCCCTTCCTGGCCTGTGGCAGCTTCTGGTGTTCCTTGGCTTCTGGCAGCATCACTCCAGTCTCTGCCTCTGTCTTCACCTGGCCTTCTTTCTTGTGTGTGTATCTGCCTCTCTGTGTCCTCTCCTCTTTTTATAAGGACACCAGTCATTGGAATTAGGGCCCACCTTAAAACCAGTCCTAAACTGATTACATCTACAGAAATTCTGTTTCCAAGTAAAGTCAGATTTGTGGTTTAGGGAGGACACTATTTAAGCCACTACACAAACCAGCAACAAAATACACCGTTCAAAAGGTCCCAAACAAAATCACAGTCATGGATTCAGGGCACCATTTGTGGTCATAAAGCCCAATACTCATATATTAAAGTGTGTTCCCCTGGTCTGCAATATCACCATCGCTTGGGAGTTTGACATAAATGCTAAGTCTCAGGCTCCACCCCACACTTACTGAGTCACAGTTTGGGGTGGGCCCAGCCAACCCTCCAGGGGATTCTGTTGCTGTTAAAGTTTGGGAACCACTGTTATAAAGCAGTTGAATATTTGATAACAAAAGGAATGCTTGATAACATGACATAAGGGCCAGAGTAAGAGAAAGTTCTTAACTTTACAATGATCTGACCTTACAATATCTTATTTAGCAAACCTGTCTTACCTGAATATAGTTATGGATTTTGATAATTAACTATTGCTTTGTTAAAAAGTATTTTACCATAATTTAAATTTAGTTTTCAAATGAACTTGTGCACTAAACAGTGTTCTTAGTACACAGTTCCACCTCTCACCCATGGGGGATACGTTCCAAGACCCCCAGGAGATGCCTGAAACTGCAGATAGTACCAAACCATAGATATATATACTATCATGGTTTTTCCTACACAGAGTAAGAGATTAACAAAATAATACAATAGAATGATTATAACAATATACTGTAATAAAAATTATGTATGTGTGGTCTCTCTCAAAATATCTTATTGTACTGTACTTACCTTTTCCCTTATGGGAAGCACTTTACATCTTCTCTTTGGCATATCAGAATTGCCAGCATCATTACCCTTGTGCTTTGGGGCCATTGTTAAGTAAAATAAGGGTTACTTGAACACAAGCACAGCATCTGATCACCAAGAAGGCTACTCAGTGATTAATGGGAGATAGCATAGACAGCCTGGACACCTGGATAAAGGAATGATTCGTGTCCCAGGTGGGATGGAGTTGGGCAGTGCAAGATTTCATCACCCTACTCAGAACAGCGCATATTGAAAACTTATGAATTTTTTATTTCTGGAACTTTTAATTTAATATTTTTGGGCTAAGGCAGTGGTCGGCAAACTCATTAGTCAACAGAGCCAAATATCAACAGTACAACGATTAAAATTTCTTTTGAGAGCCGAAAACTGACTTCTGCGCATGGGCCACGAAGTTTCAATTGCACTGTACGTGCGCGACCGCACGTGGTATTTTGTGGAAGAGCCACACTCAAGGAGCCAAAGAGCTGCATGTGGCTCGCAAGCTGCAGTTTGCCGGCCACTGTGATTAATTGGAAAGTGAAACTAGGTTTTTGCCTCATTTTATCTTGCCGAAAATCATGTGATTTTTGTTATTATTATGTCTGTCATCTTATTGAAAAGTACACCGAAGACTCAGAAATGGTAAACCTCAAGATACTCAGCAAAGCAGAAACATAGGCAGGACAAGGATATTTTTTATTATAACGCTGGTACTATAATGTTTGGTTTATTTCCCTTTTAGAAACAGTTTGATAGATGATGCTAAGGCCCGCTTAAAAAAGCATGATGTTGGGACCAAATATTCTCACTTGTCATCTAGTAAATATTCCATCCTTTTACCATTGTTGGCTAAAGAAGGAAAACTTCATCTGTTGTTCACCCTCCGGTCAGAGAAGGTACGTGACAAGAGGTTCTGCCATTAAAGTCTCAGGACATTTGAAAACTCCACGAAATGTTGTCACTTGCACACGTTTTGAGGCCAGAGATTCCCAAATGGACTTTCAGAATTGTGATGTTTGAGGGGCCACTGGATAACATGGCATTTTGGGAAAAATTTTTGGAAAGAAAAATAAGTAATTTAGAATACTTTTAGACCTGGGTTTCTTAACCTTGGTGCCACTGGCATTTGGGCTGGATAATTCCTTGTTGTGGAAGCTGCCCTGTGCATTATGGGATGTATGTTTAGCATCATCCCTGGCCCCTACTTACTAGATGCCAGTAACACACACACACACACACACACACACACACACACACACACACACCCCTTTGTGATAACCACAAATGTCTCTAGAGTTTGTCTCCTGTCCTGGAAGGAATGGTTGGGGGTGTGCGGGGGGGACAGTTTGCCACTGTCTTAGACCAATCCCACCCCAGGTATAACGTGAAAGTTCTAGAGCAGCAAAGTGAACAGTCTGGGCCCTGAAGCTGGCTGCCCATGTTTGAATGCAGGCTCTCTCCTTGTCAGCTGTGTGACTCTGTCTTATTTAGTTCTCCTCTCTGTGCTGCAGTCTCACTTGCAAAATGAGGACAAATATTAATACCTGTCTAGTAGGGCCGCCATGAGAATTTCACAGGGTAACAAAGGTAAAGCTTCTAAAACAAGCCTGGCGCTTGGCAAGGATTCGGTAAGTTTCAGATGTCATCATCATTAGCGCCATTAGCAGACATTGCTTGAGGCTTTTAAGATAACTGTTCAACTTAAAAAAATATTGGGCTGCGAATGGAGTTCACCTGGGTACGGTCACTGTCCCTTGCTGTTAGGGGTACTTCCAAGGAAAAGTTGGGGAGCAGTAATTTCAAATTGTCCAAGTACAAAAAAGAAAATGGGCCATAATAAAGTGTCTTTCTAAGCAGAATAACCAAAAGTATCTCCATAGGGGAAAAAGCAAGCTGAAATATCAGCTGAAGTTTCCTGGATTTGGTATTAGACTTGTGTGGATTCTTTCCTGTCTGGGTCAGATGATGACAATCAAGTTTCCAGGGGGAGATACTTAACTCGGAACCAGGGGACCAGGTCTGTTCCCAGCTCTGCCAGGAAATACAGCAGAAACTTGTTTTTTTAATTATCAGTTGAACATTCATGTAGAAAATCTAGACAAGACCAAAACGGGTCTCTGATCTCTATTTCACCTAAAGTAACTTTGTCGATTGACTATTAAGTGAGAATTATCTTAGACCATGAACTCTGATATGCAAAGGTCACATTAAAAAAAAAAGTATTTAAAGCTAATTAAATCGAACTCTAAGCCTCTCTGGCTGTGAGGGCAAGAAATTCCCTCAGGCATTACCTGAGCTTGCCTCCTCCCTGGAGTCACGCAAGCTGGGCCCACGGATTTCCTCCTGATAGGTGGGGAAGGAGGCACATGTCATCAGTCCCTCCTGCGCAAGTGTGGGCTCTCCTGCTAGCTCTGGAACCTGGAGCAAAATTCTTCTCTCTGAGCCTCAGTTTTCTTCCTAAAATGGGACTGAAGACAGTGCCTAATGTTATGAGGGTAAGGATATCGCTCTCCCTCCTCCCCATGCTCCTCCCTCTTCCTTCTCCTCTCTCTCCCCTGTCATAGTCCCCCCTCTCCTCTCCTCTCCTTTTTATCTCTCTTCCCTCTCCTCTCTCTGCTCCCAGCTCTCTAGGGCTTGAAACAGGCAAGAGGAAATTCAAGAAAAAAAAACATAGATGAAAGTCTAAGGAAATTAGGCTGCAACCTTATTTGGCTTTTGAGTAGAATTCCATAAGGTTTTATTTAATAAAAATATTATGCTTTTTACAAAAGAAAAAACTTATGTACTTAGATAGGGTCCTTTCTGATCTGACAGTTTGTGAATCATCATTTTTATGAATGTATTTTCTTTAAAACAGCATGACATTTTCTTACGAGTATTTAAAATAGTCATTAAATCAGGCCTGTATTTCTGTTGAGCCCGATGAGTCCCTGCAGGTGCCCCTGTCAGTGTGTCAGTGGTCCCTCGCTGCTGAATGAGCTAACGCTATGGAGGAAGCTTTCAGAGGTGATGTAGCATTAGGTCTCTCTCTTACGCATTTGGATGGTGAATGGTCAAGACAGTAGAGACATGTCCATCAACCTGGTTTTCATCTACTCTTATGTCTACAATTGATGTGAAGATGGGTGAGGTTTCTGTGTATTGTAGCAACTCCTGCACTGTTACTGATTTTTTAAATGTATTTTTGTTACTGATTTATTAACAGAGAGGAACTTTAAAATGTTTTCTTTCATTTTTAAGAAGTTTGCCCAAATGGGACTTTAAACTGTAGAACATTACAAAATTTATAATGGCATCTTACGTGGATATATTGGCTCCAGTGCTGAAAATGCCTGCATGACCTTTTGATTTAGCTTCTAAACGTCAAGAATTGTCCTTACGAGTTCTCATTAATAAATATTTAACATGGGCCAGGCGCTGTGCCAGGCACTTCAGCCATCAGCTCATGTGACCGACTCCCTGAGGACAGACATTACCCGCATTGCACACTGTTGAGAAGATGCAGACCCAGGACCCCTGCTGACCTTGAGGTCCCCTGGACAGTTCAGGAGAGAAAGGATGGTGGGCACTGGCGGGAGTGAGTGTGAAACAAATTGAGATCATGTTTGCTTAGAAGTTTGGTCCTGCAGAGGAGAGAAGCGGGGGCGGGAGGGGGGCGGGGGGTGGTTGTGCTCCTCCAGCCGGGAGAGGAAAGAAATCATTTTAAAGACAGAGATTTTTAAAAGGGGGAAATTATTCAGGATGCTACAAATGGAGACATAAACAGTTCTCCTGAAGTCAGGGAGGCATGAGATCAAGGATATATGTGGAAGGGGCTTTGCAGGGAAAGAGGCTCCTGTTCCTTTAGTCTGTGCAGAGGTAGGGGGTGGAGACACAGGTCAGTGTTGATGACCACATGTTCTGTGTAATGTCTTAATAAGTGTATGGTGCGCTGCTTAAGGGCATGGCTCTAGAATTAAATCCTGGTTTATGTTCCAGCTCCACTACTCACCCTATGTGAAACTGGTCAGATTATTTAACCTCTTTGAACTTTAGTTCCCTTATCTAACAGTGAAAATAATTCCCAGCCATCGTGGCTCAGTGGTTGAGTGTCAACCTGTGAACCAGGAGGTCACGGTTTGATTCCCAATCAAGGCATATGCCGGAGTTGCAGGCTCGATCCCAGTAGGGGACATGCAGGAGGCAGCCAATCAATGATTCTCTTCATTGATGTTTCTATCTCTCTCCCTCTCCCTTCCTCTCTGAAATCAATTTTTTAAAGTATTTTTTAAAAAGTGGAAATAATAATATTATAGTAGCCTATATGTCCATTAATGGAAAGATAGATAAACAAATTACAATATATACATACAGTGGGAAACTATTCAGCCATAAAAAGGAAAAAGGTACTGATACATGGTACAATGTGGAAGAACTTCAGAAACATGATGCTAAGTGAAAAAAGCAGATGCCGAAGGTCGCACATGTCATATGATTCCATTTACAGGGAATATGCAGGAAGGTAAATCCACAGGGACAGAAAGTAAGGGCAGGGAGGGGAGGCAAGTGGGAACCCACTGCTTGGTGGGTACAGTCTCTGGGGTGATGAGAATGTTCTGGAACTGGACGGTGGTAGGAGTTGTGTAACGCTGTGAATATTTTAAATGTCACTGATTGTTTAATTTTATGTTATGAATTTCACCTCAATTAAAAAATAACTCTTAAAAAACAGCTTATAAAACTGTTCTGACGACTCAGTGAAAAAAAGTCCCTGTGAAGCAACATAGTAAGCACTTAGTAAAAGTTATCTACTGGTAGCATCGCCCTTTTCTTTATCCTTTCTTTCAGCCTCCATCCCCCATCATGTAAATGTGTTTGTGTGTGAATGGTATTGGGGGGGGGGGGGAGGGGCGGAGGGGCAACTAGAGAAAAGTCAGAAGTGAGAGCAGTTTTCAAAGTTCATTTTTATAAAAAGATTCAAGTAAAACGTGTTTTCTGCTCCTGTTCTTTACGTATTTCCACTATTGGAAGAATGGTCCGTGGCACAGCATAGAGGTTCAGTAGTGCTTGTTGAGTGAGTGAGTGGTTCCCACATTGGAATCACCCTGTGCTGCTCTGTTTCTCACTGTCCAGCTGAGACGGTCACCTGGAGAAGTCTGCTTCCCTGGAGGAAAGTGCGAAACCACGGATGCGGATGATGTGGCCACGGCCCTACGGGAGGCCCAGGAGGAAGTGGGGCTGTGTCCTCATCAGGTGGAGGTTGTCTGCCGCCTGGTGCCGTATCTGTTTGATGTAAGGGCTGGAATAGAACTAGGTTTCTTGGACTCGTGAGCTCCCAGTGCACCCACTGGCTTCAGGATGGCCAAACCTGACCTCTGAGAGTGTCGTCCGTAGAGTGAAGAGACTGTTCCTTGTGTGGACTTTGCCCTTATAAGCTAAGTGGCCTTGGGCAAGCCCCTTTTCTTGTCTAGTCCCTTCCCCCATCCAGAAATGAAAGGGGAACTCCATCAGTGGTTTCCAAACTGGGTGCTATGGAATCCTGTAGATACTTTTACACTAAACCCCAGGCCTCCCTGCCAAAATTTCCAGTAGAATCTTTCATTTAATAACACTCTACATTTATTTGCAAGCAGTTGTGAAGGTAAATAGAAATCCTCCCACACATAAATATATGAGCTACGTAAAATAGTTTATATATGATTTTACATATATATATATGTATATATATATATATGTATGTATGTATATATATACACACATATAATTTCCCATAAATGGGAATATGCCACAATTAATATTATGTCATTTTTCTATTGATAAGATGACTTTTTCTATACTGATAGGGAAAGTTATCTATTGCATTTTTTTTAAGGGGTACATTACTAGAGGCCTGGTGCACAAATTCGTGCACCAGTGTGGTCCCTCGGTCTGGCCTACAGCTCTCTGACATCCCCCGAGGAGTCCCAGAGTGTGAGAGAGCACAGGCCAGGCAGAGGGACCCCACCGGTGCACGATGGGGGCTGGGGGAGGGACTGCGGGAAGGCTCCAGGGCATGTCCGCCTGTCGTGCCAGTCCCCATCAGCTGGACCCAAGCAGCAAGCTAACTTACTGGTCGGAGTGTCTGCCCCCTGGTGGTCAGTGTGCATCATAGTTACTGGTGGAACGGTCCAGTGGTCAGACACTTGGCATATTAGGCTTTTATTATATAGGATATGGCTATACTCCTAATTGATCTACCCTAAATGTCTGTCAATTGAAGGGTGGTAACTTTAGAGTTTTGGGCTATTGCAAATAATGCTTCAGTCTTGTGCAGTAAGTCCTTACTTAACATTGTCGACAGATTCTGCAACTTTAAGTGAACAACATAACAAAACCAATTTTACCCTAGGCTAGTTGACATAAACCAAGTTCCCACAGCATCTCATCATTGTTATAATGGAACGAGATTATTAGAGGACCTGATGCACTTGTATTTTTTCTCACTGGTAGGAATTTACTTACACAACTGCAATTGCTAAGTCAGAGGGACCACGAATTTATAATGCTAAATTGTCACTCCAAAATATTGTGTCTTCTTATGTTCACAAAATATTTACAAAGCTATCTCACAGAGGCTGCTAAGGTAAGGACAGGGACTCCCCACATTTCATGGGTAACATAAAGTTTACAACTGTAGCATGTTCCTCCTGCCCTGCCCACCTTATGTACTGATTACTTCCGCCTTTCTTCTTTTTTTTACTTCTTTTTTTAAAAAAATATTTTTATTGATTTCAGAGAGGAAGGGAGAGAGAGATAGAAACATCAATGATGAGAAAGAATCATTAATGGGCTGCTTCCTGCATGCCCCTGCCCCACTGGGGATGGAGCCCGCAACCTGGGCAGGTGCCCTGACAGGGAATCGAACTGTGACCTCCTGGTTCATAGGTTGATGCTTAATCACTAAGCCATGCTGGCCAGGCCAGCCTGTTTTCTTAGTTTACATGGAAGTGTCATGACTTTCACATTTGCAACAGTATCTCTTCACTTCTTAATTTGTGTATTTTGTTTTCTGCTTTTAGACAAATACATTTATAACACCAGTTGTAGGGTTCATAGACCACAACTTCCAGGCCCAGCCGAATCCCGATGAAGTGAAGAAAGTGTTCCTGGTGCCTCTGGACTATTTCCTGCACCCACACGCCTACCACCAGAATCAACTGACACAATCTGGTCATCATTTTATTATTCATTGCTTTGAGTACACAAATCCTGAAGATGGTGTGACTTACTATATCAAAGGACTAACAGCAAAATTCGCTGTGTTCGTTGCCTTAATTATTTTGGGGGAAAAACCCACCTTTGAGGTTGAATTTAATCTCAACGATCTAACATCATCCTCGGAAGAAACCTTCCTGAAGCTTCATAAACATGCACCAAGCAAGTTATGATTTGTGAGACCAACATCCAAATAACTATCTAAGCAGCTTTGTGTGTGCTTATCCGCGGAACAACAATAATGCCAGCTGGTGGAATTTGACAGATGCAAATGTTTTTCAGGCAATATGAAGATAAAAACCTTGCCTTATTTCCAGTTGCCCTCTGCTTTCTGAAAGAGCAAAAGTTTTTCAAAAGTGGAAAACGTGTTTATGGTATTGCATAATTTCACCCACAATATATTAGCCCCATTTTTCTTACATGGGTAAGAAAATGTATCTGGCACACAGTAGGCACTTAATAAACATTTATTAAATATATAACCATGTAGCATTTCTCTTATTTATAAAGAGGTAATATTTCTTTCTGTCTGATGTTACATATGTCAGCAATTTCTGGCTGGCCATCAAAATCTATTGTCCCTTTATTCCATGGCAATAGAGTTGAAGCTGAGACCAAAGCGCCCAGGTAGAAATAGCATTACCCAGAATGCTTTGCAGGTAAATGTGGCTCTACTTAGTCTAGGGCCCAGTGGTCGGCAAACTGCGGCTCGCGAGCCGCAGTTTACTGTTCTGTTGACTGAGTTTGCTGACCACTGACCTAGACTCTGGATTTCAATAATTACAGGCTGTTGTTCCTTGTGATTAAGCCCCTATCCCAGTGGTCAGCAAACTCATTCAACAGAGCAGCAAACCATTGCTCGCGAGCCGCATGTGGCTTGCGAGCCGCAATTTGCCGACCACTGGACTAGTGAGTTTGCCAACCACTGCTGTAAGGCATTACCCTTACCCAGAAGTTTTGACATCAGGTTAAAGACATTAGTACATTATTAAAATGTTTTTTAAGTGTTTTTCCCTAAGGCAGTGGTCGGCAAACTCCTTAGTCAACAGAGCGGCAGTTTGCCAACCACTGGTCTAGGCCAATGGGATGTGAATGAAAGTTGACTTTGCAGGTCATCTCCTATTTAAGAGATAAGCCAGCCTCCCTGGACTCTTTTCCCCTTTCCATGAGCTGCAACATGAATTTATCTGCACCCCAGCTTTTACGGTACAGATGAAGACAATTCCTAGCAGAATGGCAGAACCAAAAGGTCATAAGAGCTTCGATCTCTGAATGACTCTGTGGAGCAAAGCAACCTGCCACCCTGGACTATTCACGTGGGAGTTGGGACTATTACATGGGAGAAGAGTAAATCCTGTTACCTTTCTGCCACAATAATTTGTAGTCACTTTGAGCAGAGCTATAACCCTAAATATTACAACACTTGAAAATGGCCAGGTAGAGAGTCACCCAAACTTGAGGTGTTTGTCAGCAGTTAGAATTGGGATGAGTTGTGACATGTAACATGGGCTCTGTGACAGGCACAGGACACCCTTGGATGTTGGTGGGGCTCAGCAGCTGTAATGAAGGGATATGCCTACCAATTGGGGGAAATGATGTTGTCTACCTCAAAATGCTGAGAGCAGGAAAACACTGATATGCCCCACATCAAAAGTCACAAAGACAAATGTTCTGAATTGCATGCTGGTCAAATGTTCTGAGATTACCGCAGTTTGCCGCTCTGTTGACTAATGAGTTTGCCGACCACTGGACTAGACTAAATGTTACCGTGTAGTTGGAAGCTGTGAGGATTAGGCAATTGTGGCATATTGTGTGCAAAGAGGTAAAGGGTAGTGTATGACAGTGGTCGGCAAACTCATTAGTCAACAGAGCAGCAAACCGCGGCTCACGAGCCGCATGTGGCTCACGAGCCGTGGTTTGCTGACCTCTGGTTTATGGTATTAACCATCCTGCACGAGGTCAGAAAAGCAGGTGATAAAGCAGCATAACCTGGATTGTCTGGTGGCAATTGCCCATCTTACTGACTGACTATATTTTTAGAAAGCCAAACCATTTTTAATAAGACTGTGATCGCTGAAAACAATCATGTTATAATAATGCCGTAAACCCATCAATCAGCCATGCGACTACACAGTGCTGCTGAGCTTTTATTTTCTGAGAGTTGGCAGAGGAAAATATCCGTGCTGCTGTTTTATACCCGTAAGTGTTGAAACAGCACAAATCTGGCTCCAGCCATGAAAGCAGATGTTGGGTAAGGTTCCCATTAACAGTCGGTAACGAGGCCTGCGTGCACAGGCCTGAACTGTCTCTGAACAATTACAGAGCCATTTGCAAATGTGTGCTTACAATCTGACAGCAGTGTAACTGCCGGGCAGATTGCTGACCTCTCGGGCGGTGCAGAAAGTCGCCGCCTTTCTGAACGGTTGTGAACTCCACAGACCTGCCTGGTTTCTAAGAGGAGTTGGCCTAGCCGAAGTTTACCATCTGGATGACACTCGTGGCCACTCAATCTAAGGAGCTAAATATTTAGCAATGCAAGTATTGTCCCCCCAGGAATCTACACAAATCACGGAACAAGTTGGGCTCTAGAAGCATAGCACTGGGCAGTGACCTCAACAGCAAAAGGTTGTGAACCTTCTTCACTTTTGCCTCCTGTTACATTGTGACAGTAACCATCTGTTTGGGTTGATTGACGAGGACATAGAAAATCAACAGAAGCTCATTGATTCAGTCCTCAGTTCGTTGGCAAAAACTTCATTGGGTCTAGCTTGGGTCACCTATGCACACATCTCCTGAGTCATCTGAGTTATCAGGCTGTGGGGCTGGAGCATTTCTCAAGTCAGTAAGGTAGACAACCCAAAACATCTATTCTCTCCCGTCCCTAAAATCTGTAAATTCTGAGGATTCTGCCATCCAGAAAGCTCAGTTCTCTCCTTTGCATCCCTGGAGCCTTGGCAAGCAGGTGGTTAAGACCCCCTGCGTCTGCAGTCAGAAGGCCTGGGTTAGAATCCCAGCTCCAGCATCAACCTATTCATGGACTTGTAGCAAGTTACTCTTCTTCCCCAGGCCTCGCCTCAGTTTCCTCTTCGTAATGTGGGAGAAATACACTTTTTGTTTAGGGATGTGAAGGGGGTTAAAGAAGCTAATATATGTGACCCCTTTAAGTATGCCCAAATGCTCAAAACAGTGCCTGGGAAATAGGAAGGGCTGAATTACATGTTAGCTAGCAGCTATGACATTATTATAACCGTGGCATTTGTTATAACAATAATAATAATCACTGTCATTTCTCTAGTTCAGAGCATCATCTTTTTCTTATACACAGGTTCCTGATCTCTCTTGGTTCACATTAATATTTCTCACAGCACATCCAGGCCATAGAAACACCTAATTTTTTTGTTAATGTTATTATATTCAAACAATTTAATGAGTGTTTATGTCCTACTAATGTGGTAGTCCTTTGAAAATATACTGCATGTACATTGAAAGAAAAAATATTTACTTCAATCTTAAATAACTGCAATTTCCCATTAGTTGGGCACCCCAGTTGGGCACACAAATAATGGCAGATTCAGATACAGCCACGTGATAGGGATAAGCACACAGTCAAAGAGAGGCGGGACACCTGCACGGATCCGGGACTCAGGGAAGACATCCCAGAGGAGATGGTGGTTAAGCTGAGCCTTGATGGATAAGGAGATGCCATCCCGGGTAAGTAGGATGGTGGTCGTGATAATGGGGACTATTACACACCTGCTTCTTTGCTTTCATTATTTCATTAAACCTGCACAACAAATCTCAACAAATAGTACTATTATTATTCCCATTTTTAGGTGGGAAAATTTGAGGATCAGAGAAGTTAAATATTTTCCCACAGTCACACAGCAGAGCCACATGTATGCATTTCAAAGTCCATACTCTTTCTACTATATCGACTTATTCCAAAATCAGGCTCATTTCATAGGCACAGAGGCAAGACTAGAAGGTTAAGTGTATGTTTCCATTGAATCACTATGGTGCAAGGAAAAACAATTCACACCCTCATCATGTTCTCCAGCTTATTCAGCTGGTGTTGCACACAGTGAAATGAGTCATTAGCTAGGATGATTTTAATTAAAATGGACCATACCAATTAATAATTTAAAGTGCTGGCATACTTGTTAATTTAACAACTTTGTGTATAGTGCCAACTTTCCAGTTAAAGAACTGAGATGGGAAAATATTCCTCCATCCCTTAGACAAGATGATTAAATATAACTCAAGTCTTTTTCTTGTTTCCAGTTGGCTTCTTATATGAGAAGAGCACAAGGTTTTGATAAAATCGCTGGAATGCTCATCCCAGGTCCAGTTGTCTTACTTGAAGTCCTTAATGGCTCTGTGTGCATCTTCCATTCAGAATTCTTGATTGCCCTCCCATCACCCCTCAGCCACCTCCCTGTGCTTTCCACTATTGAACACTACTCAGATTTTAAGAGTCAATCCCTCTATGCTCACTTCTCCAATCATCCCTACTTTATAGCATGGACACTGCTCCATTGCACCCCTCTGCCTATCTGTTTAATATATGTACAATTTTGTGTTTATTCCAGCCACGACCCTGGAAGGGACAGATCCACAAACGATGAGACCCCTCAATCTGACTTCCCTTGACCTGTGGTGAATGGGCCAGGGATCAGTGGTCAATTCATTAAACTAGATGCCAGTAATCTATGACTTGTGTGGTCCACTTAAATAATTGAGCTTAGCCTATTAGATTTTCCAAAGAATTTGAACTATGCCAGAAGATAATAAGTGTTTGGGAACTATTTTGGCCATGCGCATGCTGATGAGGAAGCCGAAGAAGTCAGAGTTTCAAGGTTAGTTGGCCAATAATTGGTGGAAGTGTGTCTTTGATCTAGGCACTAGGTATGTTAGAGATTCCACCAGATACAACTGGAAGAAGAAGAAATATTTCCTGAAGCAACTTAAGGTCTCATATTCAAGTCCATAAATTTTTATTTTATTGGTGTAGCCTTGGTCTAGTACTCCCTTGACTATAACTTTCCTCATTTTTCATTTTATATTTTCAAGACTTTATTCCTTACTTCATCATGATTGTCAATAGCACTTTAGTTTCCTTTCTTTCTCTTTCATTTATTTCCCATGTAAATCTTGAAGTTTCCCTTCTGCTTATTTTGTTCTGCCTTCTTAATTCATTCGTGTCTCTATTACTTTGTGAACAGATTCTGCTCTGGGCTCATTTCATCTCTTTCCACCAGCCTGGAGTTTTTCTTCTTCTTCTTCTTTTTTTAAATTTAATAAATCTTTATTGTTCAGATTATTACAATTGTTTCTTCTTTTTCCCCCCATAGCTCCCCTCCACCCGGTTCCCACCCCACCCTCTGCCCTTACCTCCCCCGACACTGTCCTCATCCATAGGTGTATGATTTTTGTCCAGTCTCTTCCTGCACCCCCCATACCCCTTTCCCCCTGAGAATTATCAGTCCACTCCCTTTCTATGCCCCTGATTCTATTATATTCACCAGTTTATTCTGCTCATCAGATTTTTAATTCACTTAATTTTTAGGTTCACTTGTTGATAGATATGTATTTGTTGTTCATAATTTTTTTTTAAAATATATATTTTATTGATATTTCACAGAGAAGAAGGGAGAGGGATAGAGAGCTAGAAACATTGATGAGAGAGAAACATCGATCAGCTGCCTCCTGCACACTCCCACTGAGGATGTGCCCGCAACCAAGGTACATGCCCTTGACCGGAATCAAACCCGGGACCTTTCAGTCCGCAGGCCGACGCTCTATCCACTGAGCCAAACCGGTTTTGGCATGTTGTTCATAATTTTTATCTTTACTTTTTTCTTCTTCCTCTTCTTAAAGAATACCTTTCAGCATTTCATATAATACTGGTTTGGTGGTAATGAACTCCTTTAGCTTTTTCTTGTCGGTGAAGCTCTTTATCTGACCTTCAATTCTGAATGATAGCTTTGCTGGGTAGAGTAATCTTGGTTGTAGGTTCTTGCTATTCATCACTTTGAATATTTCTTGCCACTCCCGTCTGGCCTGCATAGTTTCTGTTGAAAAATCAGCTGACAATCGTATGGGTGCTCCCTTGTAGGTAATTAACTGTTTTTCTCTTGCTGCTTTTAATATTCTCTCTTTGTCTTTTGCTCTTGGCATTTTAATTATGATGTGTTTTGGTGTGGTCCTCTTTGGATTCCTTTTGTTTGGGGTTCTGTGCGCTTCCTGGACTTGTAAGTCTATTTCTTTCACCAGGTGGGGGAAGTTTTCAGTCATTATTTCTTCCAATAGGTTTTCAGTATCTTGCTCTCTCTCTTCTTCTGGCACCCCAATCATTCTGATGTTGGTACGCTTGAAGTTGTCCCAGAGGCTTCTTACACTATCTTCAACTTTTTGGATTCTCTTTTCTTTTTGCTTTTCTGGTTGAGTGTTTTTTGCTTCTTTGTATTTCAAATCTTTAACTTGATTCTTGCGTTCCTCTAGTCTGCTGTTGGGTCTCTGTATAATATTTTTTATTTCAGTCAGTGTATGTTTAATTTCTAGTTCGTCCTTTTTCATATCTTCGAGGGTCTCGCTAAATTTATCGGCCTTTTCTAGGATATTCTTGAAAAGCCTTATAACCGTGGTTTTGAATTCTATATCTAGTCATTTGTTTTCCTCCATTTCTTTCGTTTGTGATCTGTTTCTTTGTCTCTGCATTTTCGTTGCTTCCCTGAGTTGGTAGGGTAGCTTTGTATGCTAGGTTTCCTATATGGCCCAGTGGGTTGGCCTCCCCAGTTAACCTGAGGTGGACACTCTTGGTGTACCCCTTTGTGGACTGTGTGTACAGCCTTGTTGTAGTTAAGTCTTGATTGTTGTTGGTATCACTGGGAAGAATTGACCTCCAGGCCAGTTGGCTGTGAGAATCAGCTGTGTCTACGCTGGGAGAAGTTCGGTGCTAGAGACAGCCTTATAGGATCAAACTTGCAAAATTGCAAAAGCCCCTGTGCTCAGCTTGGATGGGGCGGAGTCTCAGGGTGGAGCAGACAGCCTTGGCTTCCCGACAGCCCTGCCCTTGCGCGCGCACCTCCAGACCTCTGCCTTCTGAGGCTCCCCTGAGTTTCCGCCTGACAGTCCAGATTCCCCCCATAAGAGCGTGGGTCCCCAGGGGCTCGCCTGGAATTGGGGTTCAGTGCAGTTGGAACTAGGGTTCAGTGCAGTCAGAAGCTTGTGACTCCCTTCCGCTAGGTAAAGCCTGCGGCAACCTCCGCAGTCTTCTCTGCAAGCATTCACATGCGCACGTGCCTCCAGCCCCTGCCCACCACGGCTCCCCCGAGTCTCTGAGTCTCCATGTGCCTTTCTCTCTACCTGACAGTCCAGACTCCCCCTGTATGAGCCTGGGTCCACGGGGTTTTGCCCGGAACTGGGGTTCAGTGCAGTAGGAACTAGGGTTCAGTGCAGTCGGGGGCTTCCTTCCCCCTCCCGCCAGAGAAAGTCAGCCAGGCACTCAGCCACCCTTCCTCTCTTCGCGCGTGTCTCCACACCTCAGCCCTTTGCCGCTCCTCTGATTCTCCGTGAGCTTTTCTCTTTCCTTCTAGTTGTAGAATTTCCACTCAGCTAGCTTTCCTGTGGTTCTGGATGGTGTCCGTTCTATCTTTTAGTTGTAGTTTTGAAATTGTTGTGCGAGGCAGCAGTTTAGGTGCTAACCTATGCCGCCATCTTGGTTTCTCCCCTGGAGTTTTTCTTCTAAATCCCCTACATCCCAAGGAGCTCATAAAGCAATCTGAGACATTACCTACAGGTGTTTTGTTTTTTTCTGACTATAAATCTGTATGGCCTAACATCAGATCAAATAATAAACTGATGATAGTTTTGCTAGAACTCCTAACCTATTGTAAACACATATCAATGGACTTAGCCCCCTGTAGTTAATTGAATAGTGGCCCCCAAAAGATATGTCGAATTCCAAATCCATAGTACCTGTGAATGTGACTTTATTTGGAAATAGGGTCTTCATAGATGTAATTATGTATCCTAAGGATATATCATCCTGGATTTACTGTGGGCTGTAAATCCAATGACTGGTGTTCTTATACAAGAAAGGAGAAGGAGATTTGAGACACACAGACACAGAGACACAGGGAAGAAGGCCATGTGAAAAGAGAGGAAAAAATTGGAATGATGCTGCCACAAGCCAAGGAACACCAGGAGCCACCAGAGCTGGAAGAGGCAACTCCTTCTGTAGAGACTTCAGGGGAAGTGTGTCCCTGGCAACACACTGATTTTGGACTTTTGTTGGAGAATAAATTCCTGTGGTTTATTTTTTTAAATATTTTTATTGATTTCTGAGAGGAAGGAGAGGGAGAGAGATAGAAACATCAATGGTGAGAGAGAATCATTGATTGACTGCCTCCTGCATGTCCCCCACTGGGGATTGAGCCTGCAACCAGGCATGTGCCCTGACGGGGAACCGAACTGTGACCTCCTGGCTCATAGGTTGATACTCAACCACTGAACCATGCCGGCTGGGTAAATTTCTGTAGTTGAAAGCCACCAAATCTTCAGTAATTTGTGACACCAGCCCTAGGAAAAACTAATTCCCCTCACTTCTGAAACCATCTCTCATTTAAGGAGTAGCTCTTCCTTCTATCTCAGGATTAAGATGGGAACACTGCACTGTTGACTGCCCAGGGATTGACACCCAGCCCAAGCTCAGTTCATCATAGTTCTTCCCTCAGTGGTTCCCTTGAGTTTAGAAACAAGCAGCACCAGAGTCTGTCTGCCTGGTCCCTAGAGCACATCCTTGGGTGTTCTCATTAACTAGCTTAGTTGCTAGATTGTAAGTCCCATGAGGGTAAGGGCTGCTCTTTGCTGGCACTCCCAGGGCCTGACATTGTCTGGCATGCAAAATTTCCCAATGTTTCTGATCTCAGTAGTTCCACCCAGAAATCTGAGTTGTCCTTGACGCTCACCTTTGCCCTCTATAGCAGACACATCGCATTGAGATCTAGTCCATTTCCAACAGCAATTCTTATATCTCTGTTTCTGAAGAATTTTTCTAAATCCATAGTAGGTAGGTTGGAGGTGATCCCAGAACAGCCCTTAACTAATGACTAGTGGAATTTGGTATGTCAATAGCACAGTTTCTTTGCCCCTCTGGTGGGATAATTTTAAGGCACAATTCTTAACTACCTTCAGTTGTCCATGATGGAAGCTGGCTTAATACCTCACTTTTTAGAGGCTGCCTGCCCCACTCCCCATACCAATGTGCCCATGTATTCCAATACCTTACTTGAATCTTTGTCTCAGAGTTTGTTTCTAGGTAAACCCAAACTAAGATACTCCTATATTCAAACTATCACCAAATTGTATTGAATTTTTCTTCTGAATATCTGTCAAATCTAGTTCTTCCTATCTCTGCTGACGTGAACTTAGTTTAAGTCATCATAGACTTCTGCAAAATATACATATATCTGGTAACCATTGTTCTGAATCATTTTCCTCTACAGCTATAGTTATTCTTTCAACATTTATATATGATCATATATTCTTTGAGACACCTTGATGGCTTCTGTTTTTATTTTTTATTTTTAAATGTGTTTATTATTTCAGAAAGGAAGAAAGAGGGAGAGAGAGCCAGAAACATCAATGATAAGAGAGAATCATTGATTTGCTGCCTCCTACATGCCCCAAACTGGGGATTAAGCCTGCAACCCAGGCATGTGCCCTTGACTGGAATTGAACCTGGAACCCTTCAGTCTACAGGCTGACGCTCTATCCACTGAGCCAAACAAGCTAGGGCTCACGTCTCAATTTTACCCTAACCACTTATTGCAGTGCTTGGCAAAAAGTAGATACTCAACAGATGTTAAATGAAAGAATAAAACTAAATAAAAAGGCAGCTATTTTTCATCATATAGCCAATTCACTGGGCTGAGAAGAAATTCAGTCTCTTCCCAATAGCCTACCTGACAAATGTCAACCTAAGATGACCAACCTTGTTGTTAGTCATCTCCCACTTACTGCACAAGGTGTATAAAGTGACCTACCAAGAGTGGACATGAATGAGCAGCTCTTATCTTTAACCAATTTTGCCTTGTAACTTATTTCCATACCTAGCTGTCTTGATGAGCCACTAGAGATAAGAATTCACCTGCAGTCCATACACAAGCCTCCACTTTTCTGTGTTTGGGGCCCATGCCCCATTCACATCTAGAATAACTTGACTTAAATCCCCATTGTAATTCCAGGGGGATTTGCATCTCTTCTAATCACCTCTGGTTGAATTTCTAGCTTCAATGAATTTTAGTTCTGCATTCTGTATTTTGAGGTCTTCCCCTACTCCTTAACCCAAGTGCCAACCCAAATCCAGGACAGAACCTGCTTCTGATTTTTCCCAAGATTGCCTTTCATATAAATCTCTGAGTGATTTTAGTTGGAGACATAGGGGTGTCAGCCAGGTTAACTTACTTTGAAGCATGAGAGAGCAAAACAAAATTTAAATATTGTGCTTTCTTATTTTTACAAGGTTCTGTTCATTTCTGCCAAATCCGGTTCCAGGCTGATGCTGTATTCCTCAATGCTCTTGCCCTTGTCTTTCTCTTCACTCTTTGCTTGCACTACCAAAATGGCACTCATTTATTTGCAGAAGAGTTGTCTCTACCTATTTGACTCCTTACCTCTTATGCCCACTAGGACTCACCTTCCACATCCAATAAGCCTAGCAGTGATGTTTTCTAAATAAGAAAAATTTATCTACACATGGTACATTGATTCCAATCATACTTTTCTTTACTCCACTGGGTCTTTTTGTTTTTTTAATGACATGACAGGGTCAAGTGAGGACAGCCTTGTAGCAAAACCCATGGGTGCTAGATTGAAAAAAAACACCAAACCCACCAAAAACCCTACACTTATGAAAAACACATTTTACATGTAAATTTATTGATCTTAAAGGAGATAAGATGAGCCTGAGAAATGGTGATGGGAGTGAATGATAAGATCAGAAGTTGAACTTGACATAAGAAGCTGTATTTGAGGAGTGGGCAGGGGAAGATAGGGATAGGCAGTAAGGATCAGGCTGGAGAGCAAAGCATGTAGGCGAAACACGGTAGGAAGTGAAGAATTTATATTAAAGGAGTGTTCAGGACAACTTTTAGAAGAGGGGTGGTGAGAGGAATAACTTTGAAACAAATAAAGATAACATTGGGTCACCAGCCAGTGGAAGTGGGCATTGGCCCTGGTGTTGCCCATTAATATATAGGTGACCTTGAAGACATAAATCAATCTTTATGAACCTCGGGTTCCCTATGTGTAAAGCAGATTTGAACTAGTTGGTCTCTAAACAACTTCTACTTCTGAAATCTCTACTCTGGACTTTTTCGAGCCATATTTGAACATATACAAGTACTAGTATTTAAACAGTTTTGCTTAATGTTTTACAAAAGAAAAATCTGAGGAAAAGAAAAGAATTGCTTATTTGTCTGCTGTTTGAAGCATGTGGAGAGTTCATTTTGTGAAAATACCATTTTGGGAGATTAATTAAAAATTCTGACATTCAAAGCAGGGATTTGGGGCAGGAATGTACAAGTACAGAACTCTGGGTAGAATTAGACAGGCATTTAAACATTGAACCTTATTAGGTATATAGTTAGGCATTAAGAAGGGGACATTTGGAGCCAATATTCCAAACCCGAGTGCTTGGTTGGCTTTGTGTGTTTTGTTTGAATTATTGCATGTTTAATAGGATTTAGCTACAGTGCCTCTGCTTAACAATCCGTTTCCTTGGCAATGCAATCCTCAGAGGGGCAAAGGCCATATGGAAAACATGGGTCCTTTGTAATTTAGTAAGTGAGACGAAAGGAATAGAATTTAATTCAATGTACATCTTTGTATCCCCCATACACACACAGTAAGGAAAATAGTGACCAACACATGGTAGGCATTTAATAAATGAAAAGTACTATAATTATAAAAAATACACAATATGTCTTGTATTATAATAGCTGCCAAAACATTCTTTTTCAAAAAATTATTATTAGACAAAATAACTATTCTTCTCAGTAGTTTAATTGGCATCATCCTTGATTCTGCTTAGGTTCTCCTCCTGCATTCACCTGCAGTCCATACACAAGTCTTATTCATTTAGCATCCAATTCAGACCCCAAATTCACCCATTTCTCCCCATTTCCCCTGTGACACCTGGACTCAGCCACCATCACCTCCCACTGAGATCTACAATAGCCTTCCAACTGTTCTTCCCCTCATTCCTACTCTAGCCTGCTGTACTCCATCCTTCAGTCAACACCTAGAATGATCTTTTGAAAACATGGGTAACATCCTATCACTTCATGGCTTAAAACCCTCTAGTACCTTTCAATTGTACCTATAATAAAGTTCATCTTTCTTTCCTGGCTGGCTGACGAAATTAGCACATTCTGGACCCTGCCTACCCTTGACCCCTCTCACTCTGGATCACTTCTCTGGCTTCATTCGTGAACTGAAATGCATACGATCTTCCTTCTCTTCCTAAAACATTTCAAGATCATCTCTAGGATAGAGCTTCTGCACAAGCTGTCCCTTCTCCCTGGATTTGCATGGCTGGCAGTAGTTTTATTATAAATTCTCAGTATACTTCTCTTTTCCGGGAGAGTCCTACCACAGGCCACTCTCTGTTACACACCCGTATTTTCATTTTCTGCACACCACTTCTGTATATATTTTTGTATTTGTATCTGCTTGTTTGTTTTTTCCCCCTTTCCCATTAAAACATAAGTTCTGGGAGTGTGGGGATCCTTTGTTATACTTTATTTTCTGCCAGGAATGCAATAAATAGGTCTTGAATAGATAAATGAATTAATTTTATTGAAAATGAAATGGTCAAGTCATTTTGCCACAGAGAAGTAGGTCAACACAATAATGAAATCATATCAATGACTAGGTAAAATAAAATATCCCTAAACACTTCAATATTTTTTTAATATTGACAATTTCTTTCACTAAAAGATAATTTTGTAATCGTTATGCATTTTAATTATGTTTTATAAGTATTAATGTTTTTCTTTTTTTAATGTCTAATTTAATCCAGCTAATTATCCCACCTGTATATGTGAATACATTAGGAAAAAATGGGGACACCCTAAACACCCAACAACTTGTGAACCATTTATTTTTATTTTTAAAAATTCTTTGTTGTTGAAGTCTTACATGTATCTCCTTTATCGTGAACCATTTAAACAAATTATAGTAAACTAGTGGCCTGGTGCACAAAATTCATGCACATTAAAAGGGGATTAATTAGAGGAAATAATTTAACATTGCTATTTGCCCTTTCTCTATAATAGAAGTGTCAGAGATGAAAGAAAATTAGTTAAATGTATATGAAAACCTTCCTGCTGTCAGAGTCTGGGGCTCACCACAGGACCCAGAGTCAAGTCCCCGCCCACCCACATGCGCCTCAAAATCATGTGAGACCCAGATCCAGCCAGCCCCCCCTTCCCTCATTGGGATAGATCCAGACCTGGCTAGTCCCACCCTTGTCAAGCCCCGCCAGGCAGGGAACATAGCCTCAGGTCCCCTGGCCCGGTGCCAGGATGGGGGCATGGCCTGAGGTCCCCCAGCCCAGACCTGAGCAGGGGGCATGCCTTGAGTTCCCCCGTCAAGCCCCACCAGGTGTGGGACATGACCTGAGATCCCCTGTCAAGCCCCGCCAGGCAGGGGGGGCGCAGCCTCAGGTCTCCAGGCCCGGCAGCAGGAGGGGGAACAGCCTCAGGTCCCCTGTCAAACCCCATTGGCAGGGGGATGCAGACTCAGGTCCCCTGGCTCGGTGCTGGGGTGGGGGTGTGGCCTGAGGCCCCCTGGCCTGGTGCTGGGGTGGGGGGCACAGCCTGAAGTCCCTTGTCAAGCCCCACCTGGTGGGGGGCATGGCCTGAGGTCCCCTGGCCTGGCGTTGGGGCGGGGGGAGCAGCCTGAGGTCCCCTAGCCCAGCACCAGGACAGGAAGCGCACCTTGAGGTCCCCTGTCAAGCCCCACGGGGGCGGGGGAGGGCGTAGCCTCAGGTCCCTGCTGATTGCTTGTTAAGGCTCCTTATGGGAACTTGGCCTCAGCTGTGGGTGCAACCATCTTTGTGACAGAGTGATGGTTAATTAGCATATTCCCTCTTTATTAGATAGGATGACAGAAAAGTATATACTTTTGTCAAATAATTTTATTCATACTTCTCCATTTAGAAGAATATTCACAAAAGTATTTAAAATTCTTTAATTGGGAAGGAGGTTGGGATTATGACTATCCTTTAAATCAAAAACCTTGAGTGGCTATATTCAGGGGTCCTCAAACACATGCGGCCCACCGAGGACATTTATCTGGCCCGCCGGGTGCCGCTGCCTATCCTGCTTAGCAGCCGACTTGTCCTGGGCCCGCAGTGCGCATAGAAATTTGTTCATAGTTTTCTTTTTAAACTATAGTCCGGCCCTCCAACGGTCTGAGGGACAGTGAACTGGCCCCCTGCTTAAAAAGTTTGAGGACTGCTGTCTATAATATAAGCAAGGTTTGAGTAGAATGAGAGTTTTTTTCCCCAGATAAAACAAAAACAAACTAATCCCTAGGTTTATAAAAGATGAAAAATAAAAATTTAAATTTTGAAACCAGGACTTTCAGCTGCAGGATTCAGCTGGGGTGAGGAGATAAAGGTAATCCTTGGTGCATCTTTGGCAGGCATTGGCTAAGCTGATGGCTAAGCATGCCTGCAGCACCATGATAGAATATTGATGACTTTGAGACCTTCTTCCCTTTCATTCTCTCTCCTGCACCACTGCCTGCATGCCCTACTATAGCTTCCTTCAACACCGCCCCCCCAAACTATTATATTCAAGTACCTGCCTTACACATTGGTCATGTGTAAAACACTCAGAGAAGTTTGGGGAAGTTTTCAAATATAAGGAAGGTCTGTGAGGCTGTGACCACTCCCTGTCTTGGGCATTAATTCTTATCAACTAATTCACCTGGGGGCTGAACCATGTCCTGGGAAAGTAAATTAAAACTTGCCAATAATGGGGTCCAGCAATGTGCTGGCATGTCAGAGCTTGGTGGGGGACCCCACTGCAAGCAAGCTGCCAGGAGAACCACAGGGCCCCTAGGAGAAAATCAGCCTGGAAGAAGAAATTCTGGACTAGCAGACAGAGACTGGACAAAAGCACCAGAGTTCTTTGGAATTTCTGAAAAGGGGAATCATGGTACAAGATGACTGGTGCTGCCTGGTTCCCTGCTGCCACTTCAGCAGCGCCCAGCGTGTGCAGCCTCAGAGGAGAAACATGTGCCCTCAGAGAGCTGAGTGTGCGAACCCTGCAGGGCTCTGACGTGCTTGCCCCTCATTTGTCTTAAACAATGTTGATGTATATCTATCCCAAGACCATCCCCTAAGACTGGTTCACCAAGATGCGGGGGTGGGGGTTGGGGTGGGGAGAGGAAATACCTTGCAATCATGCAAAATGTCAAGGCCACTCGACAGTCACAAGCATCCTGAACTGAAGACATGGGTGTAAGTTATGGCCAGCTGTGGGTAATTATTTGAAAACAAACTATTGTAACTAAATAAGAGTCTGAGACTTCACATGCAGAAGAGACTTGCTTCTCATTCCAGAGATTTTTAATATGAGACTAAGAGCAGATCCTTTTGTGGGATACGTAGATTTTGAAAACCTTCATTCCTCTTTCCACATGGATGAGGCAACTCTTTCCCTGTGGCCTCCTCTTCCACCAACTCATACTGGAAACAGGTGGGTCTAAAAGGACCCACGTAACAAATGGAACGAACAAGTATGTGTATTTACAGAGCTCTTTCATACTGCTTAGTTGTCCTGGTAATGCTATGTGCGAGACTGGAACAGTCGCACAGTGTAAGTAAGGTGGTTTGGTGACGTTCAAGGCTTGCCTCAAAACACAGGGCTACTGCTTTGCTGGCTAAGTAAGTGATTGAGCATTGACCTATGAACTAGGAGGTCACGGTTCTGACACATGCCTGGGTTGCAGGCTCGATCCCCAGTGGGGAGTGTGCAGGAGGCAGTCAATCAATGATTCTCTATCATCATTGATGTTTCTATCTCTCTCTCCCTCTCCCTTCCTTTCTGAAATCAATAAAAATATATATATATTTTTAAAAGAACACAGGAATACTTAAGCGAGGATAACTATAGCAGAACCTATTCTCCAGTTCCACCTACGTCAAATTTCCCATGAAAGAGGAGCGAGATCAGGTACATTACGGTAGGACTCTATAGTGGCTATGTTTTTAACCTGCCCGGCATGTTTTCCTATCTCCTTAGGCCAACTGTCATGAATGAACTTCCTGTCTACAGTGTCTATACCATTATTTCTTGCTTAAGCTAGTCTTAATTGGGTTTCTGTCCCTTGCAAGGGACCCTAACTTCAAATGTATTAACTACAATATCTTTGACTTTTCCCAATCACTCCTATTGAGGTTCCTGTCATATCCCAGTGCTATTTTTCCTGCCGAGGCACCAGAATTATAGACATTTTAAAGAACATTATGAAAATAGGGGAAATGAAATACTAGGCAATATTAAGTTCAGAAGACCCTTACAAGTAATGTTAAGAAAAAACACTAAGCAGATGACAAAGTGGGAATAGACTGCCAAGCATTCTATCCTTTCCTGTCTCCACTGCAGGCAATCTGATAAAATTCATTAATTTTGCCTCCCAGCTAAGAACACATCAGGAGATAAGCTTGATGAACTTTTTCATTAAGGCCATCCATGTTTGTAGGGCAGGCAGTACTTAAATTAACACTCATGCTCTGCTAGTTGGGAGGAAATAAAGTTGTTTTTCGGGGACCAAGCTCATTAAATAAATTCTCTTGGCTACAAGAACTCAGACCCCAGGGAGAGCTAAAAATAAACAAATTAGATTATCGTGATCGACTCACATTTTGCAGTTCATTTTTCTATACTATAGAATTTCCCTCTCCAGCTCTGCAGTTGAAGCTTGGCTATGTTGATGAGAAATGAACTATGCTGTCTATTATTTATTTCTCAATTTATCCTCAGTTACTCGAAGGTTTGATCAATAAAAATTAAATCATTAAGGGGCCAACATATTAAAAAAGCAATACCAAAACGCTTGGGTTATAGAATTCTGTTGTCAGGTTTAAAGCCCAAAGGAGAGAATCCACCCCTGCCCTCGGCATTTCATTTACATACCGCCTGCGGCTGCTCTGGCTCTGCTTGGGTTGAGTTCAGTATTGCCTCAGAGACAATCACAGGACTTGCAAAATATTGACTCTTGACCCTTAAGTAGAAAACGTTTGCTGAACCCTGACCTACATGCTTTTCCAGCATTTTCCTATTTAACCCTCTCAAAGACTGTCAGGTTGGTTGATGCTACAGTATTTCCATTTCCACTTTACAAAAAAGAAATGGAGACCCTGAGAGGATTACCAGTAAGTAACTTCACCGAGTGAAGCTGGGCTCAATCCACTTCTGATGGTAAAAATTCACTATTCTTTCTTTTGTTTTGTTTTTTAACAAAATCCACAGCACCAGTATAACCATTCCCATGATGAGGAGACCACCAAAGCCACAGACCTGGTGGAGGGTAACGGACATGGTCTCCCTCAGTGGCTGCTGGTCCCATTCTAGTTTTGAATCTGCACTTTCTCTTCCCATTTTATCCCCGTGGCTGCCCCTTGGACTTGCTGAATGCCCTTGGCTTCCCTGATAGAACTCTTTGCAAGCATTTCTCAGTCTACTTTCTTCTCCACCCGCCAACAGGAAGAGAGTGCCTTTACTTCTCTGCCTCTCAGCCCCACACTCTACGGAAGACGCCCTCTGCCCACCCAGCATTCGGACTGTCACTTTACCTAAAAGGATGCCCTGGCAAAAGCTGTCAGCCTGGGTCCTGGCAAGTCCAATTTCAATCCCTGGTGACATGAGCATATTTCATTGGGGGATTTGAAGGTGTCCATTGGGGTGGACCCCAGACATTACAGGAAAACAGAAAATCACTGCTTTCTCTTCAAAGTCCAGCACCACCTGTATATTATTGATGATCGAGAAAAGATGGTGGAGGAAAGTAGGAAAACCCCCACTGATTTTGGAGTTAGGTAATTCTGGCCCCATCACATCTGACCCCATGCCGATGTGGCCAAAGTTCTGCAAGACTCCACATTCTCATCTGCCAAGGAAGCATGAAGGTGCTACTCTGTAAGCTGTTGGAAGTGATGGGGACAATAAAAGTGTGCAGCCTCCAGACCCCTGACCAAGCAGGCACTGAGTAACCACTGTATTCTACCCCCATTCCAGGGTCCTCACTGCATGACTCCTGCCCATCAGATTTTTATCTCTAAAACCATGTGCCCACAGCAGCCTCTCTGAAACTCTCCAGTTTGATCACTGCACTTGTGCTCACATCACTGCTCTCTAATCCATTGCTACTCAAAGCCTGGTCCCTGGGCAAGCAACATGGTCCTCACTCCGGAGCTTGTGAGATACGCAGAACCTCAGACCCTCCCGTGGAGCGGAATCCGCACTGTAAACCCATTCCCAGGGGTTCTTGTGCACGTTGGAGTCTGAGAAGCACAGCTCTGCTTCATCATCTGCTGTCATTACCATCTGCAATGCTTGTTCTCTAGTATATGCTATCTGGTGTATCAGATTGCTATGGCTGCTGCAACAAGTGGTAACAGATTTGGTGGCTTTAAAACAGCACAGGTTTATTCTCATGAACTTCTGGAGCCCAGAAGCCCAAGAGCAGTTTCCTGGGTTGAAACCAAAGTGTTGGCAGGACCCGGCTGCCTCCAGAGGCTCCCAAGGAGAAGCAGATCTGCTGCCTTTTCCAGCCCGTAGAGCAGCACCCCTTGGCGTTGGCGCTCCTCTCCGTCTTCGAAATGAGCAGTGCAGCATCTTGCTTTAGTCTTCACACAGCTCTGTGTCTCTCCCTCTGCTGTATCCTGTGATTATACTGAAGACCCAGCAGTCCATCCAGCATTCTCTCTGGGTTATAATTTGAAGTTTCTTAACCCAATCACATGTGCATAGTCTCTTTGGTCATGTATGGCTATATTCACAGGTTCCAGGGGTTAGGATATGGATGTTTTGGGGGGGCCACTATACAGTCTATCACACATGGGTCTCTAATTTGGCACTTAGTAGGTATTCAACAAAGGTTGGTTAGACATTTTTATTTATTTGGTGGATGTCATACTTAGTATATGTCCACCTGGAGATGCCTTTATGGAGACAGGCAACTGAATAAATCGACTATAATTTGTCATAATTATTTATGAGCATATCCCTTAGGTTCATATGTTTTCAATGGAAAAGGTAATTAACCTTCAAGGGTTCACAAAAGTGGTGAACCGAGTCTTGAAAATGAATGGAAATGTGGCATGTGACTGAGATATGGAGAGACATTCTAAGCAGAGGGGGCAGCATCTGAATAGCACAGAGACACCAAAACAAAGCCTATTCAGGGGGCTTTAAGCACGAGGGGAAATAGGGTGTAAATGTGAAGCCAGGAGATCAGAGGATGAAGCACAGAGTCAGTAAGGATCATGTTAGGAAGGGTTTTGAGTGTGTCACTAAGGAAATTCATGTCTATCCTATAGATAACAGGCAATGGCTGAAGGGTTAAAATCAGGGCATTGACAGGACCAGAGCATGGTGCAGGAAAGGTTATTTGCTAACTGTTTTGCAAAAGCAAGGCACAACTAAATTACCGTTTCAGTTCCTGGTAGGTGTTTGATAAATATCTGCTCAATGTCTCTCATTTGTCCCATTATGCTTGAACTGCCATAGGAAAAGGGACCCAGAATAACAAGATGTTCTGTTCCAAGCAGATGCCACTCTGATCTGAGCTGGGGACACAGCTGCTCAGTAGTAATCAACATGCCAGTTGCTATTTCGATCCTTTTTAACTCGAGAGGGGACGCCAGGTATTAAATGGCGAGAGCGCTCTTGGCACAGTATGCCTGGAAGGCACCTCGATTCCCTCAAGACAAGCTCAGTCTGTTCTCTGCTGGGCGCTTAGATTCAGAAGGTTTGTGCTGGTCTCAGTCAGCTGCCTTTTGAATGGGCATCTCCAGGCAGTTCTGAGGTCAGCAGAATTAAGGAGCACCGGCCCAGCCACCTGAGCTGCCCTTTGGTTGTCAGATCAGTGGACCATCTGTTTCAACATAGGCAGCCAACTATTTTCCTGGCTTGTCCAGAGATGCAGATGATGATGATAACAATGACCATTTGATCACTTACTATGTGCCTAGCTCTTGCTTTACCTGTTTCTAATACTGTGGAGTATCACCCACACTAAGAAATTCATTTTATATTGCAATGCATTATGCACACATATGCTTGTAAACATTCCATCAAACCACCCTGAGTGCAAGCACTATGGCATCTTCTGTTCCATTCTGCTCTGTTTTATTTTGTGTGTGTTTTTTTAAATGTTAGTCATCATGCACTAAATTGACTTAGTGATCTAGAATTCAAGAGTAAAAGGTGAGTATTATTTCTATTATCCTAGCAATAAATAAAGGGTGAGGTGGATTAAGCAACATGCTCAAGACAACACAAATCTTAATCTACTGCAAACTCCATGCTCTTCCCATCATGTCATCTCTCATCCCAAACCAGAGTCTCTGCTATTGGGACAAATGCCTCAGTGAAGTGATGACAAAAACCACAGCAGTGACATCAAAAGTGATGTGATAACAACCGCAGCAATGACAGAAAAAATAATAATAGCTGACACCTTTTAAGCTCCGATGACATGGTAGCCATTGTGCTAAGTGGAAGTGTTCCGTGCTTACCTGATTTAAATGATGGAGAAATAGCACGAGAGAGACAACATAATGAATGCAATGGAACGTGTACTGAATCAAGCACTGGAGGTTTTGCATTTGCTCAACACTCATCACTGCTCCTACTAATCGATTCCTGTCTCAGGTTACTCAACTGTATACGGAGATCAATGACTCACCTGACACCAGCTAAGGACACCTGTCCCTCGCATTAGTTATATTAAGAATTAAAAGCGCTAAAGCCCTTTGTAAACTATACAAATGTCAGTTCTTTACTTGTTTTAGCTTTCTTGAAAGTCTCACTTTGCAAAGAGGTTGGAAAAATGCAAAGCCCTCAGCTTTGTCCTTTTATCAAAGAAGACAAATATGAAAGTCATAGTGTTCCCTGCTTCAGAAAAAGGACCAAACACAACAGGGCATTTTGCAAAAAAAACACACAAAACAAAACAAAACAAAACAAAAAAAACCCAACTTGTTTCTTTCCAAGGTAACAGTGATCTCCTGGCTAACATGTACCTTTCAAGCAGGGGCTTGTCCCTCCCAGGCCTCTTGGGATGTCCGTCCCTTAACTGCCGTGCCCACACAGGCCCTGATGATAAACTCTGGGATTTAACTTTGGCTGTAGCCTGTAGCAGCCCATAGAATGTAGTATATTTGCCATATCACTAATCCCTCCAACTCTCAGCTTCCACAGCTATAAATTGAGAAAATGGTGGTGTCTTCCTCCTGGCATAGTTGTGAGGATCAGCACCTTAATAGGACATATGTGATAATGTCCTCGCTATCTGAGACTTAGTTTCCCCATCTCAGGGCTGTTGTGAGGTTGTCAGGATGGCTGTGTATGAGGTCCCTAAGACTGTTCACGGCAGTAAGAGTGGCTCAATCTCTCTTATCCCTCTTCTTGGCTGGGAAAAAGGGAACCCTCATTTCCTCTTGCTTATTCTTGGGGCTCTCTCTGTGCCAAATGATTCGCTTTGCACATAGTGGGCTCTTGGTTAGTATTTGTGAAGAGAAGAACACCATTTGAGGAGCAAGTTAACCGATATTCCAGAGGGGTGAGGGGCCCAGGCCACACCAAAGCTCCTAAGGTAGGTTCCAGGAAAGGAAAAGATGTCACAGGAAGTCAGCTTGCTGCTGGTGAGGAGTATTCAGGAGGCAAGAAGGCAGGCACTGCAACCAGGGTTTGAAAGGTTAAGACTCACCTCAGGTCTCCCTGAATTCATTCATTCATTCATTCATTCATTCATTCATTCACTAGTGAGACCTTTCTTTTCCTTCTCTGAGCTTATTAAACCCAAGGAGAAGTTTCATCTTTATCACCACCCTCTGAAACATCACCTTGGCCACCCTCAAAGGCCTTCACTCCAGCCTTCCAAAGAACCAGTCATGAGGACTGGCCACTCTCGCCAGATAGACTGCAGAGCAACAAGCAAGGCCAGTGCTAATGCAGCATTTCCTCTGCACACAATGCGACTGCACCACCATCCCGTGCAAAACACAGGGCACGGGCCAGCTGTCTGCACTCTCGCCCCCCTTCTTCTCACCCTTGCTGTGCACCCAAGGGGAAGTCACTTTACCTCTCTGGGTAGACGATGGTATGCATGCTTGTTAATATGTAAATATGACACAGCTGTGGAAAAGAAAGGGAAAAAGGACAAATAATGTTCTGATGAAGTGACTAGTGTTATTTAATGTCACGGCAATGTGCCCAAAAACTAAATTGTGTGTGTGTGTGTCCCACACTTTGGGAAAACCTGCTGTAAGGTAAGCCACTGTAGAGGCAAGACTAGAGTCAGGAGAGTGAGACACCCCCTCGAGATGCAAGATTTAAAGGGATGACCCAAAAGTGATCTAGTAAATAACATTCTAAGGCGTGATTTCTAGAAATCGAAATGAATGAGAAAATCCATGATAACTGGAACATCAATATGTTAATAAAGACAGGACCCACCCCTGTGTTTGCACAACTCAGTCTCACTTGCCTCATCCTAATCCTGGATCTATAGGTAGTGTCTGCTCTTGGTGGGTATGGCAGTAGTAGTACTTTTCACATCTAGAGAGTACTCTTCAATTCCCAAGACATTATTAGCATCCTTCATCTGCCCTGTGGCCTCCTGCACTCTCCCACCAATGCAGAGCCCTCTTTGCACCCACTGAAAGGTCACTTCTAGAAGGTGGAAGGGAAACAGCTCTTTAATTTAGACTCTTCATTTCCTTCTAAATTCACTCACACTCATTCACTGTAACAGGTTTCTACTGGTTGACTTATTTCCTTTCTTATGCATGAAAGGAGCTGAAGGTCTAAAAATCATTGTCCACCATGTGCCCAGAGAAGCAAACAAAGAGGGGAGGAAAGAAAAGCAAATTTTCAGAGAGAAGCAAAGAGGAAACACCACCCTGCCCCAGAGAAGAAGAAAGCACCCCTCAGGGTCCCAGACTTTTCCTTGTTCAGCTCCCCCATCTGCCCTTGGTGTCCCTCCAAACACCACCTCCCTTTCTCTTTAAGCTCATTGTTAAAGGTTTTCATTTCCTTTCAAGAAGACAGATGGAATGAAAAAGCCAAGCCCACTTTCACAGTCAGTTTCATTAGTTCACCCAGCACTCTTCATGGCTTCTTGTCCTATTTGGTGTGAAATTGCCCCTCTCCCAACCAAGAGGTGAAAATGAATTATGGAATTTGTAAAATGTGCCAAATAAGTATCCCTCACTGCTTCCTCCGCTTATGCAAATCAGCCCTGGGCATGTACAGATGCACTTGTGCAGACTCCACAGCACAGAATCCTTGGGACTGCTCTGTGCTTCCTGAGCTTTGAACAGAGCGACAAACACACCAATGAGCATTCTTCAGCTCTGAGAGACTGTGATTCTCGTGATCAAGGACTGATGGCATGGTCAGCGATTGAGAAGTATTACTGTTTGAAGAAGATGGTCTGGGGATTAGTGCTTCAGACAAAGGGTATATAAATCCCAGTTTTGCCACTTATTTGCCATGTGGTGTTGGGCAAGAAACTTAGTCTCTCTGGATCATTTAAACTCGAAATGTTTAGAGTGGGAATAATGTCTTCCTGGCAGGAGTTCTGGGAGAATGAAATATGGTAGTGTAGATATGAAAGGGAAATGAATTGCGCTCCACAAACTGGGTGTAAGAAATGTCACATTTGTTTCTCTGAATAAAATTGGGCCTACTAACCAGCCTTCTGCATCTCAACAACAAACAAGAAAGTAAAAACAGGGGAAAAATCTATGGTGATCCCTCTCCCCAGTAGGATGACAGAAACACAACGATCAGACTCCCCTCAACTTGCGAAAGCCCTAGAGGTCTTCCAAAGGGCAGAGCATCCACTCGGGAGGCTCCTGGTCCTTGCTGATATGCGCTTGGAGGAGGAGTTCTTTATTGCTTTCACCGCATAGCTGAGAGCAAGGGCTTTGCCGAGGCTGAAGGTCCTGGTGCCTGGAGCTCAGCCTCTTTTTGAGCTTCCTCCCCACAGCCACTTGCTCTGATGCCTGTCCCCTCTCTGGTGCTCTGTGAGGACATGGGATGAAGGACCCATTGCTCCTTCCTTCCTTCTTGCCTTTCTTCCTTCCTTCCTTTCTTTCCTGAAAAGGACCCTTGGCCTCTCAAAGCCAATCGAAGGACTGAACTCTGGGGAGTGAAAAGCAGGGGTAAAAGTGCCCCCCAGAAGATCCCTGGGGACCTGGGTGACTGTGGGTATGGGTTTGGAACCAGCCGATGTGGTCAACCCCAGGTTTTTCACTTCCTTAGTGGGGTGCACCTCAGTTTCTTGTAAACAGAAATAAAATAAAGATAAAAGTATACTTTCTACCTCACAGGATATCGTGTCAATTAAGGAAATGATATATATAAAAACATCATACACCACACAGCTATTCACTTACTTAACAAAAATGACTTCTTTCTTCTCCCATCAATAGAGCTGGGAGGGAAGATGTATGCTGGAATATATATTTTCTTAAAATGTGTAAGTATAAAAGCAATACATATTATTGATAGAAAAATTATAAAGTACAGATCTGCATAAAGAATAAAATTTTCAGGATATTCATAAAGTCACCAATCGGAGGTAAATCACCATTAAGACCTTTCTTGGTATTTTCAGATCTTAACATCAAGTACAAATGCACACATGTAGGTAGCACTTATCCGTGCTCCTCAACCTGCTTAAAATATCCTGGTCTTGATAATATTTTAAAAGGCCCCATGGTTTTCAATTGTATGGCTATGAAAAACAAATCTCTTATCCTGTCTCCTGTTGTTAGAACTTTAGGTTTAGACTATTATAATTAATGCTGCAGTAAAAATGCTTAGAGCTGAAATACTTGCACGTCTTTAATTATTTCTTTAATATATCTTTCTGAAAGGGAATTGCTGAGTCAAACGTTTACATCTTCTAAAGGCTTTTGTTTCACTTGCAGAAATTCCCCTCAAATGCTTGTACCACTTCCAAAAACACTCCATACAGAGCCTTTGTCCTAGGCCTACAACTGCACTGGATTGTAGTATCAAAGACACACACAGCGACACACAAACACATTCTCACACACTTTTCAAATTTACTTGCAAAAGAAAGGAGGTCAGTATTGAAGTTTGTGTTTATGTCAGCCTACCTTTTCAGATGCTTCTTGCTTATCAACTGGAACATTCTTAAATTGCTGCCCTGTCCAGATGCTCTCTCTTGGGCCTTTTCTATGAATAGGAATGGTCTTGTCACTTGAGCTGTGTCTCTCTGAAAAATGACTTTTACTTCTGAGCATATGCCTTCCCATGAAATCCCAGGTTAATCCCCAGATGTCCAAAATTATAGATGGGAAAGTCTTTAAAAGATTATGTAGCCCACCTGTTTGCAATACTCTTCTTATGGGAATAATTTGCTTTGTACACAATTAGATAAATTTACCTGGAACCCTAGAATCTTTTTATTAAAAATAATTAAACCTTCATTAAACTCTAGGGTGTTAACTGAAGTCAGTGAGAGCTGCTGCTCAAACGGTCTTGATTAATAGATTTCCTCTGAGTTTCATTTCTGGGGCAAGACTGTGGAAAGGCAAGTTATCCTTGAATGTTCCCCTGGCTCGTATTTCCTGTAGAATACTTGGTATTCTGATAAACACCTTGGTCTTATGCAGACATGTTATTTCTTCAAACCATGGCTGAAGTTCCCTAGGCTTCAAAATACCTTTGCTCGGTCTCTTTTCTCACAATAAGTGGAACTCTTTTCTGCTATATCCTAAAACTTGTACTTCTCTCCTCATTCCTGCTAAATCAGTGTCCAATCTATTCATGTTCAGGAGCTAAAGACCTAATATAAACTGTTTCCTTTCCTCCCTTGCCACCTCCTTCGAGCATGAACTCAATGCCTGTTCTTATTCACAAGTAAACAAATAAGACACGACCCTGGCCTTCTAGAATGAGATATAGCAACAGGCACGCAGAGACAAGAATACACTGATTTCTGTACTAAGCACTTTCCATTTCCCTATTTTTGGAACTTTAAAATACCTTTTTAGTTGACCACCCCACTAACTTTCGGGAATATGTTCAGTAGACTGTGACCAGCCCAGCAAATGTTTCCTTTGCTTCTTTAGTTGTGACACCCTAATGAAAAAAAGCAAAGGGAAAGACCACAGTGGGCCTTAGTCACCTTTTCTGGTTGCCCAGCATCTCAATCTTCTGCCCATGTCTGGGGGATGCCCCACGCTGAACCAAAGTCCCACGCTAGAACCCATTGACAAGATGTTGCTTTGCCAGTTAGGATGTAGGCTCATGGTCCAAGCTCCACTAATCAGATTCACAACCAACCTGGGCTTTGCAGCAAGGTAGCAGAGAATTGATTCTGGTGATGCGTAGCTGGAGCAGTAGTAGCATGTCAGGATTTTAGTAACAACAGGGCAATGGAGTAGCAATGGTACCCAGTGTCTGCTCTTGGTGGTGGAGGCACAAGATGAAGTGTTTCATGTTTACTAGCAGTGGTGACAGCAGTGTCCTCACCTCAAGGGTTTCATGCATAATTTTGCTGGGGTCTTAGCTGCTTCCCAACCTCCATTGTTTCTGCAGGACAGCAGAGCTTAGCTCTCTAATCTTCCCAGGGCTTCTGTGAGCTACCCATCACCCCTCCAGTAAACTCATTTCTTTTATACGTTCAATAAGCCAGTTTCATGAAGAATCTTGACTGATAAAAAGACAATACAAAACGAGACATTTATGTCATGTGAAGACCAAATAACCTCATAGCTATACAAGTCACTTTTGCAGCAGCTGGAATATAGGAAAGTGGGGAGAAATCTAGTTATAACAGGATATTACGGGAAATCTGGGTTTAAAATAACCTGCCC
The DNA here is from genome assembly GCF_963455305.1 of Plecotus auritus. Lineage (NCBI taxonomy): Eukaryota > Metazoa > Chordata > Mammalia > Chiroptera > Vespertilionidae > Plecotus > Plecotus auritus. The sequence continues at coordinate 39,843,756 of NC_137785.1, read as the reverse complement.
CTTGGTAGTGAATACCATATTTGCATTACGAAGATTTACTTTGTTTGACGAAACAATACCTCCCATCACATCGAGTTATTGTTGTAATTTTGAATTTTATTGTTTTGTTTTTTTTACTGCTTAAAAAGTGTAATATGTAAGTGTGTTTTGCTTTTTTGGAGCTGTTTATAAAGCTGTAAGTTTAAGGATATTGCAGTTGAATTGCGCTCATATAAGTAGTATATGACAGCGATAGTTTAAACCAATATGCTACAGCAGGTGCCAGCCCTACCCAACCCATTTATCTGTAACACTCACCTTTGCACTCCTACAGCCTCGCCGAGAGCATCTGCTACTCCCTGCCTGAGGGCCTTTGCCTCTGGGAGCCCTGTTGGCCAGACAGCAAGGCAAGCTGTACGTTCTGAAATGTTAATGCTCCTGAAAGCAGCAACAGCCCTCAACAAATGACAGAAGGAGAATGATTGGTGCATAAACATCCCGGCTTTATCAATGCCCACGTGGGATAACTGAAAAGCATATTCTACACCAAGCATGTCAAACTCGCAGCCTGTGGGCCACATGTGGCCCACAACGAGTATTTTTGCAGCCCAGCCAATATAACGGTATGTAAGAAAAGATTAATTTTATCATTGTTCTTGTTCTATTTTATACTATACTTTTCGAAATAAACCTATGTTTCTATGAAAATTGAAGCTTGTGTTTTTTGTGGCCCACATAAACTTAAACCTGGTTTATTTGGCCCGTGTTAGCCTTTGAGTTTAACATACTTGTTCTACACTCTCTGCTGGAGTTTCCCAGGGGGGTGAGTCCCAGGTGACCGACCACTTGCTTACAGATGCATCCCTCACCCATTTTCTTTCATTCCCTATCTAACGTTTCCGCGCCACTACCAGTGCTTCCTGGAATGCTCTCCCAAATAAACTCGGTGGACGCACATCCTAGTCTCAGGGTCTGCTCTAGGGGAAATCTTAACTGAGACACCTGCACACCAGTCAGCATTGTCCCACCCCCCTGTGTTAGGGGCTGGCAGGGATTGCCTCCATCGCTCATACACCTGCCATACAATTTGATTATTTCCAAGCTCCATAGGCTAAGGGTACAGGAAGCTATTGGAAGAGTGATTGCTACCCAGGTTGGAAGCAGAGGTAGCAGGTTGGGTGTGGTTCCTCTTGGCCCCAGACCCCTACCAGGGCCACACCTGCTATGACACTGGAACACAGCGTCAAGGTTCTGCTTTGCTGCTGCTCTTGTAGCCTCACACTTGTACCCAACATCAACATGCCGCTGCAGAAGCAAATGCTGTGAACACCTGGCTCTGCTGGATGACACTCAGCAGCCCCAAGGTCACAACCTCCTTCAGGAGGTGTGGGGGTCAGGATAAGGTCTGCCCAGGAGTCCCTAAACAACGTCCCTGCCTCTCCCTCCCCAGGACTGCAGAAAGCCCCTTCTCTGTAGCAATCTGTTCCAGTGTGAGAAACCCTGCAGCAGGTCAAGGGAAGGAGGAAGGATGGCATGGGAAGGCAGCCTGAGTAAGTGGTGACTCACACTGCCTAGAGATAGGGTGAGAGTTGACATTTGCAGTGATGTGCTGAGTATTGGAGACTTTTGTCTTCATTACCCTCATTTGGTCTCTGTTCTGTTCACCCCCCTCCCCCATCACTGCTTGTACTGCTCAGAGAATCAGCCCCTCCTAACAGACCTCATCCTACAGCCTGCCTCAGTTCCATTGTGGGCATGATTGAATTGAATCCTTAAGGTTAAAAAGAAAAATGTTGCTCATGATAACCAACAGGATAAACAGGCGCATGCAATGCCAAAACTCAAAATCAATATCCGAGAGCCTGTTCCTATTTAGAAGAGCTGTGGTGTATTAAATTAATGCGTGTCCTTTGATTTTTCCTTCAGCAAAATATGAATGGTCTCTAAAACAAAATCACCCGGAATGATTTAGTAGCCTTCTAAAACCAGCTCCAAATGTATGCAACTGTCTGGAAGGAGGCCCACACGACACAGGTTTTTGAATGCATCCAAAGGACACACAGTCCTGCAGGTTGGAAACATTCTCCTTGTGTGTGCTGTCATCTCAGTAGTTATCGTTTCTGATCAATGTCGTTTCTGCAGGGAGAGGAGCCCTTGTGCCAGGCCACTGCCAACATTGATGGCTGATGTGACCTCAGCCCCGGGCTGAAAAGTCCCCTGAGCATCAATTAGTCCAAGTACCCGCTTTTGCCACCTAGAACAAGGACATTTCCAAAGTCACACAGGCAGCAAGTCAGAACCAAAGGCTGCCTCCCTTGCAGGATCTGAGGATCCCTGGCTTAGAATAGGGTTCCTCAACTTGGACATCATTGACATTCAGGGCTGGATAATTCTTTATTCTGTGCATTGTAAAATGTTTAACAGCATCCCCACCCTCTGCTCATTAGGTGTCTGTAGCACCAGCGTTGACAATCAAAAATGGGTCAGTAGGTTGGAGCATCTTCTCATGCACCAAAGGATGTCAGGTTTGATTCCAGGTCAGGGAACATACCCAGGTTGTGGGTTTGATCCCCTGTTGGGGCTTGTGTGGGAGGCAACAGACTGATGGTTCTCTCTATCTCTCTCCCCTTTCCTCTCTCTCTCTCTCTCAAAAAAAAGGCAATAAAAAAGATTTTATAGTTTTACACAGTCATTACTCTGAAAGTCTCAACCAACTAGATATGGGCCATTAAAATAACAAAGGAAAGAAAACTCTAAGGAAAATCAGCTCTTGGCCCAAAACAGAGACATCAGGGAAATAAAAGACTGGGTTAGCTGGAGGATTCTTTCATGCTGATTTGTAGTATTATGATGTGTCAGCTTGTAAGAAAAAAAATGGTGGTGATGGGATGGGCAGCGAAATTCTCCCACTTTCTGATTGCTCCTGGACTCTACCTGAGGAGTAAGTGCTTTGTTTACTTCTGAACCTGAATTTTACATCCCATCCATCCCATTATCATTATTCACAATGATGTGTAGCAAAGTACTTTGGGGAGAACACAGCTCTCAGCAGCATTTGAAAGAGGCAGACAGCACCATTGTAGGGATGATTCATACAAGAAATCATATAGCCTCACACTAGGGGGAAAACCCCAGATAATATTCAGGGAAGGGGGTAAAAGAAATCACTCAGAAATTATTTTTTAACATAAACAAGGCTCCAAAAACATAAACTACTTGATTTAAATCCCCTTTTCAGTCCTATGTGGTATGTTCTCCTTCTCACTTGGTATGTTTACCAAATGACATTAAACAATTGACAAGATTATCTCTCTATGGATAACAGCCAGTTATGGATAAAAGAATAAGAGCAGGTGCAATGTTTCTGATTCTATTCATACACAATCGGGTTCCTAGAGAGCTGCGATGGTTCTTAGTGTCTTGATACTAGCATCTTTGGGTTATGAAAAGGGAATTGGGGTTTCCTGTTAACTTCTGTTAAGAAATTACAGTTGAATTCTTATGGAAAGAAAATCCAATAGTGTGAAAACTAGGAGAGAGGGAAGGAGAGAGACAGACAGACAGACAGACAGACAGAGAGAAAGAGAGAGACCTGGGCTCAAACCCGAAACCTAGGTAAGTGCCTTGACCAGGAATCAAGCCTGCAACCTTTTTGGTGTATGGGACAACATTCCAATCAACTGAACCACCCACCCAGGGTGGTAAAAACTCTCTTTATAAAATTGTTGAGAGGGTGGCATTGAATCCCAGAGATTGAGATCTGTGGATAATTTTGTGCTTTCACGAGGCACAGGAACTAGCCTCCATTCTCCACACAGTCTAACATTCATTTGTTAAAAGCCCCTCAGTGGCATCTGCTAAATGGCACTGCTATACCTCCCAAAAGTATCTCTCCTCTTCTACATTAATTACAGAACCCTGATTTTTCCCTGGGGACATTTTCACGACATTTCTCAGCCTCCTCTGCAACAGCATGTGGCCATGAGAGTTCGGTAGATGTACTGGGGCGGGGGGGGGGGGGGGGGGGGGGGAGGGGAGAGGGGCGGGGCGAGGGGGACTCCTGCAGTCTCCTTTAAAAGAAGGCTGTGGGCCTTTCTCCTCCTCCCACTCATCTCCATCCTGCTACTTGAAACATGGATGATGGCTGCATCTTGAACCACGAGAATGAGGGTCAATCCTCCATTTAGTTGATTTAGAGATGGAAGGAATATTGATTCTTGATGAATTTGTGGGGCTTTCATACCATCCTTATGTTGTCTACCTTTTTTAAACCACTTTTTAAAATTTGTTGCTGAATCTAATACTTTACCATCACTTGCATAGTGAAGGCTCCCCTGACCCTCCAGATAACACCTAATATTTCCTCTTTCTAGCACTTACCATACTAGTAAATGGTTAATTAGTTATGTGAGTTTTTGGTTTAACATCTGTAGCAGGGACTGTTGATGCTCTTGGAACTCACCGTTGCCACACACAAGACCCAATGGCTTTCAACTGAAACACCTGCAACTCGTTTCAGGCAGCTTGGGCTAGGTGTCTATCTTCAAACAGCCATGTACAGGCCAGAGCAAGAGAGGCAGATGAAGGACCCTTCAGAAACATCCCCCAACCCAGGACTGACAGAGTTGATGGATACTTCATTTACCTTGCCTCTTTTTGTTGTTGTTAACCCTCCATTGATTTTCAGAGAGGGAAGGAGGGAGGGAGGGAGGGAGGGAGGGAAGAGAGGGAGGGAGAGAGAGAGAGAGAGAGAGGGAGAGAGAGAGAGAGAGAGAGAGAGAGAGAGAGAGAGAGAGAGAGAGAGAGAGAGAGAGAGAGAGAAACATCGATTGGTGCCTTCCACATGTACCCTGACTGGGCCAGGGATCAGGCCTGCAACTGAGTTACTGCCCCTGACAAGAATTAAACCCATGACCCTTCAGTCTGCAGTCTGATGCTCCACTGAGCCAAATCATACGTTGCCCCTTGATTGGGGTACCTTTGAGGTGTGCTTTACACTAGAGCCATCTAGAGTTATCCTCCAGGATTTAACCTGCGAGATTACACACCTTGTATTGACTTCTTTCCCTCTCCTGTCTCATTTCCACAAACTCCTTCTTCCTGGAATCACCACACAAATAACACTCAGATCTTTGAATTAAGAAAGGGTTGCTTTTGGGGAATCCAGGCTAAATTGATATATAGAGTGTCCTAAAAATGAATACACCCTTTTTTTCTGATAGTACAATTGATGTTTCTTTCTTTTCAGATTTAACCCATAGGAATTCATAATTATTCAAATACATGTGTATACATTTTTGGGGACACCCCATACATCTACTTGATTAGAAAACTAGCTCCATTAGGACTGAGAATATGTTTGTCTTTTTCACCATCCTACCTCCAGTACTTAGCAGTAGCCCAAGGTCAGTATTCCAAAGGTGCTGGATACATATTGGTTCATATCTGGAGTGAACCAAACTCTGACACATCTGGTGTTTGCTGCCTATGACTGGTCCTACGAGATATCAATAGGCAGCGTATTTCAGCAAGTTCAGCCTGAGCTGCACACCTATCCAGTGCTTCTCTGAAGATAATGCTGTGCTCATGGCATTCATGCTCCATTATCTCTTAAATTGCATCAACACAAACTATAAGAAATTGTGCACACATCTTTTAATATGAGCCCCTGGATTTTAGTAAGCGGTTTCATTGCCAGAATCTGCTGCCTTTCTCCATTATTGACCTTCTAAATGTGTCTCCTTCTTCTTGACCTACTCTATGTCATTTCTGAAAGGTACAGCAGCAAAGACATCATAGCATGGTGGTTAAGAATCCACATGTTAGAGTCAAATGGCTCCTACTTCAAAACCCAACTCTGCCACTGACTAAGTAGGTGATTCTGGGAAAGTTACTCAGTTTCTATTAAATTTCTGCCTGTGTAAACTAGGCATGATAGTGTCGATGGCACAGGATTACTTTGAAGATTAAGTAATATATGTATATGTATAATAAATGATTCTCATTGTGTTCAGTAAACTACAATAAATTTAATAGTAAGGGATATAGTTGAAGACACTGAGTGTCTGCCCCAGGTAATATATTTCTCTGGAAAAGTATTCAACCATCCTAAGTTATTTAAAACCCATTCCTTAAATCATACTAAAACTGTTTCCTATATATTCTTATTCAAATACCTAACCTTTGTTGGGTGACACTCCCCTAAGATGGCCAACACCTTGAGGAATTCCTGAATTTGACCCTCTACACTCCTCTCACAGGCACTTACACCTGTTCTCTGGCCATATACAAGTTAATTGAGCTGAGCTTTAATGCTATGCTTTAACAGGAGTGGCCACCGTTTCACATTGTCCTGCATGTAAGATATTTCACAACTGAAGCTCCAACTGAATGCCCAAGGAATCAATTTTATAAATTGAAAATAGATTTATTGTGTTTGTTTGAAGAGATGCCTTGCAGTGTGGCTCTTACAACATTCCTCTAGGGAGGAGCAGATTTGGGAATACTTAATCATCCAAATAGTGGTATATGGCACTCAGAAGAAGTATTCCTCCCCAAGCAGCACAGACTGCGATGTGTTCCCTTTAGGTTGTCGTGACAATCAGCTGCATACCAATTATAATTGGGGGTTTGTAAACAGCCAGAAGATTCCCTTGGAGAGAGCAATTACTAGTATATTCCCGTTAACATACTACAGGGCAAACACTTTCTCTAAAACATGCTGTGTGCTGATTGCAAAGTAGATTTACTTTACTGATGCTGAAGGAAAACCTTCAAAACCAAGGCAAGGGATCTTGGTGGGACAGAAACAAGAGAAGGTCAACAAAAGAGCAGAGAACGTAAAAAAATACCATGGAATATTATCAATCAGGGGAAGAACTGATTTGGCCCATCCAAATAAACATGCATGGAAGTTGTTAAGAGCATCAATTTGGAGTTGGTTTTGTATCTATCTTACTACAATCCCTGTGTTCCTTTGAGCATGAAAACTCGCCATGTGAAGGCTCACTTTCCTCTTCTGAAAAGTGGGAATGATAATGCTTACCTAATAAGGTTATTCTAAAAATCAAATTACAAAACATACCTAAAGTGTCTAGAACAGTAGACACCCCCAAAACAATACCATATATCACATGTTATCACTGCTGACCCCATATCCCCTTGGAATTCACCATTACCTATATAGATAGATAATGGCTTCCTACTGAGAGGACCTGCAGTTCTCTGCCTGGGGACTTTCTTTCTCTCTTTCTTTCTTTCTTTCTTTCTTTCTTTCTTTCTTTCTTTCTTTCTTCCTTCCTTCCTTCCTTCCTTTCTTTCTTTCTTTTTAAAATATTTTTATTGATTTCAGAGAGAAAGGGAGAGGGAAAGAGAGACAGAAACATCAATGATGAGAGAGAATCATTGATTTGGCTGCCTCCTGCACGCCCCCCACTGGGGATCAATCCTGCAACCCAGGCATGTGTGGAATCATGACCTCCGGGTTCATAGGTTGTCTCTCAACCACTGAGTTACTCTGTCTGGGCATGCCGGGGGATTTTCTCATCCCAGGTACATGGGGTGGGAAGAAAGTGCCAGGGAGCTAGCACTTCCAGAACAGACCTTAGCCAATCATGCAGAAAATGTAGTGATGAATACCCATTTCCTCATTCCTGGCGCAGGACAACTCTGAGGCTTGTTCCACTCTGCCTCTCATGGGTCTCCTGTGGGTTTGAGCCCCAGTTGTCCCTGCGGGAACCTGCTCATTAGTGCGCCTGCATTGGCTTCTGTCACTTCCCTGTCTCACTGTCTTACCTCCTGGAGGGAGCTTCCCGGGATTACCTCCAAAATAAGCCTCTGGCACTCAAAATCTTGATCAGGATAAAGTCCAACCTAACACAATACTCAATGGGCTTAATAATTTGGACACTTGGGTTTACAGTGAAATGTTCACTTTGCTGACCAAGCCTTGTCTATTCAGCTTCCTTTCAACCCCTTCTCTCCCATCCCACAGCACTGCCTCCACTAAGGCTCTTCTTGCTTATTTATCTTTTCTGCACCACAGTCTCTGATCCACCTCCATGCTTCCAGTACCTCTACTGTCTCATCCATCACCCACTTACTACCCAAGTTATCATCCTAAAATACAATTCTGCTAATGCCAGTCCCTTGCTGTTGTTTTTTAAGACTTTAGTGGTGCTCACTGCCTCCATGATTATGTGATATCATATATAATAAAAGGGTAATATGCAAATCGACCAAACAGTGGAACAACCGGTCGCTATGATGCACACTGACCACCAGGGGGCAGACGCTCAACGCAGGAGCTGCCCCGCAGTGGTCAGTGTGCTCAGCCACAAGCCAGGCTGAAGGCTGGCGAGCGCAGCAGCAGTGGTGGGAGCCTCTCCCGCCTCCGCTGCCGCGCTAAGTATGTCCGGCTGCGGCTTAGGCCCTCTCCCCACGGGCCTCAGTCAGTATCCCCCGAGGGCATCCAGACTGCTAAAGGCACAGGCCCCCACCCCCTGCAGTACATGAATGCTGTGCACCCCGCCTCTAGTATTTTATAACATGGTATGTAAAACCCTCAAAATCTGGTTCCAAACAACCTTCCCACTTCATCTCCAGTGATTGCTACACGCAGGCAATGCTCAGCTCACACAGAAAAAGCCAGTGTTGTGTCAAAGCCCTACTGCCTGTCACATTTGGTTGTGTCTGAATGTACATGTGATCTTCCCTGTCTGAAGAATTGGGCTCAACCTTCCTGGTCAGCTCAAATGCCCCCTCCTCCATGAACTTCTCCACTCTCTGGGCAAGTTGGTGGTTTTCCCCTCTGGGCTCCCACTATAGCATCTGTATTCACTGACTCATTTGTTCATTTAACAGGCATTTTCTGAGCATATTCTACTATAAACCAATCACGCTCTAAGTTTCAGGGAAACCATGCTGGATAAAAGGCAGAAAATGCACGAAGATCACAGATGGGAAAAGGAAATAGACCTTATCAGGAAATCGCATAAAAGTTTGTTACTCACTGCCATGAGTTTACCATAAAGGATGCTAACCCAACCCGGGGGTTGGAGAGCCTTCCACAAGGAGTGGACACTTGAGGTGAGAGTGAAGTAGGAGTTATCACCAGAGGAAGGACATGGAACATAGGTTCCAGGCCTGGGGACAACCAGAGATAGGAGGAAACACAATACATGTACTCTTGGAGGAATAGAAGGCCAAGGTGTTTAAAGCATAGAAGCAGTGGGGAAATGGAGCGAGAAGAGACACTTACACCAATCATTATGAGTGTCTGTTAGTGGGCTGTGTCATCCCTGCCTCACGCCCCAGAATGAGCTCCTCAAAAGTAAGGACCATGCGTCACTGAAAATCATACCCACCCAGCACTTAGCACAATGCAAACGAACAAAATGAATGTATCCACTTGATGGATGAGAGTTGAGGCTCAGAAAGGTTGAATGAGTCGCCTAAGATCCCAAGGCTGGCAGAGGCTGCACAGTAACTAGAATATGCACCTACCATTCCTCACGTATGTTTCTTATAAACTGGCACAAAGCAACCCCCCAACTTTTTATCTTGAAAACTCAAGTTTTTCTGGAAGTTCTTGTTCGAAGGGCTCTATAACAAAAAATAAAGCATAAAGCCAGTTACTGGTGTGTGTGTGTGTGTGTGTATGGTGGTGGTGGGGGGGGGGGGATGAGAGAGAGAGCGAGCGAGCACAGGACGCTTTTTATAATGGCCCGAAATGATGCGGGGCGGGGGGGTGAGAATAAGACGCTCTTAGTGATGATGCTGAGTAAAGACCACCCTCACTGACCCTGGATGTCCCTAGAGAAACGTCTCTGGGTTTGGACTCTTTACATGGTGAGCGGAATCTCTTGCCTCCCGCTCCCAGAACCTCTCTGCACTTCCAGCCGGGACCGGAGGTGTGGGAAACAGCCCAGTTTCTCGTCTCTCCCGCAGATCCTTGGGAGAGGAGGCAACCTCGTCGCGGGAGGCATCCTCCAGGCCCAGACATTCATCTCTGTCCATTTCAAGGCCCCGAGCCTGAGCCGTATGTAACCAAGTACTGCGCCTAAAACGAAGGACACGGTGGCTTTTCTGCGTGTTTTATTCACGAATCTTGAGATAAATCTGGCTCTGGGGCTGCGATCTAGATCCTGATTTGAGACTGGTTCAGAAATTGGAGTTGAGACTTCGTTTGACAGGAAAGAAAGGAGGTGAGCGGCTGTGGGCGCAGCTCTTGTGAGGATTACGGCGGAGGCTGTGGACCGCGGCGCCGCTCGCCGGGGCTGCAGCCATTGCACAACGAGCACCCCACATTCAACAGGAGGGACCGCGGGAGCGGACCTCCGAGCCCCGGCAGCCGCCGCAGCCCGTGCCCTCACGCCCCCTGCGCCCCCCGCGCCATGGCCAAGGAAGGCGTGGAAAAGGCGGAAGAGACGGAGCAAATGATCGAGAAGGAGACATGCAAGGAGCCTGCGGAGGGCGGCGGCGGCTCGCACCGACTCGGGGACACCCAGGAGATGCGCGCCGTGGTGCTCGCAGGCTTCGGGGGGCTCAACAAGCTGCGGGTCTCCAGGAAGGCCATGCCCGAGCCGCAGGACGGCGAGCTCAAGATCCGCGTCAAAGCCTGGTCTAGTATCCGTGCCTTTCTCGCTTTCTCTCTGTGCGCGCTCGGCGCTCCCGGGAGGCGGTGGCGGAGCATGGTGGGGCCGCGGGCCGGGGGCCCCTGCCGCGGGCGCCCCACTCCGCGCCCTGACCCTGGTCTCAGAGCCTTTCCGCGGCCAGCCGCCGCTGATGCTGGGGAGGATGCTGAGAGGTGCCCCTTCTCCTCCCCAAGCCAGATCCAGGGGTGACCAGGGGAGACTGAGCTCCCGGGAGGGGACGCGAGGGTGGATGGCATCCGGCACTCTGGGTCTTTCGCTGCGGGGGAAGCAGCCAGGATAGTGGGTTTGATGGTAACATGGTTAAAAAAATAACTATAACCGTCGGCTTACTGTGCACCAGCCATCGTTTTTAAGTTTTATGTGAGCAATCGCATTTAATACTTCCTGGGACCCAGTGAGTTAGGTGCCTTCAGCATCTCCCGTTACAGGTGCGGAAACCAGGGCTGAGAGAGAGTGAGTGATTTGCTCGAGATCATCCTGCCGCCGCTAAGTGCCAAGGCCAGGGTTTGATCATTGATCCTTGTCATCTCTATGTGACCTGCTGATGGGGCTGGGGACATGTGTCCTTTTTCCTGCTCCTGCACACTTCACTCGTCGCCTGGGATGGGAAAAGGAACTGGAAGCTAGAGGAAAGGAATTGGGAAGCCAGAGTTAGGTACCAAGCGTCTAAGCTTGGTGTAGGTGGTGTTGGTGTGTGTGTGTGTGTGTGTGTGTGTGTGTCGGGCGGGGGGAGGGGGGGAGAGGAGGGGATTCAAGCCTGAAGCCTAACCCTCCCTCTTCCCCCGCTAGCATCTTCTGCCTGTCTCTGAAAGGGGAAAATCCCAAACCTGATTAATCTTCCCCGAACTCCCGCTCCTGTCTTGGATGGACTCATCAATCTGAGTGACCTTCCCTTCCCCACTCCTCCTGGGGGAACTTCCTTGGAACCAAAGGATGCCAAGTGGTGTGTTTAAGACTCTCTGGTTGCTGTCACTATAGGATCATTCCCCTGCAGTTCTGGGGGGAGGGCTCACCTGGAATGTTTCCTGGACCCAACTGAGTTCCATATGCAGCAGCCTGGGAAGCTCCTTAGGGGAACTTGCTGTTAGCACATTCAGATGGCCTATCCCTTCCCATCTACTAGTATATATTTTAAATCCCGCAACAGACACTGCTTCTTAACACAGCAGCCAGCTCAACCGTTCCCAGAACCTGGGACCATATCTATAGGCAAAATAAATAAATAAATAAATAAATAAATAAATAAATAGGCAAAGGAGATCCCCCTGCCTTGCTACTTTGAGAGCCGACTCAGGTTTCATCTGCCAGACTGGAAGGCAGCTGGTGAGAGAAGCAGGGACTGGTCTCTGGCTGGCTCTGCATATATGTAGCTGGTCATGCTTGACTGTAAACAGGACTCTTGGGCTGGGCCTCTCCCTGGGGAATTCAGGGCAAGGAAAGAGGCTTTTGCAAACTGGGACTCCTATATAGTTCTATTTTGTTAACTCTTGACTGGACCAAACTGATTCATCCCTAAAGGCAAAGCTTATGTCTGACCTTTTCACAGATAAATCCCCAGTGCGTGGCACAGTACATCCTAAATAAGTTATCGCTGAATGAATGGATAGAGAAAAAAATGCTTGGAGGGGGATTGTTGCCTCATTACTTTTCTTCACTAGCTGATGGAAGAAAGTCTGCCTAGTAAGATTAAAATCATGTATATTGATAATTCACCTTCCATAACCACCAATAAAAAATGTTGTGTGTGTGTGTGTGTGTGTGTGTGTGTGTGTGTACATAGGTGTAATTTATGACTCTCCATCCAAATTGAGATTGGTTCTAGGAATCTGTCTGAGTATGTATCCTTGTCAGGGAGTGAAAATGTTGAAGCTCCTTTTTGAAGAAAAGGCTATCATCTGTAGTGTCAATAGGTCTGGGTTCTCCAGCCTTATGCTAAGTGCATAAATGCTGACATGCGCTGAAGCATTTTGAGATAATAAATGTCAAGATGAAAGCTAGGGGATTGATTTTTCAAAGCCAGATACACAATCCTGTTCTTCATTAGAGCTATATGCATGTACACACACACACACACACACACACACACGGCAACCACTGCAGATCCTGCACCCCAGTTGCTCAGAAAACCAGCCAGGGCTGGGGGGCATTTGGAATACAGTATTGCAAAGGCCCCAGATTGATTTCCATTTCACCAAGCTGGAAGCAGAGTTCATCTGTTTTGCAAGGGGGGGTGGGAATAGGTTTTTGAAGATTGCCTGCTGGGCCCTTCCTCCTCCACTGGGCTGGGATTGGCTGGCCAAAGATGCTCATTGATTGTAAGTTTAGCTTTGAGAGCCAGGATGACTCATTCTGTATTTTTATGAATCAGTGGATGGCCTCCTGGATGAAGGCCCCCCTTTTATCTGCTCTCTATTTTTAATGGATAAGCTTTATGCTTGGGAATAAAGCATAGTTCATCTGAACTAGTATTCAGACCTGGTATTCAGAATGAAGGTCCAAGTTGGTTTCTGTATAAATTTGATGGGAATGGAAGAGAAGAGGTGGGGGAATACATATTATATCTCACTTACACCCTCTCACTTATGGCCCAATGAGATCGGTATTAATGGTAGAGCAAATTGGGGCTTGGAGATGTTGAGTAATTTGCCAAAAAAACATCACACAGATAGTAGAGTTAGGATTTGAATCCTGGTCTGTCTCTCCTGAAAACTCTGTTATTTTCCTTTTATTCTATTTTGTCTCTCTCCATGGTAAAACCATGAGAAATGTGATTTACTTCTCCAGACCTCTGGCATGTAAGCTTGCTTTCCCTTTTTCCGTGCATATAGCTCCTTTGATCTTTTTATGTCTGGCTTAAGGGAATGCTCTGTGGCTGTTTCCAGAGTGAAATGGCTTTTCCTCTAAAGTAGAGACATGATGGTCAAATACAGCTCAAAAAGAACCAACCTAAGGAGCATGGGGTAGGAGGGATAGGAGAGTTTTCTGTGTAAATTGTTACAAGAACATTAGCTCTGATGGGGAACTCATTTTATCAACCATTCATTGAACAAGCTACATGGCAAGTGATTTAAGCACCAAACTGAAGTAGCACGATGCCTTTGGAGAAAGATGGGCCTGAATGGAAGGCAAAGCCCCACCACTTTCTATCTGTGGACCTACCTATCTCTTAACTCCTTTGAGCTTTCCATGCCTCAACTGCAAAATGGGGATAATAAGATGGACTTCATGGTATTGACAGGAGCAGATGCAGGAAAGAGACTGACCCACAGTTGCCACTAAATGAACCGTAGCTATTGTGACTGTTGTCATTTCTTGGTGCCTTGATAACTTGGAGGCTATCATTTTAATCATGTATATAATTAGGCAACATCATGTCACATCTGCTTAATGATTAAGAGTAAGATCTTCCTAGACACGAGTCCCAGCTCTGCCACTTGCTAACGGGGTGTCTTAGGTCTGGTCCCTGGAAGTAGAGCCTGAGACTGGGATGTTTTTTAGGTGGCTGATTGAGGGTACTCTCAGGAGAATGGGAGCAAGAGGAGCAGGATAGGGCAGGGCAGGGAAAGAAGCTAAGTAAGGATTTGGCTTCAGCTGGATCCCATTAGGAGTTCTCGAGCATGAATTGTACCACAGAGCTAATCTGACCTAGAAGCAACAGGAGAAGCATTTTGTAGCCCTCCACTGCTTGTCCTTCCCACTTTCTTCAGTTAGTTTTGGACTGTGGGCTACTTCCTGAGTTAGGGCACTAGCCTTTCAAGCAGAGGTGGCTTCTGTTTGACTGAGGGCAGTCCCCCTTGGAAGTGGGGAAGCAGGGAAAGGGACTGCTCTGAGGGAGCAACCAGCACTCCCAGTAGGTGGTGGATGGGTGCACTGCGTAGTAAAAGGGATGGGGTGAAGCACAGAGAGCGTGCCCTCTACACTGATGGTTAACCTTGAACAGGTTGCTTACTCCTCTAAACTTGAGTTTCCTATAAAATGAAGATAAACATAGCACCTTTCTTTGTAGTGTTGTAATGGAGTTTAAATGAGATACTATGCACAAAGATCTTTCTGATGATGCCTGGCACATAGCAAGTGGTCAATAAATGATAGCAATTAATATTTCAACTATTGTTTTTGGTTTCCATAGACACTGTCTATAGTTTATCATTCACACTGGGACTCTTTTGAAAGGGGCTCTAAAATAATTGTTCTGGGACTACAGGAGCATGGTCCCTCCTAACTGATAAGGATCGGATCGATGCCTTTGCTGTGAGCAGTCTTGTCACAGTAGAGCTTCTCTGGGGAAGGAGCTAGTAGAATCTGGGGCGGAGGGTCCCAGGTGGGGCTTCAGGAATGTTTTTAAGTGGCCATTAACAAGCCTTGTCTGGTTTGTGGCTCAAATTGGCTTGTGGTGGAAAGGCACTAATGGATTGGGGACGTTTATTTTCCCAGACTGATTTACAGCAAGAGGCTTCATGAAACTGCTGGAATGAGACCAATTGGATGAAAAATGGTTCCAGCCAGTCATGGCTCCATTGGTTGATCTGAAAATGGGCTGAGGGCAGGCCACACTAGAGGAAAGCCAACAGATTGATGGGACCCTATATATCATGAGGGTACATTATATTGGAGATACGAGAAAGAACTAACATTTATTGAACCCTTGTTATGAGCCAGGAACTGAGTTGCCTGTTATATACTCTTTGTTTCATTTTATCCTAATGGCAACTCAATAAAACCGGTACTGCTATCTCCATTTTAAAGATGGGAAACTGCCATTCAGAGGCATGTCAGGATCACTAACTGCTAAGTGGACGAGTGGTATGATAATCCAAGTTCTGCCTTGTTCCTGGATGCTTTACATTTGGGAGTTGGAAAATCAGAAAGACAGTGACAAAGGCGAGAGAGAGAGAGAGAGAGAGAGAGAGAGAGAGAGAGAGAGAGAGAACACAGACAGACAGACACTAACACTGGAATCAGGAATATATATAGAGAAGTGTTAACTAATAAGACTCAAAATTTTACAGTGCCATCTTGCCTCCACCCTCCAAAATGAAATGTGTTTTGCCTGGCCAGTGAGGCTCAGTGGTTGAGTGTCAACCTATGAACCAGGAGGTCACAATTTGATTCCCGGTCAGGGCATATGCCCAGGTTTTGGGCTTGATCCCCAGTGTGGGGTGTGAAGGAGGCAGTCGATCAATGATTCTCTCTCATCATCGATGTTTCTCTCTCTCTCTCTCTCTCTCTCTCTCTCTCTCTCTCTCTCTCTCTCTCCCCCCTCCCTCCCTTCCTCTCTGAAATCAATAAAATATATTTTTAAAAAAGAAAAAAAGTTTAAAAAATATGTTTCTGTATCACATCTACTTTTCCTCCCTTCATTTTTTTTTAAAATATATTTTATTGATATTTTACAGAGAGGAAGGAAGAGGGATAGAGAGCTAGAAACATCGATGAGAGAGAAACATCGATTAGCTGCCTCCTGCACACCTCCCACTGGGGATGTGCCCGCAACTAATGTACATGCCCTTGACCGGAATCGAACCCGGGACCCTCCAGTCCGCAGGCCGACGCTCTATCCACTGAGCCAAACCGGTTTTGGCACCTCCCTTCATTTTTGAGGTATGGGATGTTCTTGATTCATCAAGGGTCAAGTTGCTATGCCTGTTGACCCAGAATACCCATGCTAATTAAACCCAATCACCACTCCTGAGATCCACTCAAGGCATTCGAGCTCCTTCCTCTGCCCCCTTGGCCTCAATTGGGCTATTGCTACACTGGCAGCCTGAGCACAAAATGGCCCCAAACAACACAGCATTAAACTGTCACTGCTAGGTCAATCCAAGGAAATGCAGCCAATATGATCTTCCCCGTGTTTATGAAATAAACAAATGGAGTATATGAGGTTAAGTGGCACAGATGTTTGTAAAACTGAGAAATTGCTTGGAATGTGTCTAATACCCAAGTCATGAGCCACCCTGGCACAGAGATGGGAAGAAAGTGTTCGGAATCACTCTGTGTTGGATGGAGATGTCAGGATTTGACAGGAAAGGATGACTATGCTGAGTCACACTGAGCCCCATTTGGTGATGGGAAGATGGAGATGCTACCTCAGGGTTCTTTCTTATTCATTGAAGTTTGCATGCTCCCTTTAACTCTGTCCTCACTGGTGAGGGCTGGGGATGGTGACAGTGTCTGTTCTTCAGCCAATAAAGGGATGGACTTCTTGTCTCTCTGCAATTCAAAGACAAAAGGAAGCCCAGAATCAGTGATTCTTCTATTTCATCAAAAAGGAAAGTATAGAAAAACAGACATAGAGTAGGTTCCCATAAACATCAGCCTGATCTTAATTATCAGGCACTAGACGGAAACCAAGGGCAGGTGGCTCATGATGGGCAAAGGGAATGATGACTGATGATCATGCTCACTCTGCTGGCCATTTGTAGCATCTTTGCAGGGACAGAGCTAATATTCTTGCCCATTTTTCATCTGACTCCCTCAACTCCATGAGCATATTATCCTTCCTTCCTAAAAGAGGACATTGGGACTCAGAGATGAGAGCAAATAGTGAGAAGCTTCAACAGATCTGACTGCAGACTCACTCTGCCTCACCATGCCTGTGTGATCACAAGCAAATAACACTTTCTACTTGCCTGTATCATCACCTTGGTAATAATACTTACTTTTTGGCATCAATTTTTAATTTTAATTTTTAAAATTAATTTCAGAGAGGAAGGGAGAGGGAGAGAGAGATAAAAACATCAATGATGAGAGAGAATCATTGATTGGCTGCCTCCAGCACCCCCTCCTCCCCACTGGGGATGGAGTCCACAACCTGGGCATGTGCCCTTGACTGGAATCGAACCTGGGACCCTTCATTCCACAGGCCGACTCTCTATCCAGTGAGCCAAACCAGCTAGGGCATGGCTGGTTTGGCTCACTGGATAGAGAGTTGGCCTATGGACTGAAGGGTCCGTGAAAGTCCTGACTGAAGACTAGCTGAGAGTCCATGAAAGTCCTGACTATTCCTTGCACACTGCAGGTACTCAGTAAAGGTTATTTTCCTTCCTAGGTCACTTGAGCGGTAAAAGACAGAATGAGGAGACTTGATGCCATCCACTTAGTCATTGTCCTCCCAACAAACTGCATAGGGTGCTGGCTTTTGAATTGCATTCCCAGGGTTGGGGTGTGAAGGAGGCAGTATCTCCAATATAATTTACCCTGATCTATTGCTACCATCACACCATCTGCCTGTATACCCACCGATAAGTGGCAGCAGAGGTTTCTCTGATACCCGGGTGTGCATACATAGTCCAGCCGCTGGACTTTGGTTCACTCTCATTCAAAGGAACCAAAATTCATGACTTTTTGGCACATCACTGACATTCAACACTGACAACAGAGCTCACCCAGGCATGGGAAAATAGCACCTCATGGCCCCAAGTTCCTGGCACTTCTCATTCTTAATAGGGATCTTTTATGACATCTTGACATTTGTCATAGAAGAAAAAGTTCAATTTGAAACAAGAAGAGACTCTTCATAAGAAAGGGCAGCAGGAGTGCAATTTCAAATTAGTTTGATTCCTATGTGTGTGATCTCACACAGAAAACCGGCTGGAGTCATGGTATTAAAATGAGTAAATTTAATGTCTGAAGGCCCAGGAGACAAAAATAGATACTCCAGTCAAAGGGGCTGTTTCATCATTGAATGTGATATTTTCTTGATGAAAGCATGCAGTGAGCTTGTGACTTCAATCTCCTTCTGTGTGTGACTCTTGACCCCCTAGCCAAGACCCCCTCCCACCATTAGTCTGGAGTCATGAACCCCCTTGGCAAGTAAAAGCATTGGGTCCCCTTCCTCCTGACTTCTCTAAACAGATGTAGTCCCCAGAGCATAGTGCAAGATAATTAATTCTCTTCTGTGAGAGGAATGATAATGTTTTATTTTTTGGACAAGACTATACACCCAAACTGGATGGGAGATAGTATGCTTTTTTGTTATAAAATAGTTAATGTTGGAAGTGGAATAGACCAGGATTCAAATCTTGGCTCTGATAATTTTAGCAGTTATTAATTACTAGAGGCCTGGTGCATGAAATTCGTGCACAGGGGTGGGGTGGGGTGGGTGTCCCTTAGCCCGGCCTGCACCCTCTCTAATCTGGGACCCCTCAAGGGATGTCCAACTGCCTGGATCTGGCCTAAATGGGCAGTCAGACATCCCTCTCACAATCCAGGACTGCTGGCTCCCAACCGCTCGCCTGCCTGCCTGGCTGATTGCCCCTAACCGCTTCTGCCTGCCAGCCTGATCACCCCCTAACCACTCCCCTGCCAGCCTGATCAACATCTAACTGCTCCCCTGCTGGCCCAATTGCCCCTAACTGCCCTCTGCTGGCCCGGTAACCCCAAACTGCCCTCCCTTGCCAGCCTGGTTGCCCCTAACTGCCCTCCCCTGCCGACCTGGTCACCCCCAACTCTTCTCCCCTGCAGGCCTGGTCCCCCTCAACTGCCCTCCCCTGCAGGCCTGGTCACCCCAAACTGCCCTCCCCTGCCGGCCCGGTCACCCCTAACTTCCCTCTTCTGCCGGCCTGGTCACCCCTAACTGTCCTCCCCTGCAGGCCTGGTCCCCCCCAACTGCCCTCCCCTGCTGGCCCAGTCACCACTAACTGCCCTCCCCTGCAGGCCTGGTCCCTCCCAACTGCCCTCCCCTGCAGGCCTGGTCGCCCCTAACTGCCCTCCTCTGCAGGCCTGGTTGCCCCTAACTGCCCTTCTCTGCCAGCCGGTCACCCCTAACTTCCCTCTTCTGCCGGCCTGGTCACCCCTAACTGTCCTCCCCTGCAGGCCTGGTCCCCCCCAACTGCCCTCCCCTGCTGGCCTGATTGCCCCCAACTGCCCTCCCTTGCAGGCCTGATCCCTCCCAACTGCCCTCCCCTGCAGGTCTGGTCGCCCCTAACTGCCCTACCTTGCAGGCCTGTTCCCTCCCAACTGCCCTCCCCTGCTGGCCTGATTGCCCACAACTGCCCTCCCCTGCTTGCCATCTTGTGGTGGCCATCTTGTGTCCATATGGGGGCAGCCATCTTTGGCCACATGGGGTGGCCATCTTGTGTGTTGGAATAATGGTCAATTTGCATATTACTCTTTTATTAGATAGGATACCCATACTCTGTGGATATAATAATGACTATGGGGCACATTTTTGTGTGTTTGTGTGTGACTATAAAATGTAATGTATCTTAAGTACTTAGCAATGATGTTGGCCCATTTAATATTTGTTGAATGAATGAAGACCTCTGTCACATAGTATATGTCCAATATATATTGATGGTGGAGAGGAGAGGCAAAGAAATAGGACATTAGAAAGTTCCTCTCTACTTCATAAAGTTTTCTATTCAGACCCCATTTATCTCCCCCAAAGGGTATAAGATCTTAACATCAAAAGAGGCCCAGACATGGCCACATGGCTCAGTTGGTTGGAGTGTCATCTTGTACATAACAAACATATAGGATGCAACTGATCTATGTTTCTCTCTCTCTCTCTCTCTCTCTCTCTCTCTCTCTCTCTCTCTCTCTCCCCCTCTCTCCCCTCCCACTTCTTCTTTCACTACAAAAAAATTAATAAAAACATATCCTCAGGTGAGGACTAAAAAAAAAATGTGGTCCAGATAGGATGTCCCACTATACCATGATATAAGCAAGAATATCCAGATGAATTCCTGAAAACACAGGAGAGGAAAAAAAATCCCAAATGCATTGTGCTCCTACTGTGTGCCAGAAACTGGGCCAAGCTTAGAGATATTTAAACAGAAGACCAATCACTTCTGTCCTGACTTCTTTTTTCTTTATTTTGGCTTTCCTGGCCACCATGATGCATTTGTTGCTGGAATTCTTGGCTCTCCCCTTTTTTTTCTTCCATCTTTTTTTTCTTTTCTCTCTTCTCAAGTTAGCTTCAGGTGCCCCGACTGCAATGAGCTTCCTTCTTGGCACTAGAAAAGGTGGTGGCCTTTAGGTCCAGCTGCCTGGTGCAGGTGTAGCAAGACCCAGTGCAAAGAGAATTTTTTTCTTTCAATTTTCATATATCAAGGCAGGAATCTGATTGGCCCTTTGTGAATCACATACCAGCCGCCCCCCCCCCCCCCCCGCCCCGATCTCTTTTTCTCTGGCCCAAGGGAATGAGGTGCTGTGATTGGACATGTATGTCTCATGCCCTCCTACCCTGACCTAGAATGAGGCATCATGATTGATAGCTCCACGAGGAAAGCATGAAGCGTGTGTGTGTGTGTGTGTGTGTGTGTGTGTGCATGTGTTGTGTTGGGGTTGAGGTAGATACTCCAAAAGGAAAGGAGGACAGCAGAAGACAATAGTAAGAAACACATAGGACTGATAAAAAATGGTAGCCACCATGGGGGATAAGAGTATGTCTTATTCACCAGAGAAAGTAAAAAATCAGAGAGGGGACTGGAGAAGACACCTCCATTCTCTACCCTGGGACCTTAGTTTTTCAGCACAATGTTATTGAATCATATTAAATAACATGTATAATATTTTCAGCTTTGAGGCCCATCATTTTTTCCAGTTGCAGAGGGTAGTTATAAACACCCTGGGAAGGGGTAGAAAATGCCTCGCACTATTGATAGAAAAAATGCTCATTCTCCCATCCCTTTAGATGAAAGCCGTAATAGGTGGGTTTTCTTTTTTCTTTTTTTATCCTGTTGATTGAATGTATTGGGGTGACACTGGTTAACAAGATTATTATACAGGTTTCATGCACACAGTTCTACAACACATCATCTGTACACTGTGTTGTGTGTTTACCACCCCAAGTCAAGTTTCCATCTATTACCATTTATCCCCCCAGTATCCTCCTTCAGTCTTGGAAATTCCAGAAACATTCTCTATTATCATTTAACTGATGAACTCCAAGCCTGGTGCTCAATAAATTTTTGGAGAATGGGTGAATGTTACTGACATTTCCCAAAACTTTAGCTGTACATTTCTGCAGAAGTTGCCTTCTCACTTGTAGATATGGCTTTCTTAATACAAACAGTGGCCATTCTAAGCCAGTGTGGCCTCCAGCTCCCCTCTGTCATCTCAGCTTCCGCTGATAAGAGGCCTATATCTCTCCAGCATGCTATGTTTTCAGGGAGATTTACCTCTCCTTTACACAGTCTGTTCTCTTGAACCTCCAAGTTTATCTCTAATAACTACTTTCCGTAGGCTGGGGAATGTGGGTTTCTGACTTCTCAAGATGCTCTGTAATTTTCTCCTTATCGACATTGGCTCCATGGAGTGCGGGAGGCCAGGGCTCTTGGAGAGCACCCACTGTAGGGCTTCTGATGATTGTTATTCCAAGAGCACTTGCTTGTATACCTGGGTACCCCAGAGCCCACCTGCTGGATATGAGAACAATGCTTACCTAAAAACATACTGTGCTAATCATTTTGCAAAATATGCATATGTCAAATCATTATGTTGTACACTTGAACCTAATGCAATGTCAATTATATCTTAATCAAACTTGAAAATAAATACTTCAAACTCTTGGAGGGAAAACAATTTTCAAACAAACCGTATGTCCATGACTCTGTCCCTATCTTTCTTTGTAGGTATCAGGACCCCCACCCTTCAATATCTCCCAATAGTTGCAAGGGTTTCCCAGGGGCTATTGCATGGGCACTCAGAACAGTTATCCTGGTTCCCCATTGCTTCTGGCCCTCTCCTGTTGCCTGTTCTGCTCCTCCTACCTTACCCTGAAGCCATGAACAGCTTTCCCACTTCCTCTCCACTCCAGGTCTGGCCCTCTGCTTGGGCTGTGGTGCCCTTTCCACCCAACACAGATTGCAAAGCAATGTATATTTAATAGGCCTCCTTCTTAGGCTAATCAAATTAATAATAACGAAAGCCTTGGCATTAATTATTTATCATCATTATTATCATAATGACCTTTATTGAGTACTCTCTGTGTGCCACAAGTACTGAGTTAGGTGTTTTAGGAGGAATTTCTATGATACCAAACCTTTTACAGCTAAAGAAACAGGATCAAAGAGGTGAGGGAGCTTGTTAAAGACCACACAACTAATAAGGTAGAGAGCTGTGATGTGACCCAGCGTTTGTCTCTCCTCTCCAGAGTCCACATCTTCCCTCACTGTACACCCACCTTTTACTGCTCTGTCCTAGACACAGCCCCTAGAGCTGACGGGTGACCTGAGTCATGGCAACTTCACACCCAGAGTCAAGCTTTCCTCTTGTTTTGCCACAGGCTTCTTCATCCAGGCTTATATTCTCCAACTCACACTTAGGATGAGTTTTGGGTTTTTTCTTTCCCTAAGAAGGCTTATCTGCTCTTCATGCAAATAGATGTATATGATGGGGCAGCCCCACTGGCTGAGACAATCCGAATTCTACAGTGAACTCTGATGAGGCTTTCCAACTGCACTCTACATAGCCCCCTGCCCTTCCTCCCAACACAGACACACTCGCTCCTTTAAATAGACTATCCATCAAGTTACAGACATCCTTTAAAAAAAAAAAAAAGAAGATCCCTTGTCTAAGATTAGAAAGAATTGCTTTACTTATCTATGCCACATCTAGTTCAATCAGCTAATGAGATGCTATTAAACCTGCAGTTCCTATGATTCATCTGAGCGACTTTGTGATTGGATCCTCTTTATCCTCCTGGCTAAACTTGCTAAAATTGTTCTGATCAGGGACCTTGTAATAAACTCTGACTCAACATTTGGCAGCCAGGACCGGAACCAGGGGTGTGTAACGCAGCTAGCAACGTGCCCACCTTCCCAAAACGGTGCTTTCAGGTTTATCAGCCTTCAGATCCTTGAGAACCTTCTCTGTCTGACCACAGAGAGATGGCCTATGCCTCTGGGACTGCTGCTTCATGGGAAAGAAAGCAAAGGCAATTTTCACCCTCTCCTCTCCTGGGAGCCTCAACTGTCTCTGCCCTCAGCCAGCAACACTGATGAGAGACTCAACTTCTTCCTTTTGCTCTTTTAACAACTTTTTCTTTTCCTACTTTCTCCCCTCCTGCTTCCACCTTTTGTGGCCTTGAAGTAGCTGGGCCTATTTGCTCTTGAATAGAAGCCCAACTTCCAACATACTTGAAAGGCACTGTCAAATTCTGTTTGGTCCTTTAGAAAACACAAACGCTGGGTCCATTCATGCTGCGGAGGGAAACTTCTCAAAAATACACTTTCCATTTTTATCTCCCCAGTGCCTCCTATTACCTCCACTGTCTCCTTGCACTCTCCTAACTCTCCCAGGCTCTCAGCACCTGCCCTGCCGCCTCTTTGTATCTCTGCTCACCTTTCACAACTATTCCTTTCTCGTTCAGGAGTAAATCTTTGCTCTTCCCAAAGCAGGCCTTTGCTCTTCCTTCTCCCCTTTACCACTCCCATCATACACACAAGGCTGCCAGCCAACCATGGCTGAGATAAGTTAGCAAGAAGAAAGAAGGAAAGAGCTTGAATCACTCCTACATATGTTCCTATTGACTCCTTTAGTGGAGGAACCATTGTTTGCAAGACTGGAATGTAACTAAGCAGTGAACTCTGAACAATGGGTTTTAAAACACTCTGCCTTGGAGTTGCTTGTAGTTTATGGGGAAGACAGTAGGGTAGTGATTCGATGACTGCCTCTTTTGTAGGCTAATTAAATGTAGATATTAGTTAACTAAAATGAAAAGTTCTCTATAACCACGTATGGCTGGTGGGCGCCATGTTGGACGCACACACATACACATTTCCATCACTGAAATGTTCTATTAGGTAATGCTGCCTAGTCTTAACCCCATTTTTCCTATTGAAACAACTGTTTCACTAAACACTTTTTCAGCAGCAATGACTTATAAGATAACTGTCATGCTATGTAGTCATTTATTTGTTTATCTCTGAACTCTTGGGAGGCAGAGTTGTCATTGTCACAGTTGTAACATTAGTGTCACGCTCCAAACCATGGAAGGTCTGCTGAATTTAAATGGAAGTAGATCGAATGTTCTACATAACCAATCACTGCCAGGCACCAATTTGAAGCCAATGACTTGGTCAACATCTAGCATGGAGCATAGAAATTTTAACTTTTTTAGGAGCCTTCTTAGGACTAAATACCTGCTGTGTCCCCAGGAGAGGCTGAGAATAAATAAATGACTCTGGGCCCCAAAATCAAGGGGGTCGTCTTGGTATCAAGGAGAACCTGTTTTGGGCCCATTTGTACCATGCTTTTCAGTTTCTGTTGAAAACTGGCTCTTGGTATTCAGATTCTCAATCTCTTTCTTTGGCCACTTTGTTCCATGTTTGAAATACTACTGAAGGGTGTTTTGAATACTAATTCAGACGTATTATCTGAATCTATTTCCTCTCTGGGAGGGAACAAAAGAGGCTTGTACAACTATAACTATTAGCCCTCACCATCAGCCCAGATTTCATGAATAAAAGGGATCCAGGTGGGGCAATAATAAGCATTTACTGAATAAGTGAAGTGGTAGGTTACAAAAACATTGACCGTGTCAGACACTGAGGGGACCAGTATGACGACCCATGGACCAGCAATGATCTGAGAATTTAGAACACACTCCAACCTCGGATGGAGCGCAGGTGACCTCTCTCCTGAGGTCCATCCAGGACAATTATGGTTGTTCTCAAATGACAGATGCCATTGGGGATTTGCAAAAAAAGTGTCCCTGCTTTAGACAAGGAGAAGCAAATATGTATCAGTCTATTCTCACAGTCTTGAGATAACAAAACAGGTGTTTAAACAAACCCAAAAGGAAAAAACAGAAAAAGAGTTGGGAACAAAGTCTTTTAAGATCAATGCCTATTGCCTTAGGCATTTTCAAGTTATCAGCTGAGATGAACAAACAAAAAGGAAAACTTCAGTTCTGGGGAAATGAGGGACTAACTCAAACACCTGCCTCTCTGCCCTCACTTGGATTTGGAGGTAAATGCTCTGATGAATATAGCAGCAGCAAGACTAGAGAAGAATAAAGAAGGGCACACCTTCTGTGATGCTTTTGCTCAGAACAAAGCCTCACACTAAGCCCTCTCCCTCTATTACTGCTGGCAGAGGGTGCCATGGCTGCTGGGTCACAGATGTTCACCAAACAGAGGGAATCCCAAATTCTGCCTTTGCAATTCGATGGTGTTCTCACAATGTCCAGGTCTCCTCCAGCATTCTGTGATCTCTGACTTCCAACAGACACAAAGAAAACCCTGTGCTAGTATTTTTCATGGGTTCCCCTGAGCGATTTACCAATCCTGCATGTTTTTTTTTTTTAATAACAGAAAATTGTTTATAAAACCCTATAAAAGGCCAGCCTTTTCTTCTCAGCACTGAGATACAACTGACATATAATATGAAAGTTTAAAGGGTAGAAGTTTAAAGGGTAGAAGATTTGGTATCATAGAAATTCCCCCTAAAACACCTAACTCAGTACTTGTGGCACACAGAGAGTACTCAATAAAGGTCATTATGATAATAATGATGATAAATAATTAATGCCAAGGCTTTCATTATTATTAATTTGATTAGCCTAACTACCCATTTTAGTTAACTACTTGCTTTGATACTTTTATAAATTGCAAGTTGATTACCACCATAGTGTTAGCTTACCACCTCCATCCCATCACAGTTTCCATTTCTTTTGTGTGTGACCACATTTAAGATCTACTCCTGCATGCATTTTGACAGTTCATCTGCCTTTACCCTTCTCTTTTTTCTTGGTCTCCATCCATCCCTTGATTAGTTGATCCCTTCAATTCCTCTTTTTTACCTTTCTATCATTCCTTCAGGTCCCTATTTAAAGATCTCATTCTCTTCTCTGCCTTCCCAGCATTAGTGATACGATCACCCAGACCCTTTCTCATCAGGGACTACTGTGCAAAGGAGCTCTGTAAATATTCACCGTCAGTTACAACTGCTCTGTAACCACAAGGGAATGAAACCCTGAAAGGGAGATCATGCCACCCTTCTTGTAGTCGGTACTGAGCACACCCACTCAGAACAGCCTTTTAGGACCCAGCTGTTCATTCTCCCAGCTACTGGGAGTGATGGCTCCTGAGGGCGTGTGGTTGCATCTCAACTGAAGAATTAATTGCCTTCCTTGCCCAAGGTTGCACACCCCCATCCCCACAGGCAGCTCTCATCTGAGGAGTAGCTGATGCAAGGGTACAAAGGTCCAGTCTCCTTGCCTTGATTCACGAAGACCTGAGGAACCATATTGACTCTGAATTTTCTGTGGATAAATTGAGTCCATTTTACTGTTACATCAGTGTTCAACTTCTCCCTCTACCCAATCCAGATTCCATCACACCCAAACAGGGTGTGGTTCCCTACAGCCCTCCCTTCTGCAGGCAAATCTCAGTCTCAGAATCTGCTTCTCAGGGAACCCGACCTGTGACACCTTCTTTGTGTGATGATGATGATGATAATGATGATGGTGGTGATGGAGGAGGTGGTGGTGATGATAATACTCTGTGTGAGGCACTCTGTCTTACAGGTTCTGTCACATGGAATCCACACCAACGCCCCCCAGGGTGAGTGTGTTACTATTACATTTTTAAGACAAGAAAATTAAGAATCAAGGAAGTCAAGAAACCTACTTGAGGAGCCAGAAAGCTAAAGCTAAGAATTAAATTCGGCCCCGGTGCTTGCAGAGGACCACTAGGACAATTCTTTAGGGAAGTTCTGGGCGTCAGTGTTTTGTGTTAGCACATCTTCTGATAGTTGTGTGAGCCCTCTGCCTACACTTCTATAAAACTACTCATCATGGCTTTGCAATGGGCTTTTCTGGTTCTACTTCCCCAAGAGAATTTTGAGCCCCTGTTAACTTTGGATATCCAGTACCTAATCTGTGTTCAGTATGTAGCAAGTGTTCGATGTGACAGATGAGTTGAGAAGTCCCCACTTTGCAACTGGGGAAACAGAGTGATGGTCTCTCAAAAGGAGAGAAAAGTCCAGAAGTTAAGACCAAAGGCACCGGAGTCACATCACTTATGTTCACCACTTGGCTTTGTGAACCTCCATGTGCCTCAATTTTGTGCATAATATAATTTATCTCTTAGCATCATATGGTTGTCATGAAAATTAAATATTATATCATGCTTATAAAGCACTTAACATGGTGCTTGATACATAGTAAGCACTCCATAGATATTATCTATTACAATTACTAGCCACAGATAATTCCTTTTCTCCCACTGGCCCATCTCAGAGAAATTAGAACGGGGTTCCTAGATATCGGCTAACTTCCTGGGGCCCCTCACACAGTCACAGAGCCCTCTGTGAGAAATGGCTCATCTTTTCTTGGACATTCTTCATATGAACAGCTGACATTGGGCTACTAAAGCAGTTTTTCTCAGTCCTAATGGCACATGAGAGTGTGTGCCTGGGCTAAAGAGACTCTCAGAGTTGGGGCCAGGATGTGCAAATTTAGGAAAAAATAAGAATAAAATAAACACCATGAGGATCCAGATGTGCATCCAGATGATTGCACTAGAGGCTCAGTCAGGCTGTGCCCCATGTGGTCAGCAATTACTGCTATTGGGGGAGAGGGCAATTCACTGCCATCACCCACCAAGAGTGAGGCCGCATGGTCTTACTGGATACTTGTTACACAAATTCAAAGTGTCTTAGAGATAGTTCATAGAATCATAAGAGCTTATGATTTAAGGAAACTTGGAACCTGTCAGCTAATACTGTGTTTCAAATTCCCTCCATGACATCTCATGATCTTCACAAACATCCTCAGTAACCAGAAGCGTGACAGACCATTTAATACTTTTATCAGCAATTTGGACTTACATGCCAATGGCCTGATAACTACATTTTCAAAGGATACAAATCTCAGAGGAAGAGCCAAGAATGAAAGAATTTAGGATTCAGGAAAGAGCCAGGCAAATTGGAATGATGAACCTAATCTAATAAGACCACATTTAATAAGGGTACATATCATCCATTGGACTACAATAAAAAAATTCAACTGCCCTAGTGGACATGAGAGAGCTTTTCATTTTCTTATCTATTTAATAATCATCTATTA
This sequence comes from Plecotus auritus, assembly GCF_963455305.1. Taxonomy (NCBI): domain Eukaryota; kingdom Metazoa; phylum Chordata; class Mammalia; order Chiroptera; family Vespertilionidae; genus Plecotus; species Plecotus auritus. The sequence goes on along the minus strand of NC_137785.1, from coordinate 39,815,103 downwards.
ATTTTTATCTAGCCTTATTCCAAAAAGGATTTGAAGTAGCTTAAAAAGACATGATACAGCTGTGGTTCTCTGTGTGGTCTCCGGACCACCAGAGGCAGTATCACCTAGAAATTTGTTAGACATGCAGATTCTTGGATTTCACCCTAGACCTAATGAGTCAGGAACTGAGGGACCCAGCAATCTGTGTGTTAACAATCTCTTCTGGGAATTCTGACGTGCAATAAAATTTGAGAACCACTGTAATAGAGTTTAAGATTTTTAAAAATGGAAACTCAAAAGCATCCTGAAAGTTGAGAGGATGTTGAGTGTTAGGATAACATAGAGAATAAATGACTAAAGCCCTGAAATTTTGGGAGAGGGGCACTACAAATTTGGCTCAGAGCTTCCTAATAGCCAATACAAAAAAAAATATATAATCAGTACACTGTACTGGGCCTGTAAGATTCATACCACCAATTCTTGTGCTGAGATTCAAAGAAAATTCTTCTTCATGAAGAAGCAAATATATATTACAACAAATGATATGCTTAACAGTATCCCTTTAGTAAGCAAAACAATGAATTTCTGAAGGTTAATTTTTTTGGCCCTCGGCCTCTTAATTAAATCAATGATGGGGCAAGACTTAGAATTTCTACTGAGTATGAGATCAAAATGCTCTATGGTCTGCATCAATACAGAAGTAGGCTGCTTGAAGAGGGACATTTTTCTCATACTGTTCTTTGTCCAATTGTCTGTCAGTGTTTGGATTCCCAAGGTCACTGCTGAAGATACCTACAGCCTGAGGAAGGAAGATGGCAAGAGATCTAAAATCCTTTCATTTGAACAACCCCTGCCCTCAGTAGAAGAGTAAAAGACAAGGAGCCCTGTCTATGTCCACTTCTCTGCTTTGCTTAACTCCTTTAGATCAATTTTATCTCAAATTGGAAAGTTAACAAACTACAGCTGAGCTCATCTGTCATCCACTTAGTGGTATCCTTTAAGAAATCATTTGTGTCTTCTTTGATATTACTATCGTATCCGAAAGAAATGTACAGATCCCAAACCACAGTATTGGGGAGAATACCTAGCAGCCTACCATGGATAATAGAATGACAGCTTAGCAGTCAAATATTCAAGCTTGGAAATCGTATGAAAAGGGCTTGTATCCCAGGTCTGGTACCTACTTGCACAAGGTACTTTATCTTCTCTAGGCCTCACCTTTATCTTGAAGAAAAGAGAGATTAAAATAGTTCATACCTTAGACCTCACATGTAGCATCACCATCATGGGGGATGATGACTCCAGCAGACTCTAGCAGATGGACTCTACCAGAACACTAGCAGACTCCAGTAGGACACAACATGAAGACAGCTAAGCAACCCTGAAACTTTACAGTGTTGACATTCATCAAAATAGATAACAGAAAACATAGAGGCCAAAGCCAGCTTGCCTTACTTTAGCTTCTAGATAGATATTAGTATCCCAAGTTAGTGTCTTTTATGAAGACCACCAAGCATCTCTCCCTCTCTATCTAAACGTTCATTTTGATATTTTAAGCAGAACCCACGGGATAAAGGAACATCAAATGACCAGAGTGTGGGAGCTGGGAGGGCTTCAGAGACTCAGCCCAGACCCCACAGCTCACTGGTGGCAGCCCAGGAACTAGCACCCAGGAACCCTACATCTGTTTCCTTTGACCATTTCCTCTTACTCTTCTTAGCTCTGAATATTGAAAGTATTGATTTCAGTAACATTTACTTTACTTATTTGAGATGTCATGGAATATACAATAAGCAAAGAGTTTGAAGACTTTCATTCAAGTCTCAGTTCTGCCAGTTACGAATTGAATTATCTTTGACAAGTCAGTTTTCTTATCAGTCTCAATGTTCACATCTATTTAATGGGAATAATTATAGCTGCATTTCTTATCTTTCTGGGATTGTTACAAGGTTTAATGAGATGTGTGTGAAAGCTGTAATCCGCATTATGCTATGCAAATGTAAGAGTGCTATTATTTAATCCCAAATTTCCCTGTATCTTCTATCACATCCCTCATCCTGTAATTTGAGTTTTTCAGGGCCCCTATCTCAAACCTCTGCCTCCATTCCTTCAGGAGACTATGACTCAGTAATAATCCTTTAAGCCTAGACTTTGACTAAGCTTTAGTCATGGGAAGAAAAAAAATAAAAGTCTTAGTAAAATCATACCAATGTTTGAGAGAAATAAGATTACCTAGCAGAAAATTATGTCAAGCACTTTCCAGAATTACTTTTTTTTTTTTTTTTGCAATGATCTTAAATGTTTAAGAGCCATATAAAAATCAGCTAAGTGTAACATCTTAATATCACCCGCTATGTGGATCTGAGTCATCAGGTACAGTCATTTGCCAACCCCCCAAAAAATTCCAGGTGAAAATCAAATTATCTTAGAGAATACTGGAAACCATAATTATAAACACGTATAGCTTGATCTGCCCTGTTTGTTTTTTTCTGGTGGGGTGGAAAAGAAAAGTTTTAGATGGACCCAACTTTAGGTCCATGGCTTCTCAATACACTGTCTGTGTGGCCTTGGGCAAATGACTTACTATCTCTAAACAATGATACTGGTTTTGTCTGAAAACACAGTGAGGTCAATGGGTAAGATTTAGGGTTATTGATTGTGGTATTTGCTTTATTTATATCTTTTGGTTTTATGAGACAGAGACCACACACATAACCCAAACTAAGAGGTTCTATTATAAAGAATAGTGCAGTAACTACAAAAAAAACTCTTGGAAATCAGATAGCAGGAGGCACGCCGGGACTGGGCCTCACAATGTGCAGAGATTGGTTCCTCCCATTCTTGGTCACCACAGTGAAAACTGTAAAGCCTGATCCTGGTATAGGCTTTTGGGTTGACTCTACTGTTCTTCATGTTTTTTCTTTTCTTTAATTCTTCTACCTACTGGGTTTTCACTTAGCTTCCCCAAAGCACAAGTCAACTAGGCTTTCAAGCTCAATTCTATCTTTTGACATGCTTTCTGATAACAAGTTGTTCACTTGATGCATGTTTCCCAATTCATAGTTTTTGAGCAAACATCCAGTTCCTTTATTTCATGCTAAAGAATGGGTTCCTGCTTAGATTATGAATGGCCACTCCTCCACCATTGGGTCCACCACTAGTATAATCATCTGTTAAAGAGATAAGCTACAAACATGGTGCCCTGGGCGTGCCTCTTCAGCAAGGACAGTGGGTAAAGTTCCCACAAAGAAGTCGATGTCATGTATAATGGCTCAGGTTCTAGAATTTGCTTGAATTCTAATCCTGACTTTGACAGTTTCTGAAGATGTGACCTTAAACAAGTTACTTAAGCTTGCTGAGTCTCAGGTCCCTCATCTGAAAAACGGGTATGATAGTTCATACCTCACAGGAGTCTGGTTGAGTTATAAATAACAAAAGTAAAGCACTTAGCACAGTTCCTGCCACAAATAAAACCCTCACTAAATGCTCACTATATCCATATCAGAAGGTCGTGTGGGCGGGCACCATGAGAGGGTCTACCTACAGAAAGGTACTCCATTAACAACTGTTCACCTTTCCTTTGTGCTGAGATAAACAACACTGACTCCTTCCCTGTCCCCCAGGATATAACTGCTTCAAATTTTTTTTTCCTGAAGATGGGTGGCATTCTCCATGACCCTGATGGGATCACTGCATACCCCAATGAGCAAATGGGATGATACAGGATTTCATAGTCAATTTTAGTCCTTCTCACTGGAATTGGGTAGCTGGCTCTCAGTTTCCCATCACCATGCCCATTTTGTTCTGGATGGAGATTGAAGGCAACCCTATTGATCAGGGTAATGAGTGTCCATGATGATGCCTTCACCTGGGGGCTGGCATGTTTACCGAACTGTCAAGTAACTTCTGGCATTTCTCCCTCAGGGTCTGGGGAAATCATAGATTTTCACACAAAGGAAAAACAGTGTGCTGAGATGGAGTGTTTGATTTGGGACATAGAAATTCCCTTTAAGTGATGCTTTATTTATTTGGTGGTGTTGGGAAATGGGCTATTTGACAGAAATGAAGATTATAGACAGCTGAAGTTTTTCTATTTCAGTTCTGAAACTATTTTTAACCCTTGTTTAATAGAGTCTTCCTAAACTGTATTATATACTTCTGCCTTCTTAACAGAGGTTGCAAATTTCAAGGCTAATGTTTGAGTACTTCCTATGTATGTGGCACCACATTTATGTGACTAACTCTCATTAATTTTCCCCATAAGCCTGTGAGACAGGTATTAACATAACCTTCATTTTACAGAAGAGGACATTGAGGCTTAGAGAGGTTAAGTAACTTATCCAAGGTTACAGAGGTAGAAGGTAATGGAGTTGGTATTTGTGCCCAGGACTCACCAAGCCCTTTAGAAACTGGCCATGTTATTGGAGAACACTTTGGTTAAGAAATGACCCTAAAGGCTATTAACCTTCAAAGTTTGACCTTTGCAAATCCACACACACATTTCATAAATGTGTCCATTTCTCTGAGCATCCCTTGGCCACTTTTGAAAAGTAGTATGCAAACTGGCAACACAGATTTTTGAATATTCAGGAATATTCTTTCATTCAGCAGATGTTACTTGAGTACCCACTATGTTACTGTGCCAGGCATCCAGGAGGCAAAGGAATATGAGGCACACAGCTGCTTTCAAGGGGGGCACACACTAGAGGCACTCCAGTGGGACAACATGTGAAACTTGCCTACTTTGTGAGCAGGAAACCCTTGAGAAGATGGTGATTTTTTAATGTACCTATCAAGGCAATTGTCCTCCTCATTAATACCCGTTCTCTATGGATCAAGGGCAAGACGGGGGGATGAGGGGACAATGGGGGGATAAAGACACATTTGTAATACCTTAATCAATAAAAAATTTTTTAAAAAAAGGCCAGGTGGAATTAGATGCTTCCTGGCTCCAAAGAGGCCAAGAAAGAAATAGCTGAGCTGTGTTTAAGAGATAGTTCAAGTTATCTTGCTTGGAAAAAAAGCTGTGGTCAGATGTTAACAGGCTTTGAGCCAGACCAAGGAATTTGGTTTCTATAACCCGACTCTTTCTTAGATGGTGGTTTATAAAACCAGGAAGTCTATTAGAAACACATCTGGCAGAAAAAATACATGTTTAGCGGATGTGTTTTCTCATTTACTTAGTAAATGGGTGTTAAATGCAACTCCCAATTGTAGCTCTTAAAAATATATACAGTTTAGACCTAGCTGGTTTTGTTCAGTGGATAGAGTCTTGGCCTGCGGACTGAAGGGTCCCGGGTTCAATTCCAGACAAAGGCACAAGCCCAGGTTGTGGGCTCAATCCCCAGTAGCAGGCATGCAGGAAGCAGCTGATCAGTGGTTCTCTCTCATCATTGATGTTTCTATCTCTCTCTCCCTCTCCCTTCCTCTCTGAAATCAATAAAATTACATTAAAATATATATATATAGTTTAGAGCATCATTACAATCAACTATACGGTTTTCCAAGGTGATGAATTCGACATACTTTAACGATAATGTTCTTATCTTAAAAGTAATATGTTAATAGAAAATATGGAATAACTTCTCTCATCCAGAGAGATCTAAAGATTTTGAAAGCAGCCCTCCATTATTCCTACATCCAGTGGTCCATCCCTGTGATCTCTCTTCTTCGAGTCACCCTCCTCCATCTGGACATAAGGTCGTCTCTTGATGACTCATATTTACCATTATGGGTGCTGTTTATGGCACCGTGCTGATGTAAGTTCGTGTGATAGTTGGAGTGTGACGGTTCTTTTGAGACCTTTTAAATTAGGTCTTTTTTCTCCTACTTTGGCTAATGGCCATTATGTCTGGCTGCTTTCCATGTGTCTTCTTATAACTTCTTCCTAGTGTATTTTCTACCCATGATTAAGTGCTAGAATGGCTAATGACCTGGCTAGTCAATGTGAATTTCTAAAGTAAGAATAAGCTGGCTCTGAGAGAGCGCGAAGGGACTGTCTTTTGAATTAGAGTGTAAACTCTGCAACGGCTATTTTAACTGCCAGGAACGCATTACTTGTCTATAGAGATAATTGAGGTTTGCTTTAGTGGTGACATTGAGCTAAGTGATGTTACTATTGGGCACCCTTTTCCAGAAAGGAAAAGAAAGGAGAGAGGAATAGGGGGAAGGAGTAAGGGAGGGGTAGGGAAGGGAAGATAAGAAAAGTCATGCCAGTGCTTGCTTTGGGATCTCATTTTGAATTTCTCTCTTTTCACATTTGCTGACCACAGTGGTTTAAACTTCATTGACTTGATGGTGCGACAAGGGAATATCGACAACCCTCCCAAGACTCCTCTGGTGCCAGGTTTTGAGTGCTCGGGGATTGTGGAAGCTCTGGGGGACAGCGTGAAAGGATACGAGGTAACGTTCTGACTTTTGACTGAAAGAGTAATATCAATCTGGAATCCATTGAGATAATGAAAGATTATGCAAAAGTGCTTGACATAATCTATAATGTGCATTGTTATTGATGTCTTATTGGTTGGTTTTATTAACAATGTTTATAAATGACTAGAGGCCCCGTGCATGAAATTCGTGCACGGGGGTGTGTGTCCCTCCGCCCAGCCTGCACCCTCTCCAACCTGGGACCCCTTGAGGGATGTCCGACTGCACGGCAGTCGGACATCCCTCTCACAATCCAGGACTGCTGGCTCCCAACTGCTCGCCTGCCTGCCTTCCTGATTGCCCCTAAACCGCTTCTGCCTGCCAGCCTGATCACCCCCTAACCACTCCCCTGCCAGCCTGATTGATGCCTAACTGCTCCCCTGCCAGGCTGTTTGTCCCTAACTGCCCTCCCCTGCAGGCCTGGTCACCCCTAACTGCCCTCCCCTGCAGGCCTTGTCCCCCTCAACTGCTCTCCCCTGCAGGCCTGGGTCCCGCCCAACTGCCTTTCCCTGCAGGCCTGGTTGCCCCCAACTTCCCTCCTCTGCCGGCTTGGTCACCCCTAACTGCCCTCCCCTGCAGGCTTGATCACCTCCAACTGCCCTCCCTTGCAGGCCTAGTCCCTCCCAACTGCCCTCCCCTGCTGGCCATCTTGTGGCAGCCATCTTGTGTCCACATGGGGGCAGGATCTTTGACCACATGGAGGCAGCCATCTTGTGTGTTGGAGTGATGGTCAATCTGCATATTACTCTTTTATTAGATAGGATAGAGGCCTGGTGCATGGGTGGGGGCCAGCTGGTTTGCCCTGAAGGGTGTGCCAGATCAGGGTGGGGGTTTCCTTGGGGTGTGGGGCGGCCTGGGTGAGGGACCTGTGGTGGTTTGCAGGCCGGCCACGCCCCCTGGTGACCCAAGCGGAGGCCCTGGTATCTGGGGTTTATTTATCTTCTACAATTGAAACTTTGTAGCCTGGAGCTGAGCCAAGCCTTCTGCTTGCTCGGTGGCAGCAGCTATTTCTATTGGGATTTATGTATCTTCTATAATTGAAACTTTGTAGCCTTAAGCGAGGCCTGGGCTGGCCAGGGTGTGTGGAAAGCTTGGCTTCCTCCATCGCCAGGGGCAACCCTAGCCTCCTGCTCTTTCCAGCTCCATGGCTGCCGCCATTTCTGTTTGGGTTTATGTAACTTCTATCATTGAAACTTTGTAGCCTTGAGTGGAGGCCTAGGCCAGCAAGGGCAGGTGGAAAGCTTGGCTTCCTCCATTGCCGGGGAAACCCAAGCCTCCCTCCTGCTCTCTGTGGCAGTAGCCATCTTGGTTGGTTTTATTTGCACATTTGCTCCTGATTGGCTTGTGGGCGTGGCTTGTGGGTGTAGCAAGTGATGGTTAATTTGCATATTACTCTTTTAGATAGGACTAGAGGCCCAGTGCATGAAATTCGTGCACAGGAGGGGTGTCCCTCAGCCCAGCCTGCACCCTCTCCAATCTGGGACTGCTGGCATCCCTCTCACAATCCAGGACATCCCTCTCACAATCCAGGACTGCTGGCTCCCAACTGCTCGCCTGCCTGCCTTCCTGATTGCCCCTAACCGCTTCTGCCTGCCAGGCTGATCACCCCCTAACCACTCCCCTGCCAGCCTGGTTGATGTCTAACTGCTCCCCTGCCAGCCTGTTTGCCCCCAACTTCCCTCCTCTGCTGGCCTGGTCACCCCTAACTGCCCTCCTCTGCAGGCTTGATCACCCCAAACTGCCCTCCCTTGCAGGCTTGGTCCCTCCCAACTGCCCTCCCCTGCTGGCCATCTTGTGGTGGCCAGCTTGTGTCCACATGGGGGCAGGATCTTTGACCACATGGGGGCAGACATCTTGTGTGTTGGAGTGATGGTCAATCTGCATATTACTCTTTTATTAGATAGGATAGAGGCCTGGTGCATGGGTGGGGGCCAGCTGGTTTCCCCTGAAGGGTGTGCCAGATCAGGGTGGGGGTTCCCTTGGGGCGTGGGGTGGCCTGGGCGAGGGGCCTGTGGTGGTTTGCAGGCCGGCCACACCCCCTGGCGACCCAAGTTGAGGCCCTGGTATCTGGGATTTATTTATCTTCTACAATTGAAACTTTGTTGCCTGGAGTGGAGCCAAGCCTTCTCCTCCCCCTGTGGCGGCAGCCATTTCTGTTGGGATTAATTATCTTCTATAATTGAAACTTTGTAGCCTTAAGCAGAGGGCTGGGCAGGCCAGGGTGTGAGGAAAGTTTGGCTTCCTCCATCGCCAGGGAAACCCAAGCCTCCCTCCTGCTCTCTCCAGGGTGGCAGCCATCTTGGTTGGGGTTAATTTGCATACTCGTTCCTGATTGGCTAGTGGGTGTGCTTGTGGGTGTAGCAGAGTGATGGTTAATTTGCATATTACTCTTTTATTAGATAGGATAGGACTTCCCAAAGGTCTCATGTGTCATCTTGGTGCTCCTGGCAACAGTCTGGTGACCAGAGAAAATCTTGCCATTCCCTCTATTCATACTATACAGTTATTAAATAAGAGTATTTGGCTTTGGTTTAACTAAAGTGTGTATACCCCCTCCTCCCACCCATGGATCACACTTTCCCATCACTTCTGGCTCAAAAATCAATTACAAAACACAAAAGTTGGGGAGAAATAGCCTCTGTGTTTTTATGTTTTGATTCTGTTAACTATCTACTTAACTGATACATTTAAGTAATCATTTATAATCATTATTTCAGACAGTGGGGATGTGGTCTTTGGGTGAAATTTTTAAAAAATCTATTTTTATTGATTTCAGATAGGAAGAAAGAAGGAGAGAGAGGGAGAAACATCAATGATGAGAATCATCAATTGGCTGCCTCCTGCACACCCTACACTGGTGATCGAGCCCATGACCTCCTGGTTCATAGGGTGACACTCAAACCACTGAGCCATGCCAGCTGGGTTTGGGGTGAAATTTTAAAACCACAAGGTAGCATTACCTGAGAGTGGGACGGAGTTGGCTATGGGTTGATGGATTGGGAGTAGAGCAGTGGATAAAGAGGGTTATTATATCATTCTGACTATTTCCATACATGCTCAAAATTCTCCATAATAAAAAATTTAAACAGTGAAAAGATATAGGACTCTTTCTCCCATTATAATGCAAATAAAATAGAATTTTGTCTATAAAATCTGAAAACTGTAGGCAAATCAATCACACAAAATTGCAGTAGTTTGGAGTCAGGAAAACCAATGGAAATTAGGTACAAGAGCTCTCTCTTATAACTAAGTGCTTCCCCAGAGAGACATGAATGCAGCTAGCATCTGAGAATCCAGTATAACCAGAAACACAGGCAAGTTATCTTTTTTCAGCCTCACCACAGCCCTGCGAAGTAAAGATAGTTACTGTCTCCTTAGAGATGAGGTTCAGCAGGGTTTATTAATTTTCTGTGGAGTCCAAAAGGTGGTACATAGTAGTAGAACCTGGATTCGGGTCACCAGAGCCTTTTCACTCCCCCATGATCTTTGCCCTTGCTCCCAAACTGTAAATGCTGCAATACTAAGTCCAGGAAGAAACATCCTATAAAATGCAATGCCAAGATGCCCTTGGAGTTGACTTGGAGCCTGCTGATCAGCCTCAGTGCATCTGAGCCTCAGTATACTCTGAAAGTATCAATATGCTCCAAGTTCATTATGATAAATGTCTAGAAATATCTTCTCACCCCTCATTCTTTTTGTCCATGGTTTTCAGATAATATAGCAGAAAAGTGTTGAGCAAGAAGTATGTGTGCTTCTTCTTTCCTTGTATATGACTTTACATTTTCTGTCCCCAGATAAGCAGTATAACAGAGGCAGCAGCATCCCTCCCCGAAATTACTGCATATAAGAAATATTATCTGCTCTTCACTCCTTCACAGGATCCCAAAGGAAAAGATCATACTACTAACTCTATTAATTCTGAGCATTGGATTAATAACCCATTATTTTAGAATATAACAGCAGATAGGGATGTTGTTGACTTTGGTGTAGAGAGAGGACTTACTCTGCTTGATTATATATATTTTCCCTTCTATATATGACCTTTCTTCCGCTAGTTAGCTCTGGCTTGCATATTGTCCAACCTATCCTTCACCCCCACTTCCCTCCAGTGACTTTCAGCGGCACAAATAAAAGACGCCATCAGGGGATGATTTGGGAGAAAACCAATACTAAAATTCCTTCTATAATTTTGACTTAAGATTTTCAATCCCGTTAGAGATGGAATTCCATGCGACAGCACACTAATAGCTCTCCTGGTGGATTGATTGCAACAGAGGCTTGAAAAACTGTTGCCAGAGGCACAGCAGTAAAGGAATAATTCGGTCTCCATCACCCAGGACTATTTTTTTCTTAACAGAATCAAATAATGAAATGAATTGATTTTTTTTTTTTTAAGTTGCCTACCTCTAGACTCTGGGACTGGGGCTGGTCTTTGATAATGAAATGGAAAAGAGGGAGGCAGTCAGCCCTGCTCTGGTGGCTGTGACCCTCACTGTGGTTGAAATACTCTTCATTCCACTCCATGTTGACACTGGAGGCCATTAGCCACTCTGGGGTACTGAGTCGGTTTTGGGTTTGGGGTTTTCATGATTCTGTGCAGAAGAGGAAGCCAGTGTTAGACCACAGTGATCCTCTGGCCCAAGTCGTTGCATTTAAGGTGACATTCCCAACATTCGTTAATTAGTCTTCAACATTCTCAGAGATTAAGACACTCATTGCCACTAGGACAGCCTCTCCTTTTCATCAGTTTCATAATTAGACAGCTACTCCTTCCGTTTCATAAAGTTTACTGGGTCTATATTTAGCTTTTGATCATTAAACAGTGAATTCCATGAGATCAAGAACCATCTGTTCTTTTTAAGTCAACACTGATTGCTCTTTCCTCATTTTACATGCATACTGCCTAGTACAGTGGTTGGCAAACTGTGGCTCGCGAGCCACGGTTTGCCGCTCTGTTGACTAATGAGTTTGCCGACCACTGGCCTAGTACATTGCATGCATATTATGTTACTTAATCTTCATAAGGACCCTTTCCTAATATTATACCCATTTGAGAGCTGAGGAAATTGAGGCTTAAAGAGTTAAACTAACATTCCCAGACTTGGTAGGTTCAACTGTTGGACACCCTTATATAACTTTGTCTTTTTTGTATCCCTTATCTCAGATGTAATGAATTATTTTATCTGCAGTCAGCCTGCCTAGATTCAAATCCTGGCACAGCTGCTCTCTAGCTACATGACCTTGGGCATATATTTTAATCTCTCTTTGCATCAATTTAAATGTCTAAAATCTACATTCATTCATCTGTAATATGGGATTCTTATAGAACCCATCTCATAGGAGCCTTTTGCAGTTTGTTGAGTAGGGATAGAAGAGAAATGCTGAGCTACAAAGAAATTAAAACAGCAGTAGAATCCACTATAAATATATATATGACAATACACATATAGGAAAGCCATTAATTGAGAATTTATTAGGACCCCAGCAATTTGAGTATTGCATTTGAAAGTCATAGTACAAGCCACTAACATAAATAGCAGAATGGTTCGCTTTAGCTAGCACTTTGCAGCTCCTACAAGCTGTTAGTATTGGTTCACTTATTTGTTTTTTGCTTCAGTAATGATAAGGTATGAAAAAAAAACTTAGCATACCATCATAACCGCTTTAACGAGATGATTGCTCTCTCTCTCTCTCTCTCTCTTTTTTTTTTGCATGGTGTTTGGCTATGCAAACTACTGATAAGTAAAACACAGTACTCAGCCATGCCTTTATAGGGGTTTTGAAGATTACATGAGTTAAAGCATGCAGTGTTTTTAGGACAATGCCTGCCATATAGTACATGTCCAATAAATGGTAGTTGTTCTCACACCCGGTAGCATATTCCTGTTTGCCTCTGAGCCTGGTTGCTCTTGTCAAGTCTCCACTTTATTCACATGGCTCTTCTGATGCACCGCATTCCCGTCCACAGTGATCAGTAACCCAGTGCTAACCTTTGATGCAAAGGCCACAATGAACTAGCCTGTCAGAGCATCCATGTGGGTTGGCAGAGAACATACAAGAGTAGATTTTACTCCTAGCCTTGGCCCATTAACCTTTCTTGTGCATCAGTTTTTCTCAGCTCCAAAACAGAGAAGTTAGATGAGAGGTTGAGTTAGTAAAATGACCTGACACTAACATTCCATGGTGTGCGATATGCTCCACACTATATATTTATGCTTGAGAAGAGGGGTAAAGAACCTGGTCTCCATGGTCCCTGGGAATGGTTTATAGATGGGCTTCAAAGCATCCAAAAATGAAATTGAGAGGCAGGTGAGGAGTGCATATTTGAGGGTTGTTTTTTGTTTTTTTCTGGGAAGGAATCTATAATTTTCATCATATCATTGAGAAACCCCTCAAAAAGGTTAAGAAACCTCCACTAACCCTGTGCTTCCCTATGCCCAGATCGGGGACCGTGTCATGGCATTTGTCAATTACAACGCCTGGGCAGAGGTGGTCTGCACGCCCGTGGAGTTTGTCTACAAGATCCCCGATGACATGAGCTTCTCTGAGGCTGCTGCTTTCCCCATGAACTTCGTCACAGCCTACATGATGCTGTTTGAAGTCGCCAACCTCCGAGAAGGGATGTCTGTGCTCGTGCACTCGGCTGGTGGCGGCGTGGTAAGTTGGCTGCTTGTGAGGCCTCTTCCTCAAGGCCATGATGGTGAAAGTGGAGTGACACCCACATGACAGTGAGATTCCTATGTGAGCTATTTCCAGGAGTAGGGATGATCTCTGGTGAAGCTCACATGGATGGAAGAGATCATATAGATGATTGTGTTGTGGATAGGGTGAGCCTCATGATGGTTTCTCTGGAGTTTGGGAAGGTCCCCAAGATGGCATGTTAGGACTCAGTGGGTCTCAGAGATGGTTACTGTAAGCAGCACTCTCAGTCTTGGTATGATGATGAGCTGTTTCTGTCAATCACTGTGAGATGCCTCACGGTCCTGCACTACTATTATTTGAAATGCCAAAATGGTGGATGATTTACTCTTTCAATGCACTGCCATGAATTCAAGATTGTTCCCATATTAATGACATCCTTATTCATTTGTCTTCTGATGTATTTTCTTGAGTAGGAGAGAGGGAGACTGAGATTGTACTAGCACAATGGGAATTTCACATCAACCTACTAGTAAGTACACCCGTGAGAGTAGTTGCACATGCGAATGTCATCTGTCAGGCATGTCTTTGACAAGGGGGAAAATAATTCTGCTCTGGAGTTCAGGGACGACAGAAATTTCTTCCATGGCTTGGATGTGTCTCAGTGACAGCCACTCGGTACATACTGCATGCCTGCCACATGACAAGCCCTATGTTCCCTTCATGGTCTACTGTGGTTGGAATAGAACTCCAGTCTTTCTGAGAGTGAGAGGTATTACTCATTAATTCAACAAGTATTTGTTGAATACATACTATGTTCTGGACTCTATGGGTTAGAGATTAATAAGAGAAGGTCCTGATATCCTATCTAGTAGGGTTTGAGAGATTCTCAGTGTTGGAGATTCTGTAGTTCGATGAACTCAGAGATGTGAACTCTTATGCTTGGGTCTAACTTGGGAGATATTTTCACTGGAGGTCATGCAAACATTGATTTTTTAAAATATTGAGTTTCTACCATTACCAAAACCCTACAATGTATAAAGCATTTTTCCTTTCTGAGAAGACAAGTTCACATACAAAAAAACAGGAAGGCAAAGAGATGACACTTGAGGAATGCCTTAAGAGGAATATCTTCAATCACTTTAGCAAATTTGCTAATGGCTTTTGACCATGAATAAAGATATAATAAAAGCTAAACATCCCTTAGAAAAGAAGTAGATTTCAGTGCCAGCTAGTGTGCGAACAGCAAGCAAGCCATTTAGAATCCTGGCATTTATGATCTCAGTGTACTCAGCATACAAAGCATTGAGATTTGTTTTCATATTATCAACAGAAGCGTCAGTCTTTGCGATGATGCTAAACCCAGTTCTCCCGAGAGTCACTTTCTAAACATTAGCACCAATGATGTTTCCTTTTGTGTTTTTAGATTTTTCATTTAAATGTCCATATTCCTGGAACAAAGAGGCATGTGTCAGGAGCATGTGTCTCACAAAAGAGAAAAAAAATTCTGCAAATGAAAGTTTTTACTATGCCATATTCTGGGCTTTACAGACATTGCAATATAATAAGAACTAAAATGTGAAATAGATGAAGCAACTGGGGAAAAGGGACAAAAGGGGAGGAAAATAAGTTGTCACACATAATGCAGGCTATGATGTCCTAAAGCTTTGCTGAAGATTGACAGTAGTCTTGGTACTTAGCTTCCTATTACTGTGTGCAAATAGGAAAAAATGACCAGCGATGTGAATACATAGTATATATTCAATAGTGTCCACTTGGAGGAAATAACCAGTTATTATAGAGAATTATAACTAGTGCCGGGTTTTGAGAAGTGAGGAATATTTCTCAGTGGTTTTTCATAAGAAATGTATGCAGAAATGTGATGAACATCCTCAACAAACTGTTACAGTAAATGCCATTATTTCCTTGGTTCATTTTTTTTTAAAGGTATATCTCTAGTATAGTCTTAACATCACCAAAGTAAAGCAAAATATAGTGAAAGAAAGCAAATATCCTGGGGCTAAAAGGATGGGTGGTGTGAATCACAGCTCAAGTTACCATTAAAGGAACGACTTCTGGCCAAGTGCACATTTATATATATGAACACTCAACCAAGCAGTGGTGGAGGTGACCCTGTCTTATAAAATCTGAGGAAGCCTAACAAGAACCAAGACCTCTCCACTGCCCCACAGTGGGAAGACCAGTGAGTCACCCTCAGGTGGAAATAGATTCCTTCCAACCAGTCACTGCTCTTGTGGTAGAGGATGCTCCCTGGAGCACTTTTTAAAGAATATTTCTTTTTATTGAATTCAGAGAAGAAGGGAGAGGGAGAGAAATAGATAGAAACATCAACGATGAGAATCATTGTTCAGCTGCCTCTTGTACACCCCACTCTAAGTATCAAGTCCACAACCCAAGCATGTGCCCTCACTAGGAATCCAACCATGACCTCCTGGTTCATAGGTCAAGGCTCAACCACTGAGCCACACCAGCTGGGCCCTGGGAGCACTTTTAATGCATTATCTGTGTTACCCTGGAAGGGAATGGAGATGCTTCCCATCGCTGTTGGATGAATCTGATAAGTGCAGCCACTGGCTGCTTGGTTACTGTGGCAGGCAGGGTAATACCCCTTATTCCCCTCATAGACATCCATGTCTAATCCCTGGCACCTGTGAGCATGATACCTTACACGGCAAAAGGAATTTTGCAGATGTGATTAAGATAAGGACCTTGAGAAGGAGAGATTATTCTGGATTATCCAGATGAGCCCAATGTAATCACAAGCGTCCTTAGAGATGGGAGAGGGAGGAGGGTCAGAAAGAGGGTTAAAGATGCTACACTGCTAGCTTTGACAATGGAGAAAACACCATGAGCCAAGGGATGTGGGCAGCCTTCAGATGCTGGAAGAGACAAGGAAACGGATTCTCCCTCTGGAGCTTTCAGAAGGAACACAGCCCTGCTAACACCTTGTTTTAGCCTAGTGAGGCCCATTTTGGACTTCTGATCTCCAGAACTGTACTATAATAAATCTGTGTGTGTGTCGGGGGAGCAGGGGGAGGGGAATGGTTTGAGCCACTCAATTTGTGGTAATTTGTTATAATAGCAATAGGAAATTAATGCAGACATTTCTCTGGGCTGCCTTCCATTTCACTGTGGAGAGCCCACAGAGGCCTGAACAAAAGCAAGTAGCAAGTAGCAGAACTAGGATTCATACCCTAATCTGGCTGATTCCCAAGACAAATTCTTTTTTCCATTTTATAACCTAAAATGGTGGGAGAACTCAAGTCATTCATTCCTTCATTTATCCATGCATTTAACAAGTATGTGTTCAACTTCTACCCAGTGCTAACTATAGATTTTATTTCATTTTATTTCATTTTATTTTATTTTATTTTATTTTATTTTATTTTATACTGTGGATGAGGATTTTCATTTTTTTTCTTAATTGAATTTGTGGGGGTTACATTGGTTAATAAAATTATATAGGTTTCAAGTGTACAATTCTATAATACATCACCTGTATATTGTATTGTGTGTTCACCACCCAAAGTCTAATCTTTCCTCACCATTTGTCTCCTGTTTATCCTCTTCTACCTGCCCCAACCCCTTTCCCTCTGGTAATTATCCTACTGTTATCTGTATCTATGAGTTGTTGTTTTTTGCTTAATCCATTCACCTATTTTACCCATCCTCCAGCTGTCGGTCTGTTCTCTGTATCTATGTTTGCTAGTTTATGTTTTAAGTGAAATCATATGGTATTTATCTTTCTCGACTGGCTTATTTCACTTAGCATAATATCCCCTAGGTCCATCTATGCTGTCCTGAAAGGTAAGATTTCCTTCTTTTTTACAGCTGCATAGTATTCCATTGTGTAAATGTACCACAGCTCTTTTATCTACTCACTAGAGGCCTTCGGGGATCTGGTGAAACCAGCAGTCTTAACATCCCCCGAGGAGTCCCAGAGTGCAAGAGGGCACTCTGCAGCTCCCCGCATTGAGCATCTCCTCCCTGGTGGTCAGTGTGCTTAATAGCTACCAGCCGGTCGGCCAGTTGCTTAGGTTTTTATATATATAGATGTACTGATGGGCACTTGGGCTGCTTCCAGATCTTGGCTATTGTATAAATAGGGCTGCAATGAACACAGGGATGCATATATTCTTTCAAATCAGTGTTTTGGGTTTCTTTGGATATATTCCCAGAAGTGGAATTGCTGGATCATAAGGCAGTTTCATTTTTTATTTTTTGAGGAAACTTCATACTATTTCCACAGTGGCTGCACCAATCTGCATTCCCACCAACAGTAAACGAGGGTTCCCTTTTCTCCACATCCTCACCAACACTTGTTTGTTATTTACTGATGATAACCATTCTGACAGGTGTGAGGTGATACCTCATTGTGGTTTTAATTTGCATTTCTCTGATGATTAGTGAGGTTGAGCATCTCTTCATATGTCTATTGAACATCTGCATGTCCTCTTTGGAGAAGTGTTTATTCAGGTTCTTTGCCCTTTTTTAAATTTGATTGGTGTTTGTTTGTTTGGTGTTGAGTTCTTTATAAGTTTTGGATATTAACCTTTTATCAAATGTATCATTGGCGAATATGTTCTCCCATTTAGTGGATTGTCTTTTCATTTTGTTGATAGTTTCCTTTGCAGTACAAAAACTTTTTAGTTTGATGTAGTCCCATTTGTTGATTTTTTTTTCTTTTATTTCCTTTGCCCAGGAAGATATATCAGAAAAAAATTTTTTGCTACAAGAAATGTCTGAGTAACATAGACATTTCAAAGAGCCAAAATATTGTGGCCTGGGCACATGTTTCCTAACTTGATGTTGAAGAGGTGACAAGAAGATTAAACCTAATTAGAATAAAGTTTCCTAAATTGACTTAATAGTATGTGTGCAGTTCTAATGTCACCAAGATTTCTCTCTGATTTTTATCAAAGTCTGGGATGGAGAATTTGCAAACAGAATATGACAAATGCCAGCTTTAAGCTATAATTTTGAAGGAAACTTTAATATAGTATAGGAATATAATTTCATCCAGAGCATGTTACTTTCTCAATGGAATTGCCCAAGTGTCTACACATCTTTGAAGAGACTGTTTTCCTCTGACAACAGCACAACCAGACAATCTGAGAGGGTAATGCCTCTACTCAAATGGTTGAAAAGGGTTTATAATCTCTTAAAGGAAAAATAACAAAATAAACAACCAAGTGGGGCTCATGTTAAGAATTTAAAGATGAGAATTTTGCTGCCAATTCCATTTCACAAGCTACTATGACTTTGAGCATCTTGATTGGTGATGTGCTCCATTTTTGGAGAGTAACATTACTGTTACTAAGTGGTTATTTGCACTTATGTGTGACATTTGATGCTTTCCAGTTTTTAGAGTCCCTTTATCTTTTCCTCATCTCCTCTGAACAGAGAGAGTAACAGCCTGATCTGGCCACAGATCTTGAAAAGGAGAGCAGAACTTAATTTTCAGACAGAGTTACATAGCTACTGCTCCATTATTAAATTCTATTCATTATGGATGGGGCATCTCCTAGTGTCATTCAAATCACTTCTAAGGAGAAACCACAGAGGGAGGAGTGGAATCTGTAGAGCGGGCACCATGAGGCTCCCCAACCTCATCTATGGGCCTGCGAACAGATGGCCCTCCCTGAATGACTGATAAACCATACATTGTCTTAACATTAAACTGGGAGAGTCTGGGTGAGTAGGAATACTCAGTGTGTTGAAGGATTGGGACATATTGGCTAGTCATTCAATTTCAGCAGAAAGACATGATGATTGGCAAAAATCACTATAGGAGAATATTTTGTTGAGACAAAACCATTCTTGATCATGAAAGGCACTAAGCTATCCAAGCTAGCAACCCAAGAATTGTAGTTAGCTCTTCTCCAACATGTTACAAGTTCCCAAATCCTATGATTCATTTATTTATTCTTTCACTCATCCAACATATATGTAGTGAAGGTCTACTCCACTCAGGACCTTGAATTATACACTAGGTATTCAAGAGCATATGACCAATTTTCTTCCATTGAGAAGCTTGATAAATCAAAGGTGGGCATATAAATCAAATGACCATGTGAATAACTGCAAGTGCTATAAAGGGAGATACAAGCTGATCTGAGTGTTTATAATAGGAACCTGAACTGGGATAGAGGTGGGAGATGAAATCAGGGAAGGCTTTCCTAAGGACATGGCATTTGTACATCAATCTGAGGCTTACAAGCAGGTAAATTGGATAATAGTGAGGGTGGGGCGGGGCGTGGGCATTCATAAGAATTGGAGATGGGAGCCAGGCAGGCTTTCATGTAAATAATTCCAGATAATAGGGTATTTCTTATACCTTCCTACCTCTCCCTGTGCCATCAACCATTGTTTTACTTTTGGCCCCAGTATCTCTCATCCAGATTACTGCTGCATACATTTTACTGGCCTCCTGCCGGCAATTTCCTGTCTAAATCAGCTCTTTGCTCACAGCCAAAGTTGTTTTCCCAACACACCGATCTGCTCTGGTCACTCCCTGCTTATAATCAACAGAGACCCCCACTGTTGTCAGGATAAAGTTCTGCTTGCTTCTTGGCACAAATGGCCCTCATCATCTGGTCTCTCTCTCTTTCTCTCGCCTTCCATGGGGGGTGTGGCTGAGAAGGTATCCACCAAGCTCTGTGCTCTCCTGTAGATAGAGTTGCTGCTGGTAAGTGGCTGCCCAGCCAGGGACTGTATTTTTAAATCACCTTCCCCGCCTTTGCCCCTCCATCTAGCTGGAACTATGCATCTGTGCTTGTGCCAAGGGGGTGAGGGCAGGGTCATGTGATATGTATCACTTCCAGGCCTGTCCCTTCTTGTAAGAGCCTCTGCTCTCGCTCTTCCGTTTCCTTGCAGATATTTAAGATGGCAGAGCCTGCACCCTCCCAGGAACCTCAATAACTATACTTTCATCCCTTGTCCTATCCCTGCCCCATTGCCATTTAGACTTTATGTGAGAAAGAAGAAGAAAGAAACTCCTATTATTTAAACTACTGACATTCCATGGTTACTTGTTATAGCAGCTAGCATCCCCCTTACTCCACACACAGGGCATATGGCTTTTCCACCTCTCCAGGCCGCACCTTCCTTCACCCTCTGCTCTCCTAAGGGTAATGGTGGAGTCAGGGGCCCTGAAGTCAGATAGTCTGTGTCTAAGGCCCACCTCCCTGGGCAAGCTACTGAACTTCTCAGTTTCCTCATTCATATAATGGGAAGAATAACTATACATTTATTCCTCAGAGGGTTTCTATGCATGTTCAATGAGCTTATGCTCAGGAAGCACTTCACATTAGGACCAGGCATAAAGTAACTGTTAGCTGTTATTATTAATTATTGACTTATTCGTCTTATTCTCTTCTCCAACCTGTAAGTTCCTCCATCAGAGCAACTGGTCATGTTCATTTTGTGCCTGTTTCCTGGCACATAATAAATGCAGTAAACATTTGTGAATCAATAAGTGTTACAAGCCATTTTTTCTATGCTCTAGAAAAGTTATCTGCAGAGCTAAAGGGAGCCCTGTTATTGCATTAATCCCAGAAGAAGAAACACATTCCTAGTGGCCTTGCAAGTTTCCATTTATAAGCAGTGTTTGGTGCCCTTGCTCATGCCATCCCACATTCTGAATATTCTTCCCAGATTTTTTTTACCGTATCTGATTGCATTATTAGTTGAATGAGGTCCCCTCTTCATAGCCCCTGTGGCTGCCCCAGTCAGCATTCCCTACATCATCTCATGTCCAGCTATGCTCAGTCTGTATCCTTCAGCACCCCAACTAGCAGTTGCACAAATGAGATCTCAGAGCAGAAAGGAAACAAAGATGGACACCAGCTTGTGTCACACATAGTTCATGGCAGTGAAGAGATCAGGTGATAAGTTCTAGAGTGAGGCTCCATGGGTTTAATCCCTCCTCCACCCTCAGATTCAATTTCCTCCTCTGTAAAGTGGGATGGTATTAGTGCCAGCCTTCGACAGTACTTATGAACTTGGAGCATGCTTAGCATATTATAAACACCCAGTGAAACTTAGCTATTGTAATTTTCCAGGTTAATGAAGAGGTTCAGTGTTGTTTTTGAGGCTGTAGTGTTAATGAGTAGGGGGGTCATATTTGAACCCAAATATCTAGTGCCAGGAAGTCCTGATCCAGTGTCCTTAGCACTAAACTACAGCAGTGGCTTCAGAAACATCTGCACTGCTCTCATTTCTTTCACTTGTCCCACCCTGTGCCTCTGGATAAGGGGGACTTCACTATAGCAAGACCTCATGGTCCCAGGGGCCTGCAACAATAGGAAACAGAACCTCTGAAAGTTTAAAGAAAACAAAGTGGCTCTATCTTACCCTTTGTGAATAATCATAGGGATGATGATTAATTGTATCTCAACATCTACAGGAAGGGCCGTGGTCTGGGGACTCGCTGGAGTGGATAAAACTCTCATTCTCTAACTGATGACCCCAAGAAACACATCCTCACCTTCCTAAATGTCAGAGATGCTTCAGAGACAAGTAATAAAGCCAGGGCCCACTTCCCTGCTTCTGGAACCTCTGATGCTCGTGACCAATGGACTTTCACCTGAAATGTGGACTTCTCACAAATCAGGTGAAGGTTAAGACAAACTATATCTAAAAACACTTCTTCCAAGCTATCTATGCCTGCAAGAGACTCATTTAATTTTCTTTTCTAGATGCTTTTAACTCCTTTAGAGTCAATCATGACTGGGTCAAAGAAACAATCTTTATCATAAACATTAAAAAGGTTAAATTTGACCTCTGAGACAAGATTCATTGATTCAATATTAGTTGAATTAATAGATCAGTTCACAAGGGGATAAGAGCTAAAATAGATTGAGTCCAGTAATTTCCATGTCTGTCTACGAGGTAAATGCTATTGTATCCTCATTTCAATGGAGGAAACTGAGGCACAGAGGGGTTAAGTAACTTGCTCCAGGTCACACAATGATGAAGAGGAAGAGCTGGTATGTGAACTCTCTGAATACAGAGACCACGTTTTTAAGTACAGGGCTGTGCTGACAGGTAGGCAGTGCTGAAAGAAGTCCGGCTTCTACTTAGAGTGAGCTGGAATGGATTCCACTCCAATGGCTTTGTTAATGGGCTTTCTTCCACAGTACTGAGGACAACCAGGGGTTTCCCCAGAGCTGAGGAATCCTTGGGAGGAGGGGAGGAACTTCCATTGATACAGCCAACTTCTTGAAGAGTTGATCAGATTCAGTTCTGGGGTTGCCCTTGATGTTAACTATCCAGCTGAAATTAAGCCCCAGGCTGCCATGTCCATGAAGGCAAGGATGGTGTGATCTCATTATCCCTGTATCCTGAGCACTGAGCCTAGTGCCCAGCACACTGATGTTACTTGAAATACGTTTGTAGAGGACATGAAGGAAGAAAGAGAAAGGGGAACGAAAGGGGCCAAAAAAGGCAGCAGGTAAGTTAAGGAGACAGCACAGAACTTAAGGGCCTAGATTCTGGAAACCCAAAGTTAGTTTTCATCTTACATCCTCTGGTTTCCAGGTGAGAGAGCTGGAACAAGTATTTTAATTTCCTTGGGTCTTGTTTCATCATCTATGAAATTCGGTATAATACCCAGCTCATAGTTTTTATATGAGGATTATGTAATCAGCTTAGCATACTATCTGGCACAAAGCAAACTCATATGTTAGCTGCTATTATTACTATTGTTATCATTATCTGATTAGAAAATAGTATTCAATAGTTCTCTGGCATTTGTAGCCAGACTCAAAAGAGCACCAAATAGGACAGGCAGCTGGTTGTTGAAACTTTGGAGCAAGGGGTAGATAAAGTCAATCTCCGCTCCCTCTGTGCATCTTCCCTGACAGCCGGCTGCTCATTGTTCTCATGTATTAGCGAGAACAAGCCACTTTCCAAACATCACTTTCTTCAAACACATAAGACATAATTAGACCTTTAAGGAAAATTTAACTCCATCATTTCAGTCCTTGGACATGCGCCAAGAACTCTAAGCACAAGGACTAGTCTTTGCTGAGTTTATATGACCTTGAGGACCCATAACTTCCCCAGCCACACACCTGAAAGGCCACAGTTGCTTTTCAGGATATTATTGCCCTTATTAAGATGAAAAATCAGTTCAGCGGGAGAAGATGAGATGCATAGCAAGAAACAGCCTAGTCTGTTCTCATGGGCACCCACCAGGGTATGGGTATGACCCTGGGTATCCTAGCCCCCATGCTGGCCACTGCTCACTCTGATTGTGTCCATCCTACAGCTTCACCCTGAAACACTCAACAGTATCCCTTGTGATGTTGTCAGTTTACCTTCTAGGTCAAGCATGTCAAACTCAAAGGCTAACACGGGCCAAATAAACAAGGTTTAAGTTTACTAGTATGTGGGCCGCAAAAAAACAAAAGCTTCCGTTTTCATAGAAACATAGGTTTATTTTGATAGAGGAATGCTGAATACAAAGGGCTGAAATAAATGAGTAATCGTTAATATAAAATAGAACATTTTAATAAAAACTAATATTTTTTCTTGAACATTAACTTACCAGACACTGAATAAGTACACAAATTAATAAGGGTAATGCAAATAAACCTATTTTTCTTGTCCTCCAAAAGCGAAATATTTCATGTTGCACATATCAAACAAGTCAGTATAAGACTAACGATGTGGCAATCGGCTGCTAAAATATTCACTGCTAGTATTCGTGGAGAAAAATGGTGCACCTGCGCATAAGACACATAAGGGAAATGAATGCAACACGATTATAGTAATCAGTCATTAGCAAATTTTGTAGTTCGTTATTAATTATGTATAACAGGATATTGTAAAAATTAAGTTACAAAATTTTTATTAAAATGTTTCTTACATACCGTTATATTGGCTAGGCTGCAAAAATATTTGTTGTGGGCCAAAAATATGCTACCCGTGGCCTGTGAGTTTGACATGCTTGTCCTAGATGAAAACTTTCCTATCTATTACTCCCTCACTAGCACACCCCACCCCCATAACCCTTTGCACCACTGTGATCCCCTTGTTTAAATTTTCAGAGAATCAGAGAAATAGTTAACAACAGTTGTTAAGCATTCAGTCTTTGGAGGAGATTTCCTGGATTTGAATCCTGATTTCTATGACATTACTTAGTTGTGCTTTAATTTCCTCATATTTAATATACACTGAGTGGCCAGATTATTATGACCTCTGAATGCACAATAATATGGCCACTCAGTGTATGTCCTATATAATAAAAGGCTAATATGCAAATTGTCCCCTCGACCAGGAGTTCGACCAGCAGGCAGGCCAGCCAACCAACCGCCTATGTTCCCTCCCCCTGGCCAGGCTGGCCGGACCCCACCCATGCACGAATTCATGCACTGTGCCTCTAATATATATGTATATACACTGAGTGGCCCAATTATTATGTGTTCAGAGATCATAATAATCTGGCCACTCAGTGTAGTTATTATACTTAGTTCATAGTACTGGGAGTCTGGAATGAATCAATATGTGTAAAACATTTAAACAAGGCTTGAACATAATAAGTACTCAATAAATGTTGTCTAATATAACTGTAGTGGGTGCTGCTATGTGCCATCCAGAACACCCTTCAGGACTCAGGCACTCATTTCCCCTGGCTGCCAGTACAGTTAGCTACTGATGACTCACCGCTGTATCCCTCTCCACGGGAAGAGAGCTGCCTCACTCAAGGGGCAGTCTGCATCTAATCATTGCTGGATGGAGGACTGCAAAAGCCCAGTTCCCTTCCTCAATGGAGACAACTTTGGAGATCTTTGTGGAATTGACTAAAGCATCTCTTGCAAACATCACACACAGCTCAGTGTCTCTCCGTCCAGTCTTCCTTCCTTCCCTCACTCATTTGCAGATGCTATTCCCGAGAGTACTCCCCGGTGCAATCTCCATTCAGAGTCCTTTTCCAGGGGTCCTGCACTACAACACTTACTGTGATGACCATGTTGGTTATCCAGAATCATATCTACTGTATAGCCCAAGCAAGCCTGCTTGCCTACCTGGTCCATTGGTTGAATTCCCCAAAGATGGCCCTCATTTAGACCTTGCTCCTCAGCCTTATGCTCACTTAGTTCAGAAAGTTTATCTTCTTTCTGAGAATTCTCCCTGCTATCTGCTGAGTGACCAGAAGAGGCTAATAAATGCTAATGGGTTGAATAAGTGGGTCAACAAGGGAGCTGGAGAATACTTGTTTCTAGCTAAACCATTTGCGTTTCTCTTGGTATTAATAAACCCAGAATGTGTGCTAGCCAAAATAACTTCACAACATGGCCCTAGGTGTTAGCCCCCTATGGTGGGATTTGATGGAGTAAGAAGCAAAGTTATTTTGGGCTCAGCTTAAAGAGGAGAAGCTCAAATAAACGATTAAAGTTGTATTTCTCTTTACTTGGGCAAATTACTTAATCTCTCAGATCACCAGTTTCCTCATCTTTATAATGAGGATTAAAATGTTAATATGAGTGTTCAGTGAGTTAATTCATATAGAGCAGTGGTTTCCAAAGGTCCCTGGGCCATCAGCATCACCTAGAACTTTGTCCCCATCCTAGGCCTACCGTGGAATCTGAAACTATCTGGTACTATGGAATCTGAAACTCTGGGGTGGAGCTAACAATCTGTTTTAACAATCCAACTAGGAGACCCCAAAGCATGTTCAAGTTTGAGAGCCAAAGATACAGAGAGCTTGGAACAGAGCCTGACACTCAGAAGTTCACCAGGAAGTAGGTGCCACTGTCACTGTGTGATGGTACTTTGTAATGCATATTAAATGCAGACTTAAGGAATATCTTTCTATTCATTTTCATCTTCTGTATTTGTATATACTCGTTTATGCTTACAATGGCATAGAAATTTAGAGTCTTGGAATTCAGACCAACCTGCATCTACATTCCAGATTCAACAATTTACTTGATCCTAACCAAGTTGCTTTTTTTTTAAAAAAAAAAATTATTTTTCAATTACAGTTCACATTCAATATTATCTTGATTTAGTTTCAGGTGTACCGCCAGTGTTTATTAGACAGTCATATACTTTACAAAGCGACCTCCTGATCTTTCAAGTTGTTTCACCTCTCTACGTCTTAATTTCCTTGTGTGTAAAATTGGCATAATAGCACCGCCCTCCTATGGTGGTTGTTCAGCTAAAAAGATAATGGAGATAATCCTTAAGGCAATGCCAATTCCGACTGAGCATGCAGTAAATGGTGCCTGTATGTCCAAATCATACCCTACCTCAGAGGTAATAGGTAATGGAATAATGATCTTGTACACATTTTAATGTTTGCAAATGTTTGCAACCCAGGTTATTGTGTGGGGAGGAGGGTGAGCAGGGAAATCTTTGTAAAATGGCACCTTTATGTGTCACACTGGAACGAATGGTTATTTCAAAATCTCTCAACACCAAACCTGTGGACTCATCCACTTATGAGCTTTTCTGATGTCCAGCTTCTCTGGCTGCTCCCCCAGCTGGTATAAGGGCTGACTTTCTGCTGGAGCATGAAGTTAGTAGTTAGAAAGTGTCAGTAACACACTTTAGTGTAAAATGCCAAGAAAGCCCCTAAGGAGTATTTGGACACTAAGTTTGCTATTTATCCTCCTTGGTTTAATTTTTTATTTTGTGTCCATAAAATCCGTCTGACACTCATGACCATGTTCCTCAGCCTGCAGCAGGCATTCAGGTTTGCATGCCAGGTTGTTGACTCAGTTGGTAGTAGAGTGCAGTGTTTAGGGGTCTGGATGTGGCAGACGTGGGCTCAAACCCTGACCCTCATTCTCATTTGTAAAATGAGAAAACTTATTTAACATCTATCAAGTAGTTAGCGCAGGGTCTGGTACATAATACCTACTTAGCTCTTTTTAATTCTCTTGGGAATGATATTATTAGACTACCCAGCATGGATTTAAGGAGGCAAAATTCAAATTATACAAACATGCTTGTTTTTGCACTATTTTTTCTCTTGTTCATCTTCAGGTTTAATTGGGGTCACAAAAACTCCAGTCGCAAACCTGAAGCAAGCTACATAGATTTAAAAGTTAATCATTTGCCCAGCCAGTTTGGCTCAGTGGTTGAGCATCAACCTATGAACCAGGAGGTCACAGTTCAATTCCCAGTCAGGGCATACACCCGGGTTGTGGGCTCAGTCCTTGGTGTGGGGAATGCTAGAGGCAGATGTTTTATTTCTTTCTCCCTCTCTCTTCCTCTCTAAAATCAATAAAAACACATTTTTAAAAAAGTTAACCATTAAATCAAAGGCCCTCCTCTACAACCATAACGTGTTTCTCATGCGTATTGCTAAATGCTCTTATACAACTCTGATGTTGGGCAGGCATGCACATTTGTACTTCCTCTGTGCCGACCCATTGCACATGGCAAAATGTCAGAACCGCTGACCCAGCTTGGAGCAGTGGAGGGATGATCCTCTCTCATAGATGTCCAGGCCATACTGAGGCTGAGTCAGGTGTACAGGAAGGGAAAGTCCTGTCACACTGCCTGCCGGCCTGTCTCCCGTCTCCAGGACTCCTTGCCTTTAAGACCTGGGGCTCCATTGTTCTCACAGGAGAAAGGGAGGCAGGAGGAGTTCCTGGGTGATTGCAAGAGCCTGGAGGCTGGTTCCTTGGGGAGGGCCATTGTCCTGAACTCAGCATGGGGTTGGGATGTGGTGTCAAAATAAGAGTTTCAGCTAAGGCAAGGACAAGCCTGGACCCCACTTTTTCTGAAAGCCATGGTGGTGCCCAAGACTGTATCCATCAGGGGAAGCTTCCAAGGACTTTCAAAACCAGGCTGGCCACTCTTTTCTAAGCGAAAACGTTGAAAACTCTTTTTGGGGCCAAATGAACCCTATATGCCATGGGGAAGGACAGGATGGGCCAGCTGAAATGGAGCTTATCTCTGGGTGTCCACTCCGTGCTGACACTGTGCTGGGCCCCGGAAGACAAGGCTTGGAGGAGACAGTCCTTGCATCTGGAGGACCCCATGGTCCTTGGAGGAGAGTGTGGAATCAGCTCTAATTGAAGCAATAGAATACTCTGGGGAAAAAAATAATTAATTCTTCATGGGGGAGGGATGATATGTAAGCAGAATTGTTAAAGATAAATGGGAGTTTTCTAAGTTGCCAGTAAAAATGGCACAAAAGCTGGAGGAAAGCGTGGAGCTCAGATGTCAGGTAGGTGGTGACAAGGGACAAAGGCAGGCAGGGATAAACCGCCATAGCCCTGACCCACCTCGAATGCTGGCTTCACAAGACTCTTCCCTCCCTGTCTCCTAGCTCCCAGTTATTAATTTCATTTATAACTCTGGACAGATGTATTGATCGATGGATCAGTGCCAAGATACCATGCAGGAGCAATTTTTAAAAAAATTAAAATCATCAAATTTCAATTTTCCAAATTCTATACCTAATGTGTATATGTCTTATATATGTGAAATTAGGCATGGGAATGCATTTTTTGCTAATTTTTTATAAGCATTCTGTCAGTGCCTTGCACTTATTATTTATGCTCACAAGAACCCTATAAGGTATCAATCCCTTTTGAGATTTAGGTAATTGAGGTTTGCTGAAGTCAGTTAACCAGGGCCACATGATTGGCAAAGAAGATGGATGTGGAATTCACACTGGGATGGGTCTTTCTCAAAGCCTGTGTTGTAAACTACTAAGGTAGGTCAGGAAACGAGGAAGAAGACAGCAGGTCCGGGTCTACCCATCTGCTCATTTTTCTGCCTACTCGCCTATTTTTGGAGCATCAGAATGACCTCGCTACAAGCTGTCTTTCTCCATGGCATATAGGGTCATGCTGGCCTCTGAGGAGCCAGGTGGGCAGTGGGAAGACAGGAGTGAAGCTTGTGGAGCAGGGCAAGGTGGTGGGTATGCACCCAGCTTAGAGGGTGGGCACTTACTCCCCTCTCTCCAGAGCCCCAGCAGAGGGCCAATCCCAGTAGGCTTGCCGGATTCAGCAGGTATGGATTTTATCTGGCAATTCTTACTTCCCAGGGGCCCCAAGAGTTCTTTCACAACAATTTCTAAACCTTCCAGGGAATTAATTACCCTAGTGAATCTGAAAAGCTGGATTTGAGGTGATTAGGAGACGCATCCAGTCAGAATGGCATTAAGGAGGGCAAATATTTTAAGCTTCAAGAAAAGCGTTAAAAGGAGTCCTATTGTCTAGAGCCCATCCCCATGATGGGAATATGGCTGTGTGTTCAATTCCAAGACCTGGACTCCCCTTCCCAGGGCCAAGCAGAGGCCAGTCTTACTCCCAGCTGCTCAGGATTCTTCCCCAGCACACAACTCTGCAGCATGGAGAGGTGCTAGGACCTGAAGACTGGGGCAGTGAAGAGGGGACAATGGAGGAGACCAGCCTTCCTCAGCCAGAAAGTGCATGAGGCAAGTGGTCGACTCTGTTAGTCACCAGACATGCCTTTATTGAGCAATTACTATGTGCAGGCAGCATGCTAGGTGTCTAGAATGGAGTGACAAGTAAGGAAGATAGGCACATAGCCAAGTAAATATCAAACATACATAATGCACTATGTATATGTGTATAGTTTATAAATATCTATAAATATGAACGTGTATATATTATAAAGAATCAAAGATGTGTGTGTGTGTGTGTGTGTGTGTGTGTGTGTATGTATATATATATATATATTTGAGATGCTATCACAGAATAAACAGGGAGAAAGACACACTGCCTATTGAATCATCAAAGATGACCTCACTGAGTGGGTGACATTTAAGCAGAGACAAGGAAGTAATTATATGAAAAGCAAGAAAGTAGCACATTGCAGGCTTCAGGAACAGCAAACACCCACTTAATACGGATGGTATTAAGCTATTGAAAAAGAATTATTATTCTTGTCTAATCACAGAGTTGGCGGCTGAGTTCTAGCCTGTTACCCAATAGGCTTTGTGGCAGACACCCGGACACCCACTAAGCCCCCATCCCTGAGGTCAGTGCAGACAGTCCCAGTTCAGCCAGCAGATTCCTGCAGCTCTCAGCCTGAGGTTTTTTTTCTGCAACTTGGCCCTTGCTGAGGACAGGCCGGAAGTTTCTGGGAGTCAAGGCCTACCAAGAGCATCCCTCAACAAATGAGCGGTGGAAGCTGGGGGATGAATAACTGAACCTCCTCCCCCAGGTGGGAGAATTACGAGGTGTGTTCTACATGGCTTCTCAGACTGGCCCCACTAGACATGAGCTCCAGCTGTTCGCTGCGTAAGCCATTTTATAGGCTTCTGCCTACCCCATTTCTTCATCTCACTTCCTGGGGACAATTCTCAAATAAACAATGTGCACACAAATTTTCATCTTATGACGTGCTTTTGGGGAAACCCAAACCCTCTGAACAAGTCATTTATGATCAGCCAAAGATTAACTCAAGCATCTCTCCCCATCATCTCCTCCCCACCAACGTTTTTATCTCCAGCCATGCATGTCTATTCATCTTCCTCTTGCAACCACACAATTTTCAACCTGACAGCCCTTGCTGGCTCTCCTTATTTCTCTACCTGGAAAATTCCTATTTATCATTTAAATATCACCTCCTCTTAGAAGCCTTTCCTGCTCTCCCATTTCTACATCCTCAACATTGTCTTACTTATATTGCCTTCCCAGACTCCATCCATCCATCCATCCCTCCTAGAGATATGTATTAACTACCTCCTTATGCCAGATAGGCACCAGCATGCTGCACCTGTCCTGCACAGGTCTTCTTGTCTGGATGGATCTTTTTGAGGTCAGAGTAGGTCCTAGACATGTCTGTGTTTCTAGTACACAGCACAGGGTTCAGGATGGAGTGGGTGCTTGGCAACTGCTTGATCAAATTAAATAGATGAGCTTTACCTGTTCCAGGCAGACAGCATCTGTGTAATGATAATGATGTTCTTAATTACACAGAGGTGGATACATTTATTAAGCATGTGGAATTAATAAGTGAGTATGTTATCATCAAAATGTGAACGACATGTAGCCAATTTCATTACTTAAAATAGCTTGTAAGCCATTAAGCCAGTGACCATGCTTGATTTCCCAATACAGAAATTATTCTTCAAAGCAGAAATGGCTCTCAGCAGACTCTACTTCATCACTCTGTGAACCAGAGCCTGGAATTCCTGCTTTGCCTTCCAAATCTTCTTGTTAGAACTGTGCTAAGCTGTTTGACCTTGTCATTTCATACTGGTAAGGTTACCATATAAAATACAAGATGCAACCTATCTACTCGCAATATATTTTTAAATATATTTTTATTGATTTCAGGGAGAAAAGGAGAGAGAGAGAGAGAGAGAGAGAGAGAGAGAGAGAGAGAGAGAGAGATCCATGATGAGAATCATTGGCTGCCTCCTGCACACCCCACACTGGGGGTCAAGCCTGCAACCCAGGCATGTGTCCTGACCGGGAATTGAACCGTGACCTCCTGGTTCATAGGTTGATGCACAACCACTGACCCACACTGCTGGACACTGGCAATATCTTTTAAAGAAAGAATCAAACAGGCAGCCAGTCCGTAATTAAACATTGAGCATCTACACTTTGTCCCACCATGTGGTAGACACAAAATATACTGCAGGTAAAACTGATTTAGACTCTGCCTTCTGAAACAAAGATTCATGTACCAAGATTTTCACT
Source organism: Plecotus auritus (assembly GCF_963455305.1). Lineage (NCBI taxonomy): Eukaryota > Metazoa > Chordata > Mammalia > Chiroptera > Vespertilionidae > Plecotus > Plecotus auritus. The sequence continues at coordinate 39,783,391 of NC_137785.1, read as the reverse complement.
GAAAGATGGCTTATAGTGATATGGCATTCTAATTTCCCATAAAACAGGGATTGGTAAAAATGGAATTACGGTAAATCCACACAATAGAATATGTCTCAGCCATTCAAAATTATGACGGTAAAGAATTTTCATGGAGAGAAACCAAGATGGCGGCATAGGTAAACACCTAAACTGCTGCCTCGCACAACAATATCAAAACTACAACTAAAAGACAAAACGGACACCATCCAGAACCACAGGAAAGCTGGCTGAGTGGAAATTCTACAACTAGAAGAAAAGAGGAAAGCACATTGAGACTCAGAGGAGCTGCAAAAGGCTGAGGTACAGGAATCTGGACTGTTAGGAAAAGAGAAAGCACACTGAGACTCGGGAGCTGTGGAAAGCAGAGGTCTGGAGGCGCACACGCACAGAGAGGACTGACTGCTGAATACACGGGAGGCTGAGTGCGTGGCTGGCTTTCTAAAGCGGGAGGGAGACAGAAGCTCCTGACTGCGCTGAACTCCAGTTCTGGGCAAGTTTCTGGGAACTCCGACTCATTCGGGGAGAAACTGGACTGTCTGACAGAGGGTGAAACTCGAGGGCGGCTTTCTCTCAGAGGTGCTTGCAGCGATTACCGAGGGACACTGAGACCCAGGGGACTCATGGGGCAGGGCTGACGGGAAACCAAGGCTGTCTGCTCCGCCCTGAAACTCCGCCCCATCCAGGCTGAGCACAGAGGTTTTTGCAATTTTGCAAGTCTTGTCTCATAAGAGTGTCTCCAGCACAGAAGTTCTCCCAGCGTAAACACAGCTGATCCTCACAGCCAATTAGCCTGGAGGTCAATTCCTCCCAGTGATACCAACAACAATCAAGACTTAACTACAACAAGGTTGAGCACACAGTCCACAAAGGGGTGCACCAAGAGTGTCCACCTCAGGTAACTGGGGAGGCTGAGCCACTGGGCCCTATAGGACACCTACCACACAAAACTACTCTACCAACTCAGGGAAGCAACCAAAATGCGGAGACAAAGAAACAGATCACAAATGAAAGAAATGGAGGAAAACAAATGACTGGATATAGAGTTCAAAACCACAGTTATAAGGTTTTTCAAGAATTTCCTAGAAAAGGCCGATAAATTTAGCGAGACCCTCGAGGATATGAAAAAGGACCAACTAGAAATTAAACATACACTGACTGAAATAAAAAATATTATACAGAGACCTAACAGCAGACTAGAGGAACTCAAGAATCAAGTAAAAAAGTTGAAATACAAAGAAGCAAAAAACACTCAACCGGAAAAGCAAAAAGAAAAAAGAATCCAAAAATTTGAAGATAGTGTAAGGAACCACTGGAACAACTTCAAGCGTACCAACATCAGAATTATGGGGGTGCCAGAAGAAGAGAGAGAGCAAGATACTGAAAACCTATTTGAAGAAATAATGACTGAAAACTTTCCCCACCTGGTGAAAGAAATAGACTTACAAGTCCAGGAAGCGCAGAGAACCCCAAACAAAAGGAATCCAAAGAGGACCACACCAAGACACATCATAATTAAAATGCCAAGAGCAAAAGACAAAGAGAGAATATTAAAAGCAGCAAGAGAAAAACAGTTAATTACTTACAAGGGAGCACCCATACGATTGTCAGTTGATTTCTCAACAGAAACTCTGCAGGCCAGACGGGAGTGGCAAGAAATATTCAAAGTGATGAATAGCAAGAACCTACAACCAAGATTACTCTACCCAGCAAAGCTATCATTCAGAATTGAAGGTCAGATAAAGAGCTTCACAGATAAGAAAAAGCTAAAGGAGTTCATCACCACCAAACCAGTATTATATGAAATGCTGAAAGGTATTCTTTTTTTTTTTTTTTAATATATTTTATTGATGTTTTACAGAGAGGAAGGAAGAGGGATAGAGAGTCAGAAACATCAATGAGAGAGAAACATAGAACAGCTGCCTCCTGCACACCCCCTACTGGGGATGTGCCCGCAACTAAGGTACATGCCCCTGACGGAATCGAACCTGGGACCCTTCAGTCCGCAGGCCGATGCTCTATCCACTGAGCCAAACCGGTTTTGGCAGAAAAGTATTCTTTAAGAAGAAGAAAAAGGTAAAGATAAAAATGATGAACAACAAATACATGTCTATCAACAAGTGAATCTAAAAATCAAGTGAATAAAAAATCTGATGAACAGAATAAACTGATGAATATAATAGAATCAGGGGCATAGAAAGGGAGTGGACTAACAATTCTCTGGGGGAAAGGGATGTGGGAGGTGCAGGAAGAAACTGGACAAAAAGCATACACCTACGGATGAGGACAGTGTGGGGGAGGTAAGGGCAGAGGGTGGGGTGGGAACCGGGTGGAGGGGAGCTATGGAGGAAAAAAAAGAGGAACAATTGTAATAATCTGAACAATAATGATTTATTAAATTAAAAAAAAAGAATTTTCATGACCCACAAAAATGCTCATGATATAAGTTTTAAAAAATTGATTAGAGTACACATGGCATATTCAGTGTGATTCCACTTCTGTGGACAACCAAATATTGATACATTTTCCCAAGTTGAAAAACTACTGGAACATGGGGGAATAAGGACACATATGTAATACCATAATCAATAAAGAAATTAAAAAAAAAAACTATTGGAACACAATAAGCCAAATTATATAGAGTACTTACTTCTGAAATATGACGTTATAGTTGACATTTTTATAGTTTTCTTTATTTTTCAAATTTTATTCTTTACAATTGGCATGAACATATGTTGTCTTCATAATACTTTAAAAAAAAAAAACTTAGTAAGAGATCAAAACAGCTCCTTCCATTGCAGAATGTGGCACTTCATTCTCTCGTCTATCAGGAGAGCTTACTAAAATGCTCAGAGTCTGTGCTGTGCTTTGGGAAATAATGGCTTCAGTCTTGTCAAGAGTTTTTGTGAATGAGGAAGCAGAGAGGAAACAATGGAACTGTGAGTGGTTAACCTTTAACTCTTTGTTGATTGTGATCTATAAATATTTAATGGCCAAAAGCAGTGGATATATGGGGAGAGGAAAGGAGACAGAAGCCAAACCATCTACCTCTCCCTCTGTCCCCCATGCTTCTGACCTCTAAGCACATGGTCCTGGAATTGTGTTGCCCCAATACTGTGTCAGCAATGCACCTCAGGGCCTTGGCAATAATTGACCCATGTGTACACCTGATGTTTGCTACAATGGAGGACACATATATGCCTGTCCACCAGAGTGTGGCCATGCAAGAGCTTTAAAATGCAGCGTAGCATGTGATACAACTTGCTGTGAGTAAAAGAAGCAGCTTAGATCGAAGCTGTTGCCTCAGGAAGACTGCCTATTTACTGGGCCTTGCGGGAAACTTGTCTTATGCGTACATGAAGAGAGCTTGGTCAGGCCACTAAGCAGTTTTAAAATCAGGTGACAAAACCAAGGGAACAGTAGGATGACTGGCGTTGCCTTTACAGACTGTAAAGATAATTGCTATGCTATGGTTGTGAATAGCAACCTCGTCTTCCCTATTTTTTTAGCATTGTTTTGACATTTTGATTCATATAGGTGTGCTAACCAAAATTCTGTTACATAAAAGTAGGCTGAACACTGAAATATCTAGAACTGCTAATGCTCAGGTGGAGGGAGAGGGTCCCACTGTGCCACATTTAAGAGGATTTTTACCCTACAGGCCATTGCCCATAGTTTGATCAAAGAGAAGAGATTGAATGGACTGACCATTGGTCAGGCTGGAGAAAAGAAGAGTCAGGATGTAGGAGTAATAATAAGGGGTATGAGACACACATGTCTATTTTTTGTGTGTGCCATGTCTCCTGTGGACAAAACCTACAGAGAGGCTACTCACAGCACATTATAAATAGAACTTCTGAAACAATTAGAATTGGCCCCAAATAGAATGGGCTAACTTGGGAGGCAATTAGTTCACCATGTTCCCATCATTAGTTTTTCTCCTGGAAGTATACAGGAGGGAGCTGAGTCAGGCTTCCTCCATCAGGAAGGAGATGGAGTGGGTGATCCAAGAGCACGTGGAGGTCTTTGGAGTCTGCAAATCTTTATTCTCAGTGCTCCTTGTGTTTCTCCCATCCTGTCTCACATGTGTGATTGACTGGCTGGAGATCTTGTTGGAGAGACAGAGAGGAATTGAAGTCCTTAACCTTAGTATTAGCTGGTGCCAGGCAGGATGTCCAATCATTTATGAGGTCTCATCCTTCACTCCTTCTGCCCACCTTGAGTAGGACACCATTGCCACACATGTGTGCAAATACTAATGTTCTGAAGGCTCACTCATGTGACCTGCTCAATTCCAGATGGCTAGTAAGTGTAGTCAGTTGTACTGCACAGGCCCTTCATGTCCAGAGCCCACCATTTAGTATTCCTATAACCTAGCACAGTGCATGTGCACAGAACACAGTGATTTCTGTGTGTGGCACATACATTTTTACTGAATGGAAAAATAAACACATTTTTTTTTATTTTCATTCACTCATTCCCACATTTTATGAACACCTACTGTGTGCCTGGTGCTCTACGGGGTGGGAGGACTCCAGATACAGAGATATTAACCACAGAGCATTGGACCTGGTGACATCACTGTTTCAGTAAGGGAGACGGCTTGATAAACAATATTAAGAGTGTAATAATTTTGCACCTGTTGCATTTACAAAGAGAGTCAGTTAACTGAATGTTAACATTCCTTGGGAAATGAACTGCTCTTCAAAGAAAGCGGATATGGGGAAAAGGTCAGCAGCTAGATCTGAACATCCCCGTGGGAATGCCCAGCTAGAGATCGCTCTGCACCCTCCTTTCCTAGAGGACTGAATTTTAAAGGCACTCTCATCTGGAAGCTTTCAATGCCATGCTCCAGCTGGGAAAGGTTTTGCATTGCTCAGTTCAGAGCTACAGCCCTGGGGTTTGAAGCTGCAGAAAGAGCCCCAATGTCTGATCTCTGAGGGCTGGCAGGGGCCAGCAGTGATTTGAGAGCTTGAGTTTTCTGCCCAGAGCGGGTGCTTCCAGTGAAGTTGTTGGTCACATCAGACAGCTGTTGAAATCAAGGCCAGGCTCCTGTTAAGAGGCCTGGTAAGGTGGTGCCTTCAATGGACAGGGACACTCAGAAAAGGGCAGGGAAGTCAGACTGCTGAGTGGTGAACGCCATCCTTCCAAGTAAGGGCAGTTGCATCCGCTGGGCACTGTTGCAGGTTGGTATCACACATCCCAGGAGATATAATAGATGGGCAAAGACAGGAGTAGAAAGTGAGCTTATACTTCCTAAGCCCCTACTTTTTGGACAGTCCTGTACAGACCCTTCTCCAGATGGGTCTATTTGACAACCCTATGAGGTAGGCAATATTATCCCACCTTTCAAGATAAGGCTGTCAGTTCAGAACAATTGGGTCATGTTATTCAAGTGATGAGTGGTGGATCCAGGGGTCAAAATTCAAGTCCCACAATGCCTACATTTTTGCTTTACTCTCCTGGCCACCGTATTAGTTCCTTTCCTTAACTTAAATTGGGATGGCCACACCCTAGTAGGTGGGATGACCCTATTTTTCCAGGGCACTTCCAATTTATGCCTGTTGAACGAGCAAAATTGACAATAGCATCCCCCTTCATTCTCAAAGAGTACCCTGATGTAGACAGTGATCACCTTACCTAATATGTTTTTGGTTGAAATAGATGCATTTATCAAAACCACAGCTCCAGACTGTGGGGACAAATTGTAATTTGGCTGGAAAAGTGAATCCGGCATCCCACTATGCAAACATAGTCATCCAGGAAATTTACGCGGATGCACTGCGTGGAAGGCAGCCAGCCTGGAAGTGGCAGTGTCCCACCATGGTTGAGAGCCCTGATGAGGGGATTGTGCCATCTGGTGGGCTGGACTAACTTCCTGGCTAGGATTCCAGCCACATGGATGCTGGAGTCCAGCTCTTGGGCAACATGGGAGTCTGTAGGTGATGGGTTGCTCTGTGGCCACCCATGGTCTCGGTTACTTGGAAAGTGGTACTGATGACAGACACAGACTTGGCCTGCTCCCCATGAGGGCTTGTTAGTAGAGTACCATGTGCATTTGGGAAAATTACACACTGCAAAAAAACACTTCATCCTGGGTAAAGCAGGGGATGCTGTTTTGTATTCTTTTATGAGATGCTCAGTCATATGAGGTCACAAGGAGGCAGAGGAGAGGGTCAGGAAAACCATCTTTATTCTGTTTCTGGGTCCTGAAGACAGAAGGCACAACACACCACTCAGAGCCACCTGGGACCACACCAGGTGGTCAGGAGGCAGAAGACAGGAACAGAGGAAGCGCTTAGGCCATGCCTTTATTGGGGTTTCTGCAGAAAAGGCAAGGCAGGTGGACAGGTTAGGACTGGCTTGTCTGAACAATTGCAGTGGGGTTTGGGCTACAGGGATGGTCTCTACTGCCTGGTATGTGGTCCTGGGATAATTAAGGCAGAGAAATATTCCCTCTTGTATGTATGGGCCAGACAGAGAAGTCTGGCTCTAGATTGGTTAGTTTGCACATCAGTGGCATGCTCCCAGTTGGGCACTTTGTTATTTCTGAAAATTGGCTAGCCCAGGGAAGGGTAGTCTCTCTCCAGCCAGAAAGGTTCTTAAGATGTCAAAACATCATTAATATATAAATTGTTTTAAACAAACAATATAGATACTCCTATTTCAGTTGCCAGGGCTCGCTGTGGCTGCCAGGAAGTAGGGGAGTGGGGATTCCTAGCCATAAATTGAACCCTTCCACACCAGCTACCTGCCCTGAAGCGGAGTGTCACGTATCCCCGGGGGCCTGAGAAAAGCACTTAACCTGGAATGAGTAGGGTGAAGATCATAACAGCCTGTGCATTTTTTTTTTTAAATATATTTTATTGATATTTTTACAGAGAGGAAGGGAGAGGGATAGAAAGCTAGAAACATCGATGAGAGAGAAACATCGATCAGCTGCCTCCTGCACACCTCCCACTGGGGATGTGCCCGCAACCAAGGTACATGCCCTTGACCGGAATCGAACCCAGGATCTTTCAGTCCGCAGGCCGACGCTCTATCCACTGAGCCAAACCGGTTTCGGCCAGCCTGTGCATTTTTTAGCAGAGGTGGGAACCTTCTTTCTGCCAAGGGCCATTTGGATATTTATAACATTACTAGTAGCCCTGCGCACGAATCCGTGGCCAGTAGCTCTCTGCGGGGCCTGGCTGCTCCGTGCCTGCTGCCCAGAGGCTCTCTGCGGCCCAGAGGCCCTCCACAGCCGGGGCGGGACGCTTGCCTCATCGCCGCGGCAACAAAGCAAGCATTCCACCAGGCCGCTCATGCTGCCCACTCTCAGTGGCCGTCCCCCCAGGACTGGGGGACTTCAGCAGGGCTGAGGGGACTGGGCACCACCATCTTGTGGCTATGGGTGCCGCCATCTTTGTGATGGAGTGATGGTTAATGTGCATATTACCCTTTTATTAGATAGGATTTGTGGGCCATACAAAATTATCCACTTAAAAATTAGCCTGCTCTGCCGAAACCGGTTTGGCTCAGTGGATAGAGCGTCGGCCTGCGGACTGAAGGGTCCCGGGTTTGATTCCGGTCAAGGGCATGTACCTTGGTTGCGGGCACATCCCCAGTGGGGAGTGTGCAGGAGGCAGCTGATCGATGTTTCTCTCTCATCGATGTTTCTATCTCTCTATCCCTCTCCCTTCCTCTCTGTAAAAAAATTAATAAAATATATTTAAAAAAAAAATTAGCCTGCTCTATTTGGTCAAACATTTAATTGACTCACCTTGGCAGGGCCAGACCAAATGATTTCATGAGCCTTATATGGTCCGTGGGCCAGACGTTCCCCAACCTTCCTTTAGTGTAAGAAGAGCAAAAGGGGCCTAGGATTTCCTGAGTATTTGCTCTGTGCCCAGCACAGTACTAAGTACTTTATTCTGTATTAAATAGCACTTTGCATTGTTAGCCCATTCTCCATTTTATAGGTGAGACCATTGAGGCTCCGAGAGGTGAAGTGTCTTTCTAAAGTCACACAGCCCATCCGTATATCAAGGTTTCAAATTCAGGTTTGCCTGACTCAAAATATGCTCAGCATCACTAATCATCAAGGAAATGCAAATCAAAACCACAGTGAGATATCACCTCACAGCTGTTAGGATGGCTATTATGAAAAAACAAAACAAAACCAAAAGATAGGTGTTGGAGAGGATGTAGAGAAATGGGAACCCTTATATACTGTTGATGGGAATATAAATTGGAATAACCATTATGGAAAACAGTATGGAGGTTTCTCAAAAAATTAAAACTAGAAGTACCCTATGATCCTGAAACCCCCCTCTGGGTATCCATCCAAAAGAAGTGAAGTCAGGATCTTGAGGAGATATCTGCACTCCTGTGTTCATTGCAGCATTATTGCAAAGACACAGAAACAACCTAAATGTCCATGAGCAGATGATGAATGGATGAACAGAATGTGGTATAGACATACAATGGATTATCATTCACCTTTTTGAAAGAAGGAAATCCTGCTACAATGTGGATGACCCTGAAGGACATTGTGCTAAGTAAAAAATGCCAGACACAGATAAACAAGTCTTACACAATCCCATTTATATCAGGAATCTGAAATAGTCAAACTCATAGAAGCAGAGAGTAGAATGGTGGTGACCAGGGACTGGGGGGAGGGGGCATAGTTTCAGTTTTGCAGGATGAGTAAGCCCTAGAGATCCACTGTGCAGCATCGAGCCCGTAGAGGACAGTATTGTATTGTATACTTACACATTTGTGAAGAGGGTAGATTGCATGTTAAATGTTATCACACACAAAAGGAGGAAAGGGGGAAATGTTAGAGGTGATGGTTAAGTTCATAGTGGCAGTTTCATTGATGTGTACTTCAAACTCACCACGGTGTATATGTTAAATACACAGAGCTTTTTTTCTATGTCAGTCACATCTCAGTTTTTTACGAAGTCCACCTTTTCCTCTCCCCGTATCAAAGCTGACTCCTGAAGATCCTCAGAGATGTCAGGCCCCAGCCCTCCCTGTTCATAGAAGCAGCTTGAGGCGGAACAGGCTGCAATAGCAGGACGAGGATCAGGACTCAGCTTCCTGCTCCTGTGTGTCCAAGGCTCCCTTCAGAGCCAGCTTGCTCTGGATGTTGTTCTGAAAGAGGGGACCTCCTACAGTCTGTGTCCCTAAGGCCCCACCTCTGGGTTTCTCCAGCTCCTGTCTAGAGGCTGCCTTTCCTAATTGCTCCAACAAAAATCCCCCATGTTATTCGACCCTCCAACATTCCACGAAAGTGAAACCATACTGACCTCTCTCTGGGCCAGAGCAGAGCTGGCCTGTCAATGGTGTATGATCACTGTAGGCCCAGTGCTCCGCGGACCACCTCCTCAGAGGTGAACCCTGCGAAAGTGAAAGTCACCTCCCTCCCACCCTGGTCCCAAAGCTGCCTGCTGTGCTCAGCGATGACTGGTCCTTAGGAAACGCAGCTGTGCTAACACCAGGTGTTGTAGCACCAAGTAGGGAGCTGAGCTCAGGCTGGGCAGTGGGAGTCATGCTTGCCCAGCCTTTCATGCACCTCCCTATGCTTCCACAGGTGACCAGATTCTTGGGAACAGACGTTGGCTGGCAGGTGTGCATGGGTAGGAGGCCCACCTCGCCCGGCTCAGGGAGCATCTGGATTGCCTGAGGGGAACTGGTGCCATGAACTAACTGTAGTAAGGGTACAGAGGCTCTTTGAGAAATACATTTATATGCCCAAACCTGTTTTATCTGGACTTTTATCCTAACAGTCTTTCTATATTCCTCCCTCGGTTATTACTCTCATCTTACCCATCTCCCCTCTTCATGTGAGTTTGAAAAGAAAAGCAGGAAAATGTTGACTCTTGGAAAGCACACAGATTTTGCCCCATCGTTGATGGAAAGTTGTAACTGTGCTGCTAATGAGATATGGGGCAGACCTTGTCCATGTCCAACCAAGGGGTAAGACAGGAAGCTGGCTGAGTAGCTGGACAGGCCTTCCTTTGAAGGGCACTCATTCCTGGTCTCAGCCTGCAATTTCTCTCTGGCCCTGGGGCCTCTCTGGCCACCTTACTTCTTGCTCACCACACTTCTGTCTCTTCTGCTATTTCCCCTTTCAACATATAGTAACTGGGACCCAGTGCTGTGGACATAGAGGAGAATGAGATGATCCTCCAGTTAAGGAGTTGACAGTCTCCTGGGAGATAACAAAAGAAAGAGATCTTTAAAAGGGAGTGAGAGGAAGAAGGAGGAGGAGGAGGAGGAGAAGGAGGAGGAGGAAGAGGAGGAGGAAGAGGAGGAGAATGGGGAAAGGAGAGAAGAATCACAGCTTAGAGCAGGGGTGGGCAAACTTTTTGACTCAAGGGCCACAATGGGTTCTTAAACTGGACCGGAGGGCCGGAACAAAAGCATGGATGGAGTGTTTGTGTGAACTAATATAAATTCAAAGTAAAGGAGTGGAGGGGAGAGCAAGAGAACCCTCTGCTCTTTCGGCTCTGCGGGCCGGATAGAACAGCCGAACGGGCCGGATAGAACAGCCGAACGGGCTGGATCCGGCCCGCGGGCCATAGTTTGCCCACGGCTGGCTTAGAGTGAGATGGCTAAGTACAGATGTGCTAGTTTGGGGCAAAGCAGGAAATATTAAATCTTCTGAGGATCTCCAGGAAGGCTTCCCAGAGAGGTGGCTTTGAGGGTGTTGAAGGAGAAACGAGTGTATTGAGCACCTACTTTGGGTCATCTCTTCTGAGTCACATATGTTACCTCTTTGGACCCCCACATGGCCTCGTTGAGTAGACATTGACCTCCCTGGTTTAAAGAAGATAAATCTGAGGCTTGATCAGGTTAAGTGGCAGCTTTGGGATTGGATGAGAATGGGACCCAGGAGCTTTCCCTTGCTCTGCAGTGTCTGCTGTGTCTCATTCCTATGTCACTGTTTTGGTGCTCAATAACAAAGAACAAAGAAATTAGGTTCAGCGACATGGAGGCTTGGGTTTAATCCCATCACTTCCAGTAGCTAGTACTTAGCCTTTCTGAACCACAGTTTCCTACTAGCAGGATAACCTTGAGCAAGGTCACTTGATCTTTCTGAGCCTGTTTTCATGATGGGAATGTGATGTTGGGAGGGTATAAAGTGCCTAGTACAGTGCTTTGACAAAGAGTAACTAGCCAGTAAGAGATGGCTCCCCTTCCTTCTCTCCTTTCAGCCTCCAGACCCACCACTGTCTTGCAGCACAGGGCAGTGGTTAAGACTGTGAATGCTGAAGTCAGATCATGCGGGTTCAAATCTTGCCTCTGCTGTTTACTTGCTGTGTGACTTTGGGCAGTTACACAACTGCTCTGTGCCTCAGTTCTTTCCTCTGGGAAATGAGGATGAACTAGTACCCACTCGTCATCCCTTGGCTCTGCTGCTTCTTAACTGAGTGACTGTGCAATGATCTCAGCACAGTCTGAGCAGGGGAAAGGTTTAAATGTTCACCCTTGCAGTCAACGGATGGGCAGAGCTAAGGGAGACCAGGAAAACCTGGGGTTTGGCAGCATAGCTGAGGGAGCAGGGAGGCTGAAATCCTCTAGGCATCGGAGCCTCAGACCTTGCGAAAAGGGATTGGGGTTATTTCTCTCCTTGCTTCTCTGACTCACAGAGGACTGTGTTAGTCAGGTCCTGATCTGCTGATCACATGTACTAAACCCACGCGTTGTGATGTCAACCTCAAGTAGGAAAAGAAGGCTGCTGCAATGCCAAAACAGACCAAATTGGAAGAAGGGAAACTTTATAGACTGCCGGATCTCAGCACTGGCTGTGCATTAGAATTACCCAAGGAACTTATAAAATACGTACTAATTCTCAGGCCTCACCGTGGTTTTAAATAACATATCTGATATTAAGATATCCTGAGCATCTTGAGGCCTCAGCATCTAAATCACACGGAGGCAGCAGGGCCATTTGAAGGTCATTCTGTCTGATGACGAACTGAGCTGTACCAGAATTCCTGGAAGGCTTATTAAAACTTCTATTCCCAGGCTGCACCCCCGAATCTCTGAATCTGTAGGTCTGGGCGGAGCATGAGAATCTGCTAACAAGTCTCCAGACAGTGTGGCTGCTGCTGGTTCCAGCCCACATATTGAGAAGTACTGATCCACATACTAATATATAAAAACCCAGGGTCCATAACATCCAAAACGACTGAAGGCTTGACTGACTGACTGCCAGGGGGGCTGCGGATCAGGCCCGAAGAGAGACCTGGAGAGAGAATCAGGGTCTGATCCATAGCCTTTGTGGCAGCTATTGATCAGCCCTTGCCTCTCTCTTTCTCTCAGGACCTGGCCAACAGCTGCGCCTCTCTCTTTCTCTCTCTCTCTCTCTCTCTCTCTCTCTCTCTCTCTCGGGCCTCTGCTGGGGCTGCTGATCAGCCCTGCTTCTCTGATCAGGCACGTTGACAGGCCCAGAGATGCTGACTGGCATGGAAACTGACCAATCAGAACCAAATCTGGGTGAAATGCGAGGAGCCAATGGCTGCTTAGGAGGCGGAGCTTTTGATGCTGACTAGCATAGAAACTGACCAATCAGAACCTAATCTGGGTGAACTGTGAAGGCAGAACCTAAGGTGGGGGCTGAGGAGGGGTGTTAAGGGTTGTTTGGTGTAAGGTGTAAGAAAGCAGTTCAATTTTTTAATGACCGGTTTGGCAGTATAGTGCATATGGCTGGCTATCAGTCCAGATATAGGGATTATGTATTTTTGTCTGCCAAGAGCATTTCCTCCTGATGAAAAAGGCTCCCCCCTCCCCTATTTAAGCAATCCTATCCTATATAATCTATCTATACTACTAAAAGAGTAATATGCTAATTAGACCGAATCGACCGGCCATCTTTCGGATGTCCGACTTCCTTCTGGACAAAGCCATGGTGGTAGGGGCCAAGGCAGAGGCTGTTAGGGGTGATCAGGCCAGCAGGGGAGGGCAGTTGGGGGCGAGATCAGGCCAGCATGGGAGGGCAGTTGGGGGCAACCAGGCCGGCAGAGGAGGGCAGTTGGGGGCGATCAGGCAGGCAGGCAGGCAGGCAGAGAGGTTAGGGGCGATCAGGCAGGCAGGCAGAAGGGTTAGGGGCAATCAGGCAGGCAGGCAGGCAGAGGTCATTAGGGGCAATCAGTCAGGCAGGCAGGTGAGCTGTTAGGAGCCAGCAGTCCCAGATTGCGAGAGGGATGTCCGACCACCAGTGGGATCGGGTCTAAACCGGCAGTTGGACATCCCCCAAGGGGTTCCCGATTGGAGAGGGTGCAGGCTGGGCTGAGGGGAACCCCCCACCCCCATGCACGAATTTTGTGCACCAGGCCACTAGTAAGAAATAAAAGATATTGTCTGCTACGTCTTCCCAAAGAATGTGTCTACTGCTTTTTGGATTAAAAATTGTTTTCCCTACCTTAAATTTCAAGCAGTTGAAAAATGCCTGTTCCACTCTTCACTTTCACTCCTTTTCTCTCTTCCCCCCCAGACATGTACCCCTGGAGCTTCTGGCTGTTGAAGTTCTCAGCACATGTGTGTTTCAGGGAGGCAGTGGCATGTGTAGCTCAGCAGTTTTGCAATGACAAACAAGATAAAGATAAAGAAATGCTGGCTGATTCTTCATGTGTACCAGGCGAGAAAAGAGAATGTTCTTTGCTGCTTCTGATGGCAATCACATGGATCAGCCCACACAGTGGGATTTGAATTTCCTCTCCTTACAACAACCAAATCAACTAAATTGTTGACAGGCAAATGACAGCCCTGATCTGAAAAAAAAAAAAGTCTCCGACCTTGTGTCTAAATCCCAACGTGGGAGTTTGTATTGTCACAGGTAAAGCACAAGTATGGCTCTGGTATTCAGTATACAAGAATGATAACATCCAGTTATCTTTTCTAGTCCAAGTGCCTCTGCTTTAATGAAAATGAAAGAGTAAAGTGACAGTTCTTCAGAAGAAGAAAAACTCACCTTGCCATTTCCTCCAGGCATCCTCTCAGGACATTCACAAGCTCTTTCTGCTCATTCTTTTCCCTTCTTTGACCACATGAATGGCCTGTGGTTTCCATGAGCTGCTGAAAAGTGGAAACAACTTTCAGAAGAGTTCTGTTTTAAAAGTGATCTCAGAAATAGTCAAGCTAGCAGTAGAGGGCTTCATTTTCCACCAAACTTGGGGAAATGAGTCAACTTTCCTTCTCTATGGGGGCTTCTTCAAATAGACTATCTTTAGCCCAGATAAAGAACCAGGCAGTGTGACCTACAAATTGTAGAACCAGAGAGACCATCGAGATTGTCAAGTCCAAGTTCCCACTTTATCTGGTCTCTCCCTTCACGTGTCTTCATGACTTTAGTGCTCATTTTCTGCACACTTTTAAGAATGTAGTAGTGTACCAGTGTAGTCTTATCCTAGAGTTCAGTGGTTGGAAGTGGTGTTTGTACTCTACTGGTATAGATGTATAATTGTACTTTTAGTAGCATATTTATTTTATTAATATCTGTTGCCTCTATTAGAATGCTAGCTACAAGATAACAGGGACCACATATGACTTTGTCCACCTTGGTATTTTCAATACCTTGCTTAGTGTATAATCTATCAGGCACTATTCAAATAGTCCTGTCATGATAGAATGAATGACTCAGTGAAGTAATAGAGAGGCTAAGATTCAAAGGATGACCAGCAATCAGCCAGGAAAAAAGAAAGGGAAGAGGATTCCGAGCAGTGAAAACTGCGTGTGCAAAGGTCCTATGGTCAGAGAGTGGGTGGACCTTAAGAAAGACTGAGCATTTTTCCATATGTTCAAAGCTGGAATACTGTTATATTGTGAGAAACAGCGGGGGAGTTAGATAGTATCTACATTATAGAGGCCCTTTTAAGCCAACCATTCTTTGCCCCTTACTTAGTTGAATCTCTGATGCAGAGTCCTGAATCTCAGCACACTGACAGGGTCATCTGTCCTAAATTCCCATTTAGAGAGTAACCAGAATTTCAACCAGGCTCAGTCCTACGCTCAGGGCAGTTACAGCTAACCACTTGCATTTATTGAGTACTTAGGATGTAATAGGCAGTGCATCAAGTCTTTTGTGGAAATTTATTTGCGCCTCTAATCATTTATTCTTTGTGCCTAGTTAGGGATGCAAATCAGCTCTCTTGTAACTACTGTTCCTGGATCCCCCACAGTCTATGCTCTGCTTGAGGGGACTCTAGCCCTGGAATTAGGATTGATCTGGTTAAAGTATGTTCACCCAGGTGAACCTGAGGCATAGCCATTCAAAGAGCAACTCAGTGAAGTGCCTAAGACCGATGCCAAAGACCAGGGCTTTTCTCTAAGACTCTAGTCTCATGTCAGCAACCTGAGTGCTTAGCTAGATGGATAGGAAGACTCCTAGCAGAGTGGCCTTGCAGCTGAGTTGGACTCCCAGCTCTATCATTTACAAGCCATGTAACCTTGGGCAAATTCCTTTCCCTCTCAGAATCCCCATTTTCAGGTATAAAAAGGAAACAAAAATACTCTAAAAGTGGTTTGAGGATTTAATGAAGCACTTGAGCTCAGTACCTAGCACATGTTGAGACAAAAGGCACCACAGCTGCTGTTACTGCCACACGGGGAGCCATGGGGAGGAGGAGCAGAGGCTAGCTGCAGAATTCTTCATCCTAAAGAGGGAAAGGAAAATCAATTAAAAACAAGTACATGCATATCTCCCTTTATTGCTGTTGCTGGGAGAATGGATTGTCTTGTTCATTTTATGTTTCAGGTCTGCAGGTAAATTGCAAAATCCTTTTTATTGAAAATTCATTCCGCCTTCCACAAATGTTTATTGAGTCTGTGCTGTTTGCTAGGCATGTGGGATAAACAAGGATAAATTAGGTGCTGCTCCTGCATTCACCTTGGGAGTTGGGGAAGTGAGAGTACAGATTTTCTATAAATGTGAGGGGAAGCACTGTGCTGCTTAAATATAGAACTCATAGCATTATTTCCTTTAGGAAATCATTGAGGATCTTGCAAGGGCCTCTCATCGCCTGATTGAAGTTTTACAGAGCTAAAAGGTGTGTGTGGGTGGTGGGGGATGCTGCCAATAAATGGGCACTAAATTTGTGTTTTCCACCCATTATCTATACTAATAAAAGGGTAATATGCCAATTAGACTGCGTCGACCGGCCATCTTCCGGACATCTGACTTCCTTCCGGACAAAGCCATGGTGGTGGGGGCCGAGGCAGAGGCAGTTAGGGGTGATCAGGACGGCAGGGGAGGGCAGTTGGGGGCAAGATCAGGCCGGCAGGGGAGGGCAGTTGGGGGTGACCAGGCCAGCAGTTGGGGGCATTAGGCAGGCAGGCAGGTGAGTGGTTAGAAGCCAGTGGTTCTAGATTGTAAGAGGGATGTCCGACTGCCGATTTAGGCCCAATCCCGCCCGCAGGGATCGGGCCTAAACTGGCAGTCGGACATCCCCCGAGGGGTCCTGGATTGGAGAGGGTGCAGGCTGGGCTGAGGGATACCCCCCCATGCATGAATTTTGTGCACCAGGCCTCTAGTTATTTATATAATAGTATAAGTTATTATATAGAACACTTGCATATTATACTAATTATATTACATATTATGTATGCCTATATAATAATCATATTATTACATTACAATAGTCCTCCCTTTATCCACAGGAGATACATTCCAAGACGCCCAGTGCCTGAAACTGCAGCTGGTATTGAACCCTATATATGTTATGTTTTTTTCCTACACATGCATATCTGTTATAAAGTTTAATTTATAAATTAGGCACAGCAAGAGCTTTACAACAATAACTAATAACAAAATAGAACAATTATAACAATAAAAAAAGTTACTGGAACACAAGCACTGTGACACCACAACAGTAGATCTGACAACTGAGACGGCAATTAAGTGACTGGCAGGTGGCAGCGGATACAGTGTGGATACAGCTGGATCACAGGATGGCTCACATCCTGGGCAGGATGGGGTGGGATGGTGTGAAGCTTCATCATGCTACTTAGAACTGTGCACATTTTAAAATGTATGAATTGCTTATTTCTAGAGTTTTTAATTTAATTAAATCTTCTAACTGAGGTTGACCTCAGGTAACTGAAACCGTGGAAGTGAAACTGCAAATAAGGGGGTGATACTGTATTTATACGAGTTATCCTATCTAATAAAAGAGTAATATGCAAATTAACCATCACTCCGCTGCACCCACAAGCCAATCAGGAGTAAGTATGCAAATTAACCCAACCAAGATGGCTGCAGCCATGGAGAGAGCAGGAGGGAGGCTTGGGTTTCCCTGGCGATGGAGGAAGCCAAGCTTTCTGCACACCCTGGCCGGCCCAGGCCTGCACTCCAGGCTACAAAGTTTCAATTATAGTAGATAAATAAATCCCAACAAAAATGGCAGCAGCCACAGAGCAGGAGAGAGCAGGAGGCTAGGGTTGCCCCCAGCGATGAAAGAAGCCAATTTCTGAAGCCCTGGCCTGCCTTGGCCTCCGCTTAAGGCTACAAAGTTTCAATATAGAAGATAAATAAATCCCAACAGAAATGGCTGCTACAATGGAGCGAGCAGAAGGCTTGGCTCCACTCCAGGCTACAAAGTTTCAATTGTAGAAGATAAATAAATCCCAGATACCAGGGCCTCCACTTGGGTCGCTGGGGGGCATGGCTGGCCTGAAAACCACCACAGGCCCCTCGCCCAGGCCGCCCCACACCCCAAGGGAACCCCCAACCCTGATCCGGGACACCCTTCAGGGCAAACCAGCTGGCCCCCAACCATGCACCAGGCCTCTATCCTATCTAATAAAAGAGTAATATGCAGATTGACCATCACTCCAACACACAAGATGTCTGCCCCCATGTGGACACAAGATGTCCACCACAAGATGGCCAGCAGGGGAGGGCAGTTGGGAGGGACCAGGCCTGCAAGGGAGGGCAGTTGTTGGTGATCAGGCCAGCAGGGGAGGGCAGTTGGGAGGGACCAGGCCTGCAAGGGAGGGCAGTTGTTGGCGATCAGGCCAGCAGGGGAGGGCAGTTGGAAGGGACCAGGCCTGCAAGGGAGGGCGGTTGGGGGCAATCAAGCCTGCAGGGGAGGGCAGTTAGGGGTGACCAGGCCAGCAGAGGAGGGAAGTTAGGGGTGACCGGGCCTGCAGGGAAGGGCAGTTGGGGGGACCCAGGCCTGCAGGGGAGAGCAGTTGGGGGGACTAGGCCTGCAGGGGAGGGCAGTTAGGGGGGACCAGGCCTGCAGGGAAGGGCAGTTAGGGGCAAACAGGCTGGCAGGGGAGCAGTTAGGCATCAATCAGGCTGGCAGGGGAGTGGTTAGGGGGTGATCAGGCTGGCAGGCAGAAGTGGTTAGGGGCAGTCAGGAAGGCAGGCAGGCGAGCAGTTGGGAACCAGCAGTCCTGGATTGTGAAAGGGATGTCTGACTGCCCATTTAGGCCCACCAGGATTGGGCCTAAATGGGCAGTTGGACATCCTCAAGGGGTCCCAGATTGGAGAGGGTGCAGGCTGGGCTGAGGCCCGGTGCATGAATTTTGTGCACCGGGCCTCTAGTATATTATAAATGGAATATTATGTACTAGATATTAATTATATATATATATATATATATATATATATATATATATATATATGTATATATATATATATATTGTATATATTATTAATACACATATATATATAATGCTAATTATATGTTATATAATATTTGTATATAAATGTATTATATGTTTCATATATAATACTCATATATTTTATATTAAATAAGATAAATATATAAGTAACTCAGTTACTTATGTCATTTTACAACCACATGTATTTTTTCATTAAAATGAAAATGCTAACATTCTGCTTGGGTCAGAGACCAGATATGTTAATTAAATCTATGCTTTATGCCCACTCTGCAGTACTAAAGACATAGAAATATGCAAAATGAGGGGGCTTTCTTGTTACATGAAAATATTGTAGTTTCTCCTGCATCCTTTCAGCAAGTATTAGCAAACTCCTGCTATGTTCCAGGCTCTGCCCTGAGCACTGGGCTACAGAGTCAAGTGAGTCAGTCCCTGACCTCATGGAGCTCACAGATGGG